>NC_072474.1:7620000-8245000 GCF_027574615.1 Eptesicus fuscus | reverse complement strand
ATATTATGATAATGAAGAATAATAAAGGAAAGTGAAATTTGGTCAATAAGGGCAACAAGGCAAACCAATAAAAATATACAAATGCAAATGAAAGACCCATGTAATCAAAATCAACTGTAGTTTTAGATAAATAAGTGAATATGTTTATAAGTACACACATAGACATTGAAAGAGCCTGTGGAAAGTATTGTAGAGAGACTGGTGAATTTTGACTTTTATTTAGTTGTGATTCTTTTTTTAAAATATATTTTATTGATTTTTTACAGAGAGGAAGGGAGAGGGATAGAGAGTTAGAAACATCGATGAGAGAGAAACATCAATCAGCTGCCTCCTGCACACTCCCTACTGGGTGTGTGTCCGCAACCAAGGTACATGCCCTTGACCAGAATCGAACCTGAGACCCTTGAATCCGCAGGCCGACGCTTTATCCACTGAGCCAAACCGGTTAGGGCTTAGTTACGATTCTTGCAGAATTTTAAAGAAAGACATTTTAGTAAGTAAACGAACATATAACTTGTAGTAAAAGAGAGCCAATATTAGCTTTATAATAAAACTGAAGCATGAACTTCCCTAGTCATGACACTCATTAATCTGGCTTTATTAATTGCTTGGAATTCCCTATTAAACATTTGTCTTAAAGTGTTTCTCATTGTTGTGTTTTCACTGTGTTGTATTTTCCCCATCATGTGATTGAACATTGACTTTCTCCTGTGACATAGGCAGAGTCGTCACAAACGTAGAACCCAATGCTCAGGAATAATGTTGGAGTCAAGACTTAAACATTTTCATTCCATAACTATCCTTTTTGTTGTTGTTGTTGTTGTTATGCTGGTAAGAGATGAATAGCAAGTAATTAATATGAAAGAATTAAGTATATTGGATGATAAACTAGGAGTTAGATATGATGAAGAGGGAACAATAGTGAAGGATTTTGAAGCTTACATCATGAATTTTAATTTAAATCTAGAGCTCTGCATTCCTCTGGGCATAGAAGCTCTTCTATTCCTTAAGCAACATGCTTCTAGCTATTAAATAATATGTAAAAGCACTAGGAGATTGAAGGCCAATGAAGAGGCAATTGAGTTTGTTGAGATGTAAGGTTCAAACGTAGCCTATTGGAGAAACAGTCGTACCTATTTTGAGAGATACTTGCCAAAGGAGATTTTATAGATCCCTGGCAGTGCACTTTATTACCTTAATAGTCTTACAGTCAGAATTTATTTATTTATTTATTTCACTGTCATATCTGACTCTAAGCCTGTTGATGAAAAGAAAATTTAACATTTATTTAGTGTTTACTCTGGGTCAGGCTGCTTACTCTTTCCTTTTGTGTTTTCAAATAATCCTCCCAACAATACCATGAAGTAGTATATATTATTCCTACTGTACAGATGGGACGTTTATTGTGGAGAAGTTAAATAATTTGTCCACGATTATTGGGATTTGGACACAGAATTTTCTGATGCCAAAGCTGACAGACACAGAGCACGTCTTTGTACTTAGGCATCTTCTGTGGCATTGTATTTATATATGAAATAATGAAATAATTTACCACATTGACATCCAGATTGTTTGACAGGTCTCATTATCGCTAACTGGTTATTATCAGTCTTGTAATTGGAAAACTGTAGCTGGCTAGCAAAATACATTTTAAGAATGTTTAGAACTCAAAAAAAGAGAAGGGATTTGGTTGCTTTGGTTGCTTTTCCAGAATAAATAAAGACTTTGTGTCAAAGAAAGAAAAAAGATTAAAAGTAAAAGTTAGAAATGGTGAAGAAGATTAACTTTAAATATATATAGTGTTTGTTTTTCTAATTTACTTTAAAGTTAAAATAAACATATGCCTTCATAGAAGTTCAGAGAGGTTGTGGATTCTCAAAGTAGATTTCAGAGAAACCTGTGTCAAACACAATAACAGTCAATATGATTGGACATCTGTGTCTTCATTTATTTATTTTTTTATTTTGACACATATGACTTTATTGCTGTGTTTTCACCATCAAAACTTAGATCTTCTTTCCTTCTTGGCTGTACATAAGTCCAAAAGAGAGACATTGGCTACTTTGATAACCTTAAGGCGGGCTCCAAGAACAGCATGACCTTTGTAACCAAACCAGCAACCAGAATTTCATCATTTTCCTCACTAAAATTCAAACCGCCATCACTGGGTACAAAGGCTGTGATTTTTTGTTTTTGTTTTTTCCATTCTTGATCTGCTGGACCCTGACACACTTTCCAATGGTAGAATGTGGTTGTTTGGCTTCATCCCCTACTTTTTCCAGTTCCCTTTGCATGGCAAATGTCTTCAAAAGAGTTGGCTTTCAGGGCTGTGCCCAGATGGGCGTTTTTGAACTGTTTATCTTGCCACTTCTGATCTTGCCAGGGCTCTGGAGTTCCCTGACAGTATGAAGACTGAGACATTTTCCTGTCCTGAGGGCAGGCCTGAGCAAAAGAGAGAAGTAGCACAGGAAGGAGCCACAAATTACTGAACATCTTTGTCTTTAAAAGTGAGTGTGACGCCCAACCAGTGTAGCTCAATGGTTGAGCATCAACCTGTGAACCAGGAAGTCACAGTTCGATTCCCATTCCCAGGTTTCAGGCTTGATCTCCAGTGTGGGGCGTGCAGGAGGCAACCAATCAATGATTCTCTCTCATCATTGATGCTTCTATCTCACTCTCCCTCTCCTTTCCTCTCTGAAATCAATAAAAAAAAATATTTTTTTAAAAAGTGAGTATGACTATGAAACAAGTTTAATTCCAGGTATAATTGTGTACTGTGTAAAATTCTTCTCCACAATATACATTAATTATGTTAGCAGAAAGTACACCTATTTCCATTTCTAGGACTAGAATTATATTAAAAGTAAATATTTTGTCACTATTATCAGGGTGCATTTTATTGTCTGCATTTGAAGATAAGGCACTGTGAATTTATCACAATTCAATGAAGGCAGGATACTTCAAAAGCCTGATTTGAAGCTACATAATGATGTACAAAACTGCTTTGTCAATTTTAAAAAAAAACCTTGGTTGTTTATAATGTGGCACTTTACGCATCCTTTTTTGAAAATGCTTTTGATGTTGTATGTCTTGGTCGTAAGTTCTTTCAGGATTTTAAAAAAAGATGTATCAGTCTTTTCCCCCAAATCTCCAATGTTATACAGGATATAACCTGTACCAAAATCCTTTCATGCATTTTCATATTACATTCTCAAAGAGATTAAGTACTGATACTTTTCATAAGCTGATCCTTCATGTAAATACATTTCCTTGTCCTGAATATAACAATGCTATGTTAACCATGTATTAATTAAATTCCAATTTGGATTCAGTAGTTTTTCTCTTGTGTATACTAAATGTATCCTATATAATAAAGAGGTTATATGCAAATTGACTGTCATGCCCTCACAAGATGGCTGCCTACGACCAGGCTGACAGGGGGGTTAGTGAGGGATGACCAGACGACTGAACAGCAGGCTGCGTGGGGTGACCAGGCCAGCAGGGGGGGCGTGAGGGGTGATCAGGCTGGCAGAGGGGGGCAGTTGAGGGTGACCAGGCTGGCAGGGGGGCAGTAAGAGGCAACCAGGCCAGGAGGGGGGGAGTTAGGGGCAACCAGGCTGGCGGAGGGCTGCAGTTGGGGGCGACCAGGCCAGCAGGGGGGCAGTTGGGGGCGATTAGGCTGGCAAGGGTGTCAGTGAGGGGCGACTAGGCTGGCAGGGGGGCAGTTGAGGGCAACCAAGCTGGCAGGGGGGGAAGTTAGGGATGATCAGGCAGGTAGGAAGGTGAGCGATTAGGAGCCAGGGGTCCAGGATTGTGAGAGGGATGTCCCCTGGATCGGGCCTAAACAGGCAGTTGGACATCCCCCGAGGGGTACCAGATTGGAGAGGGTGCAGGCTTGGCTGAGGGGATTCCCCCCCCCAGTGCACTAATTTCGTGTACCGGGCCTCTAGTAATGGTGATATAGTCTCATATATCTGTAGGTCCATGGCATAAATCCACAAATCAGGCTGGAAATGAGAAAGTTTCCTTGAATATGTTAATGAATAATAAGATTAGTATAGAATACGCTAAATAGAATGAAACATTAGATTAAGCACAAATATTTATTCCAAAAGTGAAACCAGCTTATCTGCAGCAAATCTAGCACTCTTTAAATGATAGGCACAGACACGAGAAATTCAATAGCCGCATTTACAACCCTTACTCCAGCATTAGTTTGTAGGAGTGACCTTTTCCCCTACTGTTTATGCCTGACTTACAAGTGTTTAAACAATTTCAGTGCCCTGGTTTTGCATGACAATGGAAAATACCTTTTAAAGAGTAATTACTTGACATTTATGGGGATCCAGCATTGGGTAGCATGAAAAGTATCCATAGCTGTAAACATGAGTAAGCAAACAATTGATAAATGGATAATCCACAATAGGAAATGGCTATCTGTGGCTATCACCTAGAAGATACCATCTGATGATATAAGAATTTCTGTACTGGGTCTTGAAACATGACCTAATATAGCCAGGATGATGTTCACATTTCAATAACCATAACAGTGCTCATAGAGGAACAGGCATAGTTGATTGAGTGTGTGGCATGTCTCCAAGATCAAATAATCATGCAAGATTATAGCACTGACCCTCCATTATAGTCCCGTTGCTTCTGCCTTTCCTTTTATTGACTGAGAGGGCAGAGATGACTGGATAAATTCCAAGAAGGTGATAGCAGTTTTGGGGAGATAAAAATATTTTAATTAAGAAAAAGTTAAAATTTCTGACTATGTTTACCTTGGATAATAATACCAGGGAAACTATAAATGAGTTAAAATTACTAAATGCACTTTGGAAATTATTTGTAATTTATTACAAATATTCATTTATATATATTATGAATAAGATTTTCAATTTTTAATTTATAGATTATTTACTGTGATTTTAAAAGCCATCTGTATGTTAACCTATTAAGTAGTTTCTTTTTTTTTTTCGTCATTAACCATTTTTTTTAAAACTCATTCTTTTTTTTTTTTAAAGTATGTGAATTCTAAATATATTTTATTGATTTTTTACAGAGAGGAAGAGAGAGGGATAGAGAGTTAGAAACATCAATGAGAGAGAAACATCGATCAGCTGCCTCTTGCACACCCCCTACTGGGGATGTGCCCGCAACCAAGGTACCTGCCCTTGACCGGAATCGAACTTGGGACCCTTGAGTCTGCAGGCCGACGCTCTATCCACTGAGCCAAACCGGTTTTGGCAGTAGTTTCTAACATATATGTAATTATTAAGTCTTTCTAAACCAAATATAGAGATAATACAACTTCGGGATGTTTTCATGTTACTGCCTCACTTGCACACTCTCAATGCAATGGATATTTTAGCATATTGTATAGTCTCTATGATCAACTCTGAAAATTTGAACACAGACATAAAAAAAATCATGTAAAAAGTCTGGATATTTCAGGAATCCATTAAGTAGGAATATTTTGAATTGGATCTATATGAATAACTCTGGATTAAATTTGTATTTAAAAGTTGAAACTTTAAAAACTACAATATAAACAATGTAACAGAGCCTAAGTATAAAAGGAAAAAAAGAAGACATGATCAATATTGAATGACTATACCTTATGTTCTTGAGTCTAAACCTCTTTGAACTGTAGCCTCCTTATTGATAAACAGCACCTCTGAACATGGTGACCACTTATCTACCTCTTAACTATAAACTCATTGAGGGCAAGGGTCTTGTACACAGTTAACACCTGCTGTATATTTATTGAGCAAATGAGTGAATAAATAGTAAATGGAGTAACATTTTGAATATTTCCACAGTCATACCTTTTTCATTAAACAATTAATACTAATCAACAAAGTTTGGAAATGATACGAGGTCATAATCTTAAAACATGAAGTGACATCCATGGTATAAAATGAGGTATATGAATGCTTGTGCTATTTTTTCATTTATACGTTATACCTTTCTAGTCCTCTATATAAAGATTGTAATACAGAAAACTCTTATATCTTTATTTTTCAATTTGCTGAGAAGATGTGAGTCAACTATTATGAAAAACTTCCCATGGGTTATAGCAGGGACTTTGTAACAATGTTGCAAGATTCCAGAAAGCTTGGTGGAATGCAGAAGGTGTCAATTATTGATTATGATGAGCTATTTTGGGTCCAATGGTTGAAGAGTGAAAGGGAGACATTATACAGGTGGCAGGAATTTGGGAATAAAGAACAAGGGTTGCCTTAGTTTTTTTTTTTTTTTTTTTCAGACTTCTGAGAGGAAACATTTATTCTGAGGTTCTATATGTGATTTATTTTCTCATCCCTTTACCCTAAATTCTAGTTTCTACCTCAATACCATTTTGCCCTTCCTCTTACTAACAAAACCACATTTTTTTCTGAAGTGCCAATATTGCCTTCACAGAAAACATTTCCCAATCCCTCCTTGCAGGTTGGAGACCTTGTAACATAATTAAAATCAATGAGCTGAAGGTTGAATTGTTGAATGGGAATTGTTTAATGCTTCAAAATATACTATCAAGGAAGTGAAAGGATAACTTGCAGAATGGGGAAAGTTGCAAATTATATATCTAATAAGGAAATTGTATCCAGAATATGTAAAGAGCTCTTAAAACTCAACAACCAAAAGACAACCCAACTTTTAAAAAAATGGGCCAAAGATTCAAATAGACCTTCCACCTAAGAAGGTATACAAATTCCTAAAGGTCACATGAAATGATGCTCAGAAACATTAATCATTAGGAAAATGAAAATCCAAACCACAATGGGATACCACTTCACTCACACTACAATGGCTATAATAAAAAGACAGATAACTTTTGCCAAAGATATAAAGTTATTGAAACCCTCATAGATTGCTGCTGGAAATGAAAAATAGCACAGCCACTTTGAAAATTATTTGGCAGGCCCTCAAAAAGTTAAACAGAGAGTTGCCATATGACCCAACAATTCTGCTCTTAAGTATATACTCAAGATTGAAAATATATATCTCTATGCGACAACTTGTACACAGATGTTATAGGAGTTTTGTACCATCTTGCAAGAGTAGATAGAATCCCACCCAAAATTTGAGGTTTTTTTTTTTTTTTGGAAATCAGGGTGGTTCCAAGCAAGTTGAAATGCCTTGAAAGAACAGAGAAAGAATATTGGCTTGGTGGTCTTTATGATGGATAGGGGGGCTGGGTGGAGCTGAGATTAGGATTTATGTGCATGTTTTGAACTTCGCTTTGGTGCCAAAGGAGAGAACATGTAGGATTTCTTATTAGCTTTTGCAGATGTGGGACTGAAGGAAGAGGGAGGGGTGACTCTTCAAAGCTGTCATAAGTCAAACATCAAAAAATGGAGTCATGATCTTTATTATACAGTATTATTCATCATAGCCCCCAAATGAAAACAAATCAAATGTTCATCAACTGATGAATAGATAAATACAACATGGTGTGTTTATAGAAGAGTATATATATATAACATGCAAATTAGCCAGGACGCCATAACAGTCACGACTGGTCAGGAGGAGGCTGCGCACGCAGGTGAGGCCCTGAGCAGAGACAGAGACAGAGACAGAGACAGGGGGGCTGCCAGAGCAGACACAGGCAGGGGGGCCTGGGGCTGCTCCAGCTGTGGCACACCAGCTGTCCCGCCTCTGCACGTGAGCTGCAGAGGAAACACCTTTTCTGACTGCTAATTGGCTAAGCTCCCAGTACACCACTCGCAGTGTTCTTGGTAACTTGGGTAATAAGAATCCAAGAAGGTGATCTAGGGTTTTTCCACCTCACTCCTGTAGAAAAAAACGAAGGTCTGCTGCTGGAGGGGCTAAGAAATGTTATATCCTGCTCTAGCTGGTTTGGCTCAGTGGATAGAGCCTCAGCCTGCTGACCGCAGGGTCCGGGTTTGTTTCTGATCAAGGGCATGTACCTAGGTTGCAGATTCCTCCCTGGCTTGGGCCCAGGTGAGGGCTCACGCAGGAGGCAACCAATCGAAGTGTCCCTCTCACATTGATGTTTCTCTCTGTCTTTCCCTCTCTCTTCCATGCTCTCTAAAAATCAATGGAAAAATATCCTCAGGTGAGGATTAAAAAAAAGAAAGAAATGTCATATCCTATGAAAGAGACATCTTGAAAATGCCTAAAGAAAGTTGTCATTTTTTCATGGTGAAGGGATTGGAGTCCATGTTGATGTAAACACCTTGGCAGCTGCAGTGGCCAGCAGTGGCAGCAGCAGGGTGATTGGAGTGGCACCTTCCCCTGATCAGCTGGTTGTCTCCCACAGAGGGAGGCCAGAGTACAGCTTAGGCCATCAGTAGGACATCCCCTTAGGGCTCTCAGACTGTGATAGGGGGCAGGCTGGGCTGAGGGACTCCCCACCCCCGTGCATGAATTTTGTGCAACAGGCCTCTAGTTTGTCAATAAAAAGGGAATGAAGTACTGAAACATGCTACAACATGAATGAACTTTGAACTGTATGCTAAGTGAAAGAAGCCAGTAAAACTACAACAAAAAACCCACATTGCATGACTCTATTTATGTGAAATATCTAGTATAGGCAGCACTATAGAGACAGGACATAGATAAACAGTTGCTTAGAGATGGAGGATTGGGGAAAAATAAACAGTGACTGATAATGGCTATGAGGCTTTATTTAAAAGTGTTGAAAACACTTTAACAATGGCTAAAGATTAATTCTATTATGTTATCATCATGTTGCTCTCAATTTAGGTAAACATTCTTTTCTTTTTGTAAATGTGAAGTTGCTCTATTTTCCTCATTGTACTGTGTGTATATATATATATATATATACTAGTGGCCTGATACACAAAATTCATGCACATTAAAAGGGAATTAATTAGAGGAAATATTTTAATATTGCTATTTGCCCTTTCTCTATAATAGAAGTGTGAGACATGAAAGGAAATGAGTAAAATGTATATGAAAATAATACGTGATTTTATTAATAAATAAACAATAACAAAATGATATAACAACAACAAACATGATATAAAAACAATAAAGACATGGTATGAAAATAGCAAAAACATGATATAAAAACAACATTGATGCAAACAATGACTGATAAAGTGATTAAACTTATTCTAATATCTCCCTGATTACCACATTAAGAGTGAAAACACTTTCAGAGTGCTTGACTAATTTCCCTTGGGATGAAGTGCCATATTTTCTGGCATATAAGATGACTTTTTAACCCAGGAAAATCTCAAAAGTCAGGGGTCTTATACGCTGGAAAATACAGTATTTGGGTTTTAAGCAATCCGATATACATTGTCAGATTTTTCTAACCTACCATATTTTCCGGCGTATAAGACCCCCGACTTTTGAGAAGATTTTCCTGGGTTAAAAAGTCCTCTTATACGCCAGAAAGTACGGTATTTACAACTTTAACTTTAACGTCACATGCTCTTCGAACTCGAGAGAAAGCAACATATAAATGACCATGTCCAAAAATGGGTTCAGGTAAGAATATTCCTACTCTGTCTAGGGTTTGTCCTAGTGATTTATTAATAGTCATCACAAATGCTGGCATCACGGGAAACTGTCCTCAAATTAATTTAGATGGTAGGCCAGTGTCAGATGGAGACAAATCAATTCTTGGAATCAGAACAAACTCCCCCTCTGCAGATCCTGTTAATACTTCAGCTTTGATTATGTTAAGTCTCAATCTTTTGATAATAAATCTAGTACCATTACAAAGACCCCATTTACTACTAAGATTTCTCAGTAGCATGATGGTTGCACCCACTTTCAATTTTAATTTAGGACATGGCATTCCTGAAGGACTAATACTATTAAGAAATTCGATGGGAAATTTTTCCTTTTCAGCATCATCTGTTGAATCAATGGAATCATCACTCAAATAGGTGTGAAAATCTCCATTGAGTATATCCAAAATTTCTTCATTTAATTTTTGAAAGTGCTCATTCTTTGGACAAAGAATCTCACATTTAGATATATTTTTAATATTATTTATAGATATACTATTTCCAAAGGTAGCTTCAATAATAGATCCATTACAAATCATTTAACGAGGGATTTTAATAATATCCATTCCTAAATGAAAACTGCTATCAAGTTTGCCATCTCCGAGTTTTACTAACCATTTGCTATAAGCAGAATCATATGATCTCATATTTGTTTTAAGAGACAGCTTTCTGAAACATCCCCAAACAGTACAGTACTTTAAACTCGTTTGTACTACGGCCGATCGCGTAGCATGTGGCACAACACTGAGACATTGTCGAAAATCCCCTCTGAGAAAGAGAACTTTCCCACCAAATGCAACATTCAGATTCATAATTTCTCTTAGTAATCTGTCTATGGTGTTTATAGCATGACTGGATGCCATGGTGCATTCATCAATAATAAGGAGTTGGATCTTTTTAACGGTTTTAGCTACCTCACTCTTTATAATGAGTCTTGAGATTGAAGTGTCATTTAATGGAATTGGTAATTTATATTAGGAATGAAGGGTTCTTCCACCAAGAAGTAAATTTGCAGCAATTCCTGTAGATGCTGTGGGTAAAACAGTACTGCTAAGACCTCTAATATAATGTACTAAAACGTTATAAAGATATGTTTTTCCACTACCACCTGGACCATCCAAGAAAAAGCATTTGGGGTGTACAGTTTGATCTTCGATGGCTGAAGTTATAGTCTGAAAGGTTGCCAACTGTTCATTATTCAGAGAATTTATCAAAATCTCTGCCTGTTGTCGCTCATATGATTCATCACATGTATTTGCATTCATTAATAAAAGATATTCTGGCAGTTTGAAATGTGAACGTTTCATTCCATGCAATGTGAATATCTCGAATTTTGTTAAGGGCATGCATTTCACAGTTCACACAGGCACCTTCTCTTCGGTGTAATTTCCAACATAAATCTTCAATAAAATTATATTTATTCTCATCCCATAATTAGTCTGCAGCAGAAGGACATCCAAACACACATATGTATGCAAAGAGTTGCTGTAGTTGTTTGGGCATATTAAGGATGATTGCATCGTCAATAGTATCTTTCAAGATAGTGTAGTCAAGTAATAATCCTCGGTGTTTAGCAGCTTCACGAAATGTATCATAAATTACACCTCCTACAGTTAGCAGATCATCAAAACTTATCACACCTTTTACATACAGAAGCAAAAGTCTAAGGTAATATCATTCTGGTTCTCTAAGTTCATAGTGAACAGTCTACCTAATACTTTATTCCCACCCTTATGGTGTTTTGTCCACAAAGAATTATTAAACACATAATGCTGTGGAATCTCCCAATAATAATAATATGTGCATCAGAATCTTCTCTATTCAATAAGAACCAAGCCATCAAAGTGGAGTTATGCCTTTTAGCCCTATCTAAAACTTCACAAAATCATTGGTATGAAAATACAAATTTTGTTCATTTGGCAAATGAATAGCTAATCTTGTGATTGCATGAGATTGGTCATGCATTCGCATTCCAAAAAGTCTCCAAACAGCCTCAGGAGCGCTCACATACCTGGAGTCAATGAAGTCCTGTACTTCATCATTATTGATAATATTTATTTTCAGAAATTTGAATATTTGCGCAATCGTGCCCTTTATAGATGTATTTATTTTTTAATTTCTTTATTGATTAAGGTATTACATATTTGATGTATTTAAATAAATATTTGACACTTTTAATCAATGCACAGACTTCAACATTTATATGACAGTTATATTTGAGGCACAAATACAGGTTATAAGGGACAATCCAAGTGTTATAGACAACTTTATTTCCAATAGACATGGTGCTACCAGATCTTCGTTTGTATTTGGGATATCCATCAATATTTCCAATGATTGCATTTTGAAATTCTTTTGGATATCCTTTTGAACATTTTCCATTTTCCATACATGGACTATTTGGATTTTGTATTCCACATGGTCCATGTACCATATTTGATTTAACAATTTGAAAAAGTCGAGGACATTGGTCCTCATCTGGAATTTCTGCCTTAACTATACGGTCAATGTCATCTTCTGAACGTAATTTGGATTCACTATCTGATATCAATAATATGTGAGCATGAGGCAGTTCACATTTCTGAAATTCAATGACATGAATTTTAGCTATTACTTTGTCAAAAAATGGAATTTACATATATCATTTAAAAGAGCATTCAGCTTAATATTAAAAACTCTGGCTACCACGTCAGGTTTGTTTTCAACTTTTTGCCAGCATAGTAAATTGTTTGTAATATCAGCCCATTTGGGGTTGCATGTCATGGTTATGAATACATTGGGCTTGCCATACTTCGTTACAATTGCCATAGCATCCTGATATCGCTGCTGCATATTTCTGGGACTACCCTCAAATGATGATGGAAGTATTATCATTTTACAATGGGCACATTGTCATTTTCAGATCTAGATTTGAGATAATCCATCAAACCACTATATTTTTCAACTCTCAACTTAGTTTGGTTTGCTTTGATGAAATTTCTCCGATTGGCCTCCATTTTTTAATATGAATCCACGATAAACTGTTGAGTTAATATTCCTTCATTTAAAATAGGATTGAACGTGTCCCGCACAGAGAGATGAAATCCATAATACTGCATTTGTGTGATCTTGTCATTACATTTTGTCTAGTATTATTGTCGATTACACGGTTGCCTCTGAGTATTAATGCAATATCCATTCCCTAGCCTTTTTCACCATGTGGAAAAAGAATAGGATATGTCATTGCATCTAATGTAGGAAACAAGATACTGATTTGTTTCATTTTAGTGGCATTTGGATTATTGGGATCTGGTTTACAATGAATGACCAAGTCCCTTTCAAAAGGAGGTTCTCCATCTTTGTTTCTGAATATGACAGCACCCTCGGTTACATGGGGAGAATTATATCTACCTGGGTCACTGTTACGACTGTATTTAATTGCCATTGTTACTTCCATGGGAGTAATACCTTTTGCTGCTGCTTTAGATTGGGCTTCCTTTTTTACCTCATATAGCATCTTGTATGATTTTGTTAATTCATTTAGTTCATGCATGAGGTTGTTGATGTTGATCATGAGTCTTTCTGAGCAGACCTGGTTTCCTGGCATTGCTAATCTTTTATTTGTTGCTTCAGCTGTATCCAAAATATAGAGTTGAGCAAACTTCCAAGAAACACCATCCGAAGGATGTAAAGTTCTAGTTCGGTGATAAACTTTTTCTGTGTATTCTAAAACAGTATGGCCCATATCCTGATGGTGATGCAATATTTGCACCCATGAAAGCAAAAGAACTATTTATGGAATGAATATTTTCCATGAAATTTTTACTGTCAGAATCTTTGTCATTAATCTTTTTAAATATGCCGGGTATTCTGTAAAATGTATATCATTTGAACAGACTTTACCCTTGCTACAACATCAAGTAAATTTCCCATCAGATGGTTTTTCATCAGAGAAATTTAGCTATAGGCAAAATTGACATCTAACAGTCATTCAACCACAATTATGTTCAAGAATTGTATCCTCATGTACTCCATTTTCGCTGAGAAGGCAGTTCCTACCAGTTTTGGTAGTACTTGTTGATGACTGTTCTTTAGACATATTCTGTCATCGCCATCACCTTCTTTCAACTTCAAAGGCACATTGGTCTTTAGACATTTTCTGTCAATGATGCCGGCTTCTTTCGGATTCAGAGCTATGTTTTGCCAATAGTAGATTTTCAGATACCTTCTGTCACAGGCATCGCCTTTTTCCAACATCAGATGCACGTTGGTTTTCAGACATTTTCTGCCGATAATGCTGGCATCTTTCGGCTACAGAGCTACGTTGTATCAAAAGTTGCTCTTTAGACATAGTCCCGCCTCCCTGCTGTCACAGTCTGAGATGCAGGTGAATGAGAGTCCTGCCTGTCAGACCGCTGAGAGCTGTCTGACCAGCGGCTGATTCTGGCTGATTCTGTGGGGGTGGAAATTCCCACAGGCTGGCTGCTGTCGGGGCGGGGTGGAACACTGGCGTCGTCTTGGCGACGAAGACAGGCATCCTGCCACAGCCACTCTGTGCCTGCATGCGTTGCCCACAGGCCCGGAGCGTCTAAATACTCCAGTGTGCAGTTCCTATGAATGAGGCTAGAATCTGATCAGCATCCTCAACAGGGCCTTTCTTCCCTGTGGTTAATTTGGGCTTCCTTATACTGTGGTCTCAGGAAAGTTTAACTACTTTCGTAGCTTTTAAGAGGCAGCATTCCAAACAGCCAGGCGTCCCGCCCCGCCACTCCGCATCTGCATGTGCTGCCCACTGGCCCGCTCACCCCGGCTGCTCTGCGCCTGCATGTGCTGCCCAGAGGCCCTCCATGGGCAGGGCGAAACACTGCCATCTTTTTCGTGGAGTGATGGTCAATTTGCATATTCTCTCTTTATTAGATAGGATATATATATCCTAATATATAAAAAATCAGGGGCCGTCATGACTGAAACAACCAAACACAGGCTGCGTGTAGTGAGGGACAACCAAACAACTGAACAGCAGGCTGCATGGGGTGACCAGGCTGGCAAGGGGTGTTGGGGGTGACCTGGCTGGTGAACTGGTGAAGGGGCAGTTGGGGGTGACCAGGCCAGCGGGGGGGGGGCTGTTGGGGGACCAGGTTGGCAGGGGGGGCAGTTGGGGGCGACTAGGCAGTCAGGCAGGTGAGCAGTTAAGAGCTAGTGGTCCCGGATTTTGAGAGGGATGTCCAACTGCCGGTTTAGGCCCAATCCCCTAAACTTGCAGTTGGACATCCCCTGAGGGGTCCCGGATTGGAGACCGTGCAGGGTGGGCTGAGGGGACCCACCGCGATTATTAATTTTGTGCACTGGGCCTCTAGTATATGTATATTTCATTTTTAAAATGTAAAGGATTTTTATTATTTGCATTGTTAGATTCTGTAAATTAATCATTACTTAGAGCTCTGTTGGAAAGTATCTTTCTATTATACCTCACTCACTTGCTATTACTTTATGGCATCTCATTAAATCTCCACAACAACTTTACAAAATCAAATTTTTCTGTTTTTATAACTAAGAAAATTGGCATTCAAGGGAGTGCTGAAACCCTCACCCATCTGAAATCCATATTTATTTTCATAATATCACACTGCTTCTTACACAAAGGTTAATTGAATATTTTCCAGACTTTTCTTCATCTACAAACAAACCTCAAAATATGGCATATGATTGCTCTGAGTGAAATATGAGATTATAAATAGCTTTGTTAAATGGCACATCAACAAGATGTTTAGCTTTTTATATTGCTGGATTTCATATTTTATTTGTTTTTAATTCACACCAAATAAAAACATGACTTTGATGGCCCCTGTAAAACATGCCATGTGCAAATATGAAATGGAAGAGCAACCTGAAATGGATTTACTTCAGGAGATTTTATGAACCATCAACTCAGCTTTCAGTTCACTCACCATGAGAGATGAATATAATAAGTAAAAAAGTAAGAACTTAGAGTGGTTCTCTCTGACATATACAGGGTGTCCCAAAATATGTAAGAACACTTTAAAAACTGATAGCTCAATTTTGAAAATAAAATGTATTTTAATAATCACTGCCTTTATAATTATTCAAAGTGTGTGTATACATTTTTTTTGGGCAACACACACACACACACACACACACACACACACACACATATATACACACATATACATACATACTAATAAAAGGGTAATATGCTAAGTATGGCAGACATCTTCTGGACAACCATCCGGATGACCATCTGGACGTCTTTCCAGATAAAGCTGCAATGGCTGCCTGAGGCTCAGGCAAGCCGCGGATGGTGGCTGCCACTGGGAGGGCCGGCCCGATGCTCAGCAAGCTGTGTCTGGCTGCGAGGCCCGAGGCTCAGGCAGCCATGGTGGCCGCCAGTGACAGCAGCAGCAGGGGGATGGGAGGGCATCTTCCCCTGATCAGCCAGGTCGCCTCCAGTAGAGGGAGGCCCTGCGGCTTAGGCTGGGGGCCGAGACAGAAGCAGTTAGGGGCGATCAGGCTGGCAGCGGGTCAAGGTAGGGGCAAACAGGCCAGCAGGGGGGCAAAGTAGGGGTGATCAGATGGCAGGGGGGCAAGGTAGGGATGATCAGGCCAGCAGGGGGCAGTTAGGCACAATCAGGCTGGGAGGCAGGCAGAGGCAGTTAGGGGTGATCAGGCAGGCAGGCAGGCGAGTGGTTAGGAGCCAGTGGTCTCGGATTGCAAGAGGGATTCCAGATTGGAGAGGGTGCAGATTGGGCTGAGGGGACCCACTCCCATGCACAAATTTCGTGCACCGGGCCTCTAGTATATGTAATAAAAGGTAATATGCTAATTAGACTAGAAGTCATTCTGGACGAAACTGGGGCCAGAGGGAAGCCTGGGTCCCGGGTGCCAGAAGGAAGCAGGTGCCGGCAGCTGGGGGAAGGAAGGCCTACTCTTGCATGAATGTCGTGCATCAGGCCTCTAATATATATATGTAATTCCTAACCCTAATCCTAATATTTAGTTTGTTCTCTGATTCTCTGAGTCTTTTTCTGTTTGTTTATATTATTTTTTTAGATTCCACATATAAGTAAAATCATATGGTATTTGTCTTTGTCTGATTAATTTTACTTAACATTATACCCTCTAGGTATTGTGTTGTTGCAAATGATAAAGTTTCATTGTTTATGGCAGATTAATATTCCATGGCATATATGTAACATTTCTTCTTATTCATTGGTCTATCATAGGACACTTAGATTGCTTCCATATCTTGGCTATAATAAATAATGATGCATAAATAATGAACATTGGGGTGCATACTTTTTTTTGAATTAATGCTTAGCAGTGTGGCATTATGTAGTACGGTCCTTTGGGGACCACTGCCATCTTTCTGGTCACCTGAGCCAGGTGCTCCACAGTTGTTCCTTGTGTGGGTTGTGTGTCCTCCTGTGGTCACATTAGTAGATGGGATTGACCCTTAGGCTGATTAGCTGTGAGGATTGGCTATGGCTATGTAGGACAAGTTGTTGTGTGGGTGCTGACTTTACAAAATGGGTTTTGCTTTAGCTGGGCTGTGGTGCCTGTGGAGTCTACCCTTTGGGTGTGTCATTTGTGAAGCTAATTTGATGGTGCTCTAGTGTGGTTGGAAGGCAGCCTCCGGGTATGTTGGTTCTGGGGCCTTTTAGAAGGTGCAGGTCAGTTTCAGCAGCTTCCTTTGTATAGCCTAGGGCCACCTGGCAGGATCTGCATTATGATCTTCAGTTGACAGCTGCCTGTGTTGGCTTGGTGGTGCCTGTGAGAAGCTATACTGTGAACGGAGGCCAGCTGTCACCAGTGGCAGGCTTAGGGCCACTTTGCCAAAGGTATAGGGCATGCCTAGAGCAGCTATTTCCTTTTTGGAATTTGTGAGACTTTGAGAAATTTTAGGAAAGTTTGCAGCATGGGTCAAGATTGACTACTTGTGTGGAACAGCCACTGAAGGGGTTCAAAAGAGTGTGCTAGTCGGATGGGGTGTTAGGGAATTACCAGGGTGAGGCAATAGGTGTTAACCAGGTTATTGGAGACTCAGATTTGGTGCCCACCTGTGACTGCAGGCTGGGTGGGCTAAGGGCTCAACAAATGATTAATGGTGTCTGCCAGCACTGCCATTCTGAGATGGCTGCCCCTCCAGTCCTCATCCTGAAGCCAGACAATTCAGGTTCTCCCTGTATGTCCCTGGTGCTCTTTGAACCACTGGGGCTTATTACTAATGTTTATGGTGAGTGAGTGAGTCTGTGTTCAGGTATTTTAAGAGGACACCTACTACAGCCCTTTTTCTCACTTGGATGAAATCCCCACTCATTTTAATAGCCAGATGTTACAGAGACTGCTCTTCCCCAAAAGGGTGCTCCAGGCTAGAAATCCTGGTGTGGAGCTGAGACCCCTTACTCCTCAGGGGTGACCTCTGCAGCCTAGATATCCTGCCTGATTCTTAACCACCATAAGTTGGTGTGAGATCAGCCCATTTGGCTTCTCTGCCCCTCCTATCAGTTTCAGCTTGGTTTCTCCTTTATATCCTTAGTTACAGGAGTTCTGTTTAGCTAGTCTTAGGTGGTTCTCAAGTATGGTGGTTCCATAATTTAATTGTAGTTGGTGTGGTCATGGGAAGAGGCAAGCACAATATTTACCTACTCTGCCTCTTGACTGGAATTGTCCCTTCACAATTATAAATAGTATATTGCATTTGAGTGACAGAAATTTGGGGAAATTAAATTATATAAACAAGTATCTATATAGAGTCTCTAGTAAAGTGAAAGGAACACTTGGATTGATATATAAAACTAGAAAATGAGTGAAAAAATAATCTTTTATCAATATAGCTAAAACTGATAACTTATAACTCATTACCTTCAAACTTAAAAAATATATATTTTTATTTATTTCAGAGAGGAAGAAAGAAAGAGAGAGAGAGAAAGGGAGAGAGAGAGAGAGAGAGTGAGAGAGGGAGAGAGAGAAACATCAGAGAAACATCAACGATGAGAGAGAATCATTGATTGACTGCCTCCTGCATGCCTGCATGCCCCACAATGGGGATCAAGTCCACAACGCGGGCATGTGCCCTGACTGGGAATCAAGCCACGACTTCCTGGTTCATAGGTTTCAACACTGAACCACTGAGCCATGCCAGCTGGGCACTTTCAAATTTTTAGGAGAAAAAATTTAACTCAAAATTAGATTCAATTTGTTTTGTATTACCACATCATGCAGTTTGAAAGAGAATATTTAAGTATTAAATATTCTTTAAATGGACCAGGAGGTAAGTTTTGGATTAATGTGATTATATCCATGCATCAATTTTTAAGGTGTATGCCTAGGAATGGCTGGAAATTAATGATAATAACTTGACCTAGGCAACTTCAATGAGCATAGATACTTTGAACATCATTTATGAGAAAAAAAGCAATAGGCTTAATAGAAGGCATATGTATAACATAAAATATAAATATAACACTTTGATAAATTTAATTTTATAAAATTTTCCTGAAAGCTGAAAAAAGTAATAGAACATATTTATGCTTTTGTAGGTTTTATTTATTTATTTATTTATTTATTTATTTACTGCTTAATTAACAGTTGAGGGTTAAAGGCATTCTGAAGTATAAAATTATTTTTTGAATTTGAGTGACTTTATTTAGCTTAAAAGTTTGTTATCATATTTAAACCAAACCACTGTAAGTTGGCTACTTCAATTTCAATTATTAAATTCATGTGCTTCACAAAGATTTTTCACTTTAAAAATAAGCATTTCTTTTATTAAGGTATTAGAGGCCCGGTGCACAAAATTCATACACTGGTGCGGGTGTCCCTCAGCCCAGCCTGCACCCTCTCTAATCTGGGATCCCTATCACAATCCGGGACTGCTGGCTCCTAATCACTCACCTGCCTGCTTGCCTGATTGCCCCTAACCACTTCTGCCTGCCAGCCTGATCACCCCCTAACCACTCCCCTGCTGGCCTGATTAACACCTAACTGTTCCCCTGCTGGCCTGATAGCCCCCAACTGCCCTCCTCTGCCAGCCTGGTCACCCGCAACTGCTCTCCCCTGCCAGCCTGATGGCCATCAACTGCCCTCCCCTGCAGGCCTGGTTGTCCCCAACTGCCCATCCCTGCTGGCCTGATCTTGCACCCAATGGCCCTCCCCTGCCAGCCTGATTAACACCTAACTGCTCTCACCTGCCGGCCTGATCACCCCTAACTGCCCTGCCTTGCAGGTGAATTTGGTTCTGATTGGTCAGGTTCTATGCCAGTCAGCGTCAAAAGCTCTGCCTCCTAGGCAGTCATTGGCTCCTCACACTTCACCCAGATTTGGTTCTTATTGGTTGGTTTCTATGCCAGTCAGCGTCAAAAGCTCTGCCTCCTAGGCAGCCATTGGCTCCTCACACTTAACCCAGATTTGGTTCTGATTGGTTGGTTTCTGTGCCAGTTAGCGTCTCTGGGCCTATCACTGGGGTCTGATTAGAAAGGCGAGGCTGATCATCAGCCCTGGTGGAGGCCTGGAGAGAAATGGAGGCGCAGCTGCTGGCCAGGTCTGGAAAGAAAGAGAGAGGCAAGTGCTGATCAACAGCTGCCACAGAGGCTACAGATCAGACCCTGCTTCTCTCTTCAGGCCTCTCTTCTGGCCTGATTTGCAGCCCCCTCAGCAGTCAGTGCTGGGTCACTGCACCTGCAGCCGAAGTAGTCAGCACTGGGCTGCCACGGCAACCCAGTGCTGACTGCAGGACTGACTTCTGGTTGGTTGAACCTCTGGTCATTGTGGATGTGATGGACCCAGGATTTTTATATATTAGGATTTCAAAGAAGAGAAAGTGAAAATACTGGCCATATCTGCAGGCAGTTTTAGTTTTGCCCATATTAATAATGATTAAAAATACTCACAAAATATACAGTTGTGTTGTGATAAATATACCCTTTTATTTTTTTATTAAGATACAATTTATATAGAATGAAATGCTTATATTTTAGGGTTACTATTCAGTGTTCTATTAATTTTGACAAATCTTACATGTATGTAGACCACATGTATATCAAGACACAAAATATTTCTATCACCTTAGAACAGGGATCCTCAAAATTTTAAACAGGGGGCCAGTTCACTGTCCCTCAGACCGTTGGAGGGCCGGACTATAGTTTAAAAAAAAAACGATGAACAAATTCCTATGCACACTGCACATATCTTATTTTGAAGTAAAAAAAAAACAAAATGGCAAAAACGCTCGCATGTGGCCCGCGGGCCATAGTTTGAGGACGCCTGCCTTAGAAAGTTCCATCATATCTCTTTCCAGTCAATCACTACCCACCCTCCAGTAAAACAGCAGCCAAAATTTTTATTTCTTTTATAGGTTATTTTTGCATATTATAGAATTTCTTTCAAGTTGAATCATCATATGATATCTTATTTTCTGTTATCTTTTATTTTCCATTCAGTATTATATCTTTAAGATTCATCCACATTCTTATAAATAGTAGTAGTTTATTCCTTTTTATAATGAGATAATATTTTATTATATGGGAATATCTAAGTTTGATTATCCATTCTCCTTTTGATGGACAGGTGGGATTTTTTAGTTATTAGCTAATTTGATTAAAGCTGCTAGACATGTTTTACTAGGCTTTTGGTGGACATTTGTTTCCATTTATCATGGATAAATACTAGGAGTGTTATTACTGAGTGAGAGGGCAATGTATGTTTTAACTTTTAAAGAAACTATCAAACTCTCTTCCAAAGCGGTTGTATCATTTTACATTCCATACCATATGAGAGTTCAACTGAACTCTACATCTCTAACATTTGGTGTTGTCAATCACAGCCACTTTAGCCGCTCTGGTGGATATAGTATAGAGGTATGTGACAGAAGCCAGGTTGGAAAGACTACATGCTGTATCTCACTGTGGATGGAATTTGCATTTTGTTAATGATCAGTGATTTTGTGTTAGAGGGTCCCCAAGAACCTCAGAATAGGAGGAAGCAGAAACAACAGATAATTTTGTCTTGTATCTGGAATAATGAAAAGACAAGCAACCAAATTTAAAAAAAAAAAAAAAAAGAGTGATTTTTAAGCTTGCCCTTCACAGGGAAAGATATGCAAAAGGCCAATAAGCATATGAAACAATATTCAACATATGTACAGAAAAAAGTTAATATAGTACACTGTACTGCTATTTTTTGAAAGTCCTGTTTACATGATTGGTCCTTGGCTGGCAGCTGAGAACTTGGATTTTGAGAGGATTCTAACCAATAACTGATAAATGGTTCGCTGTGTCTCTTTGAGCAAACCGCTTTCCTTCTGGAAGTCTGAATTTGGGTACTTGCCAGGCAGGGTGTGCCTATGTGGCCAGTCCTCAAGGAGAATCCTGGGCATTGAGCATTTCATGTAATTTTGTAGCTGGCAAAATTTCGTATGTTGTCCTAATTCATTGCCAGGGGAATTAAATATATCCTGTCACTCCACTGGGAGAAATCTCTTGGAAGCCTGTACCAGTTTCCACTAGAATTTTACATTGTACCTTTTCCCTTTGCTAATTTTGTCTTGTATCTTTTTCTGTAATAAATCATAGCTCTGAGTAGAATTATATTTTGGATACTGTGGGTACTCCTAGTGAATCATCTAACCTTGAGATGACTTGCCTATTTGTTCTTTAATGATTATTTTTGATGAGTATAGCTTTTAATTTTGGTGATATCTAATTGATTTTTGTATGTGCTTTTTGTGGCTTTTCTAAAATCTTTGCCTAACCCAAATTAGGGAAGTATGCACCTTATATTTTCTCTAGGAGCAATCATTCTCCTTTTATATAAAATCTTTGTATTATATAAAACATAAAAACATATTGTCCTCCAGTAGCAAAAATTTCTCTTTGCCTGCAGTTAATGGTTATTATAATGAAAGATATTGCAACTTGACTAATTTTTCTAAATCTACATCCTCTGTCCTTATGCTGTAGAATATTGAGCAGATTACTCATGCTTTCACCCTCCATGCCTTTGAAAACGTGGGTAAATGTTATTTTTTTTCATGAATCAACCAAGATTTGCAGGAGAGCCGATGGTATTATTTCCAATCTGAGTCCAGTGGCAGAAAAAGGCCACTGTCCCATCAGGCATGAATAGTTTTCAATTTTTCAAATGGGCAGCTGCAAACATATGCTGTCTTTTACGAAAAAGAAAAGATGACTCAAAGGGCAGAATCAAGAGCCCAGAAGGTAGAGGCAATAACCACTAGGAATTTTCCCCAAACCTTGAAACTTAATCCAGAAAAATACGACATTTGTCCAGCTGGATTTCAGAACTGTTACGTTCTCTTTACATTCATCTCCCCCATTTCTGGACTAGAATATGTATAACTGTTCCTCTTTTCCTGCCCCCTTCCCCCCTTCTGTTTGTTGGGAGTGTCAGATAACTTGTTTCTTTAGTTTCACATGTCAACAACATATGGAGAGGAATTGCTCCCTCAGCAGCTGTCCTTAACAGGTTAAATGAAGACACCTCCTCCACATCTGGACCTAATTTAGATTTTGGACTTTGAATTAATGAGATGATGGGATTTTGGACTTAGAAATGTTGTTGTAATGGGATGAGTTGGGAGGGTTGAGTGTTTTCTACAGGAAGGATATTAGTTATTGTGAGCCAGAGGACAGACTGGAAACCATTAATAAAACATCTATTTATTATGATGGTTGTATTTTATAAACTTACTTTATACCCACAGAAGAGAGCTTTTATCACCTTTAATTTCATTTGGAAATAACCATGACTACATATAATTTTAATGAATAAATCCATTACTTTGATTTAAGCACACTTAAATTCTTCAATCAGTGAAGTCAATACACAATTTACCATTTATTTTTGGACAGCTTAGGCTGTTCTTAGCAACATTACTTATTAGAAGTGCTTTTCTCCCTGTTGTGTGAAAACTCTCACTGTCAGGGAAAAGAGGACAAAATGTGGGGGTTGTCAATCCTGAAAAAATATCTTTCCATCTTTCTCAAGGATGTTTAAAGAATAGAAAAGCAAGAATTAAAAAAGTCAAAGACGCTTTTCATACTTGTCTAAATTTTGTGCACATGTGAATCTATTCTTACTGCAGTGAGTGCAATAGAGGTTTTTAAAATATTTTTACTTGTTCACACAATAGAACACATTGCAAAATGGCATTTCTTATTTCAGGGTGCAAAGTTATTATGAATGTGTCATAATGCCCACATTATGCAAGAAATCTTTATGAAACCTGGCCTCATGCTATCTATACTATAAATGTTTAGTAATTCAGAGTATCTGATTAAAAAAATAGAATCTATAGACATAAAATAGCATGTTGGGGTAGAGTATTAAAGCTAATTTATATATTCTTCTTTTCAGAGTATTGACAAGGTGTATTTAAGCATGGATACCTAATGTATGTCCTGACATGCAGCAATAAGAATAAGAAACGAAATGTTGGCTGACAAAATGGAGTCAACAAAATGACTTCAAATTTTCAGACTAATGGGCTAAGTAATAAAAGATTTTGATGTGTGAACTGTCACTGAAAACTTTAATGCTCTATTTGGAGGGTAAGGAAATAATTCTTTATGTAACACTAGGAATATTAGTAAATTATTTCTAAGGGTTAAAGGAATCAGTGTGAAAAATTATTTGTGAAGTATTTTTATAACTGCTTGCCTAACTTGTCTGGGAGTTCATCTTCAATGTACAGTCTCCATACAGATGTTTATATGGTGTCCAAGGGAGCATCTTAGATGACCTAACTTGTTAGTGAAATATTTTTATTTAATTGGGGTACAGAACACGAATTATTTTCTTTTTCTAGAAAGCTGGGTTCAGAAAAATAAAAATGTAGTCATAAAAAATAAAATTAAATGGCATCCTATCTAATAAAAGAGTAATATGCAAATTAGCCATTACTCTGCTACACCCACAAGCCACGCCCACCAGCCACGCCCACCTGCCAATCAGGAGCAAGTATGCAAATTAACCCAACAAAGATGGCTGCAGCAACGGAGAGAGCAGGAGGGAGGCTTGGGTTTCCCCGGTGATGGAGGAAGCCAAGCTTTCCACACACCCTGGCCAGCCCAGGCCTCCACTTAAGGCTACAAAGTTTCAATTATAGAAGATAAATAAATCCCAACAGAAATGGCTGCGGCCACGGAGCGAACAGAAGGCTTGGCTCTGCTCCAGGCTACAAAGTTTCAATTGTATAAGATAAATAAATCCCAGATACCAGGGCCTCCGCTTGGGTCACCAAGGGGCATGGCCGGCCTGCAAACCACCACAGGCCCCTCTCCCAGGCCGCCCCATGCCCCAAGGGAACCCTCACCCTGATCCAGGACACCCTTCAGGGCAAACCAGCTGGCCCCCACCCATGCACCAGGCCTCTATCCTATCTATCCTATCTAATAAAAGAGTAATATGCAGATTGACCATCACTCCAATACACAAGATGGCTGCCCCCATGTGGTCAAAGATCCTGCCCCCATGTGGACACAAGATGGCCACCACAAGATGGCCAGCAAAGGAGGGCAGTTGGGACGGACCAGGCCTGCAAGGGAGGGCAGTTATGGGCAATCAGGCCAGCAGGGTAGGGCAGTTGGGAGGGACCAGGCCTGAAAGGGAGGTCAGTTGGGAGCAATCAAGCCTGCAGGAGAGGGCAGTTAGGGGTGACCAGGCCTGCAGGGGAGGGCAGTTAGGGGTGACCAGGCCCACAGGGGAGGGCAGTTAGGGGCAAACAGGTTGGCAGGGGAGTGGTTAGGGGATGATCAGGCTGGCAGGCAGAAGCGGTTAGGGGCAATCAAGAAGGCAGGCAGGCAAGCAGTTGGGAGCCAGCAGTCCTGGATTGTGAGAGGGATGTCCGACTGCCTGTTTTGGCCCAATCCTGGTGGGATCGGGCCTAAACGGGCAGTTGGACATCCCTGGAGGGGTCCCAGATTGGAGAGGGTGCAGGCTGGGCTGAAGGACACCACCTTGCCGTGCACGAATTTTGTGCACCAGGCCTCTAGTAAAAAATAAAATTAAATAAGTCATAGGTTGTACACGTTCTTTACCACTCAATCCCCCTCATACACCTACATTGAAGATTTCATATGAATTTTAACAAAATAAGAAATAAAATGTGGGATTGGTTTCTTTGCTTTTAAAATATCAAGGCTGGCCTGACTGGTGTGGTTCAGTGGATAGATCATCGGCCTGTGGACAGAAGGGTCCCAGGTTTGATTCCCAGTCAGGGTATATGCCTGGGTTGTGGGCTCTATCCCCAGTGTAGGGCATGCAGGAGGCAGCCAATCAATGATTCTCTGTCATCATTGATATTTCTTTCTCTCTCTCTCCCTCTCCCTTTTTCTCTGAAATCAATAAAAATATATTTAAAAAAATAAAATAAAATATCAAGGCTGGAAAAACAATGACTTGCAGGAAGCCATTGCAACACTAACATGTGATCTCCTATCTATTGCCTATTTTTGATCTATTATCCTAGATTTTTAAAATTATAACAATGGATTTCAGTTCAAAAATGGATGTTTCCTCAAAGTGCAGCACTTTTATAATTGATATTTAAATTATTCTAAAGAAAAAATAAAATTTTATTCTGCTTTTCATAGATTTAAAATCCAAAAAAATTTAAAAAATCCAAGTGAACTAAACATGTACATGGAAGGTAGAGAATGAGTGAGAGTTACAATAAAAGCCTCTGTTACTCCAGGAATAAAGTCAATTGCCTATTGCCTTTCTTAGATCATTAAAATTTTGAAATTTGGTACTGAAACTTACTTCAAAATAAATATTGAAAATCTCTTAGAGTAACAATCATATTTTCTCTAATGCAAAAAAAAAAAAAAAAGTCTCACTAGCCCTGGTGTGCCTCAGTGGTTAGAGTGTCAGCCTCCACGCCAAAGGGTCTCAGGTTTGATTCCCAGTCTAGGGCATGTACCTTGGTTGCAGGTTCGATCCCCAGCTTGGTTGGGGCGTATGCGGGAGGCAACCAATTAATATTTCTCTCTCATATCCATGTTTCTCTCTCTCTCCTTCCTCTCCCTCCTTTCCATTTTCTCTAGAAAAATAAATGGAAAAAATATCCTTGGGTGAGGATTAACAAAAAACAAATAAAAAGAAGAAAAAAAAAAGTCTCATCAAATCTCTTGACTTTTATGAAGGCAGACCTGAAAAAAATGATCAGCTAAACAAGTCTAAGATAAGCTGAAAACTAAAATTTAACAGATGGTATAGGTTGTTGGATTTTCAATACATTGACAAGGAGAAGAAAATAAACTGAAATTGTTTTTCATAAATTTTATATTTATTTTCAGTAATAATATTTGCGAATTATCTACATTGGTGTAAACTTTTACTATTTAATTTCAATTCAAATATTCCACCAATAAATGGAATTCAGAGATAATCCCTGAAACATTTTTTGGTTAATAGCAATAGCAAAGCACATTTTCTGAGCTGTGCACTCTTTGCTTAATGCAGTTATTACATCTTGTCCTGTTATTGTATGAAAAAAAAAAAAAGAAAGAACAGAAATAGAAACATAATGGTGTTGGGAAGAGAGCATAAGACATAATTCCCCTCAAATTAGCTAGTTCTCAGAGAACTGCAAATTGACTGCACACAAAGTATGCATGCTGATGGCTTGTAGTCATGACACTTAAATGTGTCAGTTACCAAAAAGGGGACCTGGCCCTTGGCGGGTATGCTTAGGACCAGCCAGTAGTCTTTGGGTCCTTAACTTCGTGCAGGAAAAACTTCATAACACGAGTCCAGATGACAATGAGGGAACATTTATTAAAGCTGGGGCATAAATAAGAAAGGGCTTAGCATGGAGGAAGCTACAGGAGAGCCCAGGCTGGGCTGCCCTAGTTCTCTAGGAAGTCAGAGAACAGGGGGCCTTGGGATCCGGTTCAGAACTTAGCCTGGGGTGGGCAGCTGCTATCTATTGCTCCCCTGATTGCAAGTCTCATGGGATCCCTTAGGATTTAGGAGAGGCAGGCCTGTGGGGGGAGAAGTTAGGGAAGAAGAGGGGAAAGAGAATGGTGGGGGCTGCTCCCCGAAGAAAGAGCAAGTCCTGGGTCCTTTGTCTTGAGGTGGGAATCTTAGGGGAGGTCTCAGGGGAGAGTTTTAGCAGAATATTCATCAGTTTTCTAGGTGTGCTCCTCCAGGGTCATGGTCTTCACTGATTGGTCAGAATCAGGGCAGGGGGTTGTCAGTCATCACAGCTGGTCCTGGCTGTCACCCATCTGGTTTTGCTGCTTTTTGGGGGGTCTGGAGCTGAAATACACCTGAGGCCTACATGTTATTTCTAGGGAGTTGACGTTGTGTATCTGTTGTAAATTGCTGCCAGTTTGTTCAGCTCTCTGTTTCAGTTTGTCCATTCCGCTTGTCCTAGCTTACTGGCCTGTCTCATTTTGACATTAGCATGTTGTCCCAATTTATCCTTCAGGGACGTAAGCACAGGTGACCAAGGGTGCCTCAGCCAGTCTCTAAACTGACACGTACGACCCAAGGTACTTACTTAATATTGACCGAGCATAAATTACACAGGAGACAGACATGCAATGCATGAATCACTCACGGTTTATTTACAGAGTCCTGGTGGTTTCCAGACCTCTGCAGGCCACCCGGGGATCCGCGCCGACAGACACACACACTGGACGTTGGACATTGCAGCTGCGGCTCGGCGTCTTGTTTGAGGCCTCAGTTTCCGGCTCACTGTTTGGACTCACAGTCCACGGCAGAGCTTGGGCAGATGCAGGAAGGGGGGTGGAGAGTGACTGTCTGTGGAGGAGCAGAGCAGGCCTCTCTGATCTTCCTCTGGTGCTTCCTCTTTTTATGTGCCTAGATGGGCGTCTTCAGTGTGTCTTATCAGCGGGTCCCAGGAGCCTTGCATATCTGGTTTTACATATGGGGAGCAGATCACTTTATCTATTTTCTACATACAGGCCACTCAGGGGTGTTTATCAACCTGTTTACATTACATTCAATACTTTTTAACATCACACTTTAATATCACACTGTAATTCCACACTTTGATACTTATTCTATATTATTCTTATCACTATTACTATAACACATGTTTTGTCATTTTTCATACATCTAAATATATTTATTCCTGTTCCTCAACTCATGTCAATATATGTCAGCTTAAGTTTTTATTACCCTTTACAAAATTTATCCTCACCCCCTTCTTAGTTCTCTTTTAAGATCTACTGATATGTACTTTTTAACAGGCTTTGATGATATTTTATACATCTAAATATGTAAGTGATAAATAAAAGTTTGTATCTGTAAAATATCTGAAAAAGAGGAGAAATAGAAAGAACAAACCTTAGATAGATGGCCATTGCAATGGTACACATACACTTAAGAACTGATTTGAAAGAAGTATAGGGAAAGAGAAAATATACAATTTGTAGACATTTTGGGGAAACACATCATCAGTGGAATGCAGTGGAAAGATATTGATACGGAATTTTTGGACTGGAACCGGATTCTTTGTCTGCTGGGGTCAAAGAATGAATCCAGGGACAGAAGATGGTATAGCAAAGGTGGAGATTTATTGAAGAACAAGTACAGACTCCCACATGGGGAGGGGGAAAGGGTCCTGCCAACTTCCTGTTTACATGGTTTATAAAGGCTGCAGTTCCTGTGTCCTGAGAGCCCCTCTGATTGGTCAATAATCCCTTTCGAATTGGTTACTATAGTAACTCCTGAGGCCCTCCTCCCTCATTGTCCTCCTCTTCCTTCTGGGCTTTCTTCCTCCTTCTTTATTTTGTAAATATAGACCTCTAGGCTACTCCCAGTTCCCTTGTCTTAAGTAGATGTAGCTGTTGCCTCTCTCTTGTGTTACGGAAATGTACCTTTTCCCAGTCTGTAGCCCTGTGTTTTTCCCATGGACCCCAATTCTAAAAATTCCCTAAGCCTGCCTATATTTCCTTAAAATTCCTGTTTCAATATGTAAAATGATTATAAGATTTCAAGATTCTACTAAATGTAAATATAAAGAGAGAGACAATTAAGAGAAGAAGCTAGCCCTAACCAGTTTTGCTCAGCGGTTAGAGTGTCGGCCCATGGACTGAAGGATCATAGGTTTGATTCTAGTCAAGGCCACATACCTCAGTTGCAGGCTCCATCCCTGGCTCAGGTCAAGGCGAGTGTGGGAGGAAACCAATTCATGTGTCTCTCTCACATTGATGTTTCTCTCTCTCTGTCTCTCCCCCTCCCTTCCACACTCTCTGAAAAGCATTGGAAAAAATATCCTCAGGTGAGGATTAACAACAGAGAGAGAGAGAGAGAGAGAGAGAGAGAGAGAGAGAGAGAGAGAGAGAGGCTAGTTTGTGAACACAAAGATCCTAAATTAGTTATGGGTAAGGTTAAGGGCAGAAATAGTATAGTGGGGACTAACTATACTTATAAGAAATATTAATTGTTCTCTGTTACCCATGATTGTCTTGTTCTGATTAAAGAAAGCACATTTTAACCTGGCTCAGAGTTGTACTCGGGATCTGGGAACTAACCTGAAAATGTGGCCCAACCTCTTCATCCAAGAGCTACTTATTATCATGGAAAGATTAACAACCTTGTTGTGGAGGCACCTGCCCTTTGCAAACCCACATCCCTTTGCAAATGCCCAGCCCTTTGATATCCATTCTTATTCTTTTTGCCTACTTCCCCATGTAATCTTTGTCCTTCTACTCCATATAAGCAGCTGGCTTGTGGGGGGAGGGGGAGGGGAAGGGGGAGGCAGGGAGGGTAGAGAGAAGATTTTCCTGGATGACCTTTTACTCTCCCATACTGATGGCCTTATTGGGATAATATATGATACAACCTTGTCTCTGCTTAATTGGCTCAAGTAGTGACAGGCAGCCTGGACCCAGTTGTTGTCCAGTTTCATCTTCTGGCACCCCAGATAGGATGACAAGTGGGACTCTTCTGGGGTGAGTACCAGGGATCCCACTTTCTGCCAGGACTGGGGGTTCCTGGGACTGAGGCCTGGACTCTTTTATTTACAGCGCTGCCAGGAATTTTTCTGTTTGGAGTCCCAGCTGTAGCCTCAGCAATTCCCATCACCTGCCTAAATTGAATTGAGCATTCTGTAATTTTGTAACGAGAGGTGTCCCTTTTCTGTTGTCTGTTGCATCTGATGTGAGCCTTATCAGCTTCTGGTTGCAAGTGGCCTCTCATGGGCCTTGCCTGGTGGGTCTCCATGTTGCAGAATTTATCAGGTGACCGTAAAATACACAATAAGTACCGGAGATTCAGGAAAAACCCTTTATTTGAAGCAGCACTGCTGGCTCAGGGAATTCGAAGATCCAAAGCCTGAACAACTTATACAATGAGATTACTCCTTATATATATTTCTAAATTCTATGTTTCCTTACTTCCGGGCTTTTGTGGTGGGCTTTCACACCCACTCCTGAGTCAGTTTAAATGGAGAAGTTAGATTGTATTGAAGCAGGAATTTTAGGGGGACATAGGCAGGCTTAGGGATTTTTTAGAATTGGGGTCCATGGGAAGCATGGGGCTGCAGGCTGGGAGAAGGTGCATTTCCATAACTCAAGGAAGCCAGGTGCAGTTACATTTCCTTAAGACAAGGAGGCAGCAACAGGTATATTTCCATAAGACAAGGGAACTGGAAGTAGCCAAGAAAGATCATATTTACAAAATAAAGAGAAGGAAGCCATTCATTCAGAAGGAGGAGAAGAAAGCCCAGAGGGTATAGGGAAACAATAAGGAAAGGGTGGGGGGAACCTCACATGTCCCATGTGAGGTTTGACCTTTGAGCCTAGGAGTTACTATGGTAACCAGACTAAGGGAATAGTGACCAATCAGAGGGGATATCAAGGCACCAGGGTCTGCAGCCTTTATAAGCCATAGGGAAGAGGAACCCAGTGGGACTCTTCCCTCTCCCCACTTGGGAGTCTGTACTTGTTCTTCAATAAATCTCCACCTTTGCTATACCACTTTCTGTCTGGATTCATTCTTCAATTCTGGCGGACAAAGAATCCGGGTTCCAGTACAAATATTCGGTATCAGTATCTAAATGCCTGGCCTGGATGGCACCAGTGACCCCCCTCCTGCCAAGCTGCCAAATTCCCAGCCTGTAGCCCCTGCAAATGGGGAGCACCCAGGAAAACAGACTATTGCCTAAGGAAGGGGCAGTGACTTAATTATAGGCTAACAAGAATGGGCACTAGGACACCGGTCACTGGCACAGATTCAGATTGCTAGTGCCCCCCCCCCCCCCCCCCCGCCAAGGTTACCCCTTATATTCCTCCTCATCCACACTGGAGCTTGATCAGTTAGGGTTGACACACGACCCTGCAAGGCGCAAAGCACTCTGGTATTCTCCTCTATGCAGGCTAACCCACCAGCAGTTGTCTGTTGTGCGCACTTGTAAATATTGTATATAAGAATGTCTCTGTTGATGCTTGTTTTGTGTCTCTTTGTTTTTTTATTTAATTTGTTTAAAGATGGGAGCACATCCCACTTTGCTGGGGGCCCCAGCTGCTTGTGGCAGGCTGAACCATGGGAGGTATGGCAGGAACTTCCCAGCAGCTGCCTAGAGTGCTTAATCTTGGGGAACCTCCTTGCTCTCCCTCTCAAGGCATCAACTGCCTGAAACACTTAGCTAGTGAGAGTTCTTGTCTGTCTGCAATGTAACTTTGGTTGCAGATGTCCTTTGCTTTCTTTCTTATCTTTTGGGGACTTAGTTTACTCTTTTCTGTTTTACGAACACAGAGAATCCTCTGTCTCCTCTGTGTGGACTTTGCGCCACTCAGACTGAAGGTCATTTGCTTTGCTGGGTTAGTGTGAGGTAAGAGTCTAAGGCTAATGTCTCAATACCTCCTTTTGAGAGACTCATATATTTAATTTAGGGGTTGTTTTTATTTTTGTTTTGAAATCCTACCTAATAAAAGAGTAATATGCAAATTGACCCTAACTCTGCTACACCCACAAGCCACGACCACAAAGCCACACCCACCAGCCAATCAGAGCCAGTATGCAAATTAACCCAACCAAGATGGCTATAGCCATGAAGAAAGTAGGAGGGAGGCTTGGGTTTCCAAGGCGATAGAAGAAGCCAAGCTTTCCGCCTTCCCTGGCCGGCCTAAGCCTCCACTCAAGGCTACAAAGTTTCAATTATAGAAGGTAAACAAATCCAAACAGAAATGGCTGCCAGCCACGGAGTGAGCAGGAGGCTTGGCTCCGTTCCAGGATACAAAGTTTCAATTCTGGAAGGTAAATAAATTCTAGACACCAGGGCCTCCGCTTGGGTCGCCAGGGGGCGTGGCTGGCCTGCAAACCACCACAGGCCCCTTGCTCAGGCCGCCCCACACCCCAAGGGAACTCCCACCCTGATCCAGGACACCCTTCAGGGCAAACCAGCTGGCCCCCACCCGTGCACCAGGCCTCTATCCCATCTAATAAAAGAGTAATATGCAGATTGACCATCACTCCAACACACAATATAGCTGCCCCCATGTGGTCAAAGATCCTTCCCCCATGTGGACACAAGATGGCCAACAGGGGAGGGCAGTTGGGAGGCACCAGGCCTGAAAGGGAGGGCAGCTGAGAGGGACGAGGCCTGCAAGGGAGGGCAGTTTGAAACGATCAACCCTGCAGGGGAGGGCAGTTAGGGGTGACCAGGCCGGCAGAAGAGGGAAGTTGGGGGCAAACAGGCTGGCAGGGGAGCAGTTAGACACCAATCAGGCTGGCATGGGAGTGGTTAGGGGGTGATCAGGCTGGCAGGCAGAAGCAGGTTAGGGGCAATCAGGAAGGCAGACAGGCAAGCAGTTGGGAGCCAGCAGTCCTGGATTGTGAGAGGGATGTCCAACTGCCTGTTTAGGCCCAATTCCGGGATAGGGCCTAAATGAGCAGTCGGACATCCCTCGAGGGGTCCCAGATTGAAGAGGGTGCAGGGTGGGCTGAGGGACACCCCCACACCCCCATGCACGAATTTCGTGCACTGGGCCTCTAGTAGTAACATAAGATGTCTTCTTGTATGTGGGAGAAATGGCTCACCTGTGGGGATAGGGGACATAGCCTATTTATTTAGACCCTCCTCCAGTTCCTCATTGGCTGAGTATTATTTCATCACCTATTTCCTAATAGGTCACCTAGGTCTTGATATCTCCTATTGGATTATTAAAAAACAAAATGGACTGGGGCCTTCTCTAGTTGCCTCCACCTCCCTTTGTCTAGAGGAATCTTCCTAGGACATGTGCTATCAGCCACGTGTACAGCTCCCATCCTCTCTCCCCACCCCCACATTCTGTTTGCTCTGGGTAAATTCAGCAGCAGCCTATTGGCCACATGCTCTTTCTTTTCTACGAAGACAAATCAGAGGCATATTTCTTACATATGCAAGATTTCATGTTTTTACAGTCTACTCCAAAAGAAAAATATGGGAAAAAAACCTTCTAACATCCCCCGCTCCCCAAGTTTTTCTTCTAGAAGGGCTAGGTTCTTTTTCTAGTAACATAAGTTTAGTTTGAAGTGAAGTTGTGATAAGCAACTGGAAATGAACAGAAGGCACATGAAAATATTTTGACAAACTCCACTTAGAGGAAAACAATACAGAGAATTTAGTTAAACTCTTAGAAATAGATGAGTAGAGGATAAAATCAGTATTTTGGGGGAATTATATACAGTTTGTATTTTAGGAGTTTACTAATTTATTCATCCAAATTTTTATTACAGGCCTAATATATATATATGGGCACTGTCCCAGACACTAGAAATACAAAATAGGGAGTAGAGTGAACATTTTATGATTCATGGGCTATTTAAAAAGAGGGAAATTCATCATATATATAATAAAAGCCTAATATGCTAAGTGTCCTGTCGTCCAGTCGTCTGGTCAACCAATCAAAGTGTAATAAGCTAATGATATGCTAAGGCCGCTCAACCACTTACTATGATGTGCATTAGCCACCAGGGGGCAGACAGTAGGCCAGTTGACCAGTCTCTATGATGTGCACTGACCACCAGGGGACAGATGCTCAAACTGGTAGCTTTGCTTGCTGCTGGGGTCCAGACAATCCAGACTGGGCAAGATGGGACCAGACATGCCCTGGAGCCCTCCCTCAGTCTCCCATGGTCGCTCCGCAGCCACCAGCCCCAATCAACCCTGATCAGGACTGGGTAAGATGGCCCTGATTGGCCTGATTGCTGACCAGGTGGAGGGACCCCAACTGTGCATGAATTTGTGCACCGGGCCTCTAGTATAAATATAATTTAATGTGGCATATTAGTCTGCTAGGGCTTCCATAACAAAATACCACAGATTGGGTGGCTTAAACAACAAAAATTTACTTTCTCATAGTTCGGAATTCTAAAGTCCAAGATTAACAATTTTTCAGGTTTGGTTTCTTCTGGGGTCTCTCTCCTTGCCTGCAATAGCCATCTTCTTGTGTATTTTATTGTGTATATGTTGCTGGTGAAATTAATGAGTTCTTTTCTGGTGTCGTGAAAAAAGAATTTCAAAGGCACACACATGGAGAAGTTTAAAGGTGACAGCAAGATTTTATTGTGAGTTAAGGGGGAATTAATACACCCTGGGGGATTAACTTTTGTTAATCCTCCATGTATTTTCTTTACCTGGGTTCAGGTAAAGAACAAAGAACCACTCAAACTATCCAACCCAAATTTCTAATTTTTCCTTGGCCTGTATTGGGCCCTCCTCCCAGCAATTTCTATTGAGGTTTCATGCCCTCTATCTAATCCAATTACCTTATCAATTGCTCGCATACTTGGCCTTGCCTCTCTATTTCATCCCCCATGTCTCTCATTGTGCATGTCCTAGTTTCATTACATCATCTAGTTTCTATTGAGCATGTGACAAGCAGAGAAATTTCCTTCCCTCCCTCTAGTATTGGGATTTTAGCACCCCCTGGAGGGTTTCCTGTCTGTTCCCAGGATTAAATCTCCTTGGTGGAGGTTCCCTGGGGTGTGTGCATGTGTCTGTTTACCAGGATACTAGATGGAATACTGTCCTACTACCTGCTTCAGCTTCCCAGTTTATTAAGATTACTTAGTTCCCTTTGCTTTCTTCCTTATATTAATAACTAGCTACCTACGCTGACATAGATGCACTCCTGGTATCTCTTCTTGTAAAAACACCAGTCCTATTGACCTCATCAGGTCACCAGCTCTACACCGATGAACTCATTTAATTTATATTTCTTCTTTAAAGTCCTTTTCATCAAATGCAATCACATTCTCAGGTTCTGGGGTATTAGGGCTTCAACATATGAAGTTTAGGGGGATACAATTCAGTCCATAACATGTGGTAATGAAACCAAAATGCGGTGGTCAAGTCCGAGTTCTTTGCCTCACAAAATCGAAGAATTAATTCACGAGCAAAGCTGGAAAGCAGAAGCAAAGTTTACTGAGAAAGAGACAGATTCACTGCAGAAGAGATGGCAGGAAGGGGGCCCAAAGCAGGTTACCCATGGAGCTCTTAGTCTAGGGCAGTGATGGGCAACCTTTTGAACTTGGTGTGTCAAACTTCGCCAAAAAACTGAGCATTACTCGGGTAGTGTGTCACTTTGAGGAAAAAACATTATTTCGCAAATATTTCATCCTCAGGAGCAGCAGATGTTTCATCCTCCGCGTGCGGCCGCCTCAGTGGCCGCGTGTCATCAGAAATGGCTACGCGTGTCAGTGCTGACATGCATGTCATAGGTTCGCCATCACTGGTCTAGAGATACAGCTTTTTGATTGGTCTATTCTGTGTAATATCCAATCATTTCAGAACCTGAGTTCCCCCCTGGCTGGATGGACCTGATTTGGAACTGTCACTTCAGGTCCAGGGTGATGTTTCTGTCCCCTCCCAGCTGGGCTCAGTCCTCCCCGTCCCACTGGGTTCAGCATTAGGTCATCCTGTTTGTTCCAGCAATTTTTCTGAAACCAGGTGCAGCCAGCAGTAGCCAGCAAGCTGCCTCATGTCCTTCTAGACTTCTCCATTTAGCTTCCCCTCTCTGGGTCCCGTCCCTAACTGCCTACTCTCTATCTATCTCCTCAGTAAGGCATATGAAAACTAAAATGACATCCCAGGCATCACTTAATTCTATATGAATAAAATTAAAAAAAAGACTCATAGAAGAGGTAACATGTAAAGCTAGTCAGTCTTGAGCAAAAAAAAAGTAGAACATTTTTAAAATAAGAAAAAACAGATAGGTGAGAGTGCACCATGTTTAGGGAAGGGTGGTGATACTGTTGCAATTAGGATATTTATTAATAACAGGAAAGGAGCAAAGGGAAGGACAAATATTATAGGCATGTTAAGTGTGCAGCTTGGCCAGGAAGCTGCAGCTTTACACTCCTCAGGGAGCCACTGGTCTATTCTTCACAGATCGCTGGGGGAAGGGACTGAACAGGGTGGAGAATAGACACATGCCCAGTAAAGTCTGGGTGACATAGGGAAGGTACTTTCTTGCCAGTCATACCTGGGAACAGGTCATTGGCAAGTAGTGGCCACTGAAAACACTGTAAGATGTGAGATATTTAATCTCCTAAACAAAAGAACTATGGTTCCTTTTGGCTCATGGCACTTTGGTTCTCTAGGGACTCTTGTTGCCAGGGTACACTGTCTTGGCTCCCCTGCATTCACCTACATGGCCCACAGCCATGTGTACCCCATACATAATAGACTGATGGACTGAAAACAGCCTGATGCTGTACCAGACCCTACTCCACCATGGAAAGGAAACTTTAGACACTGGCTTTGCTTTTAGCTCTACTGAGTCCCCAGCTATATTTCTTCCAGGACTGGATTAAGGGAAATGGGACTTTGGAAACCCAGGGATGTAATTCCACACAAATAAAAATCACTCATCCTCCCGTCTGAGTCTCAGAAAATTATTTTTCTCGAGATATCATAAGGACCCCACACCCAGCACTCAGTGGGGAGAGACCCAATTTTCACCCATGAGAGGGAGTGGTCCAATGTGAATGGAGCAGAGGCTGCAAAAAGGTCATGGTAAAACATGAAGATGGTGGCAGCTTAGAAACAACTTAGGAAAGTCCCTCTAGGACATACTAAGGAAAATGACCTGTGTCCTACTGGCCCCTGTCTCTCATCTGTCCATGTCAATACACTAGATGAATTTTGTTTACTTCTCAAATCTGTTCCTTTTTTTCTGTCTCTGCCACCTGGTCTAAAATATTCCAATCTTTTGTCTAGCACTCTGAAATAGTTCCTATATCAACTTAGTTCAACTTGCATTAAGCACAATGTTTTCATAACTTAGATTTTAAATTATCACCATCCTTTCTTAAAATCCCACAAAGGCTTTTGGTGGCTCTTAGAATGATAATCATCAACATGTCCCTGAAGCCCTGCATTGACTAGGCTGTACCTATCTTATTTCTGTTTGCAGTAACCCTAAACTTACCTAATCTCATCCCATTTACCATGTTTATTTGTTTTCCAGCCCAAACGGCTCTCGCATGCTTTATTTTCTCTCTTTGGTACGTTTTCTCCTCCTGTTTCTACCGAATTAATGTTGACTCATCCTTCTGAACTCAGCTCATGTCTCCTCCTTGAAGTCTTTCCTCACCTCCTAACAGATCAGAGACACCCATTTTTTGGTTTTAAGGTAAGTTTTGCATACTTCTTTTCTGTAGAATATACAGGGGTGTGCAAAAGTAGGTTTATAGTTGTTCTTACAGAAATTAATGTAATAATAAATAAATAAATAAAAATACTAGAATAAGCTTTGTGTTTCATGGAATCTCAACTGCACACCTATTTTTGCCCAACCCTGTATACAGTGGGATATTTTTATCATCGGACCTATAATTTTATTTACACTTCCTCAGTTAAGTATGCAAACTCCATGAAAATAGAAGCCATGTTTTGTTCACAACTGTATCCACAGTGCCTAATAATAGATCTTGCAACATTTAAATAATGCTCAATAAATATTTGTTGAATTTTAATTTAGGGTTCCAACATATAGTAGAGGTTATTAATCCAAGTGAGTATTAGTAACATTTCTCATTGTGCAATTTCAACTGAATAAGTCCTGCAGTAACATGGTCTTCCTCTGAAAATTAATTTACTCTGTGTAATATCCTATCTAATAAAATAGTAATATGCAAGTTGACCATCACTCCAACACACAAGATGGCCACCCCATGTGGTCAAAGATGGCTGTCCACATGTGGACACAAGATGGCCACCACAAGATGGCTGGCAGGGGATGGCAGTTGGGGCAATCAGGCCTGCAGGGGAGGGCAGTTAGGGGTGATCGGGCCAGCAGAGGAGGGCAGTTGGGGGCAACCAGGCCTGCAGGGGTGGGCAGTTAGGGGTGATCAGGCCAGCAGAGGAGGGCAGTTGGGGGCAACCAGGCCTGCAGGGGAGGACAGTTGGGAGGAGGGACCAGGACAGCAGGGGAGGGCAGTTGGGAGGACCAGGCCTGCAGGGGAGGGTAGTTGGGGGCTACAGGCCAGCAGGAGATGGCAGTTAGGGGTGACCAGGCTGGCAGGGGAGGGCAGTAAGGGGCAATCAGGCCAGCAGGGGAGCATTTAAGCATCTATCAGGCTGGCAGGGGAGTGGTTAGGGGGTGATCAGGCTGGCAGGCAGAAGCATTTAGGGGCAATCAGGCAGGCAGGCAGGCAGGCAGGCAGGCAGGCAGGCAGGCAAGCAGTTGGGAGCCAGCAGTCTTGCATTGTGAGATCCAGTGGGATCAGGCCTAAACGGGCAGTTGGACATCCCTCAAGGGGTCCCAGATTGAAGAGGGTGCAGGCTGGGCTGAGGGACACCCCCCCCCCCCACCATGCATGAATTTCGTGCACTGGGCCTCTAGTAGTATAATAATTGCAATAATTTAAAGCAGCAAAAATGACTCACATACCCACTTTCACTTAAACTGCTTAAACTACATGCTTTCATTTAAGTATGCCTGTTTTCATATGTATTTTCCATTGCTGTAATAATGGGGTATATAAACCTTGGGATTTAGATATATAGCTATATTCTTTGTTGCAACATAGCTCATAATTATTTACATTAGGTTTTACATTAGGTAATAATTATTACCCTGATGCTCAGAATGCATCAAATGCTTAGGATATTTCTTATTTTCCTTAAATGGGTTTACATTTTTAGAGAAGTCTTAAGGTTCACAGCATAATTGAATGGAAAGTACACGGTTTCCATATACACTCTGATCTTTCCTCCTTTTAGCTTTCTCAACTGTTAACATCATGCCACCAGAGTGACACATTTGTTACAATCAATAAACTTATATTGACACGTCATTATCACCCAAAGTCCATAGATTACATTAGGGTTCATTATTGGTACTAAACATTTGATGGGTTTTGACAAATGTATAATGGCATGTGTCCACCATTGCAGTATCATACAGAATAGTTTCATTCCCCTAAAAATCCTTTGTGCCCACCTATTCATTCCTCCCACCTATTCATTCTGCTCTTTACACTGTCTTCAAAGTTTTGCTTTTTCCAGAATGTCATATATTTGGACTCATATAGTATGCAGCCTTTATGATTGGCTTCTTTCACTTAGTAATATGCATTTAAGATTCCTTCATGTCTTTTCATGATGTGATAACTCATTTCTTTTTTGCATTGAATAATTTTCCATTGTCCAGATGTACTACAATTTATCCTTTTCCTATTAAAGACATTTTAGTTTCTCCAACTTTTGGCAATTACTAATAAAGTTGTTATAAACATCCATGTACAATCGGGGGATTGTATGGTACGAGCTTATTTATCTTTGTTAGAAACTGCTAAACTGTCTTCAAAAGTGGTTCTGACATTTTGTATGCCTGCTAGCAATGAATGCGAGTTCCTTTTGCTCCACATTCTCATGAGCCTTTAGCATTTTCTGTTCCCTCTTTTTCTTCTTTGAAAAACAAACAAACACCCAACCAAATAACTTGTATACATATATGCATAACCCATGGACACAGACAATAGTGTGATAAAGCCTGGGGTAAGAGTGGGGGGTGAGTTAGAAGAAGTCAATGTGGGGGGGAGGAAAGGGACATATGTAATACAACAATAAAAATTTAAAAATATATACAGCAATAAAATCCTTTTTCTTTCTTTGAATTATTTTCTCAGAGTAAATTCCTGGGGTAATATAACCAGGTGAGAAGGAGGCAGATCTTTTTCTAGAGATTTGATCTGCATTGCCACATGTGTGCCAGCTCTGTATCATCTATGTGCAAATGATACCCTGATATGCTTCTCCGGAATTGGTCTTTCACTCCTCCATTTTGCATGTTTCACTATCATTTAGAAATCACTATTCAAATTAAAAAAGATCTGATTTAGTTAGTCTATATTATTTCACTTTTATAAATATGCTTAAAACCAAACCCTTCAATTCTCAATTGATAATATATTTTTAGTGAAACCGCATGTTGTTGTTGTTTTCAACCCTGGCTAAAAATTGAAAGAAGAAATAGTAGCACAATGTACTTAGAGTACTGTTATTACCTCACATTGTTAGTAGTTGATCACCAAATATTTGTTGAGCACCTATTCATGTAAATTAAGTTTCAGAATTTAAAAAGTGAATAAAATTGAAAGGAGTTTTAGGGATAAAATAGGCAGGTTTAGTGAGTTTTAGGAATAAAGAGGGTCCATGGGGGAGGAAGGCATAGGTGAGGGCTTGGAGCCGCCAGAAGGCACACACTCACAGAGAGAAAAAAAAAAAAAAGGTGCCACAGGATAAGGGGAGAGGAAGGCATCCATCCACAGAAGACAGGGAAAAGCCACAGGGTGTGGGAGAGAGGAAACAAACCTTCACAGAGGACAGAGAAATGCAGACAAGTGGCAGAAAGAGGAAAACAGATTTTCACAGGAGATAGAGAATTCTCCACTGAAGGAGGAGAAAAAGAGGGGGGTACCACATGGGGTTTGGGCTTTGAACCTGATCTAGTCACCAATTAGAAGCCAATATGAAGAGACAAAGAACTTCAGCCTTTATGAACTTTAGCAAAAAAAAAATCCCAAAACTTGGTGGGTTACCCCTTTGGGACCCCCTCCCTACGTGGGAGTCTGTACTTGCTTCCAATAAATTTCCACCCTTTTCATCTACCACCTTTTGTCCGTGGCTTCATTCTTCAAATCCATCTGGACAAGGACTCAGGAAAGAAATCACCCTTGCATCCTGCTAAGGAAAACAACCCAAATCACAATTGTGAGTCCCTGCATTCCTGCTGCTATTGTTGGTGGCATTATTTGCATTTTTATAAGAGAAGGTGGCAACCATTTCTATTTCTAGAAGTGAAGACATCACACTCCCATGAATAATCATTTATCCACCTGTGTGGTTCATTTTAATTATGCATTTAAAAGGGAATGGATACCAACTGTTCTGAGTGAGGTATACAGGCTAAAATTCCAGCTTTATGTCTATATTGAACTACATATCACACCTATGGAAAACTCACGAAATGGAAAGTTTTGAGATTGTGATATGCAATTTGCAGAGACTAGGGGCTCTTTTGGGAGGATTGCTATTGAGACTCTCCTCTTTGCAGATCAGTTCTTGTTTAATATCTCCATGGACTGAGGTGGCTCTGACAGTTGGAAAGTGATAGGAAATAATACTAGAGAACCCCAAAGGCCAGAGAATACTCTTCATGAGTAAAGGGAGAATCCAATGTGGTGATTCTGATGATAGAGGATCATTAAAGATTATCTTGTGAAGGGCAGACTCAGAAAGAGGTTGTGGGGGCAGTACTGTGGTGCCTTTCCATACCCTGCCACCTGGTTCTTTGGACATATGTTATGGAAACAGCTAGGGAACAACTAAGGAAGATTTCAATAAAGATCTGTGAGGTTGGGAGGCCAGGCTTATTGTGTCATAACACACCTATAAGTCATTTTTATAGTTTGGAATAATATAGACAGATATCCCCATATCTTAAGGAACACCTTTCAGACTGTCCAATAGAGAACAGGGGCATGGGTCCTATAAACACGGTGAGTTTCCCTCCCTTTTTATGAGAGAACATATGCAGGACTGTCCACTATAGACATAATAAGCATCCCACTAATATTTGACCTCACACAGATAGAAGGCCTCTTATCACAGGAAGGGAAGAAAGGTGAATTTTCATGATTTCATGGAAGTGTGCTCTGACCTTAGTCTATGATTCAATTTGCTAAAGATAGTCTATCAGTTATGTCATTATGCCTATTAAAAGTGCTTGCCAGACATTATCTCAGCAATGTAGTGGAATATACCTATCTAGATGCTATACTTCTGAGAATGACTTTAATACTGAAGGAGATTCAAATCTACACTATTCCCCAGATTTTCCCCATAATTATTTCATATTGTACGTATGTATAGTCAAATATTGTGTTGTTACTTCCAGTTGAGGTTGGTGCTTCACATAAACTACTGTTAAGTAATATCCCCATGTGTATAATTTAGAAAGAATTTTCAGCTCAGTCATTTATACAATATAATTACAAGAATTTTAATTAATTCATAATTATGTGTGATGTTATTGTTATAAGCATGTACACTCATGGGTTTCACTTTTATTACAATACTGCAATTATTTTAGTCAGTGTCAATGTAATCTTGTTTTCTCATCATGACAGATATCATATTTCATTGTGAAAAAATTAAAAATAGAAATCTAACTAGAAAATTGCCAGTACACTCTGAGAATATTAATAACCTATTTTTTCACAACTCTCTTCTATTACCATCAAATATATGAATATATGGCTAAATTTATGATTTATAATAATAAAACAGGAAACAAAGGTTTTTAATTTTAATCTTTCAATTATATTTATATATATTGTAATGGTAATTTCTTGTTTCAAAAATTTTTGTTGTTGTTGTGCCCTGTAGATTTATTTTGTGCTTAGAAAAACAGATAAATTAAATGATTTATCTCAATTTACATTCAACTCAGTAAAATTCATTGAACTTCCATTTTATATCATGTATAAGGTACTGAGAAACAAAGTTAAATAAGAAAAAGCCATTTTTTTCTGTGGAGGCCAAAGTTCATTTTTATCTCAAATTATTAAGTAAATTTGAAATTTCATATATATCTCTAAACCCATTACTACCACCCTAACCAAGTCTATTATCAACTCCTGCCTGCATTGCTAAAGCAACAGCCTTCTAATCTAAGGGGTTTTATAGCATCTACTTTTGCCTGCCATCTAGTTTGTAGCCAGGATGTTATGCATAAAATACAAATATGATCAAGCATTTGCTTGCTTAAAACTCATCTATTGCTTTCATTGAAGTCCCATAATATCACTCTAAGGTTCTCTATAATAAGACCTCTGTTTAAGCCCCCAGGCCCATCCTATATAATAGAGGTAATATGCAAATTAACCCTCACCCCATCACAAGATGGCTGCCTATGACCAGGCTGGCAAGGGGGTTAGTGAGGGATGACCAAATGACTGAAAAGCAGGCTGCGTGGGGCGACCAGGCTGGTTGGGGGTGGGTAGTGAGAGGCATCCAGGCCAGCAGGGGGGTGGGGGGCAGTTGGGGGTGAGCAGTTAGGGGCGACTGGGGGGCAGCATGCGGGGGCAGTTAGGGGCGACCAGGCTGGCAGACAGGAGCAGTTGGGGGCAACCAGGCAGGCAGGGGAGCAGTAAGGGGTGACTAGGCTGGTGGGGGGAGGCAGTTAGGGCAGGCAGGCAGGTGAGCAATTAGGAGCCAGTGGTCCAGGATCATGAGAGGGATGTCTGACTGCTGATTTAAACCAGCTGTCAGACATCCCCCAAGAGGTCCCGGATTGGAGAGGGTGAAGGCTGGGCTGAGGGGACCCCCGCCTCCATGGCACTAGTTTTCTATAATCCTCTCCACTTCTTCATTTGTTCCAGTCATTCCTGGACTTGTTCCATTTCTTCTTTTTCTTTTTTAAATTTTCTTTTGATTAAGGTATTACATATGTGTCCTTATCCCCCTACTTCCCCCCCACACACACACTTCCCGCTCATGACCTCACACCCCTGGTGTCTGTGTCCATTGGTTAGGCCTATATGCATGCATACAAGTCCTCTGGTTGATCTCTCCTCCTTACCCCCACCCTCCCCTACCTTCCCTCTGAGGTTTGACAATCTGATCGATGCTTCTATGTCTCTGGATCTATTTTTGTTCATCAGTTTATGTTGTTCATTCCATAAATGAGTGAGATCATGTGATATTTATCTTTCTCTGACTGACTTATTTTGCTTACCATAATGCTCTCCAGTTCCATCCATGCTGTTGCAAATGGTAAGAGTTCTTTCTTTTTTACAGCAGCATAGTATTCCATTGTGTAGATGTACCACAGTTTTTTAATCCACTCATCTGCTGATGGGCACTTAGGCTGTTTCCAAATCTTAGCTATGGTAAATTGTGCTGCTATGAACATAGGGATGCATATATCCTTTCTGATTGGTGTTTCTGGTTTCTTGGGATATATTCCTAGAAGTGGGATCACTGGGTCAAATGGGAGTTCCACTTTTAGTTTTTTGAGGAAACTCCATACTGTTCTCCACAGTGGCTGCACCAGTCTCCATTCCCACCAGCAGTGCAAGAGGGTTCCTTCTTATTAGAAGCTATCTTTTATCATACTACCTTCAGTGTATGGCTTCCTTTCCTAAGTATATTCTACTCTATTGTTTTACCTGGTACACTCTTCATGCTTTTTAACTCAAAGATGCTTTCTTAAGTCCTCTAGAAAGTAGATGAGTATTATTTTATGTCCCTAGAGTTATCTTTTATAATATTTATCAACATAACTTAATTTGTTCAGTATATAAATTCATTTCAAAATTTATTTCCTGTGACAGATGAGGTAAAATATATAGCACCCCCTCACTCTATTTATTCCATCTTTGCATAAGGGACACTTTTGATTGCTTTAAAGTTTATGTTTTCAAGATTTGCAGAATCTCCTCTGCAGACAATGGCTCAACCTTGCAGTCAGCTGTTATGGTCAAGATTCATCTTTTCTTGAGAATTACCTGCTAATTCACTCCTGGAACCACATATTAAGTAATGTGCAAAAATGTATAATAAAATTAAATCTAGATTCTCCAGTGTTGTCAGTGGAAAGATAATATCTACTTTTAAGGGGATTGTGAAAAGTGGTTGGACCTTACAGCCCACTCATGGGGAAAGAGATGAATTGACATCTTTTCCATCAGAATCTCTCTCTAATTACCTGAGGCTTTAGAGCTGGGGGAACTTAGTCTTTTTATTCACATATAATTGTTTTCCATAGCATTTACTCATGAGAAAGCTAAATTTTTCATAAAAGTAAATCCATTCTTTACTCTGATACAATGATTTAAAGCATTAGTGTATTATGTGTGCAGTAAACAACTTTAAAGAGAAGTTCAATATTTAAAAGAACCTGAAAGAAAATCTCTCTCTCTCTCTTTCCCTCTCCCTCTTTCTCTCCTCGAGTGTGTTTGTAGGTAGGTGATTGGAGTCCTAGTATCTTGACCTATTTCTTTCCCTATTACAGTCCCTGAAGCACATTTGCAGAGGGACTGCACTTGTAGACATATCAAGGAGACATTTGGCTGTCATGTAGCCTAGTGATGATTAATTTCAGACCCAACTCATGATTAAAGCAGATGTTTCCAACACATCACATCCTTACCCTTTGAGCTTTCAGGTCATACAACCTTTGATTAAATTTCAACATGTATTTCATGCAGCTACCTCCATCAATTCAGAATTTTCCCATGAAGGAAAACCTATTAGCCATTTCTGCTTTGTATTAACTCCCTTATTATACAGTAGGGGCCCAGTGCATGAATTCGTGCACCTTGAAAGAAAATAAAGAAACTGTGGGCCTAGAGGCTATGGTAGGCACATCCTCCACGCCCTCAACCCATTCTCCTGCCGCGACCCTGGCCCCTGTCTGCTGGCAGCCCCGGTCCCGCTGCCACTGCTGCCACACACTAAAGGTGCCAGCCCTGCTTGTACCTGCTGACAGCACAGAGTGATTGGGGCCAGCACCAGCAGCGGGTGCAAGCGGGTCCAGCGCTGTCAGCGGGTGCGAGCGGAGGCTGCTGCCCCGATTGCCCCTCAGAAGCAGGGGGAGGTGGAGAAGCCCTCAGGGGCGATCGGGCCAGCAGCTGCCGCTCGCACCCGCTGATGGCGCTGAGTGATTGGGACCAGTACTGGGCACCAGCAGCAGGTGCGAGTGCCGGGTGGGACCGCAGCACGCGGGCGAGAGCAAAGAATTTTCAGTAACCACCAGAGGCCCACCCCAATGACAGTGACTGGCGCCCCACCTTGGTTTAGTGCCCCTGCTCACCTGCTCCACCATCCTGCTGCAGCCAATGCACGCCATGTTCCACTCACGACTCTGGTGGGTCAGTGCACATCGTAGCAACAGGTTGTTCTGTTGTTCGGTTGTTCTGATTGTTCCGCTGTTTGGTCTATTTGCATATTAGCCTTTTATTATATAGGATTAGTTGAAGCACTGGCATACCGGTGTTAACTTACTTGCCAAAAACCATGCTGGAAGGTAATGGAGTTGGAGTTAGGAATCTCTCTCTGTCCTCGGTTCTGCTGCAGTAATTCTTCACTCTCTCAAGCATTTAGAAAGATTTTTTTCAAATGCTATTGTTTTAGGGAGAGATGTGGTTCACTTTGCCAAATGTAATTTTACAAATATCTTTTAAGGTATGCATAGACACACAATATATATGTACATATATCTTCAACACTGATGAGTTGAACAGCTCATGGAAAAGATAACTCAAAACAATAAAATGGAACATATTATTTTTTTCCTATTTCATGTAGAAAATATACATCTATTTTAGTACATGTTGTGTAGTATTTTTAAAGGGATATAAGGCCTTCTATAGCTCAGATCATTATTAAATGATGATCAAGAAAATACACTAACAACTTATAACAATCTGTTTTGTCCTCATCTGTTAACTTTTCCTCATTGTGAGACCCTTCTCTATAAATGTGCTATTCCAGGATCATTTTGCTGAGTTTGATTAGAATGACAATAATAGAGAGAAGCATGTGACATTAAGGGCAGAAATAGGAGAGATGTTGGAATTTCAGGGGAACAGTTTGTTCTTGTGAAGGTCTAAACTTAAAAGCATTGGAAGCTTTCATTTATACAAAGTTATTCTAAGCCGAAACAATACATTTTCTATTCACTTCCTAAAGGCATTGGCAGAGACTTACAGCTCTCACTGAACTTTACTTTGGTCTTTAAATGTAATGTCCTGATGTGAATAATCTTGAGAACATAGACATATTGACAGCTTAATGCTCTGACATTCTATGCTCATTGTCTGATTTTATTTATTTTTCTTTCCCACTGATGCTCAAGCATAATTACAAGCACTCCCTTAAGAAGGCATTATTCATAACCTACAAAAGACTATTTGGCGTTAGGAATTAAAGCCATTCATTCCAGAAAATAAGGAACTAACTTTAATTTTAAGATGATTTCCCCAAAACTCTCATCACATTTAAGAGAAAGATTTTTATAGGGAATATTGGGCAAATTTTCACATAAAATATCTGTGCAATCACCAGGCTGCAGCTATTTCCTAGTGCATTCAATAATAGCCAAGTTTAGTACAGACTTTACTTAAAAACTTACACAAGGAGTGAAAAGATAGATTTTGAGTATTCACAAGGGAAGAGTACAGCATTAATAATTTGATGGATAGCTCTTGAAATAATTATGTTTTGTAAATGGAATACATAAAGAACTCATCAGTAATTCTGTGATGTAGTAATGCATACAGAAAAGCTAATACAGTGAGCTTTGGCAAAAAAACATATTCTGCAGTGTTATTAAAAAAGACACTATACTATTTGGAAAATTATAATTAATAAATTACACAACCACTGCTCCCTCTTTATTGAGCTTGTCTTAGTAACTGTGCATTTTATATCTCAAATTAGCTGGCAGTCAAATAAAAAGTGTAAGAATTTTATGAATTCCCAATTGCAATAATGTCTTTCTGAAGCAGTTTTGTAAAATAACATTTATTATAGAAGTGCCACACAGTTAAATTATCTTAGTGAGGTAATATAAAAAATATTTTTAAAATTTCAGGAGAATTACTTGAGGGGAAGTGCTCAGTGTACTTAAGACCTTTTACTTTTTCAAGACCTACGAGTAGGCATTACGGACAATTCCCATCTCTCCCATGTGACCTGAACAGGTTCACTTTGTAGGCAGCATGGTTAGAAGAGGAGAAGGAATTGGAATTACTCCAGAAACTGCTTTTACTTAAATTTCTTATTCAGGCTAGTTTATGACCTATTTTTTTTTTTCTTCAAAATGAAATAGTAAGTTACTAACAAATTTGGGGATGCTTTGACATTTATACAAGATAACTCTTCATTGTTTAATAAATTTGTTTCATTTACAACCTCAGAAAAGTTACATTATATTCTCAGAAATTATCCTTGTAAAGAATCTTGAAATTATTTGTTGAACGAAATATAACTGGTTCACTTCTAAGAGAAAACATGGTATGTAGTAAGAGGTTTGTAAAACACAGGTTTGTGCTGCATTTGTGCCATGAAATGAAAAAAAGAAAAATGTCTTTAGAACCAGATATATGATTCCAGTTTGAATTCTAGTTCCACTGCTTTTTCATCGTGAAGCCCTATGGAACCTAGTTATTCTTTCTAAATCAGTGTTTTTGTCTCTAGTTAGGATTAAAACTATGCTTAATATGTTGTTTATATGGATACTAGACGCCCGGTGCACGAAATTCGTGCACTGGGGGAGGGGGTGTCCTTCAGCCCAACCTGCACCCTCTCCAATCTGGGATCCCTCGGGGAATGTCTGACTGCCTGTTTAGGCCAGATCCTACAGGGATTGGGCCTAAACAGGCAGTCAGACATCCCTTTCATAATCCGGAACTGCTGGCTCCCAACTGCTTGCCTGCCTGCCTAATTGCCCGTAACCGCTTCTGCCTGCAAACCTGATCACCCCCTAACCACTCCCTTGCAAGCCTGATCGATGCCTAACTGTTCCCCTGCCAGCCCAATCATCCCCAACTGCCCTCCCCTGACAACCCGGTCACCCCCAAATGCCCTCCCCTGCATATTCCCTCTTTATTAGATAGGGTTTTTTCTTTAACATATTGGACAGCCCTAATTGGTTTGACTCAGTGGATGGAGCATCAGCCTGCAGACTCAAGGGTCCCAGGTTCAATTCTGGTCAAGGACATGTACCTAGGTTAGGGGCACATACCCAGTGGGGAGTGTGCAGGAGGCAGCTGATCAATGTCTCTCTCTCATAGATGTTTCTAGCTCTCTAGCCCTTTCTCCTCTCTGTAAAAAATCAATCCTATCTAATAATAGACAAATATGCAAATTGACCATACCTCTGACACACCCACAGGCCACGCCCACCATCCAATCAGAACGAGTATGCAAATTAACCCAAACCAAGATGGCTACAGCCACAGAGAGCAAGGTTTCCTAGGTAACAGAGGAAGCCAAGCTTTCTGCCTGCCCTTGCCAGGCCTAAGCCTCCACTCAAGCTACAAAGTTTCAATTATAGAAGGTAAACAAATTCAAACAAATGGCGGCAGAATGGAGCTTGAGAGAGCAGGCCAGGGTTGCCGCCGGCAACAGGGGAAGCAAAGTTTTCCACACACCCTGGCCGGGCCCACCCGCTTAAGGCAACAAAGTTTCAATTATAACCCCAACACAAATGGCTGCCAGCCTCGGAGGGAGCCCCAGGCTTGGCTCTGCTCCAGGCTACAAAGTTTCAATTGTAGAAGGAAAATAAATTCCAGATACCAGGGCCTCCACTTGGGTTGCCAGGGGGCGTGGCCGGCCTGCAAACCACAACAGGCCCCTCGCTCAGGCCGCCCCACACCCCAAGGGAACCCGCACCTGATCCGGGACACCCTTCACGGCAAACCAGCTGGCCCCCACCCCTGTACCAGGTCTCTATCTTATCTAATAAAAGAGTAATATGCAGATTGATCATCACTGCAACACACAATATAGCTGCCCCCATGTGGACACAATATGGCCACTACAAGATGGCCAGCAGGAGTGGGCAGTTGGGAGGCACCCAGCCTGCAAGGGAGGGCAGTTGAGAGGGACCAAGCCTGCAAGGGAGGGCAGTTGGAGGTGATCAACCCTGCAGGAGAGGGCAGTTAGGGGTGACCAGGCTGGCAGAGGAGGGAAGTTGGGGGCAAACAGGCTGGCAGCAGAGTGGTTAGGGGGTGATCAGGCTGGCAGGCAGAAGCGGTTAGGGGCAATCAGGAAGGCAGGCAGGCAAGCAGTTGGGAGCCAGCAGTCCTGGATTGTGAGAGAGATGTCCGACTGCCCATTTAGGCCCGATCCAGGATCAGGCCTAAACGGGCAGTCGGACATCCCTCAAGGGGTCCCATATTGGAGAGGGTACAGGCTGGGCTGAGGGACAACCCCCCTCTGTGCACGAATTTCATGCACTGGGCCTCTAGTAAAATATATGTAACAAAAAAAGAAACATTTAAGACTTCTCCATATCTGCCTGGCTGGTGTGACTCAGTGGTTGAGACCACAGGCTGCCGCCACTGGGTGGGGGATCGTGCCATGGGGGTGTGTGCCCCTTGCAGGCTTAGACTCAGCCCAGGCTATGGCCGCTAGGAGGGGGATCCCGCCGTGGGGGTGCACGCCCCTCACATGCTGAGACCCCAGCCCATGCTAAGGCTGTTGGGGTGCACGCCCATCACAGGCTTAGACTCAGCCCAGGCTATGGCTGCTGAAAGGGGGATCGCACCTTGGGGGTGCACATCCCTCGCACTCTGAGACCCCAGATAAGTCTTTGGCTGCTGGGAGGGGGATCGTGCTGTGGGGGTGAGCGCCCCTCGCACGCTGAGACCCCAGCCCAAGCTATGGCTGCGGGGAGGGGGATCGCGCTGTGGGGGTGCGTGCCCCTCGCACGCTGAGACCCCAGCCCAGGCTATGGCTGCTGGGAGGGGGATTGCGCTGTGGGGGTGCGCACCCCTCACATGCTGAGACCCCAGCCCAGTACAGTTGGGATTTACGCCCCTCGCAGGCTTAGACTCAGCCCAGGCTATGGCCGCTGGGAGGGGGATCTCGCTCTTGGGATTTATGCCCCTCGCAGGCTTAGGCTCAGCCCAGGCTATGGCTGCTGGGAGGGGGATCTCGCTCTTGGGATTTATGCCCCTCGCACGCTGAGACCCCAGCCCAGGCTAAGGCCGCTGGGAGGGGGATCGTGCCATGGGGGTGAGTGCCTCTCGCAGGCTTAGACTCAGCCCAGGCTATGGCCGCTGGGAGGGGGATCTCGCTCTTGGGATTTATGCCCCTCACAGGCTGAGACCCCAGCCCAGGCTGACGCCGCTGGGCGGGAATCGTGGTGTGGAGGCACAGGCGCCTCCGAGCTGGACAACCTGCTCTGCCAAGGCTGGGTGGACTGGGGGACTCCGGCAGGAATGAGAGGACTGGGCGCCGCCATCTTGTGGCCATGGGCGCTGCCATTTTGTCGCGGAGTGATGGTTAATTTGCATATTACTGTTTTATTAGATAGGATTTTATAATAACAATTTTATAGTTGTCTATTTAGAGAAGGCATCCAGTAAATGGTAATTCCTGTTGCTATTGCTGTTATTATTTATTATCATAATCATAAAGTAATGCCAAATTGCTAAATCCTTCCATTGTCACAAGTTATCTGTATGTTGGAATTTGGACTTATATAGTTTTGTATTGCTACATATATGTAAATATATACTATATACCTATTGGTATGTATATAGTGGCCTATGCTATGAATGGGAAAATGATATAAAAAGATCTTTATATCCCTGATGGGGGCTTCAAGTCAGCCGCTGCTGGCGGCGGCTGACTCAAAGCCCCTATCTGGGACCTGGTATGGTGAAAAAAAAGAAAAAAAAAAGATCTTTATGAGAAAAGGATAGGAAGTGAACACAAAAGTGATGATAATCAGGGCATTAATCTGCTTTACACTACATTGGCTCTTAATTATCCTACCTAATAATAGACAAATATGCAAATTGACCATACCTTCGCTATGCCTGCTATTGGCCAGGAGGCACGGTGGGGCGGGACTCGGGGTGGCCGGGGTGGCCGATTGGGCCGGTGGGATGCTGAGCTCGTGTCGCCAGCAGCAGTTCGAGGTCAGCGTCTGTGCCATGGCTATGCTGCGGCACAGAAGGGGCCTCTGGGGCAGCGAGCTCACATCCCGCCGCGGACCATTAAAAGCGGGGGAGCTGGGTGCCTGTCTGCTCAGGCACCAGGCCTTTCAGAAGCCTTCGCCACACCGGAGGCTTCTGAAAGGCCTGGTGCACCAGCAGACAGGCACCCAGCTCCCCCGTGATAGAAAGCGAAAGCATGTAGGGGACCCTACACGTGCATGATTCAATCATGCACTGGGCCTCTAGTCCTATATAATAAAAGAGTAATATGCAAATCAACTGAATGGTGGAATGACCAGTTGCTATGAAGTGCACTGACCACCAGGGGGCAGATGCTCAATGCAGGAGCTTCCCCCTGGTAGTCAGTGCACTCCCACAGGCAAGCACAGCGGAGGTGGCGGGAGCCTCTCCTGTCTCCGCCTCAGCGCTAAGGATGTACGGCTGCCAGCTTAGGCCCGCAGACTGCTAAAGGGCACAGGCCAGGCTGAGGGGACCCCTTCCCCCACCCTGAGTGCATGAATGTCGTGCACCAGGCCTCTAGTCTATAAATATTTGCCTAACATTTTTTCAGGGCCCACAGAGCTTTGTCAACATATTTCTGTACTATCTTTCAATTTGTGTGCTTTTTTATTCAATAATTCATTTATTCCATTATTCATCTGTTCATTTAATAATTACACACATGGTTTTTGATGGTCTATGTAAGTTAGATAATGTACTAGGTATTGGGGAAAGATCAATGAGTATGACAGAATATTTACAATAATCTATCCTGTGGTCTCACAGAAGTTGACATTCAGAGAGATAAATTATAACTCACAATGATAAATGCTATAGCAGAGTCATTAACAAATTTATATAAGAAGACTAAAAAAATAATAATTATATTTACAGAGATAGCGTATAATGGTAAAAAAAATGGCAGTTGAGCTGGGTGTTAGAAGGTGAGTGAGAGATTTTCAGGGAGAAAAATGAGAAAATATAGTCAGGGCAGAATAAATAATATATGTAAGATGGGATCAAGAAAGGTAGCATGGCTTTGTAATAATTATTTATAATAGAAAAAAATTGGAAGATATTCAAATGTTCAACAACAGGAGAGTTTTTAAATGAATTTTGGTACACCCATATAATGCAATATTTATTATTGCTGAAGTATATCAAAATGGGAAATTTATTGTAAAATAATGTTATACTTAACAAGTAGGAAGTCAAACTGATTGCATAGTACAATCAATTTTATGAATATATATAGTTCAGTGAAAAGACCAGAAAGAAAGACATTATAAGTTAATAATATTTATTATGGGTGATGGAACTGTAGGAAATTTTGAAAACAAATTCAAATTGACAACAGGACCATGAAAAGATTCTTATCACTAATCACCAGGGAAATGCAAATCAAAACCACAATGAGATATCATTAACAGACATCATATGAAAGTCCAATAGAAAAATACAAATATTGTATGATATTACTTATTTGTGAAATCCAGAAAGCTAAACTTGTAAATAAAGTGAATAAACTTGTGGCCCGGAGGATGGGGGAATAAGAGAGATACTGTTTAAGGGTATGAACTTACACTAATAAAATAAGTCCTGGAGGTCTAATGCAAAGTATAGTGAATATAGACAACGTATCTATAATAATAAAAGCATAATATACTAATTAGACCAGACATCCCTCTGGACGACCTTTTGGACGAAGTCTGTGGCCCGAGGGAAGCCTGGATTCCGGGTGCCGGAGGGAAGCTGGTGCTGGCAGCCAGGGGAAGGAAGGCCTACTCTTGCACGAATTTTGTGTATTGGGCCTCTAGTCTTACCTTATAATAGACAAATATGCAAATTGACCGCACCTTTGCTACGCCCAAGCCACGCCCACCAATCATGCCCACCAGGAAACCGTTGCAGGGACGTTGGGGTGTGGTGGAGCCCAAGGCCGGGAAAGCCGCCCGAGGCTTTCCCGGCCTTGGGCACCAGCGGGGATCCTGCATGGATCGCAGGAAACCACTGGGAGTCGGCTCCTGCAATCCTTAGCAGGGATGTTGGGTGCGGCCGAGCCCAAGGCCACCGCCCGGGGCCAAGCCCCGACCCTGAAAGAAGGCAGAAGGCGGTGGCCACAGCCAAGGCCTGGGTCCCCAGTGCTGGCAGAAAACTGGTGCAGGCAGCCAGGTGAATGAAGGTCTATTGCACGAATCTTCGTGCAAACAGGCTACTAGTTGTATTATAATCATCAAACTTGCTAAAAGAATACATCTTAATTATTTCCATCATATACAAAAATAAATTATTTTGTGACATGATAGAGGTACTATTGGTACAATGGCAATCATATTATAATAATAAATATATCAAATATACATATTGCATAGCTTAAATTTACACAATGTTATATAACAAATATGTTTCAATAAATAAAATAAAATTTTTATCTTATTCTTTAAAATATATCCAGTTTTCAAATGTACATTGACAATGAATCACTCTCTATAATGACTATGAATTAATTTTATAATACAGGGAAAAACAATAAACAAAATTATTTATATTGAGTTAGGGTAAGGTATTGGGCTGGAAATTTAAGTTTGGTGATTTAATATCATAGGTAACTGATGAAATTGAAGAGGTCCAATTAGACAATAAAAATGACCATGTTTTATGGCAAGAGAGAAGATTGGTCCTCTCTGTCTTACAGCCCAAGAAGAGAAGCAATAGTTCAGTGTTGGTAGATCTGAAACTAGATTGCCTGGAATTGAATCCCTCCTACTCTTTGGGCTGGCAAATCAAGTTCTCAACTGCATTATAGAATTGTGAAGATTTAATGACTTGACTTTTGTAAGACACTTAGTGATTGACAGTAAGTACTATAGCAGTATTTTAAATAATTAAGTAATTTTCATTACTGATGTGCCTCTATATTTTGCTTGACTTTTTTTTTTTTTAAAAAATGGTTAATTTGTCCTCTGTATGGCTGTTTTCTTATCCATAAAATGAGAAAAACAGTGGTATGTACAACATATATTTGCTGTGAGAATTAAAAAAATTATATTTCATAAAAATGTCAGTAGAAAAACAATCTAGAGAAAACAAATTGTAAGTTTAATTATATAAAAGTAAAGTCTCTGTGTTCCAAATAAACTCAAAGAGTAAAAGGGTAAGCTGCCAAATGAGAGAAGAAAAAATATTATATCTTAGAATCAACAAGAAGAAGACAACCCAATTAGAACTGGACAAAACTTGTTGTGTGGACATCTGTTTGTCCCTCTTGGCATGATTCTCTTTTTTCTCCATGGTACTCTCTCACCCATGAAGCTAACTTGTATGACTGTATCAGGAGGACTCCCATGGTCTCTGTCTTCATATAGATTTTGACCAACTAACAACTGAAGATAGTTGGGAGGGAGAAGGATTTTTATTCCCCTGGTTTCCTCTCTTGGAGGTCACTTCAAGACGTGTGTTTTTGATGGAAGGTCAGTGACTTTCTCAAGTATGTAAAAATTACATGGCTCCTTTTCTGAAAATCCCATTAGATAGATATTGAAACTTTTTGATATTTTTCTCATTTCTAACTTGAAATTTATGGTAATGTGATTTTCAGGTTGAATATCAAAGACACTAACTCATTCTGTTCAATCTGTTCTTCAAAAATATAAGGATATTTGGATTTTAACAATTATGTATATATTTAATAAATAATATATATATATATATTTAAATTTATAGCTTTGTATTTGATGCTTTTTGTAACTTTTTTCCTTCTTTATAATAATGCATTTTATCATGAATATGCTCCCTTCTTTTATCTTTATGCACATATTAACTACACTTATTTCACATTACTGTTATGATTAGTAGGTCTCTTTCCTTAGGTTTAAGTTATGCAAATTATATTTGCTGATTCTATGTCAGGGTCTTGGCCTTCCTAAAAATATTGAAGATTCTGATTTTGACCTTTAATCCGTTATAGAATTCTTGAAGCTGCAACTGAAGATTACAGTGGATTAAATTTTAAAAATGATATTTTTTATTGTTGACAGTATTACAGATGTCCCCTTCTTTCCCCTTCTGTCCCCCTCCACCCAGGCCCACCCCACCCCAGGCCTTCACACAATTGTCTGTGTTCATGGCTATGCATATATGCATATGTGTTCTTGGTTCATCTCTTCCGGGTTCCCCTCCCCTCTGGGATCTGTCAGTCTGTTCCATGCATGCAGGCCTCTGGACATATTTTGTTCGTTAGTTTATTTTGTTGATTAGATCCCACATATAAGTGAGATCATGTGATATTTATCTTTCTCTGACTGGCTTATTTCACTTAGCATAATGCTCTCCAGATCTGTCCATGCTGTAGTAAAGGGAAAGAGCTCCTTTTCTACAGCTGCTTAGTATTCCATTGTGCAAATGTACCACAGCTTTTTTATTCAGTCATCTACTGATGGGCACTTGGGCTATTGCACATAACACTGCTATGAGCATAGGGGTGCATATATTCTTTCTGATTGGTGTTTCAGGATTCTTGGTATATATTCCCAGAAGTGGGATCACTGTGTCAAAAAGGCAGTTCCATTTTTAATTTTTTAGGTAACTCCATACTGTTTTCAACAGTGGCTGCATCAGTCTGCATTCCCACCAGCAGTGTACGAGAGTTCCCTTTTCTTCACATCCTCAGCAGCATGTGTTTGTTGATTTTTTGATGGTAGCCATTCTGGCAGGTGTGAGGTGAGACCTCACTGTAGTTTTAATTTGCCTTTCTTTTATGATTAGTGATGGTGAGCATTTTTTTCATATGAATATAGGCCATCTATATGTCCTCTTTGGAGAATTGTCTATTCAAGTCCTTTGCCCATTTTTTAACTGGATTGTTTGTCTTCCTGGTATTGAGTTGTATAACTTCTTTATAGATTTTAAAAATTAACCCCTTAGCACATGTATCATTGGTGAATATGTTATTCTATCCCATATAGTGGATTCCCTTTTCATTTTGTTGATGTTTTCTTTTGCTGTGCAGACACTTTTTAGTTTGATGTAGTCCCATTTGTTTACTTTTCCTTTTGTTTCTCTTGCCTTAGAAGATGTATTGGCAAAAATATTGGTACATGAAATATCTGAGATTATGCTGCATATTTTTAAGTAATTATAAATTAATTAAATAATTTTATTAATTCATTATTTGAAACATTTCAAAATGAATATTTCACGGTGATTAAAGATGACAGCCATATAATTTGATTAATTTTAAGTTCTCACAGAAACTAATATTTTCTAGGCAATAGCATAATGTTCTATTTATGTTGCATTAATATAAAAATAATACAGAAATATAGAGACTCAATTATTGTATATTTTATAAATGTGATATTCTATTCTTCATCGCTATTTTCAAATTCTTTAGTGGAGATTATAATCCCTGATCTCGAAACCATTTGTGAAACCATTCTCCGGAGGTAAAACCTAAGTAAGAAGAATGCAAGATAGTTTCCAAAATGCCAATTTATAAGTAATGTTAAGATATAAATGAAGTAAATAAAAATTGGTCCCATGATATTTTATATAAATAATGCTTTTGAGAAAAATTGAGCTTTATTCTGTGGCTTATTTATCTGAGCATATTTCATAGTAAATAAACATTATTTTTGCTGTGAAATTTTACTTTAGAGAACAATACAGTCATTGTGTTAGTTTTTGAATAGTAATTGATAGAACTTCTCTTAATGGCTGAAGCATTTGCAACCATATTATTTCTGTGGTATATATTCGTTGACCAGTCAAATGACAAGCATTAAAAAAAAATCTCACCAATAGCATTATATATTCTTTACTTGTGAGACTTTGTGGGAAAAAAGAATAAGAAAATACAATAAAGACACAATGGAAAAATTCAGTTTAGATGCAGGTACAAGAAAATTTAGTACTTCATCCTTTGAATTCTTTGTGGAAAATATACATATAGGCTATAAAGGAATCTGGAGGGCACTATAAAATGGTCTTCAGATGATGTCAGCAAAGAAAGTTGTAATGGCAGAGTTGTTAAAAGGCTGATTGGGTAAACAATTTGGAAATAGAGACTGCATAATGAGTAAAAATCTTTCAAAATAATGGTCAGGATGACCAAATGAAACATTTCCATTTCCAAAGTCCATAAACCCTATAGGTTAAATTGCCTAAAGCAAGAATGTTGTCCATAGGAATTACATGGTGAAATCCCATTCATTGTTTTGAAATTCATGGGCTAGTGGCCTAGCCAGCAGGGTAATGATGTGTAAAGGCAACTGAAAGCCTAATAAAATTGGACTTTTGTGCATAATGGAGGCAAAATATAATTTTATTTTCTACTCTAAATTGTACTTTGCTTAGAGATGGACCTATATACTGTCCATTTAGATGAAAGTTAATTCTTTTCTGAGATAAATAATTGTTTTATTGATCAATGTTCATTTTCATAATGTTTGTGAATAAAAATAACAGATATTAAATCCGAACTGGTGATAGCAAATTTTAGTTAAGGAAAATGTATATGTTATTTAGAAATTTCACTTTTAAAATAAATACTTAATTTATCAAAGCTTAAATAGTAGAAATTACCTATTGTATTTACTTAATTCTCTATCACATAGACTATAAATTAAGTATTACATTTATTTTTGTGGACCTTGTACTATCTTTTTAAGAACCTATTTTCCTGGGCACTTTCATGAAGTAATGTGCTACTGTACTTGGTTTTAGGGTTCAGAAATTATCTAATCTACATTACATATTAAAATAATTTTTTTAGTTACCAAATATTTTTATATAACATATAAATTTTTCACAAAGAAAATTATATTTCTTTTAAATTGTTATATTTACAGTACAATAAAATTCTAAAACTCTTACCCAGATTTAACATTTGCTTATATTTTGCTCTACTTCTATTTCTTTATCATTCTATCTATCATTTATCTATGTATTCCTATCATATATATTTATGTACACACACAAATATGTGCAGCTCTCAATATAGTTACATTTATTTCCTAAAATATTTTCATGCAGATTGGAGATATAGAATATAGTATCTTTTTCCAATAAATACTTCAGTATGTATCTCCTAAGGAGGATATTCTCTCACATAGCAACAGTATAAATTTCAAATAAGAACTTTTATCTATATATATAAAAGCCTAAGCGACTGTTACGACCAAACAACTGGAACGACCAGTTGACCAGTCACTATGATGCGCCAACCTCCCACAGCTAGCCAACCTCCCCAGGTCCCTCCCCCTGGCTGGCAAACCTCCCACGGTCCCTCCCCTCATCAGGTAAGCCCTGTCCAGCAGGCCCCATGCAGCAGCTGGCAGGCCCCCAGGCCCCAGCTGGTCCGGCCCCAATTGGGATTAAGCGAGATGGCCCTGATAGGCCCTGATCACCGGTCAGGCCTAGGGACCCCACCTGTGCATGAATTTTGTGCACTGGGCCTCTAGTATTGATATAATATTATCTAATTAACATTACATATTAATCTTTTCATGTCAGTTTCCTTAACCCCCTTGTCCAGAATCTAATTCAGATCAAGCATTGCATTTAATTGTCATGCTACTTAAATATCTTTTAATGGACTCATTCCTCATCTGTAGTCTTTTTTTGACTCACATTTTAAATTGTCAGGATTTTCCTTATTTGGGTTTATTTGAGTTTCTATATGATTAGGTTTATTTTATAAATTTTTGATAAGATTTCCACAAAAGTGGTATTATGCTCTACTCAACATGTCCTATCAGGAGGCATATAATGTCAATTTGTTCTGATATTAGTGATGCTCAAAGTCTTTTTAATTTAATGTGTTAGAAGATATTTTTAAAATCTATAAATATACTACACTTATCAAACTTTTATCCACTATTTATAGCATCTATTAATGATTTTTCTATATTTATTAGTTTCCATTCAACTCTAAGGAAGAAATATCCCTTCTCTGTCCTTTGTTGATAAATGATTAGATAGATGATAGATAGATGATAGATAGATGATAGATAGATGATAGATAGATAGATAGATAGATAGATAGATAGATAGACAGATAGACAGACAGACAGTATCATAGAATCTTATTTTAGTCTATGGAAATTGCTGTAGTTTTTGTTTTGATGCTCAAATTGTCCCAGATTTAGGAAATAGGAACCTCTTCAAGATGCTTCCTATGTCCTTTTGATAGGTTTCTGCCACTTTAAGGCACAAGATATGTTCTGGGCTCATCTACTTTCCCTATCCTATCCATGAAATCAGCTATTTTGCCAAAAGAGACCTACATCCTTTTAGTGAATAATGGTATTTTGAAACCAAAGTTTGGACATTAGGTGTGTAAATTGCCATTTGTGTATTATTGCTTCTAGGCCCTATTGGTTAAACAAATCAAGATCTTTGGTTGTTACTGGTGCCATTGCTTTTAAGACTAATAACTGGAGAGAGTTGTTTGTTTATGTGTGAGTATTGATGCATGTATGTATAAACACATCTAAATTTTCTCTCCATTGATATATGTTTTATCTATAAGTCTATATATATATATCCATAAATCTATATTTATATATCTAGATCTATAAATACTGTCATTTCATACTCCATTTCAGCCACATAGGGTGAATTTTAGCCTATTTAATTTTCATATTATGTAGCTCCTTTCTCATGCAATAACAAACTGAACTCACATTATTCTCATTATTAACCTCTTTGTTCAAGTGTAGAATATAAAACAAGTATTTTCAGAATTATTAACCCACAAAAGTGCAAAAAGCAAGCGTACTGACTAAACTTTACTATATTTACAGTTATTTTTTAGGTACATACAGAGAAATTAACAAACCCTAATTTAGAAATCATTGTATTGGCAAATACACACACAGTTCTATCACCTAAGTAACATCCTTTGTGCAACTTCCCAGTCACCCCTATACCATTAAGAAGCAACAACATTTCTGAATTTTTTCATCATAGATCAGTCTTGCCCATGTAACAAATTCATCTAAATGGAATCTTATACAATATACTCTTTTGTATCTGATTTCATTCACTTAGCCCAAATCTTAGAGTTTCATGCATATACTACATATGCAAACTTTAGTTTTTTTCTCTCTCTCTGAATCCATTATATCTTTGCAGATATATATCTATATATATCTATATCTATATATCTATATTTATATCTATATCCATATCTATTTCTATATCTATATATAAATTTGTTTATCTCTGCTTCTATAGATTTGGGTTGCTTTTGCAGTTTAGAGCTATTATAAATACAATTACAAATGTTCTTCATAAGCCTTCTCTGTGGACATATCTTGTAATTGTTCTTTAGTAAATACTTAGTTGTGGAACAGCTAGAAGCTAGAGTATGTTTATGATGAACAGTATATGAAACTGAAAAAGTACTTTTTTTCTACATAATTATATCATTTTATACCTCTGTCAGCAAGGTATGAGTCTCTTGTAACATTTGGAATTGTCAGGGTTTTTAATTTTAGCCATTCTGCTGTGTCCTTATCAGTATCACCTTGTGGTTTTAATTTGAATTTTCATGACAATTAGTGATATAGAGAATTTTTTAATGTCTATCAACTTTTGTATATCTTCCTTTGTGAATTTTTCAAGTCTTTTGCCCACTAAATAAAATTTGTGTTGTCTCTTTCTTTTATTTTAATAAATCTTTATTGTTCAAATTATTACAGGTGTTCCTCTTTTTTTCCCCCCATAGCTCCCCTCCACCTGATTCCCCACCCCACCCCATGCCCTTACCCCCTGCCACTGTCTTCATCCATAGGTGTAAGATTTTTGTCCAATCTCTTCCCGCACCCCTCACACCCCCTTCCCCCTGAGAATTGTCAGTCCACTCCCTTTCTATGCCCCTGATTCTATTATATTCATCAGTCCATTCTGTTCATCAGATTTTTTATTCACTTGATTTTTAGATTCACTTGTTGGTAGGTATGTATGTGTTGTCATTTTGTTGTTCATAATTTTTATCTTTACCTTTTTGTTCTTCTTCCTCTTCTTAAAGAATACCCTTCAGCATTTCATATAATCCTGGTTTGGTGGTGATGAGCTCCTTTAGCTTTTTCTTGTCTGTGAAGCTCTTTATCTGACCTTCAATTCTGAATGATAGCTTTGCTGGGTAGAGTAATCTTGTTTGTAGGTTCTTGCTGTTCATCACTTTGAATATTTCTTGCCACTCCCTTCTGGCCTGCATAGTTTCTGTTGAGAAGTCAACTGACAGTCGTATGGGTACTCCCTTGTAGGTAACTAACTGTTTTTCTCTTGCTGCTTTCAAGATTCTCTCTTTGTCTTTTGCCCTTGGCATTTTAATTATGATGTGTCTTGGTGTGGTCCTCTTTGGATTCCTCTTGTTTGGGGTTCTCTGTGCTTCTTGGACTTGTAAGTCTATTTCTTTTACCAGGTAGGGAAAGTTTTCTGTCATTATTTCTTCTAATAGGTTTTCAATATTTTGCTCTCTCTCTTCTTCTGGCACCCCAATAATTTGGATGTTGGTATGCTTAAAGTTGTCCCAGAGGCTCCTTACACTATCTTCATATTTTTGGATTCTTTTTTCTTTTTGTTTTTCTGGTTGGGTGTTTTTTGTTTCCTCATATTTCAGATCTTTGGTTTGATTCTTGGGGTCCTTTGATCTATAGTTGAATTTCTGTATATTCTTTATTTCAGACAGTGTATGCTTAATTTCTGACTGGTCATTTTCCATTTTTTTGGCATTCTCATTAAGGTCCTTGAAGGTCTCACTAAGCTCCTTGGAGGTCTCATTAAGTTTCTCGGCAGTTTTTAGAAGATTCTTGAGTAACCTTATAAATGTGGTTTTGAACTCTATGTCCAGTAGTTTGCTTTCCTCCATTTCTTTCATTCGTTACATGTTTCTTTGTCTCCGCATTTTGCTGCTTCCCTGTGTTGATGGAGTGGTTTTCTGTGGTAGGTGTTCTATAGGGCCCAGTGGTTCAGCCTCCCCTATCACCTGAGGTGGACACTCTTGGTGCACTCCTTTGTGGGCTGAGTGCATAGTCTTATTGTAATTAAGCCTTGATTGCTGTTGGTACACTGGGAGGAATTGACCTCCAGGCCAATTGGCTGTGAGGACCCACTGTGTCTATAATGGAAGAATTGCTGTGCTGGAGACACACTTATGGGGCAGGACTTGTTTCAGTGGGGCTTTGGTGCTCACTGAGTCTGCCTCTTGAATGTGTCCCTTATGGATGTGAGAAGTTGAAATCTGGTGTCCTCTCACATTGACCACTAGATACACTAGCTTCTGGATCTCCAATGGGCTGCAGGTCAGCTACTGTCTGAGGCCACCCAGCAGGAGCTACAGCAAGAACTACAGTTTTCTTCTCTTTGCTTGGGGTTTGGAGGTCTTGGAGCTGTCTGACCAGAGCTGCAGTTTGTTAGGTTAAGCTGCAATAGGGCAGGCCATTTATATGCAAAAGCCCCTGCGTGGAGCGGGATGGGGTCTCAGGGAGTCACTAGGCTAGGGCATGGCAAACAGCAATGGCTGCCAGTCAGCTGTCTCTGTGTCTCCAAGTTTCCCCATCCCCACGTCTCGCGCCCCAGCGTAGTAAACAATGATTGCTGCGTGCACCTCTGTAAGAAAGCCACCCTCACTTTCCGACCCGATGGAAGACAGTCCAGCTTCTCCCCGTAGAAGTTTGGGTCCCCAGCGTCTCCCCAGAAACTGGAGTTCAGAGTAATTGGGAGCTTGTCTCCCTTCAGGTTGAAAAAAGCAGTGCACCTAGTCGCCCGCCGCCAGCTTGATTCATGCACCTCTGTACCTCAGCTTTTCAGCGCTTGTGCACATCTCAATGCTCTTTTCTCTTTCCTTCTAGTTGTAGAACTTCCACTCAGCCAGCTTTCCTGTGGTTCTGGGTGATAGACATTTTGTCTTTTAGTTGTAGTTTTGAAATTGTTGTGCGAGGCAGCAGTTTAGGTGTTTACCTATGCCGCCATCTTCAAGAAACCTGTTGTCTCTTTCTTATTGTTTTGGTATTCTTCATGCATTCTGTCTACCTCTGAGAATATTTTCTCCAAGTCTTTATCTTAATTATTCATTTTTGTTTGTTTTTGTTTTTAATTCTTACCTGAGGATAATTTTCCATTGATTTTTTAGAAAGAGTAAAAGGGAGGGGAAGAGACAGGGAAGAGAAACATTATGTGAGAGAGCTACATTGATTGATTGCCTCCAGCATGCACCCCCACTGGGGCCAGGATTGAGTGCAACCAAAGTATGTGCCCTTGACCAGAATTGAACATGGGATCCTTCAGTCTGCAGGCTGATGCTCTATCCACTGAGCCAAACCAGCTAGGGCTAGTTATTCATTTTCTTAAGCATGTTTTTGTTTTACTGATTTTAGAAAAGGTTAAAGTTCTACATATTCAGCTTTTTAAACAATGATATTGCTTTCTCTTTATTTTGTTTACCATAAGTTAGCAAAGCCATTTTTCAGTGTTTTTTTCTGAAAAGCTTTATACTTTATGTTTCTTTTTACAATTCTTATAAAACTAGCTTTCCCGTTGCAGGAAAAATCCTGCAATAGGATTTCCTGCTGCACTCTACCCCGCCTCCGTTCCCCCTTGCAGCCCGCCTCACCTTCTCCTCCAGCCCGCCCGCGTTTCCCTTCGCCCCCGGCCCCGCCTCCGCTCCGCCCTTGCCGCCCGCCCCGCCTTCTCCTCCAGCCCGCCCGCGTTTCCCTTCGCCCCCAGCCCCGCCTCCGCTCTGCCCTTGCCGCCTGCCTCGCCTTCTCCTCCACCCCGCCCGCGTTTCCCTTCACCCCCGGCCCCGCCTCCGCTCCACCCTTGCCGCCGGCCCCGCCTTCTCCTCCAGCCCACCCACGTTTCCCTTCGCACACGGCCCTGACTTCGCTCCTCCCTTCTCCTCCCCCCCGCCCCCTGGCTTGCTTGCTTCTTCGAAGCTTTACTCCCTTTTGCAGCTCTTGGCTTCTTTGACACTGTCTTGATATGCAAATTAGCCGCCATCTTTGTTGGGGTAATTTGCATACTCGTCCTGATTGGTTGGTGGGCATGGCTTAGGTGTAGCGAAGGTGCGGTCAATTTGCATATTTGTCTATTATTAGATTAGATTAATTTTTTTTCAGAGTTGTGAGATAGGGATCAAGTTCTTTCCTTCTTCTCTTTCTCCCTCTCCTTCCTTCCTTTGTTTCTTCCTTTCTTTCTTTCTTCATATGGATATGTAATTGTTTCAGTACTTTTTTTAAAAAAAGATTTTCTTTTCCCTATTGATTTGCTTTGATGTCTTTGCTGAAAATCAATTGAATCTATATAGATGGGTCTATTTCTATTATTCTGTTCCATTGTTCTATCTATCCTTATGTTAATGCCAAACTGTCTTACTGAAGCTTTATAGTGAGTCTTGAAATCAGGTCAACTTTGACATTGCTATTTTCAGTCATTTGGAAATTCCAGGTTCTTGGCATTTCCAAATACTTTTAGGTTCAGCTTGTGAGTTCTGCCAAGAAGCCTTCTGGAATTTTGACTGAAATTCTGTTGAGTCTGAAACCAGACAATGAATGGGTCTGGGCTGCCTGTCACTACTTGAGCCAATTAAAGCAGAGACAGGGTTGAATCATATATGAGCATTTTTATTTTACAACATTTCAGGAAGCATGGGAAAGCAGCAGGTCATCCACAAAAATGTGCTCTCCCCCCATTGGCTGCTTATATTGGGTGGAAGGACAAAGATTACATGGGGAAGTAGGCAAAGGAATAAGAATGGGCATGCAAAAGGGAAAAAAAGGGGGTGTTACAGGCATGGGGAAGCAGGCAAAAAGAATATGAATGGGTAAAATGGTTATAAATAGCAGGCACTGGGGGGTTGCAAAGGGCAGGCGACTCTGGGACTCCATTGTTTCAGCAACAAGATTGTTATTTTGTAAAAATATATTTTTACTGATTTCAGAGAGGAAAGGAGAGGGAGAGAGAGATGGAAACATCAATGATGAGAAAGAATCATTGATTAGCTGCCTCCTTACATTGAGCCCACAACCCGGGCATGTGCCCTGACCAGGAATCAAACTGTGACCTCCTGGTTCATAGGTCAATGTTCAACTATTGAGCCACACTGGCCAGGTCTTAGTAATAAGATTGCTAATTTTTCCATGATGATAGGCAGTTCTCAAATAAGGAAAATGGTCCACATTTCAAAGTAACTCCCAGGTCTTGGGGTGTACAACCCCCAGCCAGGTCAGAATATGTTTTCTTTAATCAGAACAAAACAACCATGGTTAACAGAGCATGATTAATACCGTATTTTCCAGCGTATAAGACGACTGGGCATATAAGATTTTCCTGGGTTAAAAAGTCATCTTATACGCCAGAAAATATGGTAACTCTGCTTTTCTGGTATATATACCATATATATAATATGTATATATGTATATACCATATTTTCTGGCGTATAAGACGACTTTTTAACCCAGGAAAATCTTATACGCCCAGTTGTCTTATACACCGGAAAATACGGTATTTCTTATAACTATAGCTAATTCCCACTACTCTATTCCTCCCTCCTGCCCCTAACAAATCTATCAATATAATTGTGGAGAACTGACATCTTAAATCTTCCAACACAAGAGAATGAAAGATTGCTTGTTTAAGTTTTCTTTAATTACATTCAGAAAAATTATTTTTTACTGTTCAGATCTTATACGTATTTGAGAAATTATTCTTAAGAATTATGTTTTTCAGATTATTGTAAATTAATTATGTCTGAAATTTTATTCCTATTGTCTGGTGCTAGCATATAGAAACACAATTAATTTTATATATTGACCGCCCGTTCTTTGATTTTGCTAAATTGGGTTAGCAGTTCTGATAAGTGATTTGTTTATTACTTAGGGTTTAATATATAAACAATCATGTCATCTGAAAATACACTTTATTTTTTCACTCTTCATAGATTTTATTTCTTCTTATTGCACTGGGTTGAGCATTCAGTACAGTGTTGAATTGTAGTTTTGGTCATATTCAGTTTTTATTTGGTCATATTCAGTATTCACATCCTGCCATGTAATCAATTTAGGAGGAAAGGATTTAGCATTTCAGCAATAAGTATGATAGTAGCTGTAGGTTTTCATACATGCCCTTTATTAGATTGAGGAGTTCTTTCCCCCCTCTTTCTAGTGTGCTGGGGGAATTTGTTTTCCTTAGCTCGAGATTTTATTTTCAAACAGAAAAGCACAGGTGCTAAGGCCGGTTTTGGCTGCTTGTTGTGCAGCCAGGCGCTCGCTGTGCTCGAAGGCCAGTGACTCCCTTTCGGCACTTTCCTGCCCCTCAGTCATGTTGGGCCTTTTCCATCCTTACATCAGTCTTCAATGTTAAACAGCTGCCAGCATCTGCCAGCTCTTTCTTGTCAGAGGCTTCCAAGTTTCTGCAGAGTTTGGGGTCTTCTGTTGTCTTAGTGTCTCCAGCCCATTTATTCCTTCATCTCTGGCCGTGGAGCCCAGCAAGTTGTCTGTGGGCCTACTGTGTGTAGGACCCTGAGACATGCTTGAGGACTCCAGGCAGCTGTAGGACACTCACTCAGGGACAGCCCATCCAGAGGAAGGAAAATGTGGTCACGCCACTGTGCTCTGGCCAGTGTGGTGAGTCTGGGGATTCACAGAAGCCCACCAGACTTAGATTCTCACTAGCCAATAGGTGCTCACCCTGGAGTCTGGGCCTCCATGCCCAAACTTTTCAGAGAGGGGTAAAGAGATTCAGCCCAGCAGGCCACCTACAGCCTCAGCACCTTGGGGACAGCCAACTCTCTCCATCACTGGCCTGGCCTCTATGCTGGTGGAGGGGTCAATAGACCCCCAACTAACTGCTTTATTTCAAATTAGAAAGACCTCAATGAGAAGGCAGGAGAGCCTGGAGAGAAGGTATACATACCTACCTTTGCTTCTTTGAGCCTCTCTCTATATATATTTTTAAATTCAGTGGCTCAAATAAAATTCGTGCGGCATCCATCTAATACCAATTACAGGCAAGGCCCCTCCAACACTTCATTACAGGAATAAAATGCCTGAGTCAACACAAAAGAAATAAAAACTGAATATGACCAGAACTCTTTCCTGTGTCACAGTTTAATTCTCTTATCTATATTCAGAATCTGGCAGTCAAAATTATGCAGAAATACAGATTTACATAATAGACTCCCATCGTTCTTTTTAGTTGCCTCTCTGAGGGAAAGAGGTGTGCATTCAAACACTCAGACAATCATCTATCAAAGGACACTTAGATTGTTTCCATGTCTTGGCTACCTTGAATAATGCTGTAAAGAAAAAGATGTGGTACATATATACCACGGAATACTACTCAGCCATAAGAAAAAATGAAATACTGACATTTGCAACAACATGGATGGAACTTGAGCGTATCATGCTCAGTGAAATAAATCTATAGAAAAGGACAAGAACATTATGATTGCACTCAGATGTTGGTTATAAAACAGGAAACAACAAACTCAAAGACATCGACAATATGGTGGTTAGAAGAGGAATCAGAGGAGGATGACAAGGGTATAGGGGGTCAAATATATGGTGACTGAGGGAGACTAGGCCCAAGGCAGCAAGCACACAATACAATATTCTGATGATATATTATAGAATTGTACACTTGAAACTTACATAATGTTATTAACCAATGCCACCCTAATACATTTAATTAAATAAATTAATTTATTAAAATTAAAATAAAACATTTAGACATATGCATCTGCTCAATGGGAAGCATCAGGCACTTCAGAAGGCCCAGCCACATAGGTTCATAAAACATTTAAACCAAGATGGAAAAGGATTCTATCTGGAAGAGCCCTAATGGTGACCACAGGAAAGCCACTGAGCTCCCTGGGGAAAGTGCTCTGCATCAATCCTCATTTATCTCCTTTCATCTCCTCCCTCACTGGCAGGTGCTCTGGCACTTGTGTGCCCTCAGATGATGCTCCCATGTGAAAGTGCAGAATGAGGCCATCGCCTCCTAACTCACATGTTTGTCATGCAGGAATTTTCTCCCTCAGTCCCAGGGAAACCAGTATCTCTGGCTAGTGCTGATCTGACAACCATTTCTAGCTCCCAGAAGTGGGAGCTGGTCACACCTCTTTCCATTTTCTGACCTGCCAGACCAACTCTGAGTGAGCATGTGGTGTCAGGGTTAAATTTCAAGGTGGTCTTGGGAACTACTTCTGGAGTGTCAGTGTGGAGGAAAGCACCATGCTGCTGGAACACCTTGGGGCCTCTTTTGGAAAGGCGCTTATAGCCCCAAGAATGTCTATTGCAGAAAAAATTGAGCTGCTTTAGGCTGTAGCAACCAGCATGGGGCATGGTGTCCATGGGGCCTGGTGTCTACCGACTGTGCCATCTTTCTCGTCCCTGTTATCCTGAGAGTCCTTCCTGGGAAATCTGGCCTGCCTTGCAGTTCTCATTCCTAGAAAAACCAGTGTAGTCTTGAATTGCCTGAAAACTGGATGCATTTCTTGGCCAGAGAAAATGCTGTTCAAGATAAACCTGCCCCTGATATACATACCCTTTGGTTAACCTTCTGACAGGTAATATGCAGACATGTCCACACATGTGCACATGTACTGTGTGTCCACACGTAAGTGTGCACCACTGTGCAAGTGTGTGGCTGATGTCTGAATGGGACTATCAGGTTGTTGTTTTTATTTTGTCAGCGGTATTGCACCATCTCTAACCATGTGTGCTTTGCAAAGGGACCCTCACTTTTGCTGTTCCCCCACATCACTTAGCTCTCTTTGTTGTTCGAAACAGTGACTGCAGCACCTGGGCAGGGCAGAAAACCCTGTGCACCTGGCTGTGCTGGGAGAAAAGACTGAAGAAGTTAAAAAATGGACAGAAGATGGTCTGCAAGCACTTCCCTGCACGTTTATAACCCTCTTCATTCTAATTTTGAGATGACTATGTGGGGTGAAAATCAGTTCCCTCACTTGCATCATCTCAGAGGCATACCTGATCCTCACTCATCAGTTAACACTGGAGTTGTCAGTAAGCCTCAGGCAAAGAATTCAAGGAAGATGACAATAGCAGCATGGTACAAGGTTGACCTGCCAAAGCCTTGCAGCAGGTTGCCAAGTCTGGGCCTGAACCCTCCTGCAGGCTTCTCCCCCATGACTCCAGCCTCAGGCTCGGTTGCCTCCTTCTCTTCCAAGCTCAGGTGCCACCTTGCCCACATCCCATACTTGCTGGGCACTCCTGAGGGCAAAAGCAGTGAATGGGGCCCCAGCACTCACTGGTTCGTGGCTCCCTGAAGGAGAGGCCAGGGGCATGGAGAAAGGGAGAAGAGGGGAGCTGCTTTGGGCCACCAGTAGCAGCTGCTGCAGTGTCAGGAGGACACAGGGGTCAGGAGCCTGCAGTTTGCACCTCAGTTCCCTGGGGGAATTTTTTAAATCTTGATGATATTTGAACTTTGATCAAATGCTATTTGGGTATACATTGAGTTGGATATATATGTATTCCTTTACTCTGCTAACAAGGTATAGTACATTGATTCTCATATGTCGAACCATTATTTCAATCCTGAGATAACCCGATAACCCTCACTTGATCATGATTTGTAATCTTTCTATGTATTGTTGTAGCCAGAATAATACCTCAAAGATGTCCACATCCTAATTCCTGAAATCTGTGAATATGTTACTCTACATTGCAAAAGAGGCTTTGCAGATGGGGAAATTATTTTGTATTATTTTAGTGGGTCCAAGGTAATCACAAGGATCCTTATAGGAGGGAGATAAAAGGATTAGAGACAGAGAAGGGGATACAGAGAACAGACTCAGGGGAGGGCAGTTAGGGGACTGGGTGAAAAAGGTGAAGGAATTGAGAAGTACATAATTGATAGTTACAAAATAGCCATGGGGATGTAAAGTACAACACAGGGAATATAATCAATAATGTTGTAATAACTATGTATAGTGCCAGGTGGGTACTGGAAATATTGGGGGGGAGGAACACTTCATAAAGTATATGATTGTCTAACCACTATGCTGTACCCCTGAAACTAATACAAATTTATATTGAATATAAACAGTAATAGAAAACTTTTTAAAATTAAAAACATGTGTTGTTTTAAGGTCATGACTTTTTTTGTAATTTATTACAGCAGCAATAGGAAAGGATTATTTTTAAATTTGGAAAAATATATAGTAAATATATATTTGTAGATTTGATTTTGAAAATTTATGCCACTACTTTAAATATATATATATATATATATATATATATATATATATATATATATAAATTGATTTTTAGAGATAGAGGAAGGGAGAGAGAGAAATGTCGGAGGCAACTTTTCAGTGTGCAGGACAACGCCCAACCAACTGAGCCACGCTGATCAGGGCTATATCCATACTTTTAAGGGATATTATTCTGTACATTGTTATTTTTTATTACTTTGTTGGGTGTTAGTGGTACAGTTAGGAAGGCCTCACTAAGCAAATTTGGAAGGTTTCCTGCTTCTCCATTACCTGAAAGAGTTGGTATAAAGTTGGTATATATTTCTTTCTTAAATATTTGGTAGAGTCTACCTCTGAAACATTTTGGCCTGAATTTTGCTTTGTTGGAAGATTTTATTGAGGTATTATTGATATACAAAAATTGCACATACTTAATGTTTACATATTGAATGGTTTGAACATATACATACACCACTGATAGCATTATCACAATCAAGGTACTAAACATATTCATCACCTCCAAAAAGTTTCTTGTTTGTTCTGTTAGGTGGTGTTTTTTTTAATGGTAAGAACATTTAACTTGACATTTATCCTCTTGTTTTGTTTTATTTTGAAGTGAACAATAGTGTATTAGATACTACATTGTACCACAGATTTCTCAGGCTCATTTATCTTGTATAACTGAAACTTTATACCTATTGAACAATAATGTTCCATTCCCCCCAGCTCATTCTGTTCTCTGCTTCTATGAGTTTGACTATCATAGATACCTCATATAGGTGAAATCATATGATATTGGTCCACCTGTCACCATCTTATTTCACTTAGCATACTGTCCTCTAGGTTTATTCTCATTATCACAAATAACTTTATTACCCACAAGAATCACCTTTAGTACTTGTTAGAACACTGATTGATAAGTCCCTCTGTCATGGTTCCTGACTTAGCAGACTGGGTGGGGCATGAGAATTTACATTTTTGGGGTGTTCTTAGGTGATGCTGATGCTCCTGGTCCAGGAACCACACTTTGAGAATCACCGCTTTAAAAATTTAGGTCTATTTACTTATTTATTTATTGTAAATTGTGTCTTTCAAAGAATTTGTTTTTTCTCAATAGTTGTCACATTTATTGGTATAAAGTAGTTGATTACATTTCTTTTATTTTTCATAGAATTTGTAATTCCTGATGATGTTAATTTTCTTTCTCTAGTCCTTAACTAATCTTGTTAGGGGGTTATAGATTTTATTATTCTATTCAAAGAACCAACTTGTGAAGAATGATTTTTAAAAATAGACAGAATTACGATGCAATATGCTAACTTTCCCAAGGTTTTATTTTTTTTACTTCTAATTTCATAAAGACATTATCTTGACTTAAAATTTCTTAATAAACTTTATTTTAAAAGTAAAAACTTACAGAATTTGACTCTATTAGCGATATAGCTAAAATTGAAATGTTTTTATCAAAGCCTAGTTCAACTTATTTTATTCAAACATACTAATTTCCAGGCCGGGTAGAAAACTTTGCAGTTCAATCTAAAGCTCTGATATATATTCAGAAAATGAGGTATACCAGGACTAAAAATGAGGTACACCATATCTCTTTCACACCATTTCATTCAGAGTCAAAGTTATGCAATGTACACTTTGCTATGGCAAGGAAGGCACATTCATTTAACTAACTCATTTCTACTTAGACAGGTAGAAACATTTCTCAAAAATTAAAAAAGAGTACATCATATAAATTCTTTCATAATTTTTCTATCCTATTAATCTATTAGATATGGATTTTTTAATTCTATTAATTTCATAGTATATAATTAATTACTAGAATCTATTCTATTAATTAAAATAAAAACATTCTTACATGTAAATGAAAATAGGATGCCTACTAGAAATACTTTCAGGCACAATAAAAAGTCTGAATTCTCCAGTAAAGTACACCACAATTTGTTGTTTTGTATTAAGAATTTAGTCCTTTCAAAAATTAAGTAAGAGGCAATCTGGTTCATTTGAAAAAGCCCTGGGCCAATAATTAGAAAACGTATTAGTACATTCAATGAGGAGCTTTGCTAATTTGGGCAAGCCAATCACTCTGCAATTTCATCTTGTTCTAAAACATTAACGTGGTATAAATACGTAAGATGATGATGGTGACTCTAAAGATATTTCTCTAAAAAGCTTAATATATCAATATTAGAGCTGTCATGGGAGTGGGGTTAGGATGGGAGATTTTCTTAACCCTTTTTCAAAAACTTTGCATGTTTTATGAACCGTACAATATTCAAAGGGGAGAGATCCAGCTCAGAGGAGAAACAACTTGTAGAGTTAGTTTCTGGTTCTAGTTTGATGAAGAGAAGCCTCTGATTGTCAGGAGGGTACACTCACTTTTCCAGAAGGGGAAGATTTGGAAGGAAACTGAAGGGACCTAACAGCCTGCACAGCCTTGTCAGAGACAGTAAATCTAGATAAATGATACTGATGATTTTGGTTTGGGAATTGGGAGCTATTATGCATAACACTATGCAGATAGGCCCACACTGCACAGAGGGTCACAAACATATGTTTGCTCCTTTTTCTATCTAGATTGTTTCCAAGATTTATTACTTTGGGATGTTGGGGCAGCTTTGTAGAGTTCAGTGGTTGTACATCCCTTCAGGAATTGTAAACGCTTGAATCCTTAAAGTCTTAGGGCCAATAAATGCATATGCAAATTTCCCTCTGCCTCCACACTGATCAGCTTTCCTGTATACCACAAACATCCTTTTCCTTACAGATCCTCCTTTGATTTATTCTTCCACTATCTATTAAGTCTTTTCAAAGTTCTTGGAAAATAGCCTAAAATTGACATTTATGCAATTTACTTGTGGGTTTTTTCTTCATTATTTCAATTTGACAGTCTGCCAGATGTAACTTCAGAATCCTGTCAGTTCTCCTTGTTCTCTCTGTAGCATTTGGCACTGATTATCTTTTCTCTCTTGAAATTCTTTCCTTTTAGCTTCCAACATATTTTACTTCCTTTTATTCTCTAATCCCTTTGAAGCTTCTAGTCTGTTTCTTGTTTACCCAGTCTTGGCAGTCCTCATGTCTCCTAGATTTATCTATGTTATTTGTTTGCTTACTTTTATTTATGTTTCAACAATAACCTCTCTAAAGATGACTTTTTAGGATATGTCTCAAGTTTTCTTAGGGTGATTATTGAATAATAAAAGAGTAAATAAATATATTTTAACAGTGATTTGCAATTTGGCTGAAGAGTTCTTTAGTACCAAAAACTTCAGCTAAAAATAAAAACCTATTACTTTAAAATTTCAGAACATTCACTTAATGGCCAGTGTTTATTTTTTTTTCACAGCATAGAAATATTATTATTCAGAGTGGTATACTGAATTATTTCCTGATTATTAAAGTAATAAACATTCAATATATAAACATGAAAATATAGAGACTAAAATAAAAAGACCAAATATATTAAACATTTAACTCTTTGGTAGGCAATCTACTAAAAATTTTACATTCCATATCTTATTTCTACAGAGGAGATATTAATGTTATTTTCATTTTATTGATAGATAACCAAGAGAGGATACTTGACTTAGTTTACACATATATAGAGGGGTAGTTATGGGGTACAAGAATATATGTAATTTAGACCCAAACTTTTTAATTACTACCTTGTTCTACTCAGGGATAACAATGGTAGAAATTAGGTGCATCTTCCACCAGTTTCCCTCTATAAGCTATGTCATCTCTGCTCAATAAAAAGTCCTTCTCTGGATACATGAGGAAAGGGGGGATGTTTCAGATCCATCCCTGGCTCAGCACCTGAAGCTCCATCCCAATGGCTCATGCTCCTTCATCCTGTTTCTAGCTTCAGCAGGACCCATGGTGGTTACTCAGACTTCTGCCTGCCAGTCCTCATAGTACAAGGTACTACATTTGCATGAGCCTTGGGCTAGGAAAGAATATGTAGCAGGTCACATTTCTCTTTATGTCCCATATTCCTTTGCTCTCCCACCACCATCACTGAGGGCTGGTCAAGTGCATCAGATTATACTACAAGTGGGTGAAAATTAAATAAATGTATGATGATTGCATACCAGTATTAAAACCTAAATAATTGCATATTTGATAAATATGACTGTTTCTTTATTCCAATGACAAGGCATACAAAGGTTAAACCTCATGCATAGGAATTCTCTTGTGGAACATGGTTTGTAACCATAATGCTCTATAGGTAGGCCTTCCTTCCTCTCAAAGAGGAACTTCATCCTCAAAACTCTGTAGTTCGAAACTCTATCCTGTCCTACTTTGAGAAACCCTACCTCAAATCCACAGAAATTTAGCCATAGGAACTGGCCTTCTTTTCCAATTCATGCCTACTGCTTAGGTAACCTGTGAGACTTAGTATACCTCCAACAGTACATACCACAAGTGTTGTTTATTCAGTGTAAATAGCAGGGCATGTCAAATTGGCCTTTTTCACTTCAAGTAAAATAAAATCTCAATTATAGTGTTTGACATTCTAACTCCAAGTTGGGTCCCCAAGCAGTCTCCTTACTTGTATGAGATGCAAGCATATCTGTTCATTCTTTGTAGTCCTCAACTAAATAACTACTAAATAAACCATAAACATTCACATATACCTCCCATAGAATAACACAGACATTTATATATACCTTCCACAGATAAGTGTTAAATGTCAGAGACAGCAAAGTGTAAATCCATTCAGCTTCTTTGTCTTTACTTGTTGCTAAGACTAAAGATTTATATACAAAGGGGGCAGAATAAAATTCCTATATTTAATAGCACGAAAAGGAATGTGAAGACTGGGCTGAAGGAGGAACTGCTTATCCTGAATTTTCCTGTAGACCCATTATTAGCAATGGATTACTATTTTCTATACTTTAATCAGAGAAATAGGAAATAAAGGATAATGGTATACATAATAATTCCTTTGGGAATAAATTATTCTTTGATTTTTTTATTTTCCTTTGTAATCTTCTCTCAATGATTGCTAATATTGATTTTTATTTTGAGATGCATGTTTTTATCATATAAAATATATTTTACAATTCCTAGTTTTATATGATTGTTAAAATAAAGAACATATTCAATTTCTTTAACTGTTTTGAAACTAAGATAAATTCAATTCCCATTGTTAATAATTCATGGATTGGGGAGAAATGATATGATGTGGCAATATGAGTAGAACGAAAATACTGCAAAATAAAGTCATGGAAGAAATATTAATTTCTTTAAAGACATAAGCCCTGTCATATGATTTAAAAATCTTACTTCATTGTATTCTACATTAATTATATTTTGAAATAATATTTTGGATATACAAAATATATTATAGAAATAATTAGTTAATTTGACCTGTGTCTATTCCCTTTATTTTAATATGGCTACTAGAAAATTTAGAAACTAAAGATTTAAAATTACTTGTGTGGCTTGTGTCTGTGGCTCGTATTTATATTTCTACTGGACAGTGCTGTGATGTCTTTTTTCTAGAATTGATCTTACATAAAAGTCTCTTACAACTTGATTAGCTTACATATATTGGAAAAACTTGCATCTTACAACGATACCTGTTTTCTGCATCTCATTTTACTTGTTAGCCTTCTTATCTATACGACTAAGAAATGTTTCTTAGCTTTTAAGACTTGGGCAGCCCCCAACTGGCCTTAGTAACAGAGAAATAAGTCTCAGTAACAAGGAAAATAGGAATTACTTGGGTCAGAGAAAGCCTCCCAATTAATGTGATTACCAGCAATTCACAAAGCAAATATTCTTTAGGAAAAAATGTTTTTAGCCCATATACCAATATATAATAAACATGAAAATGTTATTTTTCAGAAAATGTTTTATTTCCAATAATTTAGAAAAATGTATTTACCTATTTAATAAAGAGAGGCTGTTTTTAGTTTTAAACCCGGGTTGTATACTAAGTTATGCTGTAAACGTCAACAGTTTGCTTTGCTGATTCACTAGGATTATATAAGGACATTCTTCTTGAGTAACTGGCTGAAATGAATTATATAAAAATGCCTGTTAATGTTCTTCTTCTCTCCCATACCATTTAAGCTATTTTCACAAGTTTGAGTGTCCTTTTTGCAATCTATTTCTCGAGACATGCCTTTTATAACCTCACATAATGATTATTTTTTAAATACCTCTTGCAGCCACAGTGACCTTTCACTTGTTTTTAAAGTTTGATTCCTATAGTAATGTGTCTCAACTAGGGAGCTATCGGCATTTGGGACAGGAAGATTTATCATTTTGCGGTTCTTTCCTGCACATCGCAGGACCTTTAGCCTCTCCTTTCTCTATTCTCTAAATGATGGTCGGAAGCACTCATTCCCCTCCCTCCTGAGTCAATAACCCCAATTCCCCACCACCAAATATCACCTGGTCAGTACCATTCCAGTAAAATAATACTGATCTGAAATTTTGTTATTGTTTCCCTCATGGCCTTTACATTAAAAGAAATGATAATTTCCCATATACAACATTATGAATCATCATAAATTATCCAACATTTTTTTCATACTACAGTGTATGCCAGGCACTATTCTAAATGCTTTGCCGGAAATAACTTTACGCCTCCCAATAATGATGTAAGTTATATACTACCATCATCTTTATTTTATAAATATAGGCAAGAAACTATAGGCAAGAGTAGTCAAGTCACTTGTCCAATGTAATCAACTAGTAAATAGAGGCCCCAGATAAATCAGGAAGTCTGGATCTACAGCTCAAACTCTTGAACTTTTTGCTTTACTTATATAGTCATAAAACTGAAGTTTATTAGGAAAAAAAAAAACCTAAGCACCATTATCTTTCTCTGTTGTTAAGGTCCTATTAGAATTTTCACTTAGGCATACTCTTAAGTTGGGGCTCATATGTTATGTTAATTTTTAGTCTTGTAGACCAGAGTTAAGTGCTAAATACAGAATCGATAGTCAGAAATAGCTCATTTCTAAAAGTAACAATTCAATTATTGTTTTATTATCCCACCCCTCCATTCTAAATCTTAAATTAAATCTAACTTATTTGTTTGGGAGAGAGGAGATGGGTTATGAGCAACATGATATAACTATGTCCTTTTTTATATAATACTAGTGGCCCAGTGCATGAAATTCGTGCATGGGGGAGTGTCCCTCAGCCCGGCTTGCACCCTCTCCAATCTGGGAACCCTCGGGGGATGTCCAACTGCTGGTTTAGCCTAATACCTGTGGAATCAGGCCTAAACCAGCAGTTGGACATCCCTCTCGCAATCCGGGACTGCTGGCTCCTAACTGCTCACCTGTCTGCCTGCCTGATCGCCCCTAACTACTCTGCCTGCTGGCCTGCTCACCCCCAACTTCCCCCCCCCACCCCCGCTGACCTGCTCACCCCCAACTGCCCTTCCTGCCAGCCTGCTTGCCCCCAACTGCCCCCCCCACTAACCTGATCACCCCCAACTGCCCTCCCCTCCTGGCCTGATTGCCCCTAACTGCCTCTGCCTCTACCCTGCCACCATGGCTTTGTCTGGAAGGTCTCCTCAAAGGTCTCCCAGTCTAATTAGCATATTACCCTTTTATTAGTATAGATGGAAGAGAAAAAAACATTACTTTTTGAAGTTTTCATATGCTCTCAATGCAAAAATTACAAATCATTTCCTCAGGTATGTGTTTTATCTTGTTTTCATTATTGTATATTATACCACAGAGTATTCCCAGACACAACCGTTTCTAAAGTATAGTATTACTTCGAATGTCTGGGGGCAGAACCCAATATATAACTATGCCTGAAATGTCACTACAGTTTATTTTTGTTAGAAATTTTTACTAAGCTTGCTTTAAAATGTAATTCATACACCTATATTGGGAAATGAAACTCATTTAACTTTTACCATGTAGAGAACAACAGGTCTTTTGATGTATGCATGCATTTAAAACTACTATATATCATTTGGAACCAAGAGTAGGGTGTTTATGCCCAAGCAACTACATTAACTCTTTATAAAGTGGCCATAGAATCCAGGCAAAGAAAAATAATTTATCTTATTCAAATGTAAGTAAATGATAAATTGCCTTCATTTTTCAAGGAACATAATGATAAAATATTATTTTGTTTCATTTTGAACTATAAGGCTGCTAATTATTTAATCAGTTGCCTGTGTTGTATCATTTCTACCTCACTCTTCATGTGAGAACATTCTTTTGTTATTTTGCCAGGAATAATTTTCTCTCCCCTGATGGTATATTTCTTCTTTTTTTGATAATAAGAGCTATGTAACTTATTTTTTCCTTTTTACCCATGCTGTCAGGAAGCACGGGATAAAAATACAAGTGCATTCAAAGTGCACACATCTTGTTTTAATGAAGAGAAACAGCTGACTTGCTCTTAACCGAAAGGAAAGCAATTTCACTTAGTCAGATGAATCAGCTGACTACTTCCCACCTCTACCTCTATCAGCAACTAATAAAAATGTGATGCATGTTGAAAGCGTCAGCAACAAATCTGCTTTGAATTGCACATGTACCAAGCTCACTTTTAATATCTTTCTGTAAAATGACAGGCTAAAATATGTGTCCTCTGGGATGACTTATAAGAAGGGTTAGGTCCCCCTGCATTTAAATCACTAAAACATTGAACAACAGCAGAGCAGGTGGTAATCCCACTTAAATAATGTCAATGAGTAAGTCTAAAAAAAAATTTAAAATACCCCTATATTTAAAATATTTGCACTGGCTTTTCTTTCAGTTGTTTGAAAAGTTGATTAGAATGTATGCCTCCCAAATGTTATATTCACAGTAAGAACAATGAGGGGAATCTCCAATTAGTTTTGTAGCCAATTAAAATATATGATTATACTAAAATTTTCAATTCAAATGTGGCATTGCAGTAAAAGCTCTTAGCGCTCAATTAACCAGAAAACGCAATTAACCACCACATCTATTTCTACAGCTTCCTTTTTTTTTTTTTTTTTTTAGCTTTTAACATTACATAAATTACATTATCGCCTTTCTGGTAATTGCAGGCAACTATAATGGGTTTCTTTCATTTTAAAATGATTTTCTAAAGTTTAATTACTCTGGTATATGTTACTATAGATTTATGTGAAGTTAAGGTGTTTTATACAATTACTAGTGGCCCAGTGCATGAAATTCATGTATGGTGGGGGGGAGGTGTCCCTCAGCCCGGCCTGCATCCTCTCCAATCTGGGACCCCTTGGGGATGTCTGACTGCTGGTTTAGACCCAATACCTGTGGAATCGGGCCTAAACCGGCAGTCGGACATCCCTCTCACAATCTGGGACCGCTGGCTCCTAACCGCTCACCTGCCTGCCTGCCTGATCACCCCTAACCACTCTGCCTGCCTGCCTGATTGCCCTTAACCACCCCTGCCTGGCTGCCTGATCACCCCTAACCACTCTCCCCTACCAGCCTGATCATCCCTAACCACCTCTGTCTTGGCCCTGCCACTGTGGCTTTGTCTGGAAAGATGTCCAGAATTGTCCGGTCTATCTGGTCTAATTAGCATATTACTCTTTTATTAGTATAGATAGTTTTAAATTTTCAAACATGCTTATGAACTTATGTCCTTTAGTCATCTATGATCTTCCATTGAAACCAAAATGTGGGGGTGTTTTTGAGTCCAAATTCATTTTATCCCAAAACCTAAGAATAGGTTTATGGACAAGAAGGATAACGAAGGCAAAGTTTATTGAGAGAAGTCAGTCCTGGATAGGTGCAGCTGGAATTCCAGGAGCAGGCCAGCGTCCAGAGCTTCCTTTCCATGTTAGTTAGGTGTTAAAGTCCATGAGTCCATGTGCAGAGTTCCACATGGCCATGAGCCACCTGGGCTCAGGGGCTGTGCTTCCCACCACAGGAATGTCAGGAACCCATTGCACCCAGGGAGTAGAGAGGGTGAGAGGAAGCACTGGACTTTTAATCTAGAGGTGGATATAGCCTTGCTAGCTCCTGTTTGCTCTTTTCAATGAATTCTGCCTTAGTAACATCCTTAGGATTGGTTATACACCTTACTTCCTTGTGATTGGTTATCTGCAAGCTGCCTGTCTTAGTAACAATCTTACATTTTAAAGTTTGCCTCTTGCACGTGCCCTTCTTTCCACGCCCAGGTGGGTTGCCTTAGCAATTTCGCCTTGCTTGGTTCCCCAGTTTTACTCCCTCCCCCGTGGTCCCCATTCCTGACTACCTAGCTTCCCTCCGTCTCCTCACCATTAATCCTCAAAGTAGACTAGATAAGCCTGTTACACACTTCAATAAAATCTTAACATTCCTTGTATTTGAATTTACTTGTTGTTGTTTTTTGTTGTTAGCCATCATCTCTATACACTTTATAAGGGGAAGGACTATTTCTTTTAATTTACCAATTAAATCTCCATCCCTATGAAAGTACATGGTACATCGTGGTTCTTAAGAAAGAGACAGTGAGTTTTGAATAAATGTGTTTAGCACATGAATTAATAAATGAAGCTCTAGAAACAGTGAATTTAAAACTTATAATGAAGAAGATGTGTATAATAGGAGTGGGTTTCTTCTGAGGAAATTCTTGAATAATTAGAAAATACTTTCACTTTCCAGAGAAGACATCAGGTAAACCATCACTTTGAAAATAATAAATATTTCAAAGACCATGTATAATTTAAGACTGGAGTTAAATAAATGGTATTTATAATAATATACATGTTTTTTAAGTAATATACTTTACATAAGTACTAACTCTACTAACTATGAAAGCCTAAGTCCTTTGAAATTACAATTTGGGGTTTTGGAATGTTTTCAGATGTCACAGACACAGGACTACTGGAGTTAACAAGAGTGTCATAACATTTCAGGATTTCCTGTTTCATTATTCCTGAGAGAAATGTTCTTTTTTAATCTTCACCCAAAGCTATTTTCCATTGATATTTTTAGGGAGAGTAGAAGGGAGGGAGAAGAGGGGGAGAGAAAGAGACACATTGATTGGTTGCCTCTGGCCCGTGCCCCAACCCGGGCTGGGATTCAAACCTGCAACCAAGGTACATGCCCTTGGCTGGAAATCAAACCTGAGACCCTCTGGTTTGTGGGCCAACTCTCTAACCATTGATCCAAATCAGCCAGAGCCTGAGAGAGATTTTGAATTCCGCTGCATGTAGCTATTTACAAATCTTCTGAAGCATATATTTGTATTGCAGATAATTGGGATAACAATCACTTAATGATTACAACAAAGCAATATAATTTTTGTGTTGTATACTTACTATTGGCTTCCCTCTCCCCTGACCTGGACTCTCTTTGCTGTCCGTCTCTTTAATATGACAGTGGAACTTGTTTCCTAGTTTATCTTCTTCCTTTTTGTTGACTTCTAAAACTATAGCAATCTAGTTTCTGTGCCCATGACTTCATTAATATTTTTAATGAAGTTAAAGCTACTAATCCTATGTTAATAAACATAATATAAACTAATCTTTCATCATACTTGATCTCCCATTTGCACCAATAACCTAGAAGTGGATTCTTTTTTTTTTTTTTTGGGGGGGGGGCATGTTGTCCTTTTATTATGCCTGCCTTTCTGGCCTCCACTTCTCAATGTCCATTGGTGCATCCTTTACTCATTTCTTTATTAAAATGTTGGCAACTTTTAGGATTCTATCCTGGATTATATTGCCCACCCCATGAAGGATGTGCTAATGACTCCCACATGGATATTTCTTGCTTATTTATATTACTGTACCTTACAGTCCATCTACCTATTGGACATTTCCACTAGAAAATCTATAGTCATCTTAAACTCACATATGCCCCATCATAGTCATCCTCCTTTTACATAACGTAATTATTTGTGGTACCTATTACAATGAATCACACACCATACACTTCACTACTTGAGCCCCAAACCTGGGCATTGTCTTTGACTTCTCTCTGCATCTTATCCCATAATTCAAGTAATAACCTAATTCTATAGATCTCACCTCCAAAATACAGCTTCAATTTTTTTCACATTTCTCCTTCCCGGTACCACTAATTTCAGTCTTACATCACATCTCCTGTTTAGATTATGTAACCATTTAGCTGGTGTCCTTTCTTCAACTTTATTCCCTCCAATCTAGACTCTATGCTTCAATAATCTTTCTAAAATGCAGATTTAGCCATGGCATTTATCTGCTTATACTGCTTCAATGATTTTTCATTATACTCAGGACAAAGTCCAACTTCTTATAGATTCTACTATATTCTGACACTTCTAAATGGTTCAATTTATTGTCACTCCTTCCCTCTCATTCTAAACTCCTACTATATTAAATAACATAAAATTCTTATGCTTATATACTTGCTTTATTTTATTCACATGCTATTTTCTCTGCCTAGGCTTGTCCTACACCCACCTGTCCTTTTCTTGATACATAGTAGGTACTCACTAAATATGTATTAAAAAATATTAGGTAGCCCTGGCCGGTGTGACTCAGTTGAAGTATTGCCCTGTACACCAAAAGGTGACATGTTCCCCATCAGGGTACATACCCAGGTTTAGGGTTCATCCCGGGTTTGGGCATGTACGAGAGGCAGCTAATCAATGTTTCTCACTCACATCAATGTTTCTTTCCTGTTCTCCCTCTCCCTTCCTTTCTCTCAAATTAATAAAGAACATATCCTTAAGTGAGGATTAAATATATATATTAGGTAATACATCACATGTAAAATAAAAACTTCATCCCATTGGGAAAACAAAGTTCAGTAAAATAAAGTATTATTTCTTTAAATAAAATTTAAATGGAATCAAATAATGGTTGAGGTTTAAGCAAAACGTATATGTATATGTATATGTATATGTATATGTATATGTATATACTCAATTGAAGGTATGCTGACTTAGATCCCATGGCTTGAATAAATCAAACTTATTTTCAGACCACATGAAAAACTCTTTTAGTAAATATATCAGATGTTGCAAATTGTATCTTTGGTGTGAGATTCACCTTAATGAAATTCAGATGGTCTTATGATTGTTATGAACAAGTATGAAATAAGTTATTTTGAGGTCACATTTTTACGGAGATAGTTAGGAGCCATAAGAAAATGTTCAGGGTGAAACTATGATTATAGCTGGTAAAGTATTTTTCCATGAGTAAAAATGGACTTATGAATTTTAGGAAGCATTTGTTTATACACCTGTGTGTCATATGAATGTAACAGGGCATTTAACAGGATGGCTGAGACAGTTGAATATTCAACTTAAATTCTATCTTTTCTCAAACATATCCACTTTAATTAGGCCTTGAATCCTACTGATTGGTGGAATTGGGTCTTGACCATTTTCCACATTTCTGTTTGCATTGTTAATTTATGAACTTTTTTTACTCTGACCCCATGCAATTTAGGTGTATGCAAATATGAATAATGGAATGGAGTAGTCTTCACCTTTTGTCAAATAGTAAGAAGAAAACAAAAGGCCCTGGAGAGGAAACTTACTAAGACAGTATGTTCTTGATAAACAAAATGCACTCAAGAACTGGAGAAAGTTCTTAGCTACCAGTACAGTGATGGTTGCTTTTACCCAGCTTATCTCAACCACTTTGGATGGGTGAATGCGTTGGGAAATTTAACAAATCAGACACAAGCCTGCCACCATCCTTAGACACTCTTTGTGACCTCATTTTATGGAATATCTGAGAGATAAAGAACATGGTAAATGTCCTTCTGTGAATTTTTTTCCAGAACTGTGAGTATTGAGAGGCAATGGCAGTGCAGCACCTGTGCATATTCTCCTATAATAAAAGGCTAATATGAAAATCGACCAAACGGACCAGTCACTATGACATGCACTGACCACCAGGGGGCAGATACTCAATGCAGGAGCTGCCCCCGGTGGTCAGTACGCTCCCACAGGGGGAGCACTACTCAGCCAGAAGCAGGGCTCATGGCTGGCGAGCACAGTAGTGGTGGCAGGAGCCTCTCCCGCCACCGCGGCAGCACTAAGGGTGTCCAACTGCCAGGGGGAGAGGGCCTCAGCTGTCAGTTGGACATCCCCCAAGGTCAACAAACTCTGAGAGGGTATAGGCCAGGCTGAGACACCCCCCCCCCATGCATGAATTTCATGCACCAGGCTTCTAGTCAAGATATAATTATGGTCAGAGCCAATCAGTGAAGCTTCTGTCCTTCTTATGTGTGTTTCAATTCTGCTCATTTGAATATTATTGATGCCATTTCATGTGTGTATTCAAGTATGCCTGAAAGTTCTCTAAAATATTAGGGAGGTGAATCAAACAAAAAGACTGGAGTACGATTAATTTAGGGTAATGGTTTGTAGCATCATATAAGGGACTAGAAATCCATGCATGGGTAGGGTCCCTAGGCCTGGCCAGCGATCAGGGCCAATCGGGGCCTTCTGGCTGCCGGCCAGGGCCTCCCTTCCTCAGCTGTTGGCCAGGGCCTTCCTTTGTTCTGCACTGCCCCCTGGTGGTCAGCACATGTCATAGCGAGCGATCGAACTCCCGGTTTCCCTGTTGAACTCCCAAGGGGACACTTTGCATATTAGCCTTTTATATATATGTAGATCCTATATAATAAAAGAGTAACATGCAAATTGACCATCACTCCAAGACACAAGATGGCCGCCCCCATGTGGTCAAAGATGGCTGCCCCCATGTGGACACAAGATGGCCGCCACAAGATGGCCTGCAGGAGAGGGTAGTTGTGGGCAGTTGGGGGTGACCAGGCCAGCAGAGGAGGGCAGTTGGGGGTGACCAGGCCAGCAGATGAGGGTAGTTGGGGGAGACCGGGCCAGCAAGGGAGGGCAGTTGGGGGGAACCAGGCCTTCAGGGGAGGGCAGTTGTGGGTGATCAGGCAACCAGGGAGGGCAGTTAGGGGTGACCAGGGTGGCAGAGGAGGGCAGTTGGGGGAGACCAGGTCAGCAGAGAAGGACAGCTGGGGGGGACCAGGACTGCAGTGGAGGGCAGTTGGTGGTGAACCAGGCCTGCAGGGGAGGACAGTTTGGTGGGACCCAGGCCTGCAGGGGAGGGCAGTTTGGGGGACCAGGCCTGCAAGGGAGGGCAGTGGGGGGGACCAGGCCTGCAGGAGAGGGAAGTTGTGGGTGATCAGGCCAGCAGGTAGGGCAGTTAGGGGTGACTGCGTCAGCAGAGGAGGGCAGTTGGAGGAGACCAGGCCAGCAGGGGAGTGCAGTTGGGGGGGACCAGGCCTGCAGGGGAGGGCAGTTGTGGGTGATCAGACTGGCAGGGGAGGGCAGCTAGGGGCAATCGGGCCAGCTGGGGAGCAGTTAGACATCGATCAGGCTGCCAGTGGAGTGGTTAGGGGGTGATCAGGCTGGCAGGCAGGGGCCTCCCTTCCTCAGCTGTTGGCCAGGGCAATCAGGCAGAGGCAGGAGAGCGGTTGGGAGCCAGCAGTCCTGGATTGTGAGAGGGATGTCCGACCACCCGTTTAGGCCTGATCCCACTGGGTCCCAGATTGGAGAGGGTGCAGGCTGGGCTGAGGGACATCCCCCTGCCCTGTGCACAAATTTCGTGCACTGGGCCTCTAGTCCTATCTACTAAAAGAGTAATATGCAAATTAACTGTCACTCCACAACAAAAATGGCAGCACCCATAGCCACAAGGTGGCGGCACCCAGTCCTCTCAGCCCCACCGGAGTCCCCCAGTCTCAGGGAGGGCTGCCCCTGAGAGCCTGCAGAGTAAGCAGCCTGGTGGAATGCTGCACAGAGGCCCTCCTGACCCTTTATAAAAAACAAAAACAAATTCACTCCCCATGGCCCAATCCCCTCCCAGTGGCAGCAGCCTGGGGTCTCAGCCTGGCAGGGGTGTGCACCCCACAGCGCCATCCCCTGCCAGTGGTGGCAGTCTGCGGTCTCAACCACTGAGTCACACCAGCCAGGCAGATATAGAGGAATCTTAAATGTTTCTTTTTAAAAAAATATATTTTGTTGATTTTTTTACAGAGAGGAAGGGAAAGGGATATGTACCCCCAACCAAGGTACATGCCCTAGACTGTAATCAAACCTGGGACCTTTGAGTCTGCAGGCCGATGCTCCATCCACCTAGCCAAACCAGTTAGGGCTGTCCAATATGTTAAAGAAAAAACCCTATCTAATAAAGAGGGAATATGCAGGGGAGGGCATTTGGGGGTGACCGGGTTGTTGGGGATGATCGGGCTGGCAGGGGAGCAGTTAGGTGTCGATCAGGCTGGCAAGGGAGTGGTTAGGGGGTGATTAGGCTGGCATGCAGAAGCAGTTAGGGGCAATCAGGAAGGCAGGCAGGGGTCCCAGATTGGAGATGGTGCAGGTTGGGCTGAGGGACACCCCCTCCCATGCACGAATTTTGTGCACTGGGCCTCTAATATTTATATATTTGAACTCATTTGTATCAAGCTGTTAAATCTGTGACATCCAAGTTATGTAAAATTAAAAGAAATGGTATTAGCTGATCCTGTTACTTCAAAAAGTATTATCCACCATGTTAAAAAATCATAGAATATAAGCATTATAGAACAGAACAAATGTTCAGCCTAATTGAATACAAATGACTTCTTCATAAACATTTGTGATGTACAAAAAGTCACAACATTTTCATTCATCCCACTGCTTCAGTTTAAATATGTTCAGGGTTATTATTACAGTAAATGACATAATAAAATATATTTAGAGATTTTTTTGTGAAGCAATTTGTTTTAATATTCTTATACATAACTTTTAGTGCAATATTTATAAACTCATTAGAACCTAAGTGGGACACTTACATTTCAAGTTATATTTTACAATATTTTTATGTAAAAACTAAAAGAGATTGAGAGGCACACATTTAGAATTTAATAAATATTACAGGGAAGGAATCTTTAGAAACCACTGCATTGTATATCTAGGGTCAATTGCATACTGTCCACTTTTACTTCTACCACAAATAAATTTTTTGTTTTTCTTGGATAATCTTTCTCTCGGGTTTTGAACCACTGAAATGGATAGAAAATTCACCTAAGCATTTAGTTTCCTAGGTTTCCACAAGAAATATATATGTTGGACATATAACTCTGAAATTATAACTCTGAATTTTTTTTTTCATTTCTGAAAATACACAATTAGGCATACAGAAATTATTTTTTAAGAAATATGGGGATGGGGATTTCCTGAAAATGTTGTATTGGATTATTGTTTCCAATTCTTCACACCCTGTCTGTAAAAGTATTATTCATGCACACTTTGCTACGGAATTTGTAGTTCTATAAAAAATCTCATTAGAATAGGTCAGGCATATTTTCCCTGCACCATTGACTTTTGAGTTTCTCCATGTGCTTTGCTTTGGCCAATGGAATATTAGTGGATGTAATAGGAATGGAGGCTTTACTATGCACCCATGCTTTCTCCCAATGTCTCACACTTCTACTATCTGCATGAGAAGATGATGCCTGGAGTAGCTCAGGTTCAGGAGAATGGGAGGACTTGTGGAGTAGCCTGAGTACAAGCTATGGGCCGGGAGCCAAGCTGAGAACATCTCAGTTGGGCACAGCAGATCTTAGAGTATTTGTAGGAAAATAATTGTCTAGGTAATCCCTCAACTTTTATATAAAACATATTATAAATGGCATATGTTTGTTTTTAAAAATTTTAAATAAATTAATTTGTATTTTATTTAAAAATAAACAGAAATAACTATTTAAAATGCTTTCTTTAGTAAAAAGACTGTAATGCATATTCTTAGCAGAAAAAAGTTACTTAGCAAAAAAATTTATATTGATAAAGAAGTTACTTTCAAAATGTCAGTTTATATCACAAGTAGTTCAGTTGCTTATATTCAAATTAAGTTTTTATTATATAGCTCAATATATGAAGTTACATTTAAATTAAATTGGCATACTTAATTTATCAGTTTGATAATAGTAATTTTAAATATTTAGTATTCAGGTTATAGCAGTCAAATTATTTAAAATTCTCTCTTAAAAATAAGAGAACAAAATGTTACAGAACAAAAAACAAGAAGAAAAAAATAAACAAAAAATAGATTAAAAATGTTTTGGTTTAGGAGTAGGTGCTTTGGGAGGATGAATAAACTTTGTGTCTGATCATAGCCACTTTTGTACCTGCTTAGTACCATAGAAATGCCATACAAGTCAATGATTTAGAAAGAGAGTGTCAGTTTTGGGATATCTGGAGCCTTGTAATTTAAGTTCATGCTCAGGACATTAGGAAATAAACTCTTCAGAAGTAACAGACTATAGACATTTTACAAATATATATACTGTGAAAGGGCTTGTAGCACTTTGGAGCAAAGGCACTATGCTATATAATAAAAGGCTAATATGCAAACTGACCAAACATGGGAACGACTGGTCGCTATGATGCGCACTGACCACCAGAGGGCAAATGCTCAATGCAGGAGCTGCCCCCTGGTGGTCAATGTGCTCCCACAGGGGAGGACTGCATAGCCAGAAGCCGGGCTCACAGCTAGCTAGTGTAGCCGCAGTGGCGAGAGCCTCTCCTGCCTCTGTGGCAGTCGGACATCTCCCAAGGGCTTCCGGACTGCGAGAGGGCACAGGCCAGGCTGAGGGACCATCCCCCCCACCCCCCGAGTGCATGAATTTTGTTCACCAGGACTATTAGTATAAATATGAAGTAACATTAGTAATAATTTGCATTTGCCACAGTGCCTTTCACTAGTGATTTTTTGAAACACTTTGCGAAACTACTAAATACCTTTATTTTTATAGAGAGAAGCTGTATTGTAACCCATTACTGTGTCACATGTGTTTAATGAGCAACTGGATTTGCACATCAAGAATCAGAACAAAGAACTCTCTGCAAAGTGATAATTTAAGGACAGAGTCATGACACTTGTCAGAAGAAAGGGCAATTCAGCATTATCTTCTAATGCATCTGCAGATTGATTGTGCTTATACCTGCATCACCTTTCTCACTCTAATTGGGGCAAACTTAGACCACTGTCAGGGGTTCATAATTTCTAATAATCGAATACCAGAACAACATCCTGGAGTTGGAAATTTCAGGATTATTTATTCCTGTTGCCTCCTTTATACTTTTCTCTGCTAAATTCCATTCTTGTCCTTTGTTGTTGCGAATCTGAATTTCCCAGCACTGTTAGAAACTACCTTTCATTCTGTTTTAGGAAGTCAGTGAGATTTAGACAAAGTGCTATGGGTAAGCCGTCCATCCATAAACAGATGTCCTAGTACTGACTATGCTGGGGAGTAAGAGAGAAGGGAAAGGTAGACAGAATAGTGGGATGGCGTTTAAAACAGTGCTCATCTCATGGGGCTGTTGTGGGAACTAAGAGAGTGAAGCACATAGAAGATGCTTGACATATTGTAAGCATTGATAAATATCAAGATAATATTATTGACTAGGGGCCCAGTACACGAAATTCGTGCACTCAGGGGAGGGGTCCCTCAGCCCTGCCTGCCCCCGCTCACAGTCTGGGAGCCCTCCCTGGGGGGAGCAGGCCTAAGCTGTCAGTCGGACATCCTTAGCACTGCTGCAGAGGTGGGAGAGGCTCCCGCTACTGCTGCTGTGCTCGCCAGCTGTGAGCCCCGCTTCTGGATGAGTGGCGCTCCCCCTGTGGGAGCAGACTGACCACCAGGGGGCAGCTCCTGCATTGAGAAGGGTTGGGCTGAAACCGGCTCTCCGACATTCCCCAAGGGGCCCCAGATTGCAAAAGGACGCAGGCCAGGCCAAGGGACCCCACAGGTGCACAATTGGGGCCGGGAAGGGATGCGGGATGTTGGCCAGCCAGGGAGGGACTGCGGGAGAGTTCCAGGGTGTGTCCAGCCCATCTCACTCAGTCCAGATTGGCCAGATCCCAGCAGCAAGCTAACCTATTGGTTGGAACATCTGGCCCCTGGTGGTCAGTGCATGTCATAGTGACTGGTCAACTGTTGCCCCCTGGTGGTCAGTGCACATCATAGCAAGCAGTTGAACAGCCTTACCATACATTAGCATATTATGCTTTGATTGGTTGAATGAACAATAGGACACTTAGCATATTAGGCTTTTATTATATAGAATGTGGTCTGTTTTCCAAGCTCATTCACTTTGTAAATCCATATTGAGGGCTCTATAGTTATTGTCATAAGTGTCTTTCACATTATGTCTGAATGTAATTTGCTAATAGATTTTCTTCAGCAATTTTAATAATTTTCATCTTTTCTTTAATTTTCTAATCTTGTAATATCCTTGCCAGGGTTTTATATCAGAATTCTACTTGCTTCATAAAACAAGTTGGAGAATGCACTCATTTTTCTCTTTTCTGGAAAGATTTGTGTAACATTATTACTTCTTTAAATGTTTAGAGGACATTCCATAATGAATTTTATTTGTGGGAGAAATTCTATTTCTGGATTCAATAACTGTAATTGTTATATTTCTTTTTAATATTTTCTATTACTTCTTGTCTCCATTTGGTTAGTATTTCTCACTAGATACTTTCCAGTTCACCTAATTTTTGAAATTTGTAAGCTTAAGTTTATTAATAATATTTTTATTAGGTTTTTAAACTGTCTTTTTTATCTTGCTATTGGTAATTTGTGTCTTTTGTTCTGTGTTCTTAGTCACCCTTATGATTGTCCCTAACCGCTTCTGCCTGCCAGCAGGCAGAACAAGGGATCTACTGTGGTTTCTTTGAAAACACTTAAAAATTGATAAGCCCTCATAAGGGCTTATCAATTTTTAAGTGTTTTCAAAGAAACCACAGTAGATCCCTTGTTTATATTTTAGGCTTATTTCAAATGTATTGATTTTTGTTTTAATGCTTAACATTATCTTTGTTCTACTTTACATTTTTAATTTGCTGTTAATTTTCTAGCTTTTTGGGATTGATGCTAGCACATTGGACTTCATCTTATCTTCTTTCTATCATATATATTTAATGATATAAAACTCCCAGTAAGTATTGATTTAGCTAAATCCTACAAAGCTTTGATATGTGTAATTTTTATTATCATTTATTTAAAAATATTTTCTACATATTTCATCTATGGATACATGTATTGGTTAATTTCCAAATAATTGGTGGTGTTCTAGATATCTTTTTTTTTTTTAATTTATTTCAATTCTGCTGAGGTCAGAGTACATGCTCTGTAAAACTTAAACCCATTGAAATTTGTTGACACTTGCTTTATTACCTAGAATATGGTCAATGTTATACATGCCCCACATGCCACTGAAAAAAGAAAAAGCATACTTTTGCAATTGGATAAATATTATACATACTAGTGGCCCAGTGCAGGAAATTCGTGCACATTAAAAGGGAATTAATTGGAGGAAATATCTTAATATTGCTATTTGCCCTTTCTCTATAATAGAAGTGTCAGAGATGAGAGAAAATTAGTAAAATGTATATGAAAATCTCCCTCCTGTCAGAGTCTGGGGCACGCCGCAGGACCCAGAGTCAAGTCCGTGTCCACCTGTGTGCACCTAGAAATCATGCGAGACCCAGACCCAGCCAGCCGCACCCCCATTGGGCGAGATCCAGACCCGGCTGGTCCCGCCCCCATCAAGCCCCACCAGGCGGGGGGCGCAGCCTCAGGGCCCCAGTCAAGCCCTGCTGGGTGGGGGGCCCAGCCTCAGGTCCCCTGGCCCAGTGCCAGGCAGGGTGCATAGCATCAGGTCCCCCGCCCCAGCCCGATGCCACTCAGCCTCAGGTCCCTGCTGATTGCTCGTTAAGGCTCGTTATGGAAACCCTGCCTCCACTGTGGGCACAGCCATCTTGTGACGGCATGACAGAGTAAGGGTCAATTTGCATATTACCTCTTTATTATATAGGATGTGAATAAAGTCAAATTTTGTAAGGATGTCAATTAAATTTTCTAAATCTGAACATATTTTTTATCTGCTTAGTATAATATTTACCGAGAAAGGCATGTTAAAGACTACCACTGTGATTATGAATTTCTCTATTTCTATTTGAAGATCATATATATAATTTGTTTAATATAATATGAGGCTTTATTTGTAAAAGCCTTGTTAGGCACATTCATGCACTTCATTATGCTCTTTCTGCTTGGAGCTCTCGCCCCTCTCTGGAATGTTAGGTATATTATTGTGCTCATTATGCCTTTGATGGGGGCTCTTGCCCCTCCTGGCGATTCTCCTGTTCTTCTCATTGTAGATTTCATGATTAAAGGCCTTATGGTCCCGGTAAACCAGGCGTCCTCAAGCTATGGCCCGCAGGCCACATGCAGGTGTTTTTGACGTTTTGTTTTTTTACTTCAAAATAAGATATGTGCAGTGTGCATAGGAATTTGTTCATAGTTTTTTTTAAACTATAGTCCGGCCCTCCAATGGTCTGAGGGACAGTGAACTGGCCCCCTATTTAAAAAGTTTGAGGACCCCTGCGGTAAACCGTCTCACCCAATTTCCAGTGACCACCTACACCTGGCCCCCACCTGCACCTGGTACCACTGGTTACTCTGACCTTTACAAGAGATATAAATATCCCGCTCTTCCTACTCTGCCCTGCTGATGCTGTTTTGGCCTCAGCCCTTCTGCTAGCAGATGTAACAATAAATTTAAAATGCTTTATTTATTTATTTTTGGCCTCATGCATTACTCCTGACCTAACAAGCCTCAAATTAAAAATTATTATATCTTCTAGGTAGAGTGACATTTTATCAGTATAAAATGCTCCCTTTACCTCTAGTAATGCTTCCTGCATTTCTACCTAGTTTTCCTGATATTATTATAACTATACCAATAATATATATATTATGTATTATTTTTATATATTATAGTTATATATTTTAATGTGCATACATAATGATATGTGATGGTAATGCAAAGAATTACTTTCCTTATTTCAGATTATATTCTTTAAAATTGTCAGTATTTCATGTATTTAGGTTAATCAATTATCCTATCTAATAAAAGGGTAATATGAAAATTGACCATCACTCCAACACACAAGATGGCCACCCCCATGTGGACACAAGATGGCCACCACAAGCTGGCCAGCAGGGGAGGGCAGTTGGGGGTGATTAGGCCTTCAGAGGAAGGCAGATGGGGGTGACCAGGCCAGCAGGGGAGAGCAATTAGGGGCGACCAGGCTGGCAGGGGAGGGCAGTTAGGAGCAACCAGGCCTACAGGGGAGGGCAGTTGGGGGGGACCAAGCCTGCAGGGGAAGGCAGTTAGGGAGACCAGGCTGGCAGGGGAGGGCAGTTAGGGGCAATTGGGCCTTCAGTGGAGCAGTTAGGCATCGATCAGGCTGACAGGGAGTGGTTAGGGGGTGATCAGGCTGGCAGGAAGAAGCAGTTAGGGACAATCAGGTCAGGCAGGTGAGTTGTTGGGAGCCAGCAGTCCTGGATTGTGAGAGGATGCAGGCTTGGCTGAGGGACACACACACACACACACACACACATGCACACACACACACACACACACACACACACACACACACACACACCGTGCATGAATTTCATGTACCGGGCCTCTAGTCTATATATATAAAAGGCTAAGCAACCATCACATCCAAAACAATCGAACGGATGACCAAATAGGCTGCATGGGGTGACCAGGCCAGCAGAGGGGTTAGTGAGGGGCAACCAAATGACTGAGCAGCAGGCTGGGTGGGGTGACCAGGCCAGCAGGGGGTTAGTGAGGGGCGATCAAACGACTGAGCAGCAGGTTGCATGCAGCTACCAGTCCTGCAGGGGGGCAGTTAGGGGCGACCAGGCCTGCAGGGGGCAGTGAGGGGCTACCAGGTTGGCGGAGGGGCAGTTGGGGGCAACTACACCTGCAGGAGGTGCAGTAAGGGGCAAACAGGCTGGTGGGGGAGCACTAAGGGGTGACCTGGCCGATGGGGGGGCAGTTTGGGGCAACTATGCCTGCAGGAGGGGAGTTGGGGGTGACCAGGCCCGCAGGGGGTGGCAGTAAGGGGTGATCAGGCCAGCAGTGAGGGCAGTTAGGTGTGATGAGGCAGGCAGGCACGTGAGCAGTTAGGAGCCAGTGGTTCTGGATTGTGAGAGGTCCCACAGGGATCGGGCCTAAACCGGCAGTCAGACTTCCACCAAGGGGTCCCAGATTGGAGAGGGTGCAGGCTGGGCTGAGGGGACCCTCCCCGCCCCCCCGTGCACAAATTTTGTGCACCAGGCCTCTAGTGTTTCCATATCAATCTACCTATCTTGACTTATTTTGTTATTCAATGACATCAGAGTGTACTAGATAGAGCAGCAATTTTCAATTTTTTTCACCTCATGGCATATATAAACTAATTACTAAAATTCTGTGGCATACCAAAAAATATATTTTTTGCCGATCTGACAAAAAAGATAGGTATAAGTTTGATGCATTCACACTGGATGGCTATTGTTGTACTGGCTGTTGTCATTTTTCTATTTGACAACTATGGGAAAAGAGGTCAGTGCTCCTGACTAGTCAGATATTTGCTTCTTTTAAAAATTCTTGCAATACACCTATTGAAAATCTCTGGGGTAGAGTAATGATCTGTGTTCCAGGAGGTATAAGTTATATTTTTTAAATATATTTACATGTTGAAAAACCTTGATACTTTTTTAACATCTCTAAATTTGAACATCCTCATATGTAAAAATGATTCTTATACATATCTTAACTGTATAATACTGTGGAAATATATTAATATTCTTAAATTAAAGTGAAATTCTTTAATCTTCTGTGTGTTCTTCAGCAGAGGACTCTAATATATATGTATTTTAACATTTATTTTATTTTTAATGAGATGCATGAATAACTGAACATTTATTTGAAATATGTACAGATCCTACATTAAAAAATAGAAGTCAAAGAAAGCAGTATAGGGAGAAACCAAGATGGCGGCATAGGTAAACACCTGAAATTGCTGCCTCGCACAACCACTTCAAAACTACAACTAAAAGAAAAACGGACATCATCCAGAACTACAGAAAGGCTGGCTGAGTAGAAATTCTACAACTAGAAGGAAAGAGAAAAGCACACTGAGACTCAGAGGAGCTGCGGAAGTAAAGTGCAGAGGTACGGAGGCAGTATATTTACTAAGTCCTATAATGTTTTTATTTTAAGGAAGTAAAAAAAAACCACCCTGAGTATATTTTTACTGTAAGAGAAAGCTTGCCACAATTATTTGTAGGAGTTGGGCACTAACCTAGAACAAACTATTGACAAATAAACATTCCTTATATGATATTATGGCCATATATATTAAACCAGATACTATGTAGAACCATAAGCCTTTAATCCTATATAATAAAGAGGTAATATGCAAATTGACTCTCACTCCAACACACAAGATGGCTGCCCCCATGAGGTCAAAGATGGCGGCCCCCATGTGGACACAAGATGGCTGGCAGGGGAGGGCAGTTGTGGGTGATCAGGCCAGCAGGGGAGGGCATTTGGGAGGGACCAGGCCTGCAAGAGAGGGCAGTTAGAGGTGACTGGGCTGGCAGAGGAGGGCAGTTGGGGGTGACCAGGCCTGCAGGGAAGGGCAATTGGGGGCAACCAGGCCTGCAAGGGAGGGAAGTTGGGAAGGACAAAGGCCTGTGGGGAGGGCAGTTGGGGGGACCAGGCCTGCAGGGGAGGGCAGTTGGGGGTAACCAGGCTGGCAAAGGAGGTCAGAATAGGGGTGACCGGGCCAGCAGGGGAGCAGTTAGGCGTCGATCAGGCTGGCAGGGGAGTGGTTAGGGGGTGACCAGGCTGGCAGGCAGAAGTGGTTAGGGGCAATCAGGCAGGCAGGCAGGTGAGTGGTTGAGAGCCAGCAGTCCTGGATTGTGAGAGGGATGTCCCAGATTGGAGAGGATGCAGGCTGGGCTGAGGGACAACCCTCCCCCATGCACGAATTTTGTGTACTGGGCCTCTAGTATATTTATAAAACCAGTTGATTACTATTAAACACATAACAATGAACTCTAATAATTTTTTAGGATCTTCTTTGCATCACTTTTGACACAACTTACCTAATGTCTTGAGCCATCAAATAACTACACAGTTTTATGTATTTGTAAAGTTTGTTCACAAACACATTGTATTGCAAAATAACATTATATTGTATAAGTAAGTATAAAGAAAAGGGTTTTACCTTTAAGATTTTTGTCTGAGTTCATTGAAATATTTGGGTCAATATTAGAAAACAAACAAAATATATTTTGGAAGAAAACTTTTAGTAATAAAAAGGTAAAACCCTTTTCTTTTAGTAATAAAAGTTATTGCTGATTGAGAAGAAAGAAACAAAATGATAAAGTCTACTAGAAGGAAAAGAGTGGCTTTGAAATCTTAATCTTCACATTAAAACAAATTCAATAAAGTAATGTTTCCTTGGGAAGAGACTGTCTTACTTTTCTGTTGAGCACAATCAAGATCATATGATTTTAAATCCTGGAATGATGTTGATTGCTATTTTTCTTTAAAAGAACTCAAAAACAGTTAACCCCAAATATGTATTGAGCAAACACTTATTTATAAGCAATCTGATAAACTGATAAGTTAAAATTAAAGCTATTTGCCACTCATTGGTATATGATGTTCAGATAAAAAGAGTATTTTAAGAAACTATATTAGGAAGCAAGTTTGAATAGGGGGACTTGATACATGCTTATATAACAGCTGCTGTGAATATTAATAATACTGCTTAATGACTTTTGTTTTCCCGTGGCACATTCAGAAAGTGTTTTAAATTAAATTTTAAAATGACTGTTCCTCATTGCCTTTTAGCAGTTTTAGTGCAGCATTAAGTCAGTTTACCCTCTTGGGCTAGTAGTGCCTGTGTAGATGGAAATATACAACCGTTTACTGGAAGATCTAATTATATAGTGTACCTCGTTTTGGTGGTTGTGTTTTAACAATTAAAGCTGTGTTGTGGGGATTTAATAATAGTTATTTTGTTTACTTTTAAAATTGCAATCGGTGACACCAAATTTTGGCTCTAAATATTAAATTATTTACTTTTATAAAATTTTTACTGTGTTGCTCTGTTTAGTTTCTAATACTTGCAAGCTGAATTAAACATTGGTGCTTTTAGCATTTTATAATCCAAGATCATGCCAAACTGAAAAAAGAAAAGCTTCTGGGGAAAGTGACTTTTTTTCTGATCCAATCAGTATTTTTCAAACTGGTCTGTTTCAGATTTGATAGGTCTAATTTCCCAAGATAACCATTTGTTTTTAACATGCCCTTAGGATTTTGTCAGCTATGTAAAATTGGGATCATAATTTAGCTGGCTTTCTGTACTCTTTTATTGACTTTGTGCACAATAAAAAAGAGTTCCTTCAGAATATGAATAGCTGTCTTAAATATATAATTTTATGATTCTTTCTATAATATATGTAGAACACAGATAATTTATTTTGGAGTTAGGGATGTTGTAAGAAATATTTTTGTCCACCAAAGACACAAAAATTAAGTTTCAGAGTCCTTTAATAATTGACCCAAATACAAATAATTAGAAACTAAAAATTAAGTGCTTTATTTTAGCATACAAAAGGAACCTGTCTTTAGCTGTAGAAAATAAAATAATATTTGAACATAGTTTAACATATGTGTTTTAAAATATAGACATTTTTTTAAAGATAGTTTATACAATTATAATCATAAGCACAATAGTGTCTATGTTGGGAGCACTTACTAGGTGCTAGCATCATCCTAGATACTTTTCAGACATTCTTCTATTTAATTCTTGTAACTGTGCTATGTAATATATATCCAGTCTCACATATTCAGTCTTTTATTCCTTGCTCCTTACCAAGAGATAAAAGTCCTCACAGCTTGTGCTGGGCTTGTCACCTTCTGTGGGGATGTCCTTTCCTATTCGGATTCAATGTGTGTTCCTCTGGTTTAAACATATAAGCATTACCCACTGGTCTATCTGTCCCCTGCAGGAAGGTGATGGTGTCCTTGGTTCTGCAGTAGTACAAGAGTGGGGTGTGGGGGGGTGCAGGCCCTGTGTCAGCAGCCGGGAGGGACTGGCACCGCTACTGATGTTGCTCCGTCTCTTCTCTATGTGAGTAAAGCCAGTGGTTGGAATAAAGCCAGTGCTGCATTTTCCTTGGCAAGTCAAATAACAAGTTGAGTTAGACCCGTGGTCGGCAAACTGCGGCTCGCAAACCACATGCGGCTCTTTGGCCCTTTGAGTGTGGCTCTTCTACAAAATACCACGGCCTGGGCGAGTCTATGTTGAAGAAGTGGCGTTAGAAGAAGTTTAAGTTTAAAAAATTTGGCTCTCAAAAGAAATTTCAATCGTTGTACTGTTGATATTTGGCTCTGTTGACTAATGAGTTTGCCGACCACTGAGTTAGACGAATTGTTCTTTTACTCCTGGTGTTTGGCAACAGATACTACTGCTCAACAATCCTCACTGTACGGGTGCAACAACTAAGGCTAACAGTGTTGGGAGACAGTTCTCCATGGTGTTTCTGTACATTAGATCTTATTCCAGATTTTTTTTCAAGGATGTTTGCATAGCAAACAGCACTGGAAGACAGAGTGTCTTGCACCAACATAGACAACAGATTTTTTTTTTTTCCTGACCAGTATAATAAACATGTATCTGCTTTTGTTTGTGTGTTTTGCTAGCAGACCCCTTTAAAATATTTGAGACTGCTAAGCCTGGAGTTCCTCAGATATCACACAAGAACACGGGGGCCCAGCATCTACAAGCGTCTGCCTCCACACACTCCCATGGGATTTGGAGGACAAGGGGGATTGAAGCCACGGTGAAACCATGCTGATGTGTGTGCCATTAGTGATGAAGTTCTTTGTCTCAGACCTCGCAGTGTCACGTCTACCAGAATCTATAAAGTTGTGCAGGTGAGCTTGTTGACTTGCAAGTGTGGTAAAATCCTAGTCTCTTTACAGTTCTTGACAAAGGGAAGTTAATTATTTTTGCTGAAGATAATGTAGGCAGAGTGGCAAAGCTTGTTGGTACTTGAAACAAAATTGATCTTCTCCTAAAGTTAGCTTATGTGCTATTTGCCTTTATCTTTGCAGTAGGCTTCAATTTAGGAGATGTATCATTCCACATACTTAAATTTGTTCATTTTAAATGATGTTTCTGTTAAGCAGAATTTCATATATAGTCTAAGTTACCAGTCTTTCTTCACAGCTTCATAATTTTGTGTCATAGTTAGAAAGCCTTTTTCACAAGCAGGTTATATTTTGTCCTACTATTTAAATTTTTTTATGGTTCAGATTAAAATCATAAAATTATTTGAAATTTTTGCAACTATAAACTATGAGGTATGAGTGAAAACTTTGTTTAAATTCTTATGAAGTTTTCCTAAAAAATTTTATAGTGCATCATCTACCAACTAATTTAAGAAGAGAACTTTACCAAATACTAACGTCCCTAGTTTACTTGAGTCAATTTTTGCATATATACTATGGGTACTGACATAATATCAGTGTCACTCTTAATTACTGAGGCTTTAAAGTATATTTTAATGTTTTATCACTTTGCTTTTCTTTCACAGAATTTTATTTTTATTTATTTATTTATTTATTTATTTTTTAATTTCTTTATTGATTAAGGTATCACATATTTGTCCTCGTCCCCCCATTCCCATCCCACCCCCTTCCCCACACATGCCCCCACCCCACTGTTGTCCTTAACTGCCGGTTTGGCTCATATGTCTGCACACAAGTCCTTTGGTTGATCTCCCCCTTTATCCCCACCCTTCCCTACCCTTCCCCCGAGGCCTGACAGTCTGATCCATGCCTCCTTGTTTCTGGGTCTGTTCTTGTTCATCAGTCTATGTTGTTCATTATTTCCCCTAGATGAGTGAGATCATGTGCTATGAGAAATACACTTATAAGAACCGAAAATGAGACAAGCAATAATGGTTATGGTGACAGGCAAATGAATCGGTCTGTAGTGAGTTTCTTTCTGGGCCAACAGTTCTTTTGAGACCCAATTTCAATGTCCAACAGTTCCTTATGTGTACATGTCAGCACTGACATTTCAGTTCTGGATGGTGGACAAATGGTAATGCAGGTCCGACTCTGTCTGATTTGGTCCTGGGCAATCTGCAGTGATGCACAGCTGCTAACTGCTAGTATGGGAAGGCACATCAGCGTCTTCCATCTCTGGACTGCTTCTCTTCTGTCTTCATGGCTGGAGTAGTCCTGTTGATTCCTCTCTTGCTAGAATCCACATGGTCTCGGAGTTGTTTTCTGAAAATATACAAACATATTCTCGACCAAAAGTTAATAAAGGAATATTTTCTATAAATTTTACTGGGGATCCTTTTTCAATTTTTGCCCAAATGATTTTCCTCTGGCTTGCTTTGTCACCTTGTGTGTTTTTCATGGGTGTCTTGCTTTTAGCCTTACAATTAATTTTCTAAAGTATTAATTTTCTAGATGTAATTTACTTACAGGATATTTTTCCTTACATGATATTCCTCTACTATCCCCTCCTTTTTTGTTTTAAATGTTAGGAGGCTTTTGAAAATTTTATAATGTAGTCTTGATGGCTTTTAAATTTTAATTTTTTGCACTATAATATTACTGTTTTAGGTTCATTATATGGTACACAATTTTATCCTGAGATGAAGTACCAATAAAAATTTTAGTTGACACTTTAGGAGCACCTTTTTGTCCAGTACAATTATTTTTTCTAGAATATTCACTTGTTTCAACTAGCCAATTTAAATTTGCCTGAAAACTTGACTACTATTTTACTGTCAAATTTATTACTCTAACAATAATCTTGTTTTACCCTGTAAATATTGGTGGAAGGGATTATTTGCCTTCTTGAGTAGGTCCTGAGCATTCCTGGTGGTAGGCTGGATTTAGATATCGTAAACCCACTTCCCCACAACATGGGTACAAGACAACTCAAACAATTCTTGTTGGGGTGAGAGGTTAGCTGCTGTCGGCCAAGTCTCTGTCGGTCACCTGGGTCCTGATCTGAGCTGGGCATGGGAAGCACGAAGCAGCCATGGGGGCAGGAGACCTCCCTCAGAAGGGGCTAGGATTCAGGCCCCTGCAATGTTGGGGGGGTGAGGGTCTGTGCCCCACCTCTGTTGATCCCCAAATTATCTCCTGATGGCCCCTCTGCGACTGTGCCTGTCTTAGGTTGTTCCTTCCTTGAGGAATCTTACCCGTCTCTGGCTAACCAGCCATCATCCAGGGCCAAGCAGGGTGACGTGAGGTTCAGTTTTGTCTCCTTGGTAGCCTATGCCCCCGTGGCCTCCATGCCCAGCTCCTGCCTTGGGATCCCCTTGCCTGCTGGCGGGGCCCCAGCACTGATTCACAGAATTTTAGCAATTAATTTATTGTTTTATAGCTTAAAATTACTTAAAATAACTTAATTATTTTTTCACATTTAAAAGCAATAGCTAATAGTGGATATCTTTATCTCATTCCTGACCTCAGATACAAAGTATTCAATATTTTACTATTGTTAAAATTATTTTTGTTGATTTCAGAGAGGAAGGGAGAGGGAGAGAGAGATAGAAACATCAATGATGAGAGAGAATCATTGAATGGCTGCCTCCTGCACATCCCCTACTGGGGATCAAGCCCGCAACCTAGGCATGTGCCCTTGACCAGAATCCAACTTTAGACGCCCTCACCCCCACCTCAGTCTAAAAGCTGATGCTCAATTCCTGAGCTAAACAAGCTAGGGCTCAATATTTCACCTTCGAGAGCATCGTTTGCTACAAGTTTCTCTTACTATATATCAGTTTCCTTCCTTACCTAGATTGCTGAGACCTTTTTGTCATGAATGGGTTGATTTTATCAAATAGCTTTTCTTATATTACTTTATTCTTCCAATGTTTTATACTATTCATTAAGCCCAGCTGGTGTGGCTTAGTGGATTAATTACATTAACAGATACATTTGAATGTTAAACCAGTCTTGCATTTGGGAATAAATCCTATGTATTCATAATATGTTATTCCAGATAGACAGATTTGATTTGCTAATTTTATTTATAACTAGAGGCCCGGTGCATGAAATTCGTGCATGGGGGTGTGTGTCCCTCAGCCCAGCCTGCATCCTCTCCAATTTGGGACCCTCGAAGGATGTCTGACAGCCTGTTTAGGCCCGATTCCGGTAGGATCAGGCCTGAACAGGCAGTCGGACATCTCTCTCACAATCCAGAACTGCTGGCTCCCAACTGCTCACCTGCCTGCCTGCCTGATTGCCCCTAACTGCTTCTGCCTGCCAGCCTGATCAACCCCTAACCACTCCCCACCAGCCTGATTGCCCCTAACTGCCCTCCCCTGCAGGCCTGGTCACCCCTAACTGTCCTCCCCTGCAGGCCTGGTCCCCCTCCCACCAACTGCTCTCCCCTGCAGGCCTGGCTCCCCCCCAACTTCCCTCCTCTGCCAGCCTGGTCACCCCTAACTTCCCTTCCCTGCAGGTTTGATTGCCCCCAACTGCCCTCCCTTGTAGGCCTGGTGCCTCCCAACTGCCCCCCCCCCCTGCAGGCCATCTTGTGGTGGCCATCTTGTGTCCACATGGGGGCAGCCATATTAGACCACATGGGGGCAGCCATCTTGTGTGTTGGAGTGATGGTCAATTTGCATATTACTCTCTAATTAGATAGGATTTTGATCTATGTTCATGAGAGAAATGGTAATTTCCCCCTTTTTAAGGTTATAATAAAATAATATATATTTTCTACTTTCTAGAAGAATTTATTAAGATTGATATAATTTTTTTTCCTTAAATCTTTAGAATAAGTCAAACTATCTATCATAAAGTTTCTTGGTAGAAAGGATTAAATGTATTTAATTATTCTAATTTCTATAGTGCTTTCTATTTTTCTCTTTTTGTATAAGTTTTATGACTGGAATTTATTCACTTCAATTAGGTTTAAAATTTTTTTACATGAAGATTATATAAGGTGTTTAAATTTGTGTTGCCTAAATGATCTCATTTATATCTACACTAGAGGCCAGGTGCATGAAATTCATGCATGGGGGCTTCCCTCAGCCCACCTGCACCCTCTCGAAATCCGAGACCTCTTGGGGGATGTCTGACTGTCCAAGGCCTAAGCTGGCAGTCAGACATCCCTCTCCCAATCTGGGACCACTGGCCCTTAACTACTCACTTTCCTGCCTGATTACCCATAACCACTCTGCCTGATTGCCCTTAACTCTTCTGCCTGCCTAATCACTTGCCTGCCTGCCTGATCTTCCCTAACCACTCTGCCTGCCTCCCTGATTGCTCCTAACTGCTCACTGGGGGGCTGCCAGCTGGGGTGAGGGGCCGTGGTCATTCTGGTCTCTGGTCATTCTGGTCATTCTGCCATTTTGGTCACTGGGCTTTTATTAGATAGGATTTCCTTTTTATTTTGATAATTTGTGTTTGTTTTTTGTTTTCCTTGATATCAATTTTGCTAGGGCTTTTTAAATTTTATTGAAAATTACATCTTTATACCTTCCTGACTTTTTAAATTTAAAGTTTATTTTCTAATTTACTTATTTACATTTATATTCCTATTTTTATTCTTTAGTTTCTTCTATATTTTAGAGTTTAATATGTTGCTTTTTTCTAGCTTTCTGGCATGGAAGCTTGGGTTATTGAATTTCAGTCTTTTTTTTCTAATATGTTAATTTAAGGTTATAAATTTCTTTTTAAGTTCTGATTTACATGCATCACACATATTTTGACACATTATGAATATTGTTTTGACTGTATATTTTTTTCAATATTTTTCTTTTAGTCTGATTCTCATAAGGGGTGTTTCTGTCTAAAAATATTATCTTTAATTTGGCATCATTTTTTGCCTACAGTGCAATTAGTGATATATAAATATTTACTTATATCTACTTATAATTTTCTTTACTTGACTCACTTTTTTGTTGTTCCTTTTAAAATTTTCCTCTCTCACTTTCCTTGGAATTAGTCAAATATTTTTTATTTATTTTACCTTAATAGCTTGTTAGTATATATTTGTGTTATGCTTTTAGTAAATGTCCTAAAAATTACAATAGGCAACAGTGCCTTATTATATACTATATAGTCCTCTTATTACTTCCCTTAAAATCTAAGAAGCTTATACAGGGCAGTCAAATATGCCACCTCAAAATATAACTGTAAGGAGTTTAGGAAATCCTATTCCAAAACATGCTACTTTGATATTTTGAGTTGTAGGCATTTGAAAAATAGAAAATGCAAGGAGTGGCTTTCTTTGAATACCTCTTACCTGCCCAAATAAAGACTGATCCTCTGAAAGGAACTCAATTGTCATAAATATCCTCCCCAGGAATTTCATCAACCAGAGAAGATTGGCTCTTATCACAAAACACTGAGACTAGAAGTTGACATCACTTCCAGCCAAACTTTGTCACAAACTATCATGCTTCCCATATATTGTAAAGAGTGCCTATTCATCTCTGCTAAAAATTATTTGCTCTCTCCTAAGAAGACTAGATCTGTGAAAGGTTAAAGTCAGTGGTATGCTGGGAGGCTAAATAGTGATCTCAGATGGTGATTAAAGAAAATTGAATTTATTTAAGGAAAAAGGGATGGGCTACACAACACCGAGCCAAAGGGTATTGGGTTCATGATGGCAGCAACAATATACTTAGGATAGTGAAACAAGGAAGGGCATAGAAGAAGCAACAGGAAAGCCTAGGCTGGGAAGCTTTGGCTTGCTGAGAAGTCAGAGAAAAGGGGCCTTGGGATCAGGTTCAGGGGATTAGCGCTGGACAAGCTGCTGCTCTCCATTGCTCTCCTGGTTGCAAGTCTCCTGGGGTCCCTTAGAGGCTGGGGGACATGTGCCTGTGGGGGAATGGCACGGCTGTGCTCCTTGGAGGGAGAGCATGCATTGAATCCTTTGTCCTGAGTGTATTTATCTCTTCCTGCAAGTGGAAATCTTGGGGGAGGTCTCCAGGGAGGGTCTTAATAGAATATTCATGAGCTTTCCAGGTGTGCTGTATCAGGGTCCTGGTCTCCACTGATTGGTCAGTGCCAGGGCAGGGGGTTATTAGTCAACGTTAGCCGGTCCTGAGGCAGCCATGGCATCACTTGTCTGATTTTGCTGCTTTCCTGAGCCTGAAGCTGAAATACAACTGAGGACTAAGATGCTGTCTTTAGGAATTGAAAGGTCAGGGGGTCTAAACCGCCTGCCCAGTGGTATGGTAGAGGAGGGTAGGTTACCCTAGGGGGAGGTTCTTGTTTTCCCAGGTTTGCCCTTTGGTAGGCATCCAGGGCTCTCTGCCCTGGTGCATTTCTGTACCTGGCCCAACGTCTTTGCTCTGCTCATGTCTAACAATCTACCTTTCCCTTTCTCTATTAAGATGGTAGTTAAGCCCAAATTCTAAGCCACATCAGGGAGTTACTCATTTTTACCTGGGTATCTCCTGTGTCCACATGAGATATACATGTTAATAAACTTCTGTTTGTTTTTCTCTTGTTTATCTTCTATTGTAGGGAAATCAGCTCAGAAGGGTAGAGGGAAAATTATTTTTCCTCCTCAATATAGAGCAAATTGTATATGAAATTTCAAATTAATGAAGTTTTGGAATCATCAATTTCATTAGCCAAAAAATAATTTTTCCAAAGGTTAATATGTTTTTTCATCTCCAACATTAATACTCATAATATTACCATTTATTGCATTTTTATAGCATACTTAGTGATCTAGTGATTTTTTTTTCCTATTCTCTTTAAAAGGTTTCTCTTGCATCTCTTGAGGATTTCAAAACTTCTTTGTATCATTTTGCTACTCTATCTTATACTCAGATAAAGAATCTTAGAGCAGGCAGTTAAGTATTAACAAAAGAGAAGGGAGAGGAGGTGCATCTAATTAGGCCTGATTAACTTTTCAGTCACTCTGGAGAATAACCAGCATCTTTCGGCCAAACAGAGCAAAACATCCTGCCTAGTCAACTGGACTGTAAAGTAGCTTTACAGCCACTTGGTCGGGGGGTGAGGGGGAAACGGGTAACTGGCATCGTTCCACTGGATTAGCCACCCAATTAATGGGGGGGTGGGGGTTGGGGGGAGAAAACGGTGGGAGCGGGGAGCACAGCACATGCCCTCTTCAGAGCATGCCCCTGTCTTTCCTTCTCTCCCCAGGGACTTTTCACCTTCTTTTTTTTTTCTAAACTCCAAGGGTCCCCATGAGACTTGCAATCAGAGGAGCAGTGAGCAGTGGCAGAGGACTCCCCGTTTGCCTCTGTAACCTCCTTTCCGGAGTCCACACAGCTACCCTATAGCCTGCCTGTTCTCTCTGCCTCTCCACTTGCTACTCTTCACTCTAACAAATCTTACCACTATCACTTAAAACTCCTCCTATGTGAGTGTCCCTGAAATTCTTTTCTGGTGACACCAGTGAAGAACCTATTTCCTTCGGTAACATCAGCATTTTCAATTTTTAAAAAGTGCTTATTTATGTAAGAAAGCTAAACAAATGCCTATCTAAAAATCAGTGTAATTGCTGATAATGATCATTGCTTTGTCACATACACTAACAAGAAGATTTAATTTCCAAAGACTAGAGAGCTCTTTTGGCAGTTAAATGACTTGCTATTTTAATGAGAATTTGTGTCATAATTCATATTCAAGAAGGTTGCCAAAGTGTAAATGATCTAATCTATAGTTTGTTGCAAAATAAGCTGTTAGAGAAGCATTATTAGCTAATTGCATCTCTCTCTCTCTCTCTCTCTCTCTCTCTCTCTCTCTCTCTCTCTCTCCACACTTGTATCTACTTGGTAACAAGTGCTGACTCTTTTCCCAAAAACCTATTCTTTTTTTGCTTAACAAGCTGATACCTGCTGATAAGATGGCTTTACTTTCAAGTGATAAATTATCTTAATTAACTTTAATTGTTTGCAGACAATTTTATGCAAATGGGACATTTAAGAAATAGGAGCATAAAGATTTAATGGGGAGGATGCATGAGCCTAAGGAGAAATAAATTTTTTTATATCTTTTGAAATTTAAAATTGATGATAATGTTGAATGTAACAATTAAAGATAGAGTGAGAAATAAAAGAGTAATTTGCATGACTCCTGATCAGAACTTTGGATATTAAATGAAATAAAGGAAAAAATACATTGCTTGCTTTTTTATGTGTATATAGTTCTGAAACAGTTTTCTCTCTATAAATATTTTTTGGTGGATATTTGTTTCCTATAATTGTGACTTAACCTAGTTCATACTAGAAATTGAATGCCTTTGTAAGAGATTTCATAGCACTATGCTGCCAGCTTACATTCTTTATTGAGTTTAATTATGGTCATTACTAAGGTCATGGCATTTCTAAAGATATATTTAAAAATGTGATTGACAGTGTCATTTGAAAATACCAGTTTAGACAAACTTCTTTTTATTGTATTTTGTATGAGAATTGTGATCTCTTGAACTTTCTAAATTGATTTATCCCATCCATAACTAGAGGGTTATGGTTGATTTTAATTAATATTATCTGATATATTTTAAAAGAAATAGTTATTAAGGGAAAATAATTTATTTTACAGACACTATATAATGTTAAAACGCTGAGAAATATAAACATGGATAAAAGCATTTATAAAGAATTTTGAAAGCTCTATATAGAAGGAATTTTTTGGTCCCTCCTAAATTTATTTTTGAACTATCAAAATGCATTTTTAAAACTTAATGATATTAATCGCAATATATCTCTGTAATAAACCTTAGTTGTTTTGTCTGTCCTTTTTTCTTTAGGGGAGTTACTTTTGTCTTTTCTTTAATTCTCACTGGCATGTGGGTGAGCAACTGACCCAATGAGGTCCAATCAGAGTTCCTTATTTTTTTTTCCATTAGGTTCTGGAAAACAGATCCTTTCCATTTGTTAAAAAGTTGCAAGGGCATCAGTTTAGAAGCTACTAGTACTTATGTACATGTGAAGAAAGCCAGCCTGCAGTAGAAGATAATGAAACTGTCAGAAAGAAGCAGAAATGAGTTTAAAGACAAAAAGCAGAACTATATTTAGAATATCATGTTACTAGTTTTAGCTTTTGAAGGTCAGCGCCATACCTTTTTCCTTAAACTTGATTATTTGAGTCAAACTATTCACTTTTTTGGGGTCTAATTTACTTGAGTGTCTGTAACCAAGAGTCTTGAACAATATAATCTCTTCCTTAATTAACTCTTCATTCCCTTACATACACTTAGCAACTTTTCAGTGTAGATGCACCTTCTTTCCCCTAATATCAGAGAAACTTTCTTTATGTTCTGTTATATTAGAACTCGAACTCATTCCTGCCACTAACTGATAGATATCTTCTTGACTGAGTAATCTGATTACACATTTTCATCTCTTGCTCATGCAACTTTTGCCTTTGTTTCTGCATTTTTGCTTTTATTTTTACCATTCTCCTAAAAATTATTTCCCTAAGTTCCTAGGAAACAAATTCAACATGTATTTGAAAAGTATTTATTTAATGCCTTTTGTATAACGCACTCTTTCTAGTACTAAGAGAACAGGACTGGCAGTGAACAAGACAATGTCCCTCCTATAATGGAGCTCACGTTCCAGTAGGGGAGATACAAATAAACACATCTTTTGGAAGAAAAACAAAGATAGACAATTTGGGGGCACAAAAAATGCAATTTTTATTTTCAATGATAAAGCATAATCTAATAAAAACAGAACAACTTGGTTCTCTCCAGATTAAAATGATAACGTACTATTAATAATTGTCTTTTTTTTTAACAAGGCAATCAACAATTCTGAGGAGATACTATTTAGATTTGATGAAAAAAAAATTGCTTTTTTTTTATAGGAAGAAAAATGATTCCTTTTTCCTGGTTTATCTCAGGATATAAGACCTGGCTCTCTTACCTCTTTAAATGTAAGTCTTTTACAAATATAATTCCTAGCTATAGTATGAGATGTATTGCATGTTAAATAGAAGATTAAGCTTAGCTGAGGGCAAAGGCTCACCTTTTTATGTATACTATTAAAATCGTTATTTTTAGATGTTCATATTATATAATAATACTAGAGGCCCGGTGCATGAAATTCGTGCACGGAGGGGGGTTGTCCCTCAGCCCAGCCTGTACCCTCTCCAATATGGGACCCCTCAAGGGATGTCCGACAGTCCGTTTAGGCCCGATCCCACCAGGATCCACCGGGATCGGGCCTAAACAGGCTGTCGGACATCCCTCTCACAATCCAGGACTGCTGGCTCCCAACTGCTTGCCTGCCTGCCTTCCTGATTGCCCCTAACTGCTTCTGCCTGCCAGCCTGATCACCCCCTAACCACTCTGCTGCCAGCCTGTTTGCCCCCAACTTCCCTCCTCTGCCAGCCTGGTCACCTCTAACTGCCCTCTCCTGCAGGGTTGATCACCTCCAACTGCCCTCCCTTGCAGGCCTGGTCCCTCTCAACTGCCCTCCCTTGCAGGCAGGGTGCCTCCCAACTGCCCTCTCCTGCTGGCCATCTTGTGGTGGCCATCTTGTGTCCACATGGGGGCAGGATCTTTGACCACATGGGGGCAGCTATATTGTGTGTTGCAGTGATGATCAATCTGCATATTACTCTTTTATTAGATAGGATAGAGGCCTGGTACAGGGGTGGGGGCCAGCTGGTTTGCCCTGAAGGGCGTCCTGGATCAGGTGGGGGTTCCCTTGGGGTGTGGGGCGGCCTGAGTGAGGGGCCTGTGGTGGTTTGCAGGCCGGCCACACCCCCTGGCGACCCAAGCCGAGGCCCTGGTATCTGGAATTTATTTTCCTTCTACAATTGAAACTTTGTAGCCTGGAGCAGAGCTAAGCCTGGGGCTCCCTCCGAGGCTGGTAGCCATTTGTGTTGGTGTTATAATTGAAACTTTGTTGCCTTAAGCAGGTGGGCCCGGCCAGGGTGTGCAGAAAGCTTTGCTTCCCCTGTTGCCGGCAGGCAACCCTGGCCTGCTCTCTCAAGCTCCATTCTGCTGCCATTTGTTTACCTTCTATAATTGAAACTTTGTAGCTTGAGTGGAGGCTTAGGCCTGGCAAGGGCAGGTGGAAAGCTTGGCTTCCTCTGTTACCTAGGAAACCTTGCTCTCTGTGGCTGTAGCCATCTTGGTTTGGGTTAATTTGCATGCTCACTCTGATTGGATGGTGGGCGTGGCTCGTGGGCATGGCTTGTGGGTGTGTTGGAGGTATGGTCAATTTGCATATTTGTCTATTATTAGGTAGGATGACTTAAAGTCAGGAAATAATAATTGCTATAAGGAAAACTCAGTTGGTGTTAGGAAAAGAGAGCAGCAGGGTGGTTTTAGTTTAGTCTGGTGGGAAATGGGCTTTCTGAGGCAGTGACATGCATCAAGTGAGGTTAGTGTGAAGATTAAGGAAGGTAGAAGCAGCAGCATGTGGGAAGTCCTTGAGGTGGGAATTCAGCTGTGTGTTAAAGATGTAGCCTGAAGGCTAGAACACAGGGAATAAGCTCAGAGTGAAAGTAATGGTAGTTAGAGATGTCAAGATCTCAGCCTGAGCAGTGTGTTTAGAAGTCTTTGGAGAGCTTTGAGAGAGGGGTGACATGATCTGAACTCTGTGTTTTAAAAGTCACCATGGATGGTCCATGGAGAATTGTCAGTAGTCAGACATTTGCTCCTTTGCTGGAGCACCCACATAGTGATTAAACAACACCGGAGATAAAGGCCCAGCTCTCTCACCCAACTTCGTCATTCCATCTCCAGAACTCCTTGCAGGGTGAGCGAAGGTTTCCCTTGGGATTGTGTCACAACTGCAGAAAGTTGTCCCTCTGCCTAGCTGTCCCAAGTGTATCCCGGGAAAGGATCTGGGGTGTTTATCTAAGGCATCCCTTTTGATCAACTTTAACCGTGCAGGTGTTGGGACATTCAAGTAGTTGCTAGCGAAGAGGCTACTCTACGTAAGTAGGACCAAGGGCAGGCCTAGGACCGAAAAGACCAGAAGCTTTAATTTCAATTTTAAGCATACGCAAAATGATTCAACTAACTGCCGGAGGAATTACACCACATGAAACATATGCAGTTGCAAATCACACAGCACTTTATTACTCACAAAAGTTCCTGATGCTGCGGGTACAGGCTTGATGGGATCCTGGTGGTGCTGTCCTCTGGGGTCCGGCAGCTGGGCTGGTCTGGTCCTGATGAAGGGGGTGGGCATTCCTCACCCGAGAGTTAGACTGCATCTCAATCAGGAGGTACTAGCCGTTCTTCTGTCGTCTGGCAGGGAGAGGAGCATGAAGCAGCGTCACTTGTCGAACTGACAAAAGGACGTGCCTTTGTGGCTGTCTCGACAGGTGAGCACTGTTGGCTGGCCAGGACCTATTTTTAAAGCCTGTTTCGTACCCGCAGCAGTCCAGGTGGCTGTCAATGAATTACGTCAATGCACACATGTTAATCTCAAACAGGGCGAGGGGCTACATGTGGTTATCTAGGGGGAGTACATCACTCACTCAAATGGTTATCTTAGCAAGTCACTCTGAGTCAGTAACTGAAGTTCAAATCCTTATCTACGGGGTACACACGCTTCAGGGCAGTGGGGAATGTGTCTTTAATATCACACTTTAAGTTTCAAGAAAGTTAACTCAAACATTTAAAAACCTTTTTTAACACTTTAGACATTTTTAAAGCATTTTTAAACATTTCTACATATTACTACAACACCAGTGCTAGTTCCTTCTTGTCCTTTCCACAAGTTTTGATCCCAAGAGGTTGTCCTAAAACACCTCCTGAGTGTATACATGGGAGCAGTGATGCCTTTGCTTAATTGTCATCCTACTCAACCTTCATATATTATTGGATATTGATAACGCCAATGTCTTCTTGAAATTGTTTCCTTTTTTGGTCACTAAGACACTCCACTCTTGATGGTCCTAATTGCCTATGTCTCCAGTGTTTTATCAATGCAAATGTTCTGCCACTAAGCTCATTAAAATATAGTCATTCCATTATGTGTGTCTCCTGCCATCTTATTGCTCAGTTTTTCACTCACCTGTGGCCTCACACATTCCCATTATCTTACACTGTGAATTTCAGACCCAGACTGAACCCTATGTGCTATAGGTTGAGTTCCCTGGGAGGAAGACTCTGAGATGGTAATTAGTATGCAGGAAGATTTTTAAGAAGTAAGAATAAGAATAAGCCATAATAAGAATAAGCCATGACAGGACACAGTAATTTTTTTGTCAAATGATTGTTAATTGGTGGAGCAGAAAAATGTGCTACAAAAAGTATATTTGTATGATACCAATTTTTTTTTAAAGGTCATTAATGACAATTCTACAAAGAAAGTAAGGAAATGAACCAGAGGCAAGCATAATTATGTAAATGTATGTTGGGATGCCTGTGTCTAAGGATATCAAGCCAATATGCTTGAAGGCTGTTTCTTGTTCACTGACTTTCTTTAAGAAGTAGAAGGAAATATTAAAGAAATTTGCATGACAGTTTTTTTAATTCTTTTTTTAAATTTCTTTATTGATTAAGGTGTTACATATGTGTCCTTATTCCCCCACTACCCCCCACCCCTCCCACTCATGCCCTCACCCCCCTGTTGTCTGTGTCCATTGGTTAGGCTTATATGCATGCATACAAGTCCTTTGGTTTATCTCTCCCCCTTACCCCCACCCTTCCCTACCTTCCCTCTGAGGTTTGATGGTCTGATCAATGTTTCTCTGTCTCTGGATCTGTTTTTGTTCATCAGTTTATGTTGTTCATTATATTCCATAAATGAATGAGATCATGTGATATTTATCTTTCTCTTACTGGCTTATTTCACTTAGCATAATGCTCTCCAGTTCTATCCATGCTGTTGCAAATGGTAAGAACTCCTTTTTTTTTACTGCAGCATAGTATTCCACTGTGTAGATGTACCACAGTTTTTAATCCCCTCATCTGCTGATGGGCACTTAGGCTGTTTCCAAATCTTAGCTATGGTGAATTGTGCTGCTATGAACATAGGGGTGCATATATCCTTTCTAATTGGTGTTTCTAGTTTCTTGGAATATATTCCTAGAAGTGGGATCACTGGGTCAAATGGGAGTTCCATTTTCAGTTTTTTGAGGAAACTCCATACTGTTCTCCACAGTGACTGCACCAGTCTGCATTCCCACCAGAAAGCCCACTGCATGGGAGAACATATTTGCCAATGTCATCACTGATAAGGGTTTAATCTCCAGCATTTACAGGGAACTCATACAACTTAACAAAAGAAAGATAAACGACCTGATCAAAAAATGGGCAATGGACCTAAATAGATACTTTTTGAAAGAAGACAGAAGGAAGGCCAAGAGGCATATGAAAACATGCTCCAAGTCACTAATCATCTGAGAGATGCAAATCAAAACAACAATGCAGTAACATCTCACACCTGTCAGAATGGCTATCATCAACAAATCAACAAAGGACAAGTGCTGGCTAGGATGCTGAGAACAAGGAACCCTCGTGCATGACAGTTTTAAATGACATCAAACTCAGAGTTTTAAAAATTATGCTGGGTGATAGATTCAGGTTTCATGAAGGAAGAATAGACCAAATCCAGTAAGATAAAGTTTAATTTTGGCACATGTTAGGTCCTCTATGAGTATCTTCAAATTAACTACTTAGGTATACTAGTAGAATAAGGGAAACTGGACTTAACAGCAGATCTTGACGAAAGGCAGATCTTGACTGACTACATATGACAGTTACCTGGGAGGAATTTTCAATAACCCAGTGCACTGGATCCATCTCAGAAATGTATGTTAATTGATCTGGGGTAAGGAGCAAGCATGAGGAGTTTTTAAAAAGCTTTCAAGGTGATGCATATGTATAGCCAAGTTTCATAACCATGAATGTTAGGCACTCTGTGAGTTGGCTGTGGACTATCACTGCATCTTCTATACAAAAAGAAAAAGAATAAGAGAAAGAGAGGTTGATATAATCTAAAGAGAAGGGGCACAGATTATAGTAGCATGGGTTTTGGGGTAGGTAAAAGAGGTTCTAGTCCCAGCTCTGCTCCTTTTTTCCTTCTTTAAGGTGACAGTAATAGTGCCTATTTCTTAGGGGTGTTGTGAGCACTGAATAAGAGTTTGCATGTAGAAGCTTGTCATGAGGCTTGTCATATAGTCAATACTCAAAAAATGTTAGGTCATTGTTGAACTGTAGCGATAGAATTATCAAAAGTAGAATGTGGAAACTGGCCTAGGCAAAACATAATAGGCTTTATTTTCCAAGCACCAATCTTCAGGAAACAGACAATCTAATTTCAGTTATTGTCATGGATGAACAAACTGAAGATTTGCAAGAAACATTCAAAACCACTGATGGTGTTATTTTGGAAACAAAAAAAAAAATAATTGTATTTTAAAGAAAAATTGAGCTCATGCCATGAGAATTGAAGGTTAGAATATTCTGTGCAGGCATGAAATGTAGACATAAGATGGATGAGAAGAAACTAATGGGAAGGGAGCGTCCAACAATCAGAGCCTCTTCCTCAAATTGCACTCATGGCCTTAGCACCGCTTAGACTGCATGTTGTGGAGGGCATCTGGTGACCTTTGGGCTCAGTGATATTCTCTGATTAAACATTTATCTTCTGTCACTTGTTCCTTTTCTGCCCATTCCAGATTATCCTTCACACTGCTGAAAGTTGCATCTTCTTTACTAAGTGAAGCACAGATCATGGATCTCTTTAGCTCAAAATCCTGCTGTAGGTCTTTATTATGCACTGAACTAATACAAAGTTACCAGCCTGGTATTTGAAGTCTCCTAGCACATGCTTCCATGCTATTGTTTTAGCCTTGTTCTAGTTGTCACCTACTGCCACTTCCCAATTCACCCTCTCTACATTCGGAAGACATAACTATGCGTCTTCAAATGTATCTGGTCCTTCTTCAATTTGTGCTGAAATGCTACCTCAACAGCTCTGAGTTGTTCTCATTTTTATAAAAATTGCAGCTTCCTTTTCCCCTCCTAATGAATATTTTTGGTATAACAAATCTAAAGTATAGACTTTAGTACCTCGGTTAGGCTTCTCTTACATGGGAAATTATGAATTTGAATTCTAACCTCGCAATATTTAGTCAGCAACCCCATTCCATGACAGTAGATAAGGAATTGCCAGACATTCACATATACCATCATTCCTTCCTTGTGCTTTTGGGAGATTTTATCAATTAATCTCAGCTTTATTGCTGAGCCCAGATTCAGCTTCACATTCTTCCTCAATATAATATTTCAGGTTGGCCATCTGTTGATGTATAATGATTGGCATAAATGTTAACATTATGTTTCTATTCACGCAAGTGAACTTTAAATTTTTAAAGGACACTTAAGATATTCATGAATCCACAAATTTATAAAAAGCAGTGTAACTGCTCTCAGTGTAACTGTTGAGAATGGAGTAAATACTTCTTCTCATTCCTGATGAAGCCTCTGTGTGAAGGGATCCTTTTTAATGTAACAGTCATAGCTGCTCTCTGCCCTTTGAGCTACTCCAGAGGCATGGAGCATTATAAGATTGGCAAATTAAGGAATACTAAACTGAGCATGTTCTGTTCAGCTTCTCTTGCAATTTGGAATGGGCTTCCCACAGGATGCATTGATCTACACTACCCTTCCTGGGACAGGATCCTCCCTTGTAAGGGAGGGTGAGCTACTAGACCTAGTGCTGCTGTCTCAGTGGCTAAGTTGTCATCATTTAGGGTTAGGAAGCCTATTGGCATTTTACCTAAGTTATATGCTTGAGCCTGTAAAATTCCATAGGACTCTTCTGAGTTATTAAAGAGAGTTTTATTCTGGCATGATTTGCAAATCAGAGAATGTAGCCTTTGGCATGAACCGAAGACATGCTCTGAGGTGAGAAAAATGAGGCAAGGATTTTAAAGGGGCTGATGATCAAAGGGGGTGGGTTTCTAGGGAAACAAGAGGATAAGCACATCATTTGTTTTCTGATTAGTGGGGATAACTGGGCTTTCAATGGTCAGCTGATTCAGTGGTCAGCAAGTTGTATTTCTTTGAATGTTTTCATTTACCTTAGTCTGAAGTATTCATTCCTCTTTGTTTTCTTGATTGAAGATTTAACTCCCCCACGGAGATGTCCCTGAAAGCCATTTGCTCTCCTTGCATTTGACAACACTCCTCTGCTCTCAAAGCATCCTCATAGCACTTGCCACATTTAATTACACTTGTTCATTTAGCTGTTTCACCCCTTCATCAAATGGAACTCTCAGGAGATTGATTTTTGCTGTGAAAGGTTGCATATGGACGGTGATGTGAAAACTCATCCTTACTGAAACCAACGTCCTGAACTTCAAGTTCAGACAAGGCAGAAACTTATGAATTTGGGGCAAAAGCTTTACAACTATGGAAAAAATAAAATATTGGGGAATGCAATATTTAAAATTAATAGATGAGCCCATAGGAAGGGAAGCAGTGTCTCTACAGTCCAAAATGGAAATCAAACTACAAAAGAAAACAGGCGTGTTAAACTGATTTGTACCTGTACTGGAGGGAGTTAGAGTGGGGGTTCTTAGTTTCTACAACGTTGAGGCTTTGGTCTTGCAAGGTGAGTGAGAATAAGTTCTTGCTTAGTCATCTAGGATCTTTGAGGGGCTACAAATTTGGTAAAAGGTTGGACTAGAGAAAATTGTGTTTGCTGGCCCAGAAAGATAAAAAGGACACATCTCTTATTTGTAGGTCTCAGATAAAATATAATTAATTATCTCAAATTATTCAAAATCCTAGACATAACTTCTTTTTTTTTTTTAATTGATGTTTTACAGAGAGGAAGAGAGAGGGATAGAGAGTTAGAAACATCGATGAGAGAGAAACATCGATCAGCTGCCTCTTGCACACCCTCTACTGGGGATGTGCCCCCAACCAAGGTACATGCCCTTGACCGGAATCGAACCTGGGACCCTTGAGTCCGCAGGCCGACGCTCTATCCACTGAGCCAAACTGGTTTCGGCTAGACATAACTTCTTGCAGGTTTAGGAAGAATTCTATATTATATGCATTGTCCAACAACCCCCAAGCTGAGAAAGTAATACAAAAATTGATCCCAAGCTAGTAAAACACTCTAAAATTTGACAGAAGCAAACATTAAGCACCTGGGAAAGACATGCTCTCAAGCAGGCCAAATAGGCTGGCCACAGATAGAGCCTCATTGGAGATAAACCTGCAATCCAACACAAGAATCAGTAATCAAGAATTAGTGCAGGGCAGTAACAGCAAAGCAGAATTAGACCCTCTCACAGCTATAAAATTGGTGTGTTTTAAGTACTTTAGAGATGCCAGTTGAAAAAATTAATAAAGTACCATGATAAAAATAATAGGCATAATTGAAACACAACCAGATATTCTTCTAAAAATTAAAATAGTCACCAAAATCAAATCAAATCACAATCAATGAGTTAAACCACAAAATAAAGACAGGTGAAGTAGAAATTCATGAATGGAAGTATAAATATGAGAAGTTTCTTATAAACAATACATAATATTAAATATGCAGGAGCACACAGGTGAATATTAAAGACATTAAACTGAGGCGTGGGTGGTTCAGAGAATGTTCAACAGAAGCACTTTAGCTACCTCTAAGCATGAGTTGACTAGGTGAACAAGGGAGTGGAGCCATTCAGGGAAAAGGGAATAGAATGGGCAAATGCATAGAGGTTGATAGACTTAGAGAGCTGGTACAAGTGAAAAAAGAATATAAGATACATGGATAATAGAATGTGGAAGTCCATCATATGTCTATCTAATTGAAATTCTAAAAGTAGAAAATGGATAATATAGGAAACTATTGAAAGATATAACAGTGTCAAATTTAAAGAAAGATATGGTTGTCAAAAGACTTGTATGTGTGCATATTAGCATAACCAATGGACACCGACACTGGGGTGGTGGGGGCTTGTCCTAGGGGGTGGGAGTGGCGGGGGGTGGGTCAATCGGGAAAAGGAGACATATGTAATACTTTAAACAATAAAAAAAAGACATGGTTGTGCTTTTATTTATCTCAAGGTTTTTTTTTAATATTATTTCCTCTTTGACCCATTAGTTGTTTAGAAGTAAATGATTTAATCCCCATGTATTGGGTTTTTCCCAGTTTTCTTCCTATAGTTAATTTCTAGTTTCATGCCATTGTGATCAGAAAATAGCTTGATATAATTTCAATCTTTTTGAATTTATCAAGGCTTGTTTTGTGATCTAGTATGTAATCTATCCTGGAAAATGTTCCATGTGCATTTGAGAAAAAGGTGTAATCTGCAGTTTTTGTATGAAATGCTCTATAAATGTCTATTAAGTCAAACCGATCTAATGTAGCATTTAAGGATATTGTTTCCTTATTAATTTTCTATCTGGATAGTCTATCCATTGAGGAAAGTGGAATAGTAAAGTCCCCAGCTATTATAGTTTTAGTGTCTGCCTCTGTCTATTAATGTTTGTTTTATATACTTGGTGCTGCTATGCAGATATCTACAACTGATAGATCCTCTTCTTTTTTAAAAAAATTATATTTACTGTTGAAAGTATTACAGATGTTCCCCCTTTCTCCCCCATTGACCCCCTTCACCACATTCTACCCCCTCCCCAGACATTCACTGCACTATTGTCTGTATCCATGGGTTATGTATATATGCATTTTTTTTTTTGGTTAATCTCTTCCTGCCCTCCCCCCTTCCCTGTGAAATATATAATCTGTTGCATGCTTCAATGTCTCTGGTTCTATTTTGTTCATCATTTTATTTTGTTCATTAGATCCCACATATAAGCGAGATCGTGTGATAATTGTCTTTCTCTGATTGACTTCTTTCACTTAGTATAATACTCTCCAGGTCCCTCCATGCTGTCTCAATGGGTAAGAGATCCTTCTTTTTTATAGCTGCATAGTAAAATGTAAATGTACCACAGTTCTTTGTTTTGTTTTTTTTTTTTTTATCCATTCATCTACTGATGGGCACTTAGACTGTCCAGATCTTAGCTATTGTAAATTGTGCTGCTATGAACATAGGGGTGCATATATTCTTTCTGATTGGTGTTTCAGGCTTCTTAGGATATAGTCCTAGAAGTGGGATCACTTGGTGAAATGGCAGTTAAATGCTCTTCTGAATTGACCCCTTTAAAATTATGTGATGATTTTTGGTATCTTTTTGCATTCTTTGTTTTAAAGTCTCTTTGGTCTGGTACGAGTATTGCTACCCCAGCTTTACTTTTGTTTGGAATATATTTTCCATCCTTCAGTCTGCATGTATCTTTAGATCTAAAGGGAGTCTTTTGTAAGCAGCTTGTAGGTGGATAATTTTTTCAAATCCATTCTGTAACTCTGTCTTTTGATTGGAGCATTTAGTTCATTTACATTTGAAGTAATTATTGATAGTTATGTACTTATTGTCATTTTGTTCATTGTTTTTCAGTTATTTTTATTATTCTCTATTCATATCTTCTCTTGATCTCTTTCTTTTTGATTTGTTGTGAAGGGGTGTGTGTTTTCAGTATATGTTGTTTTTATTTCTGGTTACCATGAAATTCATATATATCCATCTTTATCTATAGAAGTGTATTTTAAGCCGATAGGCATTTATGTTCAGTTGTATTCTAAAAACATTAGGTTTTTACTTCCTCCTCCACTCTTTGTTTTTTATGTCATGTTTTATATATTTTTGTTTTGTGTATCCCCTGATTATTTATTGTAGTTATAGCTAACTTTGGTACTATTATCTTTTAATCTTTATATTAGCTTTTTAAGTGGTTGATTCACTGTTTTTTATGGTATAGTTGCCTATACCAGTGAGATTTTTTTCTTTCTTGTATTTTCTTATTTCTGGTTATGGACTTTTCTGCATAAAGAAGACCTTTTGCAATTTCTTGTAAGGCCAATTTAGTAATTGTGAACTCCCTTAGTTTTTGCTTGTCTGGGAAAATTCTTTGTATCTCCTTCAATGTAGTCAATAATATTGTGATAAGTTTGTACAGTGACAGATGATTACTATAATTAGTGGGTGGTCACATTGTAAGGTTTAAAAATGTCAAATTACTATATTGTATACCTGAAACTAATATAACAAATATAATTGTATACCAACTATATTTAAATTTAAAAAATTAATTAAACATACTATTTAAAAAAATTTTTTTTAAAGGAAAGAAAGACATGGACTCTCAGATTCAGGAATTCTAGTCAAATCAAAAGAAGACACATGGGTCCAGCCAGTGTGGCTCAGTGTTGAGTGTCGACCCATGAACCAGGAGGTCACGGTTCCATTCCCCATTGAGGCACATGCCCTGACTGCAGGCTTGATCCCCAGTGGCGGGATACAAGAGGCAGCTGGTTTATGATTCTCTCTTATCATTGATGTTTCTGTCTCTCTCTTCCTCTCCTTTCCTCTGTCTGAAAATGAAAACATATTTTTTAAAAAGACACATAGAAATAATAATAGTCTTAAAGCAGAATTCTCAACAGCTAAATTAGATGGCAGAGAAAATAAAGTATCATTATAGATAATAAATACTTGCCAGGGTAGAGTTTTATATCACATATTCCAGAGAGAGCACAAAGTAGACATAGGCAGATATGGACAGAGTTTACTTTTAATTAACCCTCGCGGCATGCCTTTTCTAAAACACTGCACATTACTTGAGGCCAGGGAATCTAATGGATGGCTATTCTAGGCTAGGCACAGTTCTAGGCATTTGGGATATATCAGTGAGCAAAGCAAAAACATCCCTGCCACACTAAAGCTCACATCCTAGTAAAGGTAAGCAGACATTAAAATAGCCATAATATAAATAAGGTATATAGTATGTTAGAAGGTAATAAATGCTATTGCATACAGTGGGATAAAGTTGATGAGAACTGTGGGGGTTGAGATGTATGTCTCAATAGTAACATGGTCAGGAAAGGCTCTAATTAAATAAAAGTTTGAGGTTGAAAGGAAATCAGAGAAATAGTTGTCCTGGAGAAGAGTATTATAGTCAGAGAGAACAGGGAACACAGAAGCTGCACAGCTAGATTGGAATCTGCCAGGAGCAGCAAGAAGGCCATCATGGCTGCAACAAGGTCAGTAGAAGACAATAGAGGAAACATTACAGAGTTTTGAAGAGAAGAGTGATATGATTTGATTTTTGTGTTTCAAATATTACTTGAGGCAACAATTAAATGAACAATTATATGACACATGGCAATTAACAAAGTACCTTCATATTCAGTATCTCATGTGATGCTTATACAATCATGATGAAAATGATTGAGCAGACATTATTTTTATCTCCTATTTACACAGAAGATACTTAGATTCAGAGAGGAAAGTAGTTTTTCCATAACCCACACTACTAGGACTACATCACAAAGTGAAACTTAAACAAGATTGCTTTGCCTCTATTCCATAGTTCTGATTATACTTGGTCATCAAGTCCCAGCATGATTGAGGTTAGAATTGAGTAATGGAAACAACCATGTACAAAATGTTTGTTTTCACAGTCACTATCATAGTAGCTGACTTTTCACCCCCAACAACACACACACACACACACACACACACACACACACACACAGATGTGTGCCTAAAGCTATCTATCTATCTATCTATCTATCTATCTATCTATCTATCTATCTATCAATCAAAGCCTAAGCGACCAAATGACCCAATGACCGGTCGCTATGATGCGCACTGACCACCAGGGGGCAGACACTCAATGCAGGAGCTGCCCCCTGGTGGTCAGTGCACTCCCACAGCGGGAGCGCCACTCAGCTGAACGACCCATCCCAGTGGCCCACCAGCCTGGCAGCAGCCACTCCCTCCCTCAGTAGCCCTGCAAATCCAATTTCTGGAGAATGGGACCAGGCACCGATGGACCTGCACCGCCAGCACAATCCTGACAGCGCCAGCGCTGCCAGCCTTCTGGAAGCCGGCCTCAGGCACCGTGGCTGCTTCCCCTCCCTAGAGGCTCCACAAGGCGAAATGATATAAAAGTGGCTGCCAGGCGGCTCCCAACAACCGGCATGAATATCATCTGGTCAGATCTAGATCCTGGGCCAGCAAGGGCATCCCAGAGGGCCAATCACATCTCAACCACCCCACCCCCTCAGGATGGGCGCCAGACATGGGGCTCATGGCTGGTGAGCACCGCTGTGGCAGTGCGAGCCTCTCCCAATCGGGACTGCCTGGGCGCGAGCCTGCGGCAGGTACAGTGGAGCTGAGATGAGCAGAAGGGGCAAGCAGGAGCAGCAGGCAGTGTTGGACTGTGGGTTTAGGCCTGATCCCCACAGGCTACCCCAAGGGACCCCATCTGCACGAATTCGTGCACCGGGCCTCTAGTTTAATATAAGGGAGGCTGTGGCCAAGAGCAGGTACATATACTGATTATATGAAATTTTATTTTGTGAAATTTTGTTCTCTTTTTCAATGATACTTATGTAGATGAACATCTTTTGTTTCACTGTAGCTGAGACTAATTATGTTTTGGGTTTTGCATCATTAAATATTATTGCCTTCATTGAGCATCTTATTTTACATTCACCAATTCCACCTCAAAACATAAAAGGTTCAATGAAAATTCATTTCTTTTTGAGGGGCATTATCAATCCTGGCTTTCCTGGATACATCAGTGTTTGCAAAGGCTAACCCTAGTACAACATGTGAATTTTAATCACTGAAATTCGACATTACCCGTGCAACTAAATGAGAACATTGTGACCCAGTTTCTCTGTGGATCTGCTTACATCCTGGCTTTCTAGAATTAGCATATAAAATTATCCAGATTTGGTTGACTTAAACATCTTTTAATTTGTGTTAGTCTATAAGAAAGGTAAAGCCTTTCTTAAAACTAAGTTATCTTTGCAATTAACTTTTTTCTAACATCAGTTTTTTCCCACTATCAAAAGAAAATTAACAGAAAAATCAAAATTGTCCTATGATGAGAAAACTATCAAACTTTTGTTTGCTTTGAAAAGCAAAATAATACTCATTATTATAGATGTTATCTGCAGTGTTTATCTGACATTGACATTCAACTGTGTTTAAGACATTGCTATATTACTTAAAATTATATTAAAATTAAAAATCTGATTTAAAAATTTGTGTTTATTTAGAAATCCATAACACAGTTACTTCCAACTTCTCACTAAATTCTTACAATGAGAAAGAAAAAACAAGACAACTTTACCACACTGAAAACTTATGAGGTTCAAAAAAATCCTTTACAAGTAAGCACTTAGAACAGTGTACTGACAGGTGCTTTACACATTCAGTTCCCTCTGTGTTTCTCTTTTATACTATTCAACTAATTAATCTCTTTCCTCCTTCAAATTTTAGATTAAAGACAGATTTCCTTAGGAATATATTTTTTGACCCCCACCTGCCAACATATCCCCTCTTGGTGCTTTATGAAATATTCATTCAAAGCACTTACTTTACTGTCCAATTTAATATTCATTAGTGTGATTACTTAGTTAATGACTCTGTAAACTCAGTGAAGTAAGAAACTGTATTTTTTTAGCTCTGTTATATCTCTAGTACAAGAAGTGGTGCCTGACATAAAATAGTTTCTCAGTAAACTATTTACAAATGTATGAGTGAATTGCCACGTAGTAAGAATTCTATAAATTCATAGTGAGAACTAGGGCTAGCATAGTATTTTTACTTCTCTGTTTTACTATGATGCTAAGTTATGGTTTCTGAGATTTCAGATTCTTTTGGTTTTTATGTGATCCCTACATGCTTCTGCATTCACCACATAAAAACTATTCCCTAATTGATTTGGTAGAAACAATAAAAACCATGTCTAGAGAATGTGGTACAGACCTATGCTATTTCTGCATTTTTATTGAGCATGATTACTTCTTTCTTTCACCTAAAGTTTTCCCTTTTAATGTCTCCTTTTTATAGCCTGTCAGATTCTGTAACATTCAGAATACAACAGAGCCTTAGGTAGAGAAGGGTTGATAGTATGGGGCTTCTTTATGAGCAATTAAATTCTCCTAAGCAAGCAACTATAGTGGAATACATAGAGCCCTGGGAGCAAAGCATTCTGTACATTGTATGTTTCCATGTACTCAGTCCACAATATCAGAAAACTAGGCACTGGGATAGGATAAGTTACTTGTAACTTCAGCAAGAGAAACCAAATGAATATCAAAAAGCAAGTATTAGACCAAAGGTTGGTCAACACCAAAATGGACAGCTATATAGGATGAAGGCTAATGGTATACTCTGCTTATGGTTAAACATGGAAATATAAATGTATCTAACTCAACTGAGAATGAGATAAGAGGGAAGAAGAGCAAAAAGAAGAAAAGAAGGATAGGTGTGTGCATGTGTGTGTGTGTGTGTGTGCGCGCGCGCGCATACACAACTTGTAAATAGATAGTGTTTATGAATAAAAATACATAGTTTTAAAATGTTTTTAATAAAGAAACCTACAGGAATTTCAGAGAATATATTGTTATATCTACTAAATACAAAAACAAGGTATCCCATCAATGAAGTAGGAGGAGAAAGTTATGAGGAGAGAAAATGCAGAAATAAGAAATACCGTGAGATTAAGTTAAGAAATGGATGACCTAAGGAATGATTAAAAAACAACAATAACAACTAAAAATATAGCAGCAAAGTGAAAATCCACAATCATGACCCCAATGAGAGAATTTTCACTCTGAAATACCAGAGTTGCAGAGATGAAACTTAGGAGACATTCTTAGACACAATAGAAAAAGCCAAAGACAAGAAGCAAAGACAAAAAATAATGATCAATATGGAGGTAAAAGTTTCTTGACCTTCTTTTATATAATAACTGCTTACTTGAGAAGTACAATAAAACTAAACAGAGAAAATGATAATACCCAATATTGAAGGAAATAGTCATAAACTAAAAAAGGTATGACCATCCAGACTGAAAAGTTCACCTTGCTCTAGGCAAAAATCAATAAAAAGAGAGCCACAGATTAGATATGTCTGACAATTATTTAGATGATAAGAGTAGAGAATAACATCTATTGGTTTCAGAGTGAAAAAAATATTACTGAGGAAAAGAAGATTCACCTCAGACATTCTCTTTTTAAAGCTAACTACCAGAATATAAAGGAACATTGATATAATTTTGTCCTAATTCTTTTACCCAGCTAATTTGTCTTTTATGTGAATGCAACAGACATTCTCAGAAATGCAAGAGAACACATAAAATATACTAGGTTTAAAAATTACTTGACAATATGCTGAAACTGACTAAGAGCTTAGTTTCAGCATAAAACTAAGTGAAAGAATGGGAACTTTGGTGTTTGAGTTGCTCCTAATTTCTTTCCACATGGAGGAAACTCAAAAGATGAAGATTTTACTGTTGAATATGACATTTTGAAAAAATAGTTAAGTAATATATTGATTAAAACCCCTTTATAAAAATGGACTATTCATATCATTGTAATTATGGACTCTTCATTGTTAAATTATATTAGCAGTTGTGGCTTTAGTTCAGTAAGTCAAATTTGGCCCTAACTAGTTTGGCTCAGTGGATAGAACATTGGCCTGCAGACTCAAGGGTCCCAGGTTCGATTCTGAAATACCAGAGTTGCAGAGATGAAACTTGGGAGATATTCTTAGACACAATAGAAAAAGCCAAAGACAAGAAGCAAAGACAAAAAATAATGATCAATATGGAGGTATGATCAATGTGCAGGAGGCAGCTGATCAATGTTTCTCTCTCATTGATGTTTCTAACTCTCTATCCCTCTCCCTTCCTCTCTATAAAAAATCAATAAAATATTTTTAAAAAGAAGTCAAATTTGAATAGGAATCTTGATGAAAGAGAAAACTTCAAGAGTAAGGTAATCAAGATGACAAGATGATGAAGTAACGAAGAGGAATGGTAGAGGGAATCCATCCTATGAATACATGAATCTAATCCTAAAATTCATGGGGAAAAGGAACACATGTCTGTGATCCTCCAAATGCAGCTATAGGAAAGGCTCAGCTCAATATTAGAAAGAAATTTATAAACCAAACACATGTGGTATATTGATTGCAAAATATTTCAATTATTTCCCTCCTTTTATCCATAACATTTGCAATGTAACTTCTCAAGTCCTTTCACCAAGAGGTGTAGGCTTTTTTCTGTCCCCTGAATCTGAACTGACCTGATGACTTGCTTTTCCTAATAGAATATGGCAGAAGTGACAATGTGTCAGTTATCGGTCTAGTCCTCAAGGGGCCTTCAACATGTTCTCTCAACTCCTGAGACTGCTATGTGACAAGCCCAAGTTAGCCTGATAGAGGATGAGAGGCTATGTGGAGCAGAGTGGAGTTAAACAATTGATCCTAACAGAGGCCCTAGAGAATAGAAAGTGTTGATTCCAAATCAGCAAAGTGATTCATAGCTGCAGAACTTGTTGAAAGATACATGAGGTAGGCCTTCTAGCCCTCAGGTTCCCCTGAAGACTTTTGAGCTAATTAAATGCTTGCTAATATTAACCTTTACATTTTGGAATAGTCTGTTATCCAATGATAATGATAAATCTATTCAATCATAAAATGAACTACTGCCTGGAATAATAACTTTCTATTTGCATACCACTAGAAGTCAATAAATGCTTTAGGAAGAAAAATTACATTAGGGGAACAGATGGAAGATGTTAATTTTCCTTATACCATTATCTCTTGTACCTTTACCAACTAGTGGGACAACTTCATATTGTTTTAATCTTTAAAAAGTAAAGCATACAAGTAAAGTAATGGAGTATTGTAGCCAGGGATTTATTTTTAATATTTATTAAAATAAAAACTTCCTGAGATATATAGAGAGAAACATCCATGAGAAAGAGACACATTGATTGGTTGATTCCCACAGGTGCAGGATGAGCTTGCAACTGAGAATTCATCTGGTAAGACTAGTTGGAGAGAACCCTGATAACCAAGGATGGAAAGTGAAGATTGCATAGATACTGGTAGGAAGGGTGGAGGTGCAAAAGGGCTGGCTAGATTCCCACAGATAGCAGCTGAAATTCTGGAGAGATATCTCAACTGTGGGGGGTGGCCATTGAGAATTCTACCTTGGGGTTGAATTCTATGCACCACAGCAGAGAGCACCAGAACTGAGAAAGGTGCCCACATAACATCTGGCTGTGAAAAGCAGCAGGGTTGCTTTCTGCCAGGGAGAGATGAATGGAAATGCAGCCACCCTCTTAAAGGGCCAATGCAGAAAATTTGGAGTGCAGCCACTCTCCTTGGGCTCCAGTAGAGTGAGGGCAAAGTGGGTTGGAAGCTGTATAAAAATAAACTATGGTTGGGGAATCTGGGGTTAGAGCTCAGAAAGCAGACACTCTGGTTTCCTGGGCTGAGTCATCCCCTCATGCTACAGAGGTCATCTTTCTCAGGCAAACCTTTGCTAGCCAAGCAGTTTTTGCCTGGAAGAAGATAGTTGACCCACCTTATTGGAAAACCCCTTGCCCCATCCTATGGAGTTGCTGAGGCCCATTAAGAGACTGAAAATAACAATTAGCCTCCAGGCAGAAGCAATTGCCCCAGCCTGTTGGAAAACCTCTCACCCCATCTGTGGATGATTTCTTAAGGCTACTCCAGACTGAATCCTATCAGTTGGCAGGCAGAGGATGGTATCTAGAGGCTTTGAGTCTTTGTCTGATCTAATTAGTCAGAAACAGCAGTTTGGGTCCCCACCACAGACATCATCCCAGACTGCTCAGTGAGGCAAAAGCCAGTGGGACCCCAAGCACCTGCAGCTGACACTGACACCTGAGACCAGCTCTGTGCGGGAAAGGAGTACAGCTCAGAACAGGAACAATCAAGGTGTGAGATGAAGGCAGACCCAACCCCTGGGCTAAGGAGTCCCCAACCACTGGACTACTAGGGGATTCAATCTCTTCAACTTCAATCAGGTTACTCAGGGCCAAAAAGCTAGATAAGCTCTCAGGAGGCCCAGGATAGACACACCAAGGGACCAGATTGAACAACATCAGAGCAAAATCCAGCAAGCCCCACAAATAGCAGACCCAAAGCACCTGTATAACAGCTGGCACAACTACGTTGGGGTTGAATTTCACTGGCAGCAAGTCAGAGGAGATACCTCCCATGAATGGAACACCAGCAATCAAGTCCCAATTACAAAAGGAGAGCCCAAACAATGCACACAAGGGGCATTCAGAGAGCATCCAGCTCAGGTGAACAAAGAGACTATCCCCTTGAACCATGAAGACACTTTCTACATAAGGCCAACCCCAAAAGACTGGGAGGCATAGCAGTTCTATCTTATACATAGAAGCAAATACAAAGAGATAGCTAAAATGGGGAGACAAAGAAACAACCTCCAAATGAGAGAAAAGAAGCATCTCCAGAAAAACAAACAAACAAACAAATGAACAAAACAACACTAAATGAGATGGAGGCAAGAAACCTATCAGACATAGAGTTCAAAGCAATGGTTATAAAGATGCTTAAGGAACTTAGTGAAACACATGAAAAAAGAAATAGAGGCCATGAACAAGAACCAGAAAGAAATAAAGAATGATATATCTGACATCAAGAACACACTGGAAGGTATTAAAAGTAGATTGCATGAAGCAGAGGATAGAATCAGCAATTTGGAAGACAAGGTAGAAATAAATTCACAATTAAAGCAGCAAATAGAAAAAAGAAATAAAAAGCAGGAAGATAGCTTAAGGGAGCCCTGAAACAATACAAAATGTAACAACCACTGCATTAAAGAAATAATGACAGAAAAGTTCCCCAACCTGGTGAAGGAAAATGTCACACAAGTTCAGGAGGCATAGAGAGTTCCAATCATGAGGAACCCAAAGAGACCCACATCTAGACACATCATAATTAAAGTGGTAAATGTTAAAGACAAAAAAATCATCTTAAAGGCAGCAAGAGAGAGACAGAGAATTATCTACAAAGGAGTTCCCATTAGAATATCAACTGACTTCTCAATAGAAACACTTCAGGCCAAAAGGGAGTGGAATGAAGTATTCTCAATAATGAAAAGCAAGGGCATAAATCCCAAACTGCTCTATCCAGTAAGGCTATCATTTTAAATAGAAGGTGAAATAAAACACTTTCCAGACCAAAAAAAAAAAAAAATGTTTAAAGGAATACATTACCACCAAACCAGCAATGCAAGAAGTGAATGTTAAAGGGACTGCTTTAAGAAGAAGAAAAGGGAGGGGGAACAAAGGTATAAAGAAAATACAAGTAGCAATAAATAAATACTTATCAATAATAACCTTAAATTTAAATGGATTAAATGCTCCAATCAAAAGACATAGGGTGGATGAATAGATAAGAAAACATGACCCATATATATGCTGTCTACAAGAGACCCACCTCAAAACAAAAGACACACAGTCTGAGTGAAGGGATGGAAAAATATTTTCCATGCAAAAGGAAAGAAAAAAACACAAAAACCCTGGCATAGCAATACTCATATCAGACAAAATAGACTTCAAAACAAAGGCTATTACAAGATACAAAGGAGGCCACTTCATAATACTAAAGGGAATGATTCAAAAAGAAAGTATAACCCTTGTAAACATATATGCACATAATTTAGGAGCACCCAAATACATAAAAAAACTCTTGGTGGATTTTAAGGAGAGATTGACACCAATACATCCATATTAGGGGACTTTAACACCCCACTGACATCACTTGAGAGATCTTCCAGACAAAAAATTAACAAGGAAACAGAGGTCTTAAATGACACACTAGATCAGATGGATCTAACTGATACTTACAGAGCATTTCACTCCAAAGAAACAGAATATACATTCTTCTCAAGTGCACCAGGAATATTCTAAAAGATAGACCACATGTTAGGGCACAAAACAAGTGTATACAAATTCAAGAAGATTGATATAAATACTAAGCATTTTTCAGATCACAATGATATGAAATTAGAAATCAACTACAATAAAAAAAAAAGTCAAAAACACTTAAATGGATGGAGGCTAAATGGCATGTTATTGCACAATTAATGGATTATAGAATGAGATCAAGCAGGAAATTAAAAACTTCCTGAAAACAATTGAAAATGAACATACAACCACCCAAAAGCAGTCCTGAGAGGGAAGTTCATACTACACACCTACCTGAAGAAACAAGAAAAAGAACTAATAAACTATATAACCTTACAGCTAAATGAATTAGAAAGAGAAGAGCAAGTAAAGCCCATAGGAAGTAGAAGAAAGGAAAAAATTAAGATCAGAGTGGAAATAAATGACACAGAGAATAAAAAACAGTACAAAAGGTCAATAAATCCAAGAGTTGTTCTTTGAAAAGATAAACAAGATTGATGAACCCCTAGCCAGACTCATCAAGAAACAAAGGGAGAGAAACCAAATAAATAAAATCAGAAATGAAAGAGGAGATATAACAACAAACAGCACAGAAGTACAAAGGATTATAAGCAAATACTATGAACAACTCTATTCCAACAAACTGGACAACCTGGGTGAAATGGACAAATTCTAAAACTCAATCAGGAAGAATCAGAAAGCCTGAGTAGGCCAATAACAACTGCTGAAATTGAAGCAGTAATTAAAACTCTTCCAGCAAAGAAAAGCCCTGGACCAGAAGCATTTATAAGTGAATTTTACCAAACATTCAAAAAGGAATACCTATCCTCCTGAAACTATTCCAAAAAATTAAAGAGGAAGGTATACTTCCAAGTGCTTTTTATGAGGCCAGCATTATCTTAATTCCAAAAGCAGATGAAGCCATTGGAAGAAAATAACAGGACAATATTCCTGATGAGCTAAAATTTTCAACAAAATATTAGCAAATCGGATCCAGCAATATATTAAAATGATCATACACCATGATCAAGTGGGATTTATTCTGGTGATGCAAGGCTGGTACAGTATTCACAAACTAATAAATGTGATACACCATATAAACAAATTGAAAGATGAAAACCACATGATCATATCAATTGATGCAGAAAAAGCATTAGACAAAATCCAGCACCCCTTTTTTGACAAAAACTCCCAGTAAAATGGGAATAGAGGGATCATACCTCAACATATTAAAAGCCATTTATGACAAACCTACAGCCAACATAATATTCAATGGGAAAAAACTAAAAGTGTTTACCTTAAGAACAGGAACAAGACAAGGATGTCCACTTTTACCACTCATATTCAACATAGTACTGGAAGTCTTAGCCACAGCAATCAGACAAGAAGAAGAAATAAAAGGTATCCAAATTGAAAATGAGGAAGTAAATTTGTCATTATTCACAGATGACATATATTATACATGAAAACCCTAAAGACTTCACCAAGAAACTACTAGACTTGATTAATGAATTTACAAAACCAACATCCACAAATTGATGGCATTTTTATATACCAACTAGAGGCCTGGTGCACAAAATTCATGCACGGGTAGGGGTGGTCCCCTCAGCTCAGCCTGCACCCTCTCCAATCTGGGACATCCCTCTCATAATCCAGGACCACTGGCTCCTAACTGCTCACCTGCCTGCCTGCCTGATCACCCCTAACTGCCCCCCCCTGCTGGCCTGGTCACCCCCAATTGCCCCCCATGCTGGCCTGGTCACCCCTAACTCCCCCACCCACCAGCCTGCTCTCCCCTCACTGCCCCTCCACCCCCGCCAGCCTGCTTAACCCTAACTTTACCCCTGCTGGCCTGGTCGCCCCATGCAGGCTACTATTCAGTCATTTGGTTGCCTCTCACTGCACCCCCTGCTGGCCTGGTCACTCCACACAGCCTGCTGCTCAGTCGTTTGGTCATCCCTCACTAACCCCCCTGCCACCTGGTCACCCCACACAGCCTGTTTGGTCGTCCATTCAGTTGTTTTGGTTGTGACAGTTGCTTAGACTTTTATATATATATAGGTAATGAGTGCTCAGAATGAGAAACTAAAAAAGCAATCCCAGTTACCATTGCAACAACAACAAAAATAAGATACCTAGGAATAAACTTAACCAAGGAGGTAAAAGACCTGTATTCTGAAAACTATAGGACATTGAAAAAAGAAATCAAGGAAGATACAAACAAATGGAAGTGTATACCATGTTCATGGATTGGAAGAATTAACATCATTAAAATGTGTATACTACCCAAAGCAATCTACAGATTCAACACAACCTCTATTAAAATAACAATGGCATACTTCACAGAGCTAGAAAAAATACTCCAAAAATTTATATGAAACCATAAAAAAAAAACTAAATAGCTTCAGCAATCTAGAGAAAGAACAAAATATGAGGGGTCACAATACCAAGTATCAAACTATACTAGAGAGCTATTATAACCCAAACAACCTGGTACCAGCATAAGATCAGGCACCTAGGCCAATGGATCAGAACAGAGACCCCAGAAATTGACCCACACCATTAAGGTCAATTAATATTTGACAAAGGAAGCAAGAACATACTATGGAGTAAAGATAGTTTCTTCAGCAATGGTGTGGGAAAACTGGACAAACACATGCAAAAAGATGAAACTAGACCACCAACTTACAACATATACAAGAATAGACACAAGATGGATAAAAGATTTAAATGTAATGCATGAAATCATAAAATCCTAGAGGAGAATATAGGCAGTAAAATCACAAACATCTCACATAGCAATAAAGTTATGGAAACATATCCTAGGGCAAAAGAAACTAAGGAGAAAATAAACAAATGGTACTAAATCAAAATAAAACGCTTCTGCACAGCAAAAGAAACCACCATCAAAATTAAAAGGGAACCTACTGAATGGGATAAAATATTTGCCAATGATACATATGATAAGGGGTTAATATGCAAAATATATAATGTACTCATCAACTCAACAAAAGGGAGACAAACAATTCCAATTAAAAAATGAGCAGAAGAGTTGAATAAATATTTCTCCAAAGAGGGTATACAAATGGCCAAAATATATATGAAAAAATTCTCAAAGTCACTAATCATCAGAGAAATGCAAATTAAAACAATGAGATATCACCTCACACATGTCAGAATGGCTATCATAAAAAAAATCAACAAACGGCAAGTGATGGTGAGGATGTGGAGAAAAGGGAGCACTAGTTCACTGGTGGTGGGAATGCAGATTGGTGTAGGCACTATGGAAAACAGTATGGAATTTCCTCAAAAACTTAACCTTTTGCACTCGGATGTCTAGTGTGACTCAACACAGTTAGCATTGGTAGCAGCTCGTATGTTGAATCGTATTGAATGTATCAATAATTTGAAATATAAAAAAATCCAAATAAATAAGTTTGTATGAAAAGAAACTCCAGTTTTTTATTCTACTGCCACGCTTTGTAAAATCTGGGGTATTTAAAAAATTAAATCCTGAGTAGAATAAAGGAATCAAGAAAAAAGCAAGCGAGTGCAAAGGGTTAAAACTGAACTTCCATTCAACCCAGTGATCCCACTTCGGGAAATATCATAAAACTCCAAAACACCAATCAGAAAGAATATATGAACCCCTATGTTAATAGCAGCATCTACACTAATAAAAGAGAAGCATGCAAATTGACTGTCCCTCCACTATGCCCACCAGCCAATCAGGAGTGAGTATGCAAAATAACCAATCAAAGATGGCGGCCGCCATGGAGCTGGAGTGAGCAGGAGGCTTGGGTTGCCCAGCGACGGAGGAAGCAAGCTTCTCGCCCGCCCTTGCTGCTGCTGAAGGAGTGGCTGGTGGCCTGGATCACCAGGGGCAATCCCAGGCTTCCAGCCTGCCCTGGCCTCTGCCCAAGGCGTGGCTGGAAAAAAAAAATGAATAACAAAATAGATCCAAAGGCAGATCTCAGAGGGAAGAGGTGGGGAGAAAGAGAAGAGATTAAACAAATAACTTACATGCATATATGTATGCATAGTCTATGGACACAGACAATAGTGTGGTAAAGGCCTGGAGTGGGCCCGGGGTTAGGTGCAGGGGGTGATTGGTGGAAAATAGGGGACATCTGTAATACTATCAGCAAAAGTAAATAAATACATAAACTTAAAATTATATCCTATCTAAAAAAGAAGGAATATGCTAATTGACCATCATGCCTCACAAAGATGGAGGCGCCCACAGCCAATAAGGAGGGAATATGTTAATTGACTGCCATGCCCTCAAATATGGCAACACCCACAGCCACAAGATGGCGGTGCTCAGTCCCCTCAGCCCCACTGGGGTGGCAGGCGCGGCATGGCTGGACCTGCCCCCAGGTGGGTCCAGCCACTCTGCGTGCCTGCCTCCAGAGTCCCCCAGTCCCTTCAGCCCCCCAGTCGCCCAGGGCTGGCCCAAGGCACAGGCAAGCCTTGGTTGTCGGCTGCCCAGCGCCCAGGACTGGCCCAAGGGACAACAAAACGACTGAACAAGCAGGCTGCGTGGGGTGACCAGGCCATCAGGGGGGTTAGTGAGGGATGACCAAATGACTGAACAAGCAGGCTGTGTGGGGTGACCAGGCCATCAGGGGGGTTAGTGAGGGATGACCAAAAGACTGAACAAGCAGGCTGCGTGAGGTGACCAGGCCATCAGGGGGGTTAGTGAGGGATGACCAAATGACTGAACAAGCAGGCTACATGGGGCTACCAGGCCAGCAGGGGGGTTAGTGAGGGATGACCAAACGACTGAACAGCAGGCTGTGTGGGGTGACCAGTCCAGCAGTGGGGCCATGAGGGGTGACCAGTCTGGCGGGGGCGGGGGCAGTTAGGGGTGACCAGACTAGCAGGGGGCCTGTTGGGGGCTACCAGGCTGGTAGGGGGGCAGATGGGAGCGATTAGGCTGGCAGGGGGGGCAGTGAGGAGCAACTAGGCAAGCAGGGGACAGTGGGAGGCAACCAGGCCGGCAGGGGGGCAGTTAGGGGCGACCAGGCAGGCAGGCAGGTGAGCAATTAGGAGCCAGCAGTCCAGGATTGTGAGAGGGATGTCCGACTGCCGGTCTAGACCAGCAGTCGGATATCCCCTGAGGGGTCCTGGATTGGAGAGGGTGCAGGCTGGGCTGAGGGGACCCCCCCTCTGTGCATGAATTTCATGCATTGGGCCTCTAGTATTTATATAATAAAATTAGAAAAAAGAACTTCCAAAATATTTTCATATAAAAATAACCCTGAAGTTAGCATAAATAAATTCTAACAAGTTATCCAATAAAGCTTATAAAAATAAAATTATAAAATAGTTATGTTAAACTACTACAAAATACTGTAGGAATGATAATTATAATGTTTCAGTATGTTGATAGCACTTCCTTTCACTGTTCTTTACTTTAGGACTCCTATAGGCAATACTTCACTATCTACTCTATCAAAACAATTTGTTTAAGAATGAAAATTTTGTCAGATTACTTTATTTAATTTTTACAATACACATTATTAAGATGTTTCTAGTGTTCCAAATTAACTGGCTATTATAAACATTAATCTGAATTTATATTACCAGTGTTATTAAATAAATAATACTGTAAATTGCCTCGGTTTAAAATTTTTTTTTATTTTCTAAGAAGTAGGATACTATGTGTTATGAAATGCTAATTTTCTTAAAAGTAATGATTATATTAAATAATTTATATTAATGTTAAAACATACCCATTACAAATAAGGATGCCAGGAGAGAAACCAAGATGGCCACATAGGTAAATGCTGGTACTCGCCGCCTCCCACAACCACATCAAAATTACAACTAAAATATAAAACAGCCATCATTCAGAACTACCTTAAATCTGGTTGAAGGGAAGTCCTAAAATTAGAGAAATAAAGAAGAAAGCTCATGGAGACTAATAGGAGGGGCAGAGGTGCAGAAGGGGCTAGTCTGACACCCATGTGTGGCATGTTTTTAACTGGAAGGGATATTTTAGCTGCACAGGCCTCCCATGAAGAACAAGAGGTCCCAGCTCAACATCAAACCCCTCAGCTCAGGGTTCCAGAGCTGGTAAAAGAAGTCCCTGTAACTTTGGGCTGTAAAAACCAGTGGGGATTATGGCTGAGTGAAATGAAGGTTGCTGGAAACCTAGGCAGTTCCTCTTAAAGGGCCAGCCCATGAACCTACTCAGACTCACTCCCTCTGAGCTCCAGCACTGGGGCAAGTAGCTCAGGGGAATCCAGGGACATACGGGAAGGAATTGGATTTTCAGGCATCAGAGCAAGAACTGGGGGGTGGCTTTCTCCAAGACAAGGGTGGTCACAAGAGTCATTGTTTCTATGCTTAGAACTACCCTGTGTAGAGCTGACTGGAAGCCATATCTGAGTTTCCATAAGCCTGGCTCACACTGTTCACTCTGCCTAGGTGATTCCCTGCTGCATCCAATTTGCAGCCCTACCCAAGTTGTTTACAGTGGCTTTTCCATATGAATGGCAATTCCTGGCTCAGGCTTCAGACTTTCCCAAAATCTCTCAAACAAGTAGCAGCTGGCATCAACATGCCCCATACCTATCAATAAGTGGTCCAATACAGCATGACCTTGCCTGGGCATTTCCAAGCCCAACACAAGTAGCATCTATCTGCAGATTGCTCTGTAGCTCCTGCCAGGTAGCCCCAGGCAATGGGTGACTTTGTACCTCCTGGGAAAATCCAGAGCCAGTACTCCCACTGGACAGCTTCAGACCATACCAGATTACAACTTACACATCCACAAGTGACACACTCAAGGGGCAGACTCAGTGAGCAAGCACCAAAGAGCCACTAAAGCAAGTCCTGCTCCATAAGGGTGTCTCCTGCACAGCAGCTCTCCCACTATAGTCACAGCTGGTCCTCACAGCCAATTGGCCTGGAGGTCAATTCCTCCCAATGATACCAATAACAATCAAGACTTAACTACAACAAGACTGTGCACACAGCCCACACAGGGGTACACCTAAGAGAGTCCAGCTCAGGTGACTGGGGAGGCTGAGCCACTGGGCCCTACAGGACACCTACTACACAAGGCCATTCTACCAATTCCAGGAGACATAGCAGCTCTACCTAATACAAACACAGGGAAGCAGCCAAAATGTGGAGACAAAGAAATATGTCACAAATGAAAGAACAGAAAAAAATATTCAGAAAAATATCTAAATGAAATGAAAGCTAGCAAACTACTTCATACAGAGTTCAAAACAATGGTTATAAGGCTGCTTGTGGATTTCAATAAGAGCTTCAAGGGACTTAGTGAGAATTTGAAGGATAGTAGTGAATATTTCAAGAAACTTAATGAGAACATCAGACATGGAAAAGGACCAGTCAGAAATTAAGCATACACTAACTAAAATAAAGAATAATTTACAGGGATTCAATAGTCATGCAGAAGATTCCAAGAATCAAATCAACGATTTGGAAAATGAGGAAGAAAAAAACACCCACTCAGAATAGCAAACATAAAAAAGAATCCAAAAATATGAAGATAGTATAAGGAACCTCTGTGACAACTTCATAAAGTAACAACATTCGCATTATGGGGATGCCAGAAGGAGAAGAGATGGGGAAAGATATTGAAAACCTATTTGAAGAAATGACAGAAAACTTCCCCTACCTGGTGAAAGAAATATACTTACAAGTCCAGGAAGCACAGATAGTCCAAACAAGAGGAACCCAAAGAGGCCCACACTAAGACACATTATACTTAAAATGCCAAAGGTTAAAGACAAAGAGAGAATCTTTTATAAAAATATGTTTTCATTGATTTCAGAGAGGAAGGAAGAGGGAGAGAGAGAAGGAAACACCAATGATAAAAGAGAATCATTAATCAGCTGCTTTCTGCATGCCCCCTACTGGGGAATGAGCCTGCAACCTGGGCATGTGCCTTGACTGGGAATCAAACCATGACCTTCTGGTTCATAGGTTGAAGCTCAAATACCGAGCCATACCAGCTGGATCAAAGAGAGAATCTTAAAAGCAAGAAGAGAAAATCAGTTAGTAAGAAGAAGAAAATAAAAGAATAATAAAATGGTAATAAATGCATATCTATCAACAATTGAATCTAAAAATCAAAGTAAATAAATAAGGAATCTAATGAACAAAATAAACTGATGAATAAAATAGAGGCATCTAGACATGGAAAAATTAAGGATGCCAGTTTTTAATATTTGATTCATTTTTCATACATTTATAGATATTAATTTTGGAATTAAAAATATCCTTGTGTAAATGAGATTTATATAGCTTAATGTAAATACCTTTCATTTAAAAAAATAATTTGTATTGTTCCAAAATTGTTTTACTATGAATTGAGATTGCTTAGAAATAGATGTGATTCTTTTTATTAGGTTATCCTATTAGGGTTTGATTTAATTTCACATGGCATATTACATAACTTGAAAATCAATCTTGATTAAAATAGTACATTTATTTTTTAATATATTTATTTTCTAAAATTCCTAATTCATAAACATTTGAGATGTAATTTAGTGTATATCTTTAGTGATCGTTCTCCCTTTACAGCAACTGAAAGGTTAAGGTAAACTAATATTTATAATGTGGTTTACAAATTATTCTCAGGCATATTATTTTATTTATTTTTATAACATATTTGTGAGATAGGTATTATGGCATTTTAAAGAGGTGTAGACAAAAGCTTAAAGAGTTTGAGCTATTCTTTATAGCAGAATGTTTTTATAATAAATCTTTTTATAATAATATTGAAAGGGTTAGCTAGCTAGCTTAATTAGGAAGGTTTAGGAAATGAGGAGGGTCCATAGGAGAGGAATACATAGATGGGGACTTGAAGATGCCAGGGTGCTTATCTTACTTGTACAGAGGATAGAGAAATTCCATAGGCAGATGGAAACATTCCTGGCCTGAGGAATTAAAACAGTCATAAACCAAGGACAAGAATATCTCTGGCCTGAGCAATTAAAGTGACCATAAGTTAGATCAAAAGCAGCCCTGACCTGAGCAGCTGGGAGAGCTATAAGATAAGACTTCTCCAGCCAGCACAACTGGGAAAAAGCCATAAGATAAAATCAAAAGTGGCTCCAACCTAAACAGATAAGATGGCCAAATGAGGAAAAGTGCAGACGTGGGGTCCTGGGAGCTGATTCCAGGGCTAAGGTCCCACGGTAGAGAAGGAGGGTCTCTAGCCTATTTAATGCCTCTAGACAAAGAAAGCAGTGGTCACCCTTCCTAGGGGCCCCTCTGTCCATCCAGGAGGGACAGAGTCTTAGAAATAGGAATTTATAGGACACTTTTCTTAGGTGGGCCCTCTGCCCCTCTGCGCCAAGAGGGACAGAGTTTTAGGCTTAGAATTTGGAATTAAGGTTTTAGAGGTAGTATTTGCTTGCAATTAAGTTTCTGTACTTTTCACCTACCATCTTTTGTCTGTGGCTTCATTCTTCAAATCCATCTGGACAAGGATCTGGCAAAGAAATCACCTTGCTCAATAAAACAACCCAAATCAATATGTTTTTATTAAAACACTAGAGGCCTGGTGCATGAAAATTCATGCACTGAAGCGGCAGTCCCTCAGCCAGGCCTGCCCCCTCTCACAGTCTGGGAGCCCTCAGGGGTGGGAGGCAACCTGGTGATCAGGGGAAGGCAAAGCCTCATCACACCTCTGCTGCTGCCACTGCTGGTAGCGAAAGCCTTGGCCGGCCCTGGTTACCTGAGCCTCAGGCGGCCCTGGGCAGCTGGGCAGCTGCCATCTGAGGCTTGCCTGTGTCTTGTGCTGGCCCTGGGCAGCTGGGCAGCCGACATCTGAGGCTTGCCTGCGCCTTGGGTGTTGGCTGGGCTGAGGGGACTGGGCTCCACCATCTTGTGGCTGTGGGCACTGCCATCTTTGAGGGCGTGACAGTCAATTAGCATATTTCTTCCTTATTGGCTGTGGGTGCTTCCATCTTTGAGGGCGGGACAGTCAATTAGCATATTCCCTCATTGGCTGTGGGCGCCGCCATCTTTGCAATGGTGTGAGGGTAAATTAGCAAATTCCCTCTTTATTAGATAGTATAAACCATTTTTTAAAAATCTAGAACAAAATCCTTCTATGTGTTACCACATCAGGGAATGATGAGGCCTAAAGGATTTTAGCATATTTAAAGAGTAAACTTGTGACTGTCTTACTTAAAATGAGACATTCTTGCTAGGTACCCTGAGGACAGAGACCTCTAGGGGATGAGAAAGATCTGCTGAGAGGTTTTGAAGTTGATTTGTGATGCTTGTTTCCCAGGTGGGCACGGGTGATCCTCTCTAGTGGTGCTTAGGGTGTGTAGCGGCAGGAATTCATTTATTTAAAGACAAGTAATGTTTCTTATTAGTGAAATTGGGAAGGCTAACAATATGTGAGGGTGTTTCCTCTTCCTTATGTCAAGATCTTCAAATAACCATTGTTGCAGAAGACCAAAGAAAAACCAACTGATGCCTTAAAGAAGAGGAGGGACACTGTTTAATACACCGGCGGACTCAGGGAATAGCTTTCCAAATCTGAGTGAAGGAACACGCATGGGGCTTTCCTTTATATCTCCCTCCCTGTGGTCTTTGTCCTGCAAACATGGATTATGCTTCCGGTCCTTTTTGCAGGCCTTGCAAGAAGGCCCCCAGGTGTTGGAGGTCTCCAGGCCATATCTGGTGGTCTGGCCTGGTGCCAGCTTTAATAACCCTCCCTCCGGGCAGTGCACTGTCCACAGCCCCATGGCCTCTGTAACCGGTTCTGCAAGACCAGTATCTGGGAAGGAGGCAGTGACTTAATTATAGGTTATCAGGAATGTACACTGAGCTTGCTGGCATGGATTCAGATCACTAGCCCCCAAGTATCAGAGTTACATTGGAATTAGCCCTTTTTAGCCTTCTTAGTATTTCTGTATGCAAAAACCATTTCTCTTTATAATGGAAGATGTCTATATGTTTAATAAGTCCCTGTGGTCACATCATATCCCCCTTTTATTCTTAAAAAGGAGAATATTCTGTGACATTAGTGGCTGGAAAGTGTTGTTGGCTTTGAGCCATTCCTGACAAACAACAAATGCAGGCAGTTCCTCCTGAGTAAAGTCAGCAACAATTCAATCTTGTTCTCTAAGCCTAACCATCACTCAAGACATAAAACAAAATTATGAAACTACACTCATTATACTCATGGCAGCCCACTTACCAGGGAGCAAAAGGTAGTTGGTTATATTTAGCATCATTTAATTGGGGCCTATTTTCACTCCTGAAATATCAAATATCCATATGTGAGTTTGCTATATTCAAAATCAAATACCCTCTGGCAAACACTGACCTTTCTAAAGTAGAATAAAAGGAATAGGAATACAATATACGTATCCAATATACTCTGAGGCCACAAAGGAACTTATTTAGAAATGATTAACAATAAATCATCCAGGAAAACATTAAATACAACACATCTAAATAATTCATGGGTCAAGAAACTAATCACAAGAAAATTAGAAAATATTTTGAACTGAATGGCAAGAATATATACATATCAAAATACATAGGCTGTTACTAAAGCAGTGCTTAGGGGGAAATTTATAGCTTTAAATTATTACATTACAAACAAAAATCCCAAAATTAATGACCTAAGATTTTTTTTCTTCAAAATGCTAGAAGCAGAAGTACAAAGTGAAACCAAAGTATGTAGAGTGAAGAAAATTATAAATATAAGAGGAAGAATAAAAAAGACAGACACACTTGGAAAAAAGTAACAATGCCCAAAGTATTATTATTTTTATAAATAGTAACAATGTGGACAAACCTCTAGCTAGATTGATTGAGATAAAAAGAAACAACATATAAATCACTGACATCAGAAATGAAAAAGAGGTTTTAACTGCATATCCTACACATTAAAAAGTAACAGGACTATTATGAGCAGCTTTATGCCAATAATTTAGAAATTTAAATGAAATGGACAAACTCTTTTAAAATGCAAGATTAAAAAGTGACACAAAAAGAAACAATAAATATGTTTAGGCCTTTATCTACCAAGGAAATTAAATCCATTATCAAAAACATCTCAGATATAGAGAAAACTTCAGTCCCAGGTGATTTCACAGGTGAATTCCATCAAACAGTCAAGGAGGAAATAATGCCAATTTTATACAATATTTTTCAAAAAAGGAGAGGGGACTATCAAAGGCATCACAGAAAAAGAAAATTATATTGATATTTTTCATGAGTAATCACATTATATATATATATATATATATATATATATATGTATATATTTAACAAAATTGTAGCAAATCAAATCCAAAAATAGATAAATACAATATACTATGAAAAAATAAAATTTATCTCAGGAACTCAAAATAGATTTAAAATTTGAAGATCTACCATGTAACTGAAAGGAGTTTTAGGGATAAAATAGGCAGGTTTAGGGAGTTTTAGGTATAAAGAGGGTCCCTGGGGGAGGAAGGTATATGTAAGGGCTTGGAGCTGTCAAAGGCATACAGTCACAGAGGGGGGAAAACGTGCCACAGGGTAAGGGGGGAGGAAGGCATCCATTCACAGCAGACAGGGAAAAAACCACAGGGTGTGGGGAAAGAGGAAAACAGATTTTCACAGGAGATAGAGAATTCTACCACTGAACCACCAGAGAAAAACAGGGGGCACCAAGTGGGGCTTGAGCTGTGAAGCTGATCTAGTGACCAATTAGAAGGCAGTATGAAGAGACAAAGGACTGCAGTCTTTATGAACCTTAACAAAAGGGGCTTAGTGAGTTACCCCTTGGGACCCACTCCTTACCTGGGAGTCTGTACTTGCTTCCAATACATTTCCATGCTTTTCATCTACCACTTTTGGCCTTGGCTTCATTTTTCAAATCTATCTGGATAAGAACCCAGGAAAGAAATCACCCTTGTGAAACAGAATTTTTGAACTGGAACCCAGATTCTTTGTCCACCGGAATCAAAGAATGAATCCATGGACAGAAAGTGGTATAGCAAAGGTGAAGATTTATTGAAGAACAAGTACGGACTCCCACATGGGGAGAGAGAAAGAGTCCCACAGAACTGACTCCCATGTAGGGAGGGGGAAAGGGTCCCACTGAGTTCCTTTTCCCTATGGCTTGTAAAGGCTGCAGATCCTGGTGCCTTGATATCCCCTCTGATGGGTCACTATTCCCTTAGACTGGTTACTATAGTAACTCCTGGGCTCTAAGGTTGAGTCTCACATGGGACATGTGAAGTTCTCTCCCCCTCCTTCCTTATTGTTTTCCTATTCCCTTTGGGCTTTCTTCCTCTCCTTCTGGATGAAGGGCTTCCTTCTCTTTACCTTGTAAATATAGACCTTGTGATGTTCCCAGCTCCCTAATTCTATGGAAATGTACTTGTAGCAGCTTTTCAGCTCCCCCATTCTATGGAAATATACCTTCTGCTGCTCTGCAGCCCTGTACTTCCTCCATGGTCCCCCTAATCTACAAAATTTCTAAAATTTCCTAAACTTGTCCTATTTTACCCCCAAAATTCCTGTTTCACTTGCATCCTGTTAAGAAAAACAACCTGAGTCATAATTCACCATAGTAAGAGAATAAAGGAGAAAATCCACACAGTAATTTCTGTAGATGCAGAAAAAATATTTGACAAAATGACTAGAAAACAGACTGCCTCCTTTTGAAACCCCCCTTTCCCACTTCTGTATAGCCATAAGAAATTTATATAACCTCTCTGTTCCTCAGTGTTATTATATACAGTATGGAGAAAATCTTGTTATGAAGGCTATATAAATATTATTTGTTAAGTGCTTTCAAATGAAACTTAGATTTTCTGAAAATCACATCAATTTATTAATTATATTGTTTCTCACAAAAAGAGACCACCCTTCAATTTTCATAAAAATTTTAATATAAGGTTCTTGTTGTTATTAGAATAGCACTCACTCATTGAATATTGAAGTTTTTAAAAAAGTTAAATATTGTAGGTTATACCACAATTTTATATAAATCCCTTTAATAATGACTTTTATTATCACTTAATATAATTTATATTTTCATATTAAGATATCATAAAGTAAAGATACATAAGAATCCATAGAACATTTTTGAAATATTATTCTAGTATGTATATCCTTAAGTGGCATGTTTTGGTGCATTGATTAAAATGGCTCACCAAATTGATTTTAATAGTTGAAATTTTCAAGTTTTTAAGATTTCCAATGCAAATTCAGTCTTTATGAATGTCAGAAACAAACTTCTAACAACTGCCTAAAGTCTGAATACATGTAAGTACCTTTGTTAAACTTTAAAAATTAAGGTAAAAGTTAATTTTAACTAGAAATTGTAGTCATTGAGGATGAATTCAAGAAATTCTTGATGTATTTTAATAACTGACAAAGGCAAGAGGATACATACAATATTAATTTTATGAGTTTTTATGCTTGAGTGAACATAAACATTTGTAATTGTATTTACAGGCTTGGCTGTGTTGAAAGATAAGAAATAATTACATTCATGCCTGATGGGGAAAAGGCTTCACAATTTATGCAAGTTGTATATGTTAACAGAACTGTAGTATTAGGAAAGTCAATCAAATGTTAATTAATTACAAGAAAAAGTGCTATCTATGAATGCGTTACAGCAAATAAATCTATATAGTTCAGAAATTGAAAATATTTTCATTTTTCTCCCTATTATAATTTTTTTCTGCCATACATAAATTATGATGTAATTAGGCTTTCATATCAGGTAGATAATTATGATTTGAATAATATTTATATAACTTCCTTTCTTAAAATTTATCTTTATTGTTGAAAGTATTGATACAGAATTTTTGGACTGGAATCTGGATTCTTTGTCGGCTGGAATCAAAGAATGAATCCATGGACAGAAGGTGGTATAGCAAAGGTGGAGATTTACTGAAGAACAAGTACAGACTCCCACGTGGGGAGAGAAAAAGAGTCCCACAGAACGGACTCCCACGTGGGGAGGGGGAAAGGGTCCCACTGAGTTCCTTTTCCCTACTGCTTATAAAGGCTGCAGATCCCTTAGACTGGTTACTATAGTAACTCCTGCGCTCAAAGGTTAAACCTCACATGGGACATGTGAGGTTCTCCCCATTTCTTCCCTATTGTTTTCCTATTCCCTTTGGGCTTTCTTCTTCTCTCTAAGACAGCTGCGAGGACCCGGGATGCTGGGTGACCAACCCTTGTATGCATCCCCTGGATGGGTCAGAATTTAATTACATGTGTTGTTAAGACCCTAATGAGGCGGTCTGCACGCCATGGAGAGACTCTCTCCCAGCACCTCCGCTGTGGCTCTTACTCACATAAGAACATCTGGGAATCCCGGACCAGAGGGAGAATTGCCTCTTTGATCTTCAGAGCTGGGCAGGGACCCAAGCACTCATTTAGTGGATGGCCGGGCTTTGACTTGCGACCGGCGGAAGCCTAACGCTCTAACCTGACCCGGCATCAGTTTACCCTTCCATGGGAGACTTCTTCTTCTAGCGGCACTCGCCCTAGTGGCCTTTACTTGATGACCCATGCCCACTTCGGTTTTGGCCCTGGAGAATACATCCAGAAAGGAGTAGTGGAAGAGGAGAGAGAGAGAGAGAGAGAGAGAGAGAGAGAGAGAGAGAGAGAGAGATGCCCGCTTTTTAGACAGCAGCCAAGTTTAAGTGACTGGCAGGCATCTGTCAGCCTCCAAAATCGTACAAGAGACAGAAAAGAGACAGAATCCATGGCTACTCACCATTCGATGTGAAGAGGGCTGACTGACTTACAGAGAAATTCCCAGCCAACGCACAATCTGATATGGAATTTTTGGACTGGAACCGGGATTCTTTGTCCACCGGAATCGAAAAATGAATCCACAGACAGAAAGTGGTATAACAAAGGTGAAGATTTATTTATTTATTTATTTATTTATTTATTTATTTATTTATTACTTATTTATTTATTTATTTTAAAATATATTTTATTGATTTTTTACAGAGAGGAAGGGAGAGGGATAGAGAGTTAGAAACATCGATGAGAGAGAAACATCGATCAGCTGCCTCCTGCACACTCCCCACTGGGGATGTGCCTGCAACCAAGGTACATGCCCTTGACCAGAATCCAACCTGGGACCTTTCAGTCCTCTATCCACTGAGCCAAACCGGTTAGGGCAGGTGAAGATTTATTGAAGAATAAGTACAGACTCCCACATGGGGAGAGAGAAAGAGTCCCACAAAATGGACTCCCACTGAGTTCCTTTTCCCTGTGGCTTATAAAGGCTGCAGATCCTGGTGCCTCGATATCCCCTCTGATTGGTCACTATTCCCTTAGACTGGTTACTATAGAAACTCCTGGGATATGTGAGGTTCTGCCCTCCTCCCTGCTCCTTCCCTATTGTTTTCCTATTCCCTTTGGGCTTTTGTCTTCTCCTTCTGAAGGAAGGGCTTCCTTCTCTTTATTTTGTAAATATAGACCTTTTGCGATCAGGCAGACAGAGGTGGGGCAGTTAGGGGTGACCAGGAAGGCAGTCAGGTGAGTGATTAGGAGCCAGCAGTCCAGGATTGTGAGAGGGATGTCCGGCTGCCGGTTTAGGCCCGATCCCTGAGATCGGGCCTAAACCGGCAGCCGGACATCCCCCAAGGGGTCCCGGATTGGAGAGGGTGCAGAGTGCACTAAGGTGACCCCCTTCCCATGCATAAATTTTGTGCACCGGGCCTCTAGTATATATATATATATAAATTTTCTGATTGTTGGTTTTTTTTAAAGACTTTAGCCAGTGTACAAAATATTTAAATATGTATCAAAAAATGATCACAATTATTAAAATATTAGGAGATTTTTATTCAGTCCTGCAAATTTAAACCATGGAGTCTGTTCTATATTTCTACTAGAGGCCTGGTGCATGAAATTCGTCATGAGTGGGGTCCGTAGGCCTGGTCAGTGATCAGAGCTGATCTGAGACAGGCCAATCAGGGCCGGGCCGGAGAGGAGGCGACGGTCACCAGGCCAGCATGGAAGTAACAGACGCTGGATGCCGACGCCGCCATCATTGGTGCACTGCCACTGCGCAGTTCCCTGCCCCCCCTCCTCCTTCCCTTGCCCCTGCTCTGCCACCAGGGAGGGTGGGCAGCAGGCTGATTGGGGCTTACCGGCCGGGGGGAGGGACAGGGCACAGGAGGTTGGCCACTGGCCCCAAGGAGGGAGCTGGCTTTCAGCCCCCCTGGGAAAGGGGCCGTGTCTGCCACCACCCACCCCCAGTTCCCCATCCCAGCCCAGGACCCGAAGACCCCAGCGGGGCTAGGCGCGAAAGGAATGGATGCTGGCCGCCGCCGCTGCCATCATCGGCGCTCCGCCACCATGCAGTTCCCTGTCTCCCCGCCTCTTTCTTCCCTCACTGCTGTGCCACCACTGTGGCGGGCTGGCGGCAGGCGGGGAGGAATGAGGCATGGGAGGATGGCCGCCAGCACCGAGGAGGGAGCCTGCCCTTGGCCCTCCCTGGGAAAGGGGCCATGTTCGCTGCCACCCACCCCCAGTTCCCTGTCCCAGCCCGGGGACCAGCCCTGATCGGGTGATTGGGACCTGCTGGCTGGGGGAGGCATGTCGAGAGGTTGGCCAGTCAGGGGAGGTTGGCTGTGGGAGCACACTGACCACCAGGGGGCAGCTCCTGCATTGAGCATCTGCCCTCTGGTAGTCAGTGTGCATCATAGCAACCGGTCATTCTGATCGCTTAGGCTTTTATATATATAGATTAGTGGATGTGTGTTATCCAATGAAAACATTGCCCTATACTATATTAGTTGTAATGTCACTGCCTGCTTTGATTTATCTTGAATATAAACAGGACAAAGTCTTATAAATATGTGTGGTTTTATGTTTGATAATAATAAGTATGTGTAAAAAGGGTTAATTTATTCAACAAACATACCAAATGCCCCAACCTATATACAAAGGACTTTTATAGGTGTGGAAACAGATATGAAACAAAATTATTTCGAGCAACTTCGCCTTGGAATGTTGAAAATAAGACAAAAACAGATGAGGTCATTTTTAAAGTACAGTGAAAATCTCATAAGGTTTAAATGCTTAATTGATTTCATTCATTTAAATGGATCCATGTCTTTTGCATTTGCTTTTAAAATTCAAATATTCATTTGCTTCTTTGGTTAAACTGACTAGAGGCACTGCATGGGTAGAGAAACCTTATGAATTACAAATTAATTTGTTATTTATTTATTGTTAATCCTCACCTGAGGCTATTTTTTCCATTAATTTTTAAAGAGAATGGAAGGGAGGGATGAGGGGGAGACAGCCATGAGAGAGGGAGAGAGACTGATGTGAGAGAGACACATTGAGCCAAACCCTAACCCTACAACTCTTTGGTGCAGGCCAATGCTCTAACCACTGAGCAACCAGCCAGGGCAAATTTATTCATTTTTTAAAAAATAATATCTTCCTGTGAATAAGGAAAACAGCAGTTAGTAGAAATATGTTGTATGGCTTTTCTATTTTCTATTTCATAAAGTAATATTCTATATATTTTTAATATAGTTGGATATAATTTAGGAGTTTATATATAATCAAATATAACCAACATTACAATAATGTTTAATTTTGTAATAAATTTCTAACATGTATATTTGGTTCCATTGACTAATAATAGTTTTGATAGATACAGATAGCTTTACTGATTATGTCTAGCAAATCTGGTGGCTAAAATCATTAATTAAAGCAGCTATTCACATAAACATATTGACTCACTGGCTTGATTTAGGGATTGAAAGATGAGTTATTCTTTCTATTCAAATTGTAAACTGCCTCATTTTTCTACTTTTCATTTTTTTAAGATGGGAATTGGTGAAAGGTGGCTCATATATGTAAAAAGGAGATTGTTTGACAGCATGCAACTTTTGAAGTGAACATTGACAGGCTGTCATGCTTAATAGCATTGAAGAAATGAAACCGGCATCTTCTACTCCTTTTGGTTCTGTGGTTTCTAGGTTTCCCAGGAGTACCAACAGTGTGACTCAGCTGGTATATTCTTTCTCCAGAAATCTTAAGCAACTGAGAAGTTCCCGTGTATAAACAGACTATGCAAATTCCTATCATATATGCTATAACACAATCCATTGCTTATGTATATTTGCTATATCAAAGGATTAGTAAGTTAAAAACTGCAGATGAGGGAGGCTCATAGAAGAGGTCAAGACTCATTTACAGTTTTCCCTGAAAGTTGGTCACGCATCACTTCCCTTTAAATTAATTGCCAGTTTCTGATTACTGATTGGCAGACAGCGAGGAAGGCTTGAACGATGAGTTATAGAACATTTGGCATCTTCTTCACTGGACCCCTGCCTTCCAGTCTGTTTTGTAGGAAATCTTTACTCATCTTCATTATAATGCAACCTGCAAAATGCGTACTTCTGTATTGATTTAGTTTTTACACAGAATACTTTAGAAGCTTAAGATAAAAAGCTGACTTCCTTTCTACAATAGTAATTCAGTGAGTTGGCTGTTAATTAGAATTATAACACAAAATTCTGAGGACACTCATCTGCTGTCAAGGGTTCATATTTGAAGCAGCAAATCCAAGGCTTAGAGGACTTTTAGTTGAGATGATAGGCAGGTGGTATTTCACAGCAATTTTAGATTTGGCACTAGAGTTAATTGTACTTCAGCCAAGAATGTTTTGTATGATTCTGAAAGTTCATGAGTAGATTCACTTAACAAAAAAAGCTGTGTAAAACTAGATATTTTACCTTATTAAGATAGTTTAAAATGTTGTATTTAATAATTATATAAAATACAGGCAACAAGAAAATAAGTGAATATATCATTCCTAAACTCCATCACCTCAAAGCAAATATTAACATTTGCTGACCATAATTCTATTCACCCTTCTATGCATATACATAGATAGAGATAAATAGGTATAAGAACTTGACTAAATACTATGATTGTTTTACCAAAGTACAAAAATTTTGTTTAATATTGAGAAGAAGAAAAAGCAATTGAAATTAAGCTTAATAAATTGCTGTCTTTAGACAATGTTTTCCTTGCAAGAAGAGATTAGTTTCTAAAATATGTCTCTAACTGTAAAAATATATGAGAAATATTAGAAGACTGACTTTAAGGTACATTTTTCAGTTTGGGGCAAATATCTATTACCTTCTGATATGAAGTGAAAGGAATTGAGTGCATATTTATGTACATCTTCTTTGACCTCTAACTTTCCAATCATTTTTTAATTTAAAATCTTTATTGTTGAAAATATTACATATGTCTTATTTTTTCTGCCATTGACCTCTCTGCTCCCACTCCCAACCCTCAGCACAGGCCCTCACCTCCCTACTGTCTGTGTCCATTGGTTCTGCTTATAGGCATGCATACAAGTCCCCTTTGGTTGATCTCTTACCACCACCCCTTCCCACCCTCCCCTGCCTTCCCTTTGAGGTTCCACGGTCTGCCCAATGCTTCTATGTCTCTGGATCTGTTTTTGTTCATCAGTTTATGTTGTTCATTATATTCCACCAATGAGTGAGATCATGTGATATTCATCTTTCTCCGACTGGCTTATTTCCCTTAGCATAATGCTCTCCAGGTGTATCCATGCCATTGCAAATGGTAAGAATTATTTCTTTTTTACAGCAGCATAATATTCCATTGTGTAGATGTACCACAGATTTTTAATCTACTCATCTGATGATGGGCACTTAGGCTGTTTCCAAATCTTAGCTATTGTAAATGGTGCTGCTATGAACATAAATATAATATATGGTGTTTCTGATTTCGTGGGATATATTCCTAGAAGTGGGATTACTGGATCAAATGGGAGTTTCATTTTTAATTTTTTGAGGAAACTTCATACTATTTTCCACAGTGGCTACACCAGTCTACATTCCCACCAGTAGTGCATGAGGGTTCCTTTTTCTCCACATCTTCCTGACCACTTGTCACTTGTTGATTTGTTGATGATAGTCATTCTGACAGGTGTGAGATGGTATCTTGTTGTTTTAATTTGCATCTCTTGGGTGAATAGTGACTTTGAGTATTTCTTTATATGTCCCTTGGCATTCTATACGTCTATTTCAGAAAAATGTCTGTCTAGGTTCTTTGCCCATTTTTGATTGGATTGTATATCTTCCTTTTGTTAAGTTGCATGAGTTCACTATAAATTTTGGAGAATAGATCCTTATTGGATGTAACATTGGCAAGTATGTTATTACATACAGTAGGCTCTCTTGTTGTTTTCTTGATGGTTTATTTTGCTGTGAAGAAGCTTTTTATTTTAATGTAGGCCCATTTGTTTATTTTCTCCTTAGTTTCCATTGTTCAAAAACCACATGATCATATCAATTGATGCAGAAAAAGCATTTGACAAAATCCAACACCCTTTCTTGATAAAAACTCTCAGCAAAATGGGAATAGAGGGATCATACTTTAACATAATAAAAGCCTTATATGACAAACCTACAGCCAACATCATACTCAATGGGCAAAAACTAAAACCATTTCCCCTAAGAGCAGGAGCAAGACAGGGATGCCCACTCTCACCACTCCTGTTCAACATAGTATTGGAAGTGCTAGTCATAGCCATCAGACTAGAAGAAGAAATAAAAGGCATTCAAATTGGAAAAGAAGAAGTAAAACTGTCATTATTCACAGATTACATGATATTGTACATAGAAAACCCTAAATATCCCATCAAAAATCACTAGACTTAATAAATGAATTTTGCAATGTAGCAGGATACAAAATTAACACCCAGAAATCTATGGCATTTTTATTCATTAATAATGAACTCAGAGAAAGATAAACTAAGCAAACAATCCCATTTCCCATTCCAACAAAAATATTAAGATACCTAGGAATAAACTTAACTAAGAAGTAAAAGACTTGTACTCGGAAAACTACAGGACACTGAAAAAGAGATAGAGGAAGATAAACAAGTGGAAGATTATACTGTGTTTATGGACTAGTTGAATCAACATCATTAAAATGTCCATACTACCCAAAGCAATCTACTGATTCAATGCAATCCCCATTAAAATACCAATGGCATATTTCACAGATCTAGAACAAACTCTACAAAAATTTATATGGAATAAAAAAAGACCCAAATAGCCACAGCAATCCCAAGAAAGAACAAAGTTGGAGGAATCACAATACCAGATATCAAGCTATATTACAAAGCCACTGCTCTCAAAACTGCCTGGTACTGGCACAAGAACAGACATATAGACCAATGAAACAGAACAGAGAACCCAGAGATCTACCAAGGCCATTATGCTCAATTAATATTTGACAAAGGAGGCAAGAGCATACAATGGAGTCAAGACAGTCTCTTCAATAAATGGTGTTGGGGAAATTACACAGATAAATGCAAAAAAAATGAAACTACACCACCTATTTACACCATCTATCATAATAATAAAAGGCCAAGAGGTGTCACGACCAAAACGACCAAACAACTGGTCAACATGAGGGGACCGCTGCCTGGATTGGGGCGTGGCTGGCTTTCAAACCACCAGTGGCCCCTAGCCCAGGCCGGCCCAGCACCCCAGAGGGGACCCCCGCCACAATCAGGGGCATGGCCAGCCTTCAAACTGCTGGTCACCCATAGCCCAGACCGGGACGGCGTTGGAGGGTGCTGCATGTGAGGCGCAGTCTTTTAAAAATAAAAGAAGGCCTGCTGGAACTCCTAGGCACTTCCTGGCACTGGCCGTCCCACCTCCACTCCCATCCTGCGTGGAGCCCCAGGCGGAGTGGCTCAGGTGGATGTGGGCCACGGCCCCAGGCCCCAGGCCCCATGGGGGTGGAGAGGTTCGCCCTGCAGCAGATGTAGTGACCCCGGTTAACTTTGCTGGAGAGTCTGAATTGGACTGAATGGACTGCAGCTGGCGGTGCTGGCCAGGTTAAGCTCCAGGAAGATGTTTTGTAAGAAGAATAGGCAAGCCTATTCTCCCAGTAGAGTTCTGATCACCGAGAATGATGTGAAGGGAGGCCTCCAGAAGTCTCACATTTTATATGACCGAGCAGGAGAAGAGCCTACAACTGCATCTCTGCTCCTCATAAGTCGATGTGGGCTCAGACCCAAGTGCCTCCCTCTACTGGCTGGCACGCATGCTCGAAGGAGGAGAGGACCCGCTGTTTGTGGCAAGATGGCTGGTGAGGTTTGCCTGTGAAGACATAGGTCTGGCAGACCCATCTGCATTACCACAAGCAGTGGCCGCCTAACAGGGCTGTCACTTCAATGTGAGGTGCTTCTGGCCCAGTGTGTGGTCTATTTTGCCAGAGCCCCAAAGTCTATTGAGGTGTACAGTGCCTACAACAATGGCAAAGCCTGCCTGCGGAACCACCAGGGGCCTCTGCCCCCATCCCGCTGCACCTGGGGAACGCGCTGAACCAGCTCATGAAGGACCTGGGCTATGGCAAGGGCTGCAAATACAGCCCCAGGTACAGCGAGCCTGTGGACCAGGAATACCTGCCCGAAGAATGGAGAGGCGTGGGTTTCTTCAAGCAGAGGCGATGCTGACTCTTTGAGGCTATGACAGCAGAAGGATGTTACTTTCTTTTCTTTTTTCTTCTTCCTTTTTTTAAAAATAGGAATGGCCAAAAAGAGAGTAAATAGATTGTGAAGTTGGTTTCCTGGTAAAACTTAAAACAGCCCAACTTTTTGTGCCAGAAATTTGAGAGTTTCTTAAGTGGAGGCACAGCCACTTCAGCTAAGTGTGTAATGTTGAATTGTGTTCATTTGCACTCTGCAATGGTTATGCGTATGGAAGTGTCTGGCAGCTTTGTGCAATGAATTAATGTTCTAAGGAATTATCTATTTTGTCATAGTATTTAAACTATAATGTCATTTCAGAATTCAATTCTGAAGGATTTTTTTTCCCTTTAAAAATGTGTACTCTGGGTAGTTTTAATTAGTAAAAAAATGTAATTGTGATTTAATACTGCATAGTGCTCTGGGGTATTTTATTTTTTTATATGCAAAGGTCTTATGAGCCAATAAAACTATTTCAAAGTAAAAAAAAAAAAAAAACACCACAAAAAACAAAAAACTTTTCTGGGGAGGCCGGCAGGGCTCTGGCGTGTTCAGGGGAAGGCTGTTTATGCCAGAACCTGGGTGCGCGGCCGCACACACGCTGTGGGCATGTGCTGGGAGTGTGGCGCAGGCATCATTTGGACACTTGTGTGTGAAAAGGTGTGCACACACCTTTGTGTACATAAATACATCTATTTCTCAGAAGCGAACCTGGAAGGGTGCTTTATCTCTAATGGGCAATTTTCAAAATGTAATCCAGAGCAAGGGATCTGTAGCGAAAACACGCACACAAGAAAAGGTTTTTGATACTAAACACAAAGCTGCAATTGAAGTGTTTATGCAAAAATGTACTGTGAATCAAACATATGGTGATATTTATTGTCTAATGGGTCTGTTTGAAAGGTTTGGTCAATCAGTTTGGTTGAGGAAGGGGGTGTGGCTGGTTGTTTTTAAAAATTAAACTCCTCACAGTTTTTAAGACAAACGTGTTAACCTAAAATCTTCAGAAGGCAGGGTCAGGGGTCTTTTAAGACCTTTGTATAGGCCTAAGACATAAAAAAGTAGCTACCTTTTTAAGATGTGGCCTAAAAGAAACCTGTTATTTTCAGTTACTAGAGGCCTGGTGCATGAAATTCATGCATGGGGGGTGGGGGGTGTCCCTCAGCCCAGCCTGCACCCTCTCCAATCTGGGACCCCCTAAACGGGCGGTCAGACATCCCTCTCACAATCCAGGACTGCTGGCTCCCAACTGCCCTCCCCTGCAGGCCTGTCCCCCTCCAACTTCCCTCCCCTGCTGGCCTGGTCCCCCCCAACTGCCCTCTCCTGCAGGCCTGGGTCCTGCTCAACTGTCCTTCCCTGCAGGCCTTGTTCCCCCCCACTGCCCTCCCCTGCAGGCCTGGTCCTTTCTAACTGCTCTCCCCTGCAGGCCTGGTCCCCCCATAACTGCTCTCCCCTGCTGACCTGGTCCCCCCCAACTTCCCTCCCCTGCTGACCTGGTCTCCCACAACTGCCCTCCTCTGCCAGCCCAGTCACCCCTAACTGCCCTCCTGGCTTGCCTGATCACCCACAACTGCCCTCCCCTGCAGGCCTGTTCCCCCCTAACTGCCCTACCCTGCAGGCCTGGGTCCCCCCCAACTGCCCTCCCCTGCAGGCCTGGATCCCCCCCAACTGCCCTCCCTTGCTGGCCTGGTCACCCCCAACTTCCCACAACTGCCCTCCCCTGCAAGACATCTTGTGGTGGCCATCTTGTGGTGGCCATCTTGTGGTAGCCATCTTGTGTCCACATGGGGGCAGCCATCTTTGACCACATGGGGGTAGCCATCTTATGTCTTGGTGTGACTGTCTTCAAAGTAAAATAACATATTTGCAGCCTTTTTATGTGAGGTTTTTTTTTTTCATATTTTCATTACAATATTTGAAATAGGTGTTGTCATTATTTTAAAGCAATGGTTCTCAATCTTTCTAATGCCGTGACCCTTTAATATAGTTCCTCATGTTGTGGTGACCCCCAACCATAAAATTATTTTTGTTGCTACTTCATAACTGTAATTTTGCTACTGTTATGAATCATAATGTAAATATCTGTGTTTTCTGATGGTCTTAGGCAACCCTTAGGTGACCCACAGGTTGAGAACCATTAGCAGGGTTGCCTAAGACCACTGAAAAACACAGATATTTACATTACGATTCATTAACAGTAGCAAAATTATAGTTATGAAGTAGCAACGAAAATAATTTTATGGTTGGGGGTCACCACAACATGAGGAACTGTATTAAAGGGTCGCGGCATTAGAAAGGTTGAGAACCACTGTTTTAAAGCAATAATTTTTTCCTCTCAATATCAGAGACCTAAATTTTCACACACACCCCAAAAATGTTTATTTGAAGTAACTTATGCATCTGGACTCCAGGTGGCCTAATTCAACATTACACACTTAGCTGAAGTAGCTGTGCCTCCACTTAAGAAACTCTATGGGTGCTGGCAGGGGAGGGCAGTTGGGAGTGATCAGACTGGCAAGGGAACAGTTAGGCATCAATCAGGCCAACAGGAGAGCAGTTAGGGGGCAATCAGGCTGGCAGGCAGGTGAGCGGTTAGGAGCCAGTGGTCTCGGATTGTGAGAGGGATGTCTGACTGCCAGTTTAGGCCCGCTGGGATTGGGCCAAAACTGGCAGTAGGACATCCCTTTGGAGAGGGTGCAGGCTGGGCTGAGGGACACCCCTCCTCTGTGCATGAATTTCATGCACCAGGCCACTAGTCCTAATACATAAAAACCCTGGGTCTGTCACGACTGGAGGCTTGACTAACCGGAAGTCAGTCCTGCAGTCAGCGCTGGGTTGCAGTGGTGACCCAGCACTGACTGCTGACGGGGCTGCAAATCAGGCCTGGAGAGAGGCCTGAAGAGAGAAGCAGGGTCTGATCCGTAGCCTCTGTGGCAGCTGTTGATCAGCACTTGCCTCTTTCTTTCTCTCCAGCAGTCATGCCTCCATTTCTCTCCATGCCTCCTCCGGGGCTGCTGGTCAGCTCCACCTTTCTGATCAGGCCACATTGATAGGCTCAGAGATACTGACTGGCATAGAAACCGACCAATCAGAACCAAATCTGGGTGAAGTGTGAGGAGCCAATGGCTGCTTAGGAGGCAGAGCTTTTGACGCAGACTGGCATAGGAACTGACCAATCAGAACCAAATCCGGGTGAACTGTGAGAAGCCCATGGCTGCCTAAGAGGCGGAGCTTTTGAGGCTGACTGGCATAGAAACCGACCAATCAGAACCAAATTGGCCAGCAGAGGAGGGCAGTTGGGGGCAAGATCAGGCCAGAAAGGGAGGGCAGTTAGGGGTGATCAAGCAGGCAGAGGCAGTTAGGGGCAATCAGGCTGGCAGGGAAGGGCAGTTGGGGGTGATCAGGCCGGCAGGGGAGAGCAGTTGGGGGTGAGATCAGGCCAGCACGGGAGGGCAGTTGGGAATGAGATCAGGCTGGCAAGGGAGGGCAGTTAGGGGTAACCAGGCCAGCAGGGCATGGCAGTTGGGGGTGACTAGGCTGGCAGAGGAGGGCAGTTGGTGGTGACCAGGCCAGCAGGGGAGGGCAGTTGGGGGCTATTGGGCTGGCAGGAGAGCAGTTAGGTGTTAATCAGGCCAGCAGGGAAGTGGTTAGGGGGTGATCAGGCTGGCAGGCAGAAGCAGTTAGGGGCAATCAGGCAAGCAGTCAGGCTAGTGGTTAGGAGCCAACAGTCCCAGATTGTGAGAGGGATCCCAGATTGGAGAGAGTACAGGCTGGGCTGAGGGAACCCTCCCCCCCCCCAGTGTACAAATTTTGTGCATCGGGACTCTAGTCTCTTAATAAAAGATATGCTTATTTTTAAAGTGAAAAATATTTGTAAAGCACAAGAATTTAATAATTAAAATTGAATTAGTCAACTAACATTGGTTTGGTTTAAATATGATAACAAACTTTGAAGCTAAATAAAGTCACTCAAATTCAAAAAATAATTTTATACTTCAGAATGCCTTTAACCCTCAACTGTTAATTAAGCAGTAAATAAATAAATAAAAAGGGGACACAAACAAAACTTGTACATACATGTTCATAGCAGTACTATTCACAGTAGTCAAAATGAGGAAACACAAATGTCCATCAATGGAGGAATGAATAAACAAAATATAGTATATCAATACAATGAGATATTGTTTGGCTTTAAAAAGGAATTAAAGGGAGTTTTTAGGCATAAAATAGGCAGGTTTAAGAAGTTTTAGGAATTAGGGGAAGAACCACAGGGCTGCAAAGCTGGGAGCTGAAAAAAAGTATACATACACAGAATAAGGGAACTGCCAAAAAGTATACATTTACAGAATAAATTTACATTTACAGAGAGGAAGCCACCCATGCACAGAATAAAGAAGAAGGTCACAGGGAATAGAAAAACAAAAGGAAAAAAAAGAGGAGAACCCCATATGGGGTTTGAGCTCTGAAGCTGCTATAGTGACCAATCAGAGGGGATATCAGGACACAAAGAACTGCAGCCTTATGAACCTTAGGAAAGAGGGACTTAGTGGGTCTCTCTCTCGCCCTCCTCTCGTGGGAGTCTGTGCTTGTTTCTCAATAAATTTACACTTTTTCCTATACCACCTTTTGTCTGTGGCTTCATTCTTTGAATTCACCTGGACAAGAACCCAGGAACCTTTGCATCCTGCCCAGAGGAAAAAAAACATGCATTCCAGTTTAATCTCTGCATTTCAGAATGAAATACTGATACCGGCTACAATATAGATGAATCTTGAAAACATTATGCTAAGTGAAAGAAGCCAAACACAAAAGGCCACATATCTCATGATCCCATTTATATGAAACTTCCATAGTTGGCAAATCCACAGAGATAAAAAGTTGATTAGTAGTGTCCAGGGACTAGGGGTAGAAAGAGAATGGGGAGTGACTACTTATTGGATACAAGATTTCTTTTTGGAGTGAAAATATTTTTCTGGAACTAGAGAGTGGTGATGGTTGTACAACACTGTGAATGTAGTAAGTGCCAATGAAATGTATATTTTAAAATGGTTAAAATGGTAAATTTTATGTGAATTTTACCACAATAAAAAAAAAAGAAAAAGAAAGAAAGGAAGGAAGGAAGGAAGGAAGGAAGGAAGGAAGGAAGGAAGGAAGGAATAAATCACATTCTGACGTGGCTGGAGTTGTATGCCTTAGGACCTGGGAGTTAACTTTGAAATGTGGTCCATTCTCCTTATCTGAGAACTGCCTATCATCATGGAAAGATTAACAACCTTGTTACCAAAACAGTGGAGTCCCAGAGGTGCCGGCCCTTTGCAACCCCCAGCCCACATTGCCTGTAATCTTTGTCCTTCTACAACAACAACAACATAAGCAGCTGGCTTGGGGGGGGGGGGAGAACATATTTTTGTGGGTGACCTGCTGCTCTCCCATTTTGCCAACAATATTGGAAAATAAAATGCTCATATATGATTCAACCCTGCCTTTGCTTAATTGACTCAACTAATGACAGGCAGCTCGGACCCAGTCAGTCTCATTTTACATATATTATCCCAGTGTCTGGTACATAATAGATATGCATTAAATATGAACTGATCAATGAGTGAATGAGTAAGTACTTAAATAAGTAAATAAATACATGGATATGTGTGATTAGACTAGTTCTTTTTTTGTATTTTTAGAGTCAAGTTTTGCAATTTTGCTTCATAAAATATAGTGGGAAGCTCGTAGATGTTTGAGTTTTCCTCCAGTTTTGTAAGTCTACTGATATTTAGTTCTGATCTCCTCTAAATTAGTATGACCTTCCAGTGTATACATATATTCTTGGGAAAAGTGATAAATTCTTCCAGATATATATGCTACTTAAAAAAATAATATATGTTTCTCATGCAAACTAATGTTTTCTGATGTATGAAGAGCCCTAATACCTTACAATGTATTAAAAATTTTCTTTATGGATGGTAGAATTTTTAAAGTATTTTTAATGGTTTTATAAATACTATAAAGTTGATGACTATCACTTTCCAATAGGCAATGAATTTTCATACTTATGTGTATGTATTTTGTGTCTTGGGAATAAATGTAATGAAATACAAAGGATAAATACTGATGGGTACCTGTGAGTAAGCAGAAAGGCATCAATAAACATTATGGATTCAGTTTGTGAGCTTATTAATACCTATCAAGTAATAGCATAGTAGTAATATTTTTTTGTTAGTTACTATAGTTTAATAAAATTATTTCTTAATTTAACGTTAGGTACTACAATTATTAGGATTAGGGCTATTTTTGAAATCCCTAGGATCAAATCCCTGGGATATTTTTATTACACCTTGTAGCAGCATTTCTCCACTAGATTTGATGCTAGTGACCAGCCACTTCCTCATGAAATTTTCCTTCATTTTTATTTTTCATCTTTTTGTCAACCTTAGATTGATCTATTGCTATACCTCTAAGAAAGGTAAAGACTTTTGTGCTTTTTTAAAATGCATTTTGGAAAATCCCTCTGCTCATCTAATTTCATAAATTATCATAATTAGATTTACATTGTTAAAATTTATCATATATAGAATATCCAGAATGAAAGAAAATTTTTCCTGATATGTTATAATAAATGTGTGGAGGAAAAAAAGAGGCAAATGATGACATATTGGTCATATTGTTTGCATGACATCTTCTTTGTGTGAGTGTGGGGGGCAGGGGTGAACAAACTCTCTGGTGTCTCTTTTAAAGAAATACTAATCCCATAATGAAGTCCCCATCTTCAGGAACTCATCTAACCCTAATTACCTCTTAAAGGCCCCTTATCTGAATACCATCACATTGGGCTTTAGGGCTTTAGCATATGAATGTGGGACAAACATACAGTCCATAACAATAGGTCTGAATTACAAAGTCAAGACTTCCCCTAGAACATGGCTCTGCAAGTTTAAAATATGACTAAGGTTGTATGTTAGGAGTCAAACTACATATTTTGGAGATTATTCTCTTTGTTCTGTGTCCTTCATTAGGCCATTGCAATGGTGGGCTCTTGAGGACTATAGTGAAATGTTCTTCAGGAACTTCTTAAAGAGGAAAATAAATCACATTATGAGAGTTAGATAAATATGCACACCCATCTGAAAGATTACATATGCTTAGCAAGACACAAATACTCATAATCAAATAAAACTAATAAACTACTATGTCTAAAGAAAGGATATCAGAGAACGTTTCTCATTAATGGTTTAAAAAATAAAGTCTTCATCAAAATGTTGGCAGTTCCAGTGAGAAACCAAGATGGCAGCATAGGTAAACGCCTAAACTGCTGCCTCTCACAACAATATCAAAACTACAACTAAAAGACAAAACGGACACCATCCAGAACCACAGGAAAGTTGGCTGAGTGGAAATTCTACAACTAGAAGGAAAGAGGAAAGCACATTGAGAATCAGAGGAGCCGCAAAAGGCCGAGGTACGGAGACACGCGAGCGGATGGGAAGCTGAGTGCATGGGCGGCTGAGTGTGCAGCCAGCGTTCTAAAGCAGGAGGGAGAAGGAAGCTCCTGACTGTGCTGAACTCCAGTTCCAGGCGAGTTTCTGGAAACCCAGATTCATTTGGGGAGAAACTGGACTGTCAGGAAAAGAGAAAGCACACTGAGACTCAGGGGAACTGTGGAGGCAGAGGTCCGGAGGTGTGCGTGACTGCTGAGTGCATGGGCAGCTGAGTGCACGGCCGGCTTTCTAAAGCGAGAGTGAGATGGAAGCTCCCAACTGCACTGAACTCCAGTTCTGGGTGAGTTTTTGGGAACCCAGACTCATTCGGGGAGAAACTGGACTGTCTGGCAGTGGGTGAAACTCGAGGGCAGCTTTCTCTCAGAGGTGCTTACAGTGATTACCAAGGGACATTGAGACCCAGGGGCCTCATAGGGCAGGGCTGACGGGAAGCCAAGGCTGTCTGCTCCGCCCTGAGACTCCGTCCCATCCAAGTTGAGCACAGAGGCTTTTGCAATTTTGCAAGTCTTGCCCCATAAGGGTGTCTCCAGGACAGAAGTTATCCCAGCATAGACACAGCTGATCCTCACAGCCAATTGGCCTGGAGGTCAATTCCTCCCAGTGATACCAACAACAATCAAGACTTAACTACAACAAGGCTGTGCACACAGTCCACAAAGGGGTGCACCAAGAGTGTCCACTTCAGGTAACTGGGGGAGGCTGAGCAACTGGGCCCTATAGAACACCTAGCACACAAAGCTACTCTACCAACTCAGGGAAGCAGCAAGACAATGAAACAGATCACAAATAAAAGAAATGGAGGAAAGCAAAAGACTGGATATAGAGTTCAAAACCATGGTTATAAGGTTTTTCAAGAATTTCCTAGAAAAGGCCAATAAATTTAACAAGACCCTCCAGGATATGAAAAAGGACCAACTAGAAATTAAACATACACTGTCTGAAATAAAAAATATTATACAGAGACCTAACAGCAGACTAGAGGACCGCAAGAATCAAGTCAAAGATTTAAAATACAAAGAAGCAAAAAACACTCAACCAGAAAAACAAAAAGAATAAAGAATCCAAAAATTTGAATATAGTGTAAGGAGCCTCTGGGACAACCTCAAGCGTACCAATGTCCGAATTATGGGGGTGCCAGAAGAAGAGAGAGAGCAAGATACTGAAAACCTATTTGAAGAAATAATGACAGAAAACTTGCCCCACCTGGTGAAAGAAATAGACTTACAAATCCAGGAAGTGCACAGAACCCCAAACAAAAGGAATCCAAAGAGGACCACACCAAGACACATCATAATTAAAATGCCAAGAGCAAAAGACAAAGAGAGAATATTAAAAGCAGCAAGAGAAAAACAGTTAATTACCTACAAGGGAGCACCCATATGATTGTCAGCTGATTTCTCAACAGAAACTATGCAGGCCAGACAGGAGTGGCAAGAAATATTCAAAGCGATGAATAGCAAGAACCTACAACCAAGATTACTCTACCCAGCAAAGCTATCATTCAGAATTGAAGGTCAGATAAAGAGCTTCAAAGATAAGAAAAAGCTAAAGGAGTTCATCTCCACCAAACCAGTATTATATGAAATGCTGAAAGGTATTCTTTAAGAAGAGGAAGAAGAATAAAAAGGTAAAGATAAAAATTATGAACAACAAATACATGTCTTTCAAGTGAATCTAAAAATCAAGTGAATAAAAAATCTGATGAACAGAATAAACTGGTGAATATAATAGAATCAGGGGCATAGAAAGGGAGTGGACTGACAATTCCCGGGGCGGGGGGTGGTTAAAGGATAGGGGAGGGGGGTTTGGGAAGAGACTGGACAAAAATCATACACCTATGGATGAGGACAGTGGGGGGGTAAGGGCAGAGGGTGGTGTGGGAACCGGGTGGAGGGGAGCTATGGGGGGAAAAAAGAGGAACAATTGTAATAATCTGAACAATAAAGATTTAAAAAAAAATGTTGGCAGTTCCTATCTAGTCCTTGTCTAGAGAAAGGGAATTTTATTCAAGGGTTTTCAGTATCCCAGTCCCATTGGCAAGATCATTCCTATCTCAGCTGGATGCCATAATTACCTGCATTAATCTCTCTTCCCTTGTTCTGATCTCATGAGTGACAAGCATTTATTTGAGTGGAAATTGGCTATTGTCTAGATCTGACTGTGTGGTTATGCCACCCCCTGGGTGAGGAATATTTCTCATTGTAAATCAATTAAACAACAGCATGACTTTATGTATAATTCATTTCAGCTTTTGGGAATCCTCTCAAGAAATGAAACCCTTCTCAGTTTGCTAATAAAACCAAGTGTTTAAGTTTGTGGGGGCCAAGAAACTGTGGTAAATGTAGAGTGCTAATCTGAGAAACATGATAGAAATCACCAGCCCTTCTACATGATCACATCTAGAGTTTGCTCCTATTAAGTGTTTTTTATTATCTATCTTGAACTACATAGCACAACTTATTTGTTTATAATCACTGATAATAACAGTCTCATATTATTTTAGTTATTTTTTAAATAACAATAAAATTTCATTTCTCTATTTAGTAATGGCTGAAATAATGACTATAAGGAAGGAATCATACTAATTACTGTTTCAAAACTTGACCATATATCTGAGAAGTTTGATAGCTTTCTTTGTTGTTATGTGTGTGTAACATCATTTCTCTACATTTTTATTTCTTTAGAAGACTCACATTTTAAGAACTTCTAAGTCAATTACAATTTTTCCATGTTACATAACCATTTTTGGAGATTATTTCTACTCATTACTTATTGCAAGTCACTTTGCAAATTTTGACACATGTCAACCAGCTACTACATTTCAGATAGTCAGGGGGGCAAAATTATTTCAATTAGCAATTTTGAAAGGCTTAGACATTTACTTTTCATTTAATAAAAAGTAAGGTAGTCTTTCCAAAACTTTAAGCTCAAACATTCTAACGAGTTTGTGCCTTAAGCTTTCAATAAATTATTTTCCCTTTTCTTTCCCCCTTTCAGTATATAGGGCTGAGTAATATTCATCCTGTACCCGGCACTATTTACCACAGTGAAAAATATTAATTGGATTGAACTCACAGTAGTTGGAATTCAATAACCAAAATCAATTCCTTCATTTAAGTCACAATACAAAAAATGGTAAGGATTTTCCTTCCATTATTGAAATATTTACTGTCAGAAAAATGAGAACTAGTTTTCTGGTATTATGGAATCCCTTTTTAAATGTTCTCCCTGTAATTATATAGACTTACTAGAAGCCCATTGCACGAAGTTTTGTGCAATAGACCTTCCTTCACCTGGCTGCCGGCACCAGTTTTCCGCCAGCACCAGTTTTCCTCTGGCCACCTGCCGATTGGAGCGCCTCCCACCAGTGCCATTGGCCACCCCGAGTTCCTCCAGCACCATTTCCTCTGGCCACCCGCCGATCGGACATGCCCCCCTCCATGCACGAATTTCGTGCACTGGGCCTCTAGTTCTTTAATAACCATGATGGGCAAAAGGGAAGTTATTAGTGATCTTGAAAAGAGAAATTTATGAGTGAACTGAAGAGGAAATACTAACTGGGAGATAGAATCAGTGAGAATAGACAATTCTTTGGGTCAGTTGGAGAAGCTGGAGTGAGGAAATATTTTATTTTATTGTTGTTTCCTTGCCTGCTTGTTTTAATAAAGGAGAGTTGGAAAAGAGCTCCTGTTTTGGGTCATATGTATGACCCTTGTGTGCATCATTCCATGTCAAGAACACAATGTACTGGACCTGAAAGGAATTGGTCTCACTTTGTCACCTTAATCATGATACATTCATTCCCTTAATCTCAGGGTCTCGTGTAAAATGATGGAGTTAACCATCTATATTCAACATTCAATGACTCCTTCATTGACATCTTTATAGTTTTGAATCTTAGATGTGCCAATCTATAGTCTCTGTGGAAGAGTCTATTTGACTAATCTCAAGTGAATTTGAGATATCTTGCAGAAGTGAGGCAGAAGGCCAGGTAAGAATCTAAGGTTTGATACAAGAACATTATATACAAGATTGACGTAACTAGTTATTTGAATGTTTTAATCTAATTTAATTTTATAAGTACTATATTAAAATTATTTTGGGTGATTTATATTAATTTTATAATTATGATTAGTGGTCTCATGATGTCACAATACAGATACGCACATCTGAAGCATGTGTAGTTTAAAACTGAGTAACCCTCAAAAGCTTTGCCTAACTAGAACTACATTTTGTTATTTTCTCTATTTTATTCCCACTTGTGGTTAATATTGCTTAGAATTCTGCTTCCCTGAGGTTTACCTCATATTCTGGATATAAGCATGCATTTAATTGGAATTTTGTTTTTTGGTTAGCTAACCTTGCTTTGAACACAGTTTTGAGTTGATGCTCTGTAAGAAGTATGGCTTTACTGTGCAAATTTTTGTCTTTGGCAGTTTCATTTGCCTCATATGCAACAGTAACTTAGAATTATGTCTGAGTATGTAATCATGCTGTGCTCATACTAGTTTGTGATCAAAATTCCTTGGTAAGGTACTTTAGATTCCTAATCAATAACCACTTTAAAAATATGTATGTTTTTATTAATTTTTAGAGAGAGAGGAAGGGTGAGAGATGGAGATATAAAACATCTATGAGAGAGGAACATCATTGATTGGGTGCCTTTTGCATGGCCCCTACTGGGGATCGAGCCCGCAACCTGGGCATGTGCCCTGACTGGGAATCAAACCATAACCTTTGGGTTTGTGGGTTGATGCTCAACCACTGAGCCATACTGGCTGGACTGTTGGGGTGATTTATGAATGGGAGGCAAGAACTTTTATAAGTGTAAACTGAATGCATTTTAAAGCATACACTGTTTATTATGGGTTAATTGAAATGGTATTCTCAACTTAGAGAAAATTGTTAAAAAATATGGAACATAATAAACAACCTATGTTACTATGATTTTGATTGGAGAAGAGAGATGTGTTTTTAGTATTGTATTTTTCATCTTAAGTTGAGTTTAATTTTTCCCTAGAATTAATATTGTCTCTTTATGGAAAAGTTTAACTTGAAGTTAGGTAGAAGATAAATAAGCTACATGCCAATTAATCCTACCTAATAATAAAGTAATATGCAAATTGACTGCACCTTTGCTACGCCTAAGCCACGCCCACCAGCCAATCAAAAACAAATATGCAAATAAACCCAACCAAGATGGCTACAGCCTCCGAGAGCAGGAGGGAGGCTTGGGTTTCCATGGTAATAAAAGAAGCCATCCTGTTGCTGGCCTAAGCCTCCACTCAAGGCTACAAAGTTTCAATTATAGAAGGTGAATTAACTCCAACAGAAATCGCTGCTGGCCACGGAAGCGAGCAGCAGGCTTGGCTTTGCTCCAGCCTACAAAGTTTCAATTGTAGAAGGTAAATAAATTCCAGATACCAGGGCCTCTTCTTGGGTTGCCAGGGGGCGTGGCCAGGCTGCAAACCACCACAGGCCCCTCGCTCAGGCCACCCCATGCCCCAAGGGAACCCCCACCCTTCAGGGCAAACCAGTCAGCCCCCACCCATGCACTAAGCCTTAATCTTATCTAATAAAAGAGTAATATGCAGATTGACCATCACTGCAACACACAATATAGCTGCCCCCATGTGGTCAAAGATCCTGCCCCCATATGGACACTAGATGGCCACCACAAGATGGCCAGCAGGGGAGCGCAGTTGGGAGGCACCAGGCCTGCAAGGGAGGGCAGTTGGAGGTGATCAACCCTGCAGGGGAGGGCAGTTAGGGGTGACCAGGCTGGCAGAGGAGGAAAGTTGGGGGCAAACAGGCTGGCTGGGGAGCAGTTAGGCATCAATCAGGCTGGCAGTGGAGTGGTTAGGGGGTGATCAGGCTGGCAGGCAGAAGCAGTTAGGGGCAATCAGGAAGGCAGGCAGGTGATCAGTTGGGAGCCAGCAGTCCTGGATTGTGAGAGGGATGTCCAACTGCCCGTTTAGGCCCGATCCGGGGTCCCAGATTGGAGAGGGTGCAGGCTGGGGTGAGGGACACGCCCCCTTTCCATGCACGAATTTCGTGCACCGGGCCTCTAGTCAAATATAATTCTGATTTACATTTTTACTTAATTTCCTTTCAGGCTTTTAAAAAAATTATCAATGTAAGACAACATCAGCAACATTACCAATTATTATTTACTAGAAGCTTGGTGCACAAAATTCATGCATGGATATGGTCCCTAGGCCTGGCCTGCGATCAGAGCCATCTTCCCAGGTTTCTCACAGCCGTCCCTGCCCTCCACCACTACCCAGGGAAAGGGACTGAGAGTTGGTCAGTGTGCCTCATAGTGACTGGTCTAGCGGTTGTTCTGCTGTTAGTGTCAATTTGCATATTACCCTTTTATTATATAGGATAGAGGCCCAATGCATAGATGGGGGCTGGCTGGCCTGTTCAGATGAGGACCCCGGGTCAGGGTGGGGTCCCTGCTGGGGGCCTCGGCTGCAGCCATTCTGGTCTCTGGTAGTTCTGGTCATTCTGCCATTTCAGTTGCTGGGCTTTTATTATATAGGATTATGTGCTAGACATATGACTTATTTTGAAAACTCATTTATTAATAATAGCACTATTTAAGTTCTCTATTTATATTCTAGTAATATATTTAAAATCTTATCTGTTAAATATGTCAATGTTACTTTATTTAAAGTTATAGTTTACATATTTAGATTAAAATATGTATATTTATGTGCATATATCTTAAAATAGTTGTAATTATAATGTAACTCTAAGTATGTATCAGAATTGTTTTCTCCCAAGATTGTAAGTATTTACCAAGTAATATCAAACTAATAAAAAATTTTAAGGAGAACTAATATTCTATGAGGCATTTCTAAGTTTGTTCTGTTGTAAATAGTAATACCAAAAAAGAGTCTTCCTAAAATTTGCCTTTAATTTCTTATAATAGTTTACATCAAGTGAATTTTATCATCAAAAGATGTTAAGTATTTTTAAGGCTCCTAAGTACAAATGGCAAAGTATTCCTCCCAAAGAATGAACAATTTGGTCTGTAACAGTAAAAAATCTCTTTAAGTTGTATGATAGTCAATACAGGTTATTATTATTATTATTTTTAAAATATGTAGTAATAGCAAAGCATTAAGTTATATACATTTGATTACTAGTGTAGCCCACATCTATATATATAAAAGCCTAAGCAACTGAATGAAAGGTTGACCGATTGTTATGATGCACACTGACTACCAGGGGACAGATGATCAACGCACAGGATTGGGCTCTCTCCTGCCTGAAGGGCCTGCTGGGATCAGGCTCCTTCCTGTCTGGATCGGGCCTGAGGGGATCAGGCCCGACATACCCCAAGGGGTCCCAGATTGTGAGAGGGCACAGGCCAGGCTGAGGGACCATGCACCGGGCTTCTAGTGTATATACATACATACACACACACACACACACACACACACACACACACACACACACACACACACTAGAGGCCTGGTGCATGAAATTCGTGCACGGGGGGGGGGTGGTGTCCCTCACCCCAGCCTGCACCCTCTCCAATCTGGGATCCCTCTCACAATCCAGGATTGCTGGCTCCCAACTGCTCGCCTGCCTGCCTTCCTGATTGCTTCTCTGCCAGCCTGGTCACCCCTAACTGCCCTCCCCTGCAGACTTGATCACCCCCAACTGCCCTCACTTGCAGGCCTGGTCCCTCCCATCTGCCTGCCAGCCTGATCGTCCACTAACCACTCCCCTGCCAGCCTGATTGATGCCTAACTGCTCCCCTGCCAGCCTGTTTGCCCCTAAATGCCCTCCCCTGCAGGCTTGATCGCCCCCAATTGCCCTCACCTGCAGGCCTGGTCATCCCCAACTGCTCTCCTCTGCAGGCTTGGGTCCCCCCCAACTACCCTCCCTTGCAGGCCTGGTCACCCCCAACTACCCTCCTCTGTCAGCCTGGTCACCCCTAAATGCCCTACCCTGCAGGCTTGATCACCCCCAACTGCCCTCCCTTGCAGGCCTGGTCCCTCCCAACTGCCCTCCCCTGCTGGCCTGATCACCCACACCTGCCCTCCCTTGCAGACCTGGTTCCTCCCAACTGCCCTCCCCTGCTGACCATCTTGTGGCAGCCATCTTGTGTCCACATGGGGGCAGTCTTCTTTGACCACATGGGGGCAGCCATCTTGTGTGTTGGAATGACAGTCAATTTGCATATTATTCTTTTATTAGATAAGATTAGATAGGATAGAGCCGTGGTCAGCAAACTGTGGCTCATGAGCCACATGTGGCTCTTTGGCCCCTTGAGTGTGGCTCTTCCACAAAATACCACAGCCTGGGCAAGTCTATTTTGAAGAAGTGGCATTAGAAGAAGTTTAAGTTTAAAAAATTTGGCTCTCAAAGAAAATTTCAATCATTGTACTGTTTATATTTGGCTCTGTTGACTAATGAGTTTGCTGACCACTGGGATAGAGGCCTGGTGCACGGGTGGGGGCTGGCTGGTTTGCCTTGAAGGGTGTCCCAGATCAGGGTGGTGGTTCCCTTGGGGCGTGGGGCGGCCTGGGCGAGGGGCCTGTGGTGGTTTGCAGACTGGCCACATCCCCTGGCGACCCAAGTGGAGGCCCTGGTATCTGGGATTTATTTATCTTCTATAATTGAAACTTTGTAGCCTTCAGCGGACCCAAGCCTCCTGCTCTCTCGGGGGCCACAGCCATTTTTGTTGGGATTTATTTATCTTCTATAATTGAAACTTTGTAGCCTTAAGCGGAGGCCAAGGCAGGCCAGGGCAGGCGAAGAGCTTGGCTTCCTCCATTGCCGGGGAAACCCAAGCCTTCTGCTCTCTCCGTGGCCGCAGCCATCTTGGTTGGGTTAATTTGCATACTCACTCCTGATTGGCTGGTGGGCATGTCTTGTGGGTTTAGTGGAGGTACAGTCAATTTGCATATTACTTTTTTATTAAATAGGATATCTACACTAATAAAAGAGAAAGATGCAAATTGACCCTACCTACGCTATGCCCACCAGCCAATCAGGAACAAGTATGCAAATTAACCCAATAAAAATGGCAGCGTCCATGGAGTTGGAGTGAGCAGGAGGCTTGGATTGACCCCGGCAATGGAGGAAGCCAAGCTTCCCGCCCGGCCTGTCCTGTCCTGGCCTCCGCTCAAGGCTACAAAGTTTCAATTATAGAAGATAAATAAATCCCAGATACCTGCTTGCTGGTCCTGGCTTTTGCTCAAGGAGGTGCTGAAAAAGAAAAAAAAGAAAAAAAAGAGGGGCTGGGAGCCTGAGTCACGGCGGGGAGTGGCCAGCCTGCAAACAGCCATCAGCCCCTCACCCAGGCTTCCCAGGCACCCCAGCAGGATCCCCACCTTTAAGGGGGTGTGGCCAGTCTGAAAACAGCCCTCAGCCCCTCACCCAGGCTGGCCACACACCCCAAGGGAACCCCTACCCTGATCCAGGACACCCTCAGGGCAAACCAGTCAGCCCCCACTTGTGCACCAGGCCTCTATCTATACTAATAAAAGGGTAATATACTAATTAGACTGGGAGACCTTCTAGGAGAGCTTCCGGACATTCTTCTGGACAAAGCCAGGGTGGTGGGGCCAAGGTAGAGGTGGTTAGAGGCCAAGAGGGGAGGGCAGTTGTGGGTGATCAGGCCAGGATGGGACGGCAGTTATGGGTGATCAGGCTGGTGGAGGGTGGGCCATTGGGGGTAAGAAGACCAGCAGGGGGTCCAGTTGGGGGCAAGCAGGCCGTCAGTGAGGGTCAGTTGGAGGTGATCAGGTCAGCCGTGGGGTTGGGGGGCAGTTTGGAGTGAGTAGGCAGGGGAGCAGTTGGGGACGAGCAGGCCAGTGGGGAGGGAAGGTGGGGGCGAGCAGGCCAGCAGGGGAGGCAGTTGGGGTTGAGCAGGCTGGCAGGGGGGGTTTGGGGGTGAGCACACTGGCACGGGGAGCAGTTGGGAGTGATCAGGCTGGCAGGCAGAGTGGTTAGGGGTAATCAGGCAGGCAGGCAGGCAGGTGAGCAGTAAGGAGCCAGCAGTCCCAGATTTCGAGAGGGATGTCCAATTGCCGGTTTAGGCCCAATCCCTGTAAACTGGCAATAGGACATCCTTAGAGGGGTCCCAGATTGGAGATTGGAGAGGGTGCAGGCCGGGCTGAGGGACACCCCCCCCCCCATTCATGAATTTCATGCACCGGGCCACTAGTGTGTGTGTGTATATATATATATCTTTAATTTTTATACTGAGGACAACAGATGGTTTTATATACATATATATATATATATATATATATATATATATATATATATATAACCATCTGTTGTCCTCAGTATAAAAATTAAAGATTTATATTCTTTGATCATTATTTTTTTAGTTTTAATATTTTATTGATTTAATGAGGTCTTTATATGCAAAAACCATTTGCTGAACTGTCCTTTCAACTTGCTTTGACAGAGCTAGCTATTAAGGATGGGCTGTTGCTTTTAATGAATAGGTGTTGTCTAAGGTGATGTATAAGCATCACACAGTTTCTCTCAGTCTCAGAAACAAAAGTATGCAAGTTCTGAAGGGTATATTATTGGCCACTGGATATGGATATTGAAGCTGGTTTTGTTACCTTTATTTCTTTAAGAAGCTAAGAGTTTTACTTACAGACTATCATTAATTATTGCTTAGAATATTATGCTATTTATTTTATTTATTTTTACTTTTATCTTGTCTTCCATTAAATTTCAACCTTTTAATTTACTAATCATTGCCTGTTAAAATAATGTACTTTATTTCTGTTTTTGAAAGAATGAAGGGTACAAAAAAACAAACATATAAAACCCTGAGATTAAATAAACAAACTAATAAGTGTTTCTAACAGCTATTACTGAAGCTTTTTCTTATTTAAAAAAAATTTTTTTGATTTCAGAGAGGAAGGGAAAAGGGAGAGAGAGATAGAAACATCAATAATTAGAGAAAATCATTGATTGGGTGCCTCTTGCACACCCCCCTGACAGGGAATCTAACTGTGACCTCCTGATTCAGGTCAATGCTCAACCACTGAGCACACCAGCCAGGAGTTTTTTCTTTTTCCTTTATCTTATATAATAAAAGGCTAATATGCAAATTGTCCCCTCGACCAGGAGTTCAACCAGCAGGCAGGCCGGCCAATCGCCCATGTCCCCCCCCTTGGCCAGGCTGGTCAGACCCCACCCATGCAAGAATTCATGCACCAGGCCTCTAATACACACACACACACACACACACACACACACACACACACACACACACACACTGAGTGGCCAGATTATTATGTGTTCAGAGATCATAATAATCTGGCCACTTGTATATGCACCCAACCAGGGAGCACCAAAATATATAAAACAACTACTCACAGCACTAACAGGAGAAACAGATCTAAACACAATAATAGTTGGAGACCTTAATACTCTATTGACAGCTCTAGACAGATAACCAAACATAAAATCAATAAATACCAACATTAAATGAACATAATTGACATGTATAGAATCTTTCATCCCAGAACATCAGATTATACACTCTTCTCCAGTGCACATGGAACATTCTCAAGGATAGACCATATATTGGGTCACAAAACTAGTATCAACAAATACAAAAGGATTGAAATCATACCAAGCATCTTCTCCGACCATGTTGCCTTGAAATTAGAAATAAACTTCAAAAAAGGAAGTAAGAAACTCAGAAATATATGGAGATTAAACTACATATTACTAAAAAGTGACTGGGTCAAAAAGGAAATAAAAGTTGAGATTAAAAATATATAGAGACAAATGAGAATGACAATACAACATTTCAGAACTTACAGTGAAAGCAGTAATAAGAGGGAAGTTTCTATCATTATAGGTCTACCTCAAGAAACAAGAGATATCCAAAGTAAACAACCTAACATCACATCTTAAGAAGTAGGAGAAGAAGGACAAAAGAAACTCAAAATCAGCAGAAGAAAGGAAATAATAGAAATTATATCAGAATTAAATGAAATATAGATGACAAAAAGACTATGCAAAAATTAATAAAACAAAGAGCTGGTTCTTTGAAAAGATTAATAAAATTGACCACCCCCTAGCTATCCTCATTAAAGAAAAAAGGGAAAATACCCAATATAAACAAAATCAGAAAGGAGAAAAGAGAAATCACCACAGACATCACAAATAAACAAAGGATCATACTGAAATATTACAAAAGACTATATGCCACTAAATTCAGTAACCTAGAAGAAATGGATAAGATCTTAGAAATATATAATCTTCCTAGACAAATCATGAAGAATTGGAAAATCAAAATAGAATGATCAGCAGTTAGGAAATTAAAACAACCATCAAAAACCTCCAAAAAACAAAAGTCCAGGACCAGATGGCTTCATCAGTGTTTCTTCATCAGAAACATTCAAAGAAGATTTAAAACCTATCCTTCTCAAACTCTTCCAAAAAAAAAATTGAAGAAGAGGCAATACTTCCTAACACATTCTATGAGGCCAATATAACCCTAATACAAAAACCTGGCAAAGATAACACACAAAAAAGAAAACTACAGATCAATATCTCTGATGAATACAGATGCAAAAATCCTAAACAAAATACTAGCAAACCAAATACAACAAACAGTCATACAAAAAATACAACACAATCAAGTGGTGTCATTCCAGGGGCACAAGGATGGTTCAACATATGCAAATCAATCAATGTAATATGCCACATTAACAAAAAAATGATATTATCAATATATGCAGAAAAAGCATTTGGTAAGATAAACATCGATTTATGATTAAAACACTCAATAAAATAGAAGAAGGAAAGTACCTCAACGTAATAAAGGCCATCTATATATATAAAAGCCTAATATGCAAATAGACTGAACGACTGAACAACTGGTCACTATGACGTGCACTGACCACCAGAAGGTGCGCACGGAACGTGGCAGGTGTCAGCAGCAGGTGGCAGAGTGTAGAACATGGCGGGTGTCAGCCACAGTGGGATGGTGGAGCAGGTGATCAGGGCGCCAGACCAAGGCGGGGTGCCGGTCACTGTCATCGGGGTGAGCCTCTGGTGTTTACTGAAAATTCTTTGCTCCCGTGTGCCGTGATCCCGCCCAGTGCTTGCACTTGCTGCCAGGGCTGGCCCTGCTTGCACCCGCTGCTGGTGCCTGGTGCTGGCCCCGATTGCTCAGTGCTGTCAGTGGGTGTGAGTGGCGACTGCCGGCCCCAATTGCCCCTCAGGGCTTCTCCACTTCCCCCTGCTCCTGAGGGGCGATCAAGGCCGGCAGCTGCCTCTCGCACCCGCTGCCAGCGATGGCCCTGCTTGCACCTGCAGCTGGCACCAGAGCCACCACTTGGCACTGTTAGCTAGTGTGAGCGACAGCTGCTGGCCCTGATCGCCCCTGAGGGCTTCTCCACCTCCCCCTGCTCCTGAGGGGTGATCAGGGCAGCAGCCGCCGCTCACACCTGCTGATGGTGCTGGCCCCACTTGCACCCACTGCTGATGCCGGCCCCAATCGCTCTGTGCCATCAGTGGGTGTGAGCAGGGCCGGCGTTGTCAGTGTGTGGGAGCAGCAGCAGTGGGAGCGGGGTTGCCAGCAGATAGGAAACCAGGGGCTGTGGTGGGAGTGGCCAGGCAGGGTCATGGAGGATGTGCTGAGACCCACCCCTGTGCCCACTGCAGCCTCGTGGCCCACAGTTCCTTTCAAGGTGCATGAATTCGTGCATTGGGCCCCTAGTATATATATATACTAGAGGCCCGGGGCACGAAATTTGTGCAGGGGGGGGTGTCCCTCAGCCCAACCTGAACCCTCTCTAATCTGGGACCCCTCAGGGGATGTCCAACTCCCTCTCACAATCCGGGACTGTTGGCCCCCAACCATTTACCTGCCTGACAGCCTGATCACCCCTTAACCACTCCCTTGGCAGCTTGATCAATGCCTAACTGCTCTCCTGCCAACCTGGTCACCCCTAAGTGCCCTCCCCTGCCAGCCTGATTGCCCCTAACGGCCTCTGCCTCGGCCCCCACCACCGTGGCTTTGTCTGGAAGGACAGTTGGATGGATGTTCAAAAGATGTCTTGTCTAATTAGCATATTACCCTTTTATTAGTATAGATTATTAGTATAGATAACATATATGCCCCTAAAAGGTTATATTATTTTACACGCTTTAAATTACACAGTACATTCAACCTCTTTTACCCTGTGTGTTTTTTTTTTTCTTTTTCTAAATATATCTTATTGATTTTTTTTTTTTTTCACAGAGAGGAGGGGAGAGGAATAGAGAGTTAGAAACATCGATTAGAAAGAAAACATCAATCAGCTGCCTCCTGCACAGCCCCAACTGGGGATGTGCCTGTAACCAAGGTACATGCCCTTGACCAGAATTGAACCTGGGATCCTTCAGTCCACAGGCCGATGCTCTATCCACTGAGCCAAACTGGTTAGGTGCTCCCCCCCCACACACTTCTTTTTTTTTTCTTTTTTAGATAATCCACATTTGTAGATATGGCAGTAATGCCGTTTCCATTTATTTTTAGAGAGAGTGGAAGGGAGAGGGATATAGAGAGAGAAACATCAATGTAAGAAACATCCCTTCAACTGCCTTCCTTAGGAGCCCTGACCAGGGATCCAACTTGAAACCTAGGTATGTGCCAGGTATGTTCCCTGACCTGGAATTGAACCTGCAACCTTTCTGTGCACAGGACCACATTCACGCTCAACCAACCTATCCACTTCAGCCTGGCTGTTATACAATTTCTGGGATTTTATTTCAATTAATTCTCGCAAAGTCTGTGGTTTAGGTAATATTCACATTTTGCTGATGTGAAAAAAATAAAAACCTCTTTGTTTTGAGACATTATTCTTCCTTCATTGCTGCCTTTTCCTGCCAGCCCTAGAAAGGCTCTTGACAGTGGTTTCACTGGTATCTAGAGTCAGAAGCGTTCTCTTCACCACTACCCTCTCAAAAGCCTCCTCTGCACTGGTACTGAGGCTGTCCTGGAGGGCGCAGAGGCTAGGTAACGAAGACAATGACAGGATTTGGACCTCTCATTTTAAGACTAAAGTCCCAGTTTTCTTGCTTATTGTTGCAATCAATTGTTGCTTATTGATCCAGAATACACTGGATCCACTGTATTCACCTTTCCTCTCCATGCTGGAGAAGGCGGGGCCAGCAACTTCCAGCAGCACCGAGCTTCCTGATAGGCCAAGGTTTGCAGGGCTAGCTCTTTGAACACGGTAAGTGCTGCAGTCTCTCCCTCTCAGGAGCTGTTGTCGCCCCCGAGGTTATAGGGCTGCCCTGAAAGTCCTCTGCGGGCCTCCCATCCTGGCAAACATGGCAGTGGACTCGGCGATGGAACTGCTATTTTTAGATACTTTTAAACACCCCAGCGCTGAGGTAAGACTTTGCTTCTTGATTCTGACTCTGCTTCTCGACTGTGGGACATGTACCAAAAAATCCTCAGGCATGCTTCGACTTTCCCTCCTGCTGGTGGCCTTAAATTCTGCATGTACACACCCCCTCCCCCCAGCGGGGTGTGGGCACCATGTCTGCAGGAGAGCATCGGTGGCCAGGACATTTCTCTGCATTATCTTAGGCTCCTGCATCTTTGGTTGAGTTGGCTGTTCTGCTTGCTTTGCTCCCCAGCCCCCTCACCACCCCCCCCCCCCCCCCCCCCCCCCGTCAACTCTTGGTTCTCAGGTTTAGCTCAGGTGGTGTTTGGGAGGGTCTCAGACTGCCTGTGTTTGACAGCAGTTCTGGAGACCGAGCAGGTCACGATGGCTTTGTGATTCCTAAATCCCTCCTGTCAGGTCCTTTTTCTAATGGGAGTTAGGTTGCCCAGATGTGACACTCATTCGGTTTAGGATTCACCCATAAGGACATGACATATTTGCATGGAACGGCTTTTGCGTGGAGGATGCCTGTGAGAGGGGAATCAGCGGTGAAAGGAACCAATGGCGGATTTGGAACCCCCAGACAGGGAACCTCGCTCACTCCCCACATGTCTCCCCACTGCACTCCCTGCATGTCTCCCTCAGCAGTGAGCCTGGGCCTTCAGGAGGTTTGGCTTCCTTCATCGCCCGGTGAGGAAGGAAGCCAAGCCTCCCGCCCACTCTGCTGGCTCCGTGACTCCGGCCTACGCTGCCATCTTTGTGGCTATGGGCATGGCCATCTTTTTAGTGGAGTGATGGTTAATTTGCATATTACCCTTTTATTAGATAGGATATATATATATATATATATATATATATATGTGTGTGTGTGTGTGTGTGTGTATATGTGTGTGTGTGTGTGTGTATATATATATATATATATATATATATATATATATATTTATATTTATTTCAGAGAGGAAGGGAGGGAGAGAGATAGAGATAGAGAATCATTGATTGGCTGCTTCCTCCATTCCTCCTACTGGAGATCAAGGTGGCAACCCGGGCATGTGCTCTTGACCAGAATTGAACCTGAGACCCTTCAGTATGCAGGCCGATGCTCGGTATTTCACCAGGCTTCAAATTCAGGTGTTGGCTGGGGCTACTAACTCAATTGAGGTTCAAAAACCCCTTTTGTAAGTACTAGTTGTTGGCAGAATTCATTACTTGGGATTTTAAGACTAAAGTCCCAGTTTTCTTGCTTATTGTTGACTAGAAACCACTCTCAGTTCTTAGAGGGCATCCTCAGGGCCTTGTCACAGGCCATCTCCATTGACAGGTCACAATATGGCTGTTTGCTTGTTCAAGGTCAAAAGGAGCACATCTCCGCTGCATTCATTGAGTCACTCTGGTTTCTGAAATTCCTCCATAGCTTGCAGTCTCTTTAAAGGGCTCACCTGACTAAGTAAGGCACATTCAGGACAATTTCTCTTTTGATTAATTTAAAGTCAACCAATTAAGGGCCTTAATTGTTTCTGCAAAATTTCTTAACCTTTGCCATATAGCATAACCTAATGATGGTATATCCTATTCACAAGCCTCTCCCACACCAAAGGGGAGTGTGTTACACAGTGGTTACACTATAATGCTGTAATCATAATCCTGTGGACCTTAGAATTCTGCCTACCATTCTGTTTAAACTTTAGTGTTGTTTTTACTATGTTCAAGAACTAATTGTGAAACAGAGTTAGAAAAAGTAAATAAACATAGCAAGCATATCTAAAGATCTCAGGTAATTTAAGGATTTATTTGGATATGGAATGTTTTAATGTAAGTATGATAAGATCAACTTTATTAAAATCAGACTCCATTCTCAGTTTTTTTAACCATTACACACACTCCTGCCACCCAAATGACATGTAAAATGTGGTTTCTCACATAGAAATTTCTCATTAAATGTTACATGAGAGTATTTTGTTTTAGTGATGAATTAAAATGTTTTCTTTTTTGCACCATCACATGGTTTTGAAGGTTAGATGACTAGCATTTTGTTAATGGAACTGATTAATTATCAGTTGTACTATGTGGGTGAAAATGGGTTTTGCAGAGAACTATAAAATGGTTTGACTTTTTGTCCTTCAAAGAGTGTCAAGAGAAATCACCTTGATTGCAAATTGACTAGGATTGAAAAGATTTTATGTTGAAAAAATTTATTCAGAAAATTCTTATGTATCATTTCTTTGTCTTTTTTAGGGCTTTGTATGGTTGTAGCAATCACATTTATTCTTGGGAATCTCCACTTTTATGAACTTTCATTATTTTACACTCATTTCATCACGTAAAATGTGGTAGAAGTACAAAATTGGGATATCATTTGGGAAAAAATGTCTAACTGGTGATTTGATTATACCTATGTTTCTCAAAAGCATCTGTGCAGAAAGAAAAAAAAACACCTGCTTATTATTTGTAGTGGAGAAAGTCAGAACTTTGGAGTTCATCCTAACTGGACACCAACTAACTCTGAGAAATGAGACAAACCTGACCTTTTGAGAAAATTGGAGAAAAAAATGATCTCTAAATCCCACTATATTACTAGGTTATGTCATGTGAAATGTATTAAAGGATAATTTTCTAAATGTAATAAAATATATTAATTTATTATATAATTATATAAATGTGTTATTCTGAATTTTATGTTGATTTTTAGATCACTAGATTTTATGCTGCTTTTAGATTCATAAGGGTGATGAAATTATGTTTGCATTCTTTAATTTGGTTACATGTGAGTAAATTACTGCATTTGTACCATGTCACCATGTGTATTTTAAAACAGAATGGACAAAGTCAAGACATAGAGTTAGAGAAAAATAGAAGTTAACTCAATTTACTAACATTTTTGTTAGTAAAGTTTTACCTCATTAGTTCTTTTATATATCCACTAAAATACCTACAAAAGAGAGAGATAGTAGTTCTGGCTGAATATAGAATAAATTATTAGCCTACATTTATAGATGATTGTCTATTTCTTGGGTGTCACAAATTCTTGTCTTTTATTTTACTTAAGTTCTGAAACCAAATTGAAATTATTTTTTATTTATTTATTTATTTTTTTTTTATTTTTATTTTTTTTTAATGAATCTTTATTGTTCAGATTACAATTGTTTCTCCTTTTTCCCCACATATCTCCCCACCACCCAGTTCCTACCCCCCCCTCTTCCCTTACCTCCCCCCCCCCGCTGTCCTTATCCATAGGTGTATGATTTTTGTCCAGTCTCTTCCCATACTCCCCACACATACACCCCTTTCCCCGAGAATTATCAATCCACTCCCATTCTATGCCTGATTCTATTAAGTTCACCAGTTTATTCTGTTCCTCAGATTTTTAATTCACTTGACTTTTAGATTCACTTGTTGATAGATATGTATTTGTTGTTCATAATTTTTATCTTTCTTCTTCTTTTTCCTCTTTTTAAAGAATACCTTTCAGCATTTCATATAATGCTGGTTTGGTGGTGATGAACTCCTTTAGCTTTTTCTTATCTGTGAAGCTCTTTATCTGCCCTTCAATTCTGAATGATAACTTTGCTGGGTAGAGTAGTCTTGGTTGTAGGTTCCTGCTATTCATCACTTTGAATATTTCTTGCCACTCCCGTCTGGCCTGCATGGTTTCTGTTGAGAAATTAGCTGATAATCGTATGGGAGCTCCCTTGTAGGTAACTAACTGTTTTTCTCTTGCTGCTTGTAAGATTCTCTCTTTGTCTTTTGCTCTTGGCATTTTAATTATGATGTGTCTTGGTGTGGTCCTCTTTGGATTCCTTTTGTTTGGGGTTCTGTGTGCTTCCTGGACTTGTAAGTCTATTTCTTTCATCAGGTGGGGGAAGTTTTCATTCATTATTTCTTCAAATAGGTTTTCAGCATCTTGCTCTCTCTCTTCTTCTGGTACCCCCATAATTCTGATGTTGGTTCGCTTGAAGTTGTCCCAGAGGCTTCTTACACTATCTTCAACTTTCTGAATTCTCTTCTCTTCATGCTTCTCTGGAAGAGTGTCCTTGGCCTCTTTGTATTCCAAATCTTTGAGTTGATTCTTGCAATCCTCTAATCTGCTTTTGGGTCTCTGTATAATATTTTTTATCTCAGTCAGTGTATGTTTAATTTCTAGTTGGACCTCATTGAATTTATCGGCCTTTTCCATGAAATTCTTGAAAAACCTTATAACCGTGGTTTTGAACTCTATGTCCAGTCGCTTGTTCTCCTCCATTTCTTTGGTTTGTGATCTGTTTCCTTGCCTTCTCATATTCTCTGCTTCCCTAAGTTGGTAGGGTAGTTTTGTGTACTAGGTGTCCTATTGGTTCAACGGGTCAGCTTCCCAGTTACTTGAGGTGGACACTCTTGGTGTACCCTTGTGTACTGTGTGTCCCCCAGCAGGAGCTACAGCAAGGGCTAGTTTTCTCCTCCTTTGCTTGGGCGGTTTTGGAGCAGTCTGACTGGAGCTGCAGTTGGTTAAGCTGCTCCAGAACAGGCCATTTATATGCAAAAGCCGCTGTGTGGAGCCGGGGCGGGTTTGTAGAATGTGCGGGGCGGGGCCTCAGGGCGGGGCCTCAGGGCTGGATGGGGTCTCAGGGCGTCTCTAGGCTGGGGCGTGGCCAACAGCAATGGCTGCCGTCAGCCGTCTCTGCCTTTCCACGTTTCCAAGTCCCTGCGCCCCGCGCTCCAGCGCAGTAAACAATGATTGCTGGGCGCACCACTGCAAAAGTCACTCTCACTTTCTGACCCGATGGCCGAGAGTCCAGCTTCTCCCCGTAGGTGCCTGGGTCCCCCGAGTGTCACCAGAAACTGGATTTCAGAGTGATCGGGAGCTTGTCTCCCTGCGGGTTGAAGAAAAGCCGCGCACCCAGCAGCCTGCCGCCGGCCCTATTCACGTGCCTCCGTACCTCAGCTTTTCAGCGATTGTGCTTCTTTCTCTTCTTAGTTGTAAATCTTCCACTCAGCCAGCTTTCCCGTGGTTCTGGGTGGTAGACGTTTTTGTCTTTTAGTTGTATTTTTGAAATTGTTGTGTGAGGCAGCAGATTAGTTGTTTAACTATGCCGCCATCTTGGTTTCTCCTCCATGATTACCTGAAATTATTTTTTAGATATTGTATGAACATTCCATAAAATATTTTACTGCAACTAATTTTTTAAATTTTCATATTTAATTTTATTTTTGTTTTAAACTTCAATTATAATACTTCAATGAACATTTCAAATTTGAAAAAATACTCATTGGCTTATATATTCCCTTCTAAGACTCTATATAGAATAAATACCTCCTATACTATTTTTCTCATGGTTATAAAAATAAAATTTTTCTTGCTATCACTTATATTCCAGTTAAAATATAATATCCAGAAGCTCTATTTAACATTGTGGTTTTTTAAAATTTCTGTATTATTTTGAATTATAGAGAAACTGGTATGCATGTGGAGAGTGGAGAGGTAGGAATATTCTTAAACTTTACAAATTAAATTTTCAAATTTGCTTTCTTTAACTTTCTTGTAGTATGCTTCTTTTTTCAACTATGATTTCTTCTAACACTTTGTAAATTATTGAACCCTGCCAAACCCTTTGTAAACCTTTGTGATACTTATTGGATAACTTGAATTAGAAACCTTTTATTCTATTCCTACTTTAGCCTCTGACTCTTTGAATGACCTTGAAAAATTAATATCCCTCCTCTTTCTAAAGGTTAAAAAATTACCAACAAACTCAGAGGGATGTTCTGAAGCTTGATTTTAATTATGATTCCTAATAAATTCCACTGAGATTTTTGTACAAGAAAAGGCATTGTACACACACAAAATATTATAAAACTCTCTAGAGTCTTCATTTGTAGGTTGTTATTTACAGATTTCAACAGAATTATAATTTAGTTCTGCCTGTAAGAGTCTCTGATGTTTTTCTGTCAACTAAAACTTTTATCCACCATAATAAATGTTTATAAAGCCATGCTTCCTTGAAGGGAAAAAAAGGAACTATTCAAAATTATCAAATGACATATATGAATTTTAAATTACCTTCCCTTTAAGATTAAGTTAGGGTGAGTTTAAAATTAAAGCATTAAGATATATAACATATTCTTAAAGTAAGACTACATAAATGATCTCATTCAAACCACCATACTTTTTCATTTTAATGAGGTGTTAAAGAGACTTGTCCGAGGTCACTTAGCTATAATATATAATAAAGAGCTAATATGCTAATTAGACCAAACAGTAGAATGACCATCCGGACAACCTTCCGGACGTAGCTGGGGCTACAAGAGCCGAGCGAGCCTCTTGCACAAATTTTGTGCATCAGGCCTCTAGTATTTTTCATATTTCTGTATATGAAGTTTGGATTACAGAATATAGTCCAGTATCTAAGCATCTGGATTCTAGTGTCAGATTGTGGATAAATCTTTGCTTTAGCACATATAAGCTGTGTGACTTTGAGCAACTTACGAAATAGTCTATACCATAATGTCCCCATATATAAACTGGACATAATAATAGAATGGAGTATAATATAAATGAAATACATACTAATGTTTGGCACATAATAAGTACTCAATAAATGTTAGCTTTTCCTACAGGGCTGGTCATGGCTCTATTCCTATATATTGGTAATCTTTTAAAATTAGAATTAACTTTAGAAGGGTGAGTATTTTCATTCCTGGTTTTGTCTATGTTTACAATGTGGGTTGTTGCCTGTCATAATTTTTACTATACTCATGTTTTAACTTTTTAGTCTTCATTCATCATATAAATTTAACTTTTATATTTGTGGATATGGATTATACTATTAAATCTGAAGTTGTAGTCTAGATATTTATTAATAACTAGAGGCCGGGTGCATGAAATTCAAGCACTTGGGGGGGCGGTGGCTCTGCCCAGACTGTGCCCTCATGCAGTCTGGAATCCCTCGGGGGATATCCAACTGACAGCCTAGGCCCACTCCTCCTGGACATCCTTAGTGCTGCTGCAGACGCAGGAGAGGCTCCCACAACCACCGCTATACTTGCCAGCTGTGAGCCAGGCTTCTGGCTGAGTGGCACTCCCCCTGTGGGAGCGCACTGACCACCAGTGGGGAGCTCCTGCATTGAGTAGGATCGGGTCGAAACTGGTTCTCCAACATCCCCTGAGGGTTCCCAGATTGCAAGAGGGCACAGGCCAGGCCTAGGGACTCCACTGGTGCATGATTGGGGCCAGGGAGGGACACAAGAAGTTGGCCAGCCAGGGAGGGACTGCGTGAGGGCTCCAGGGCGTGTCCAGCCTTTTTTACTCAGTTCTGATCAGCCAGACCCCAGCAGCAAGCTAACCTAGTGGTTGGAGCTTCTGCCCCCTGGTGGTCAGTGCACGTCATAATGACTGGTCAACCGGTCAACTGTCTGCCCCCTGGTGGTCAGTGCATGTCATAGCAAGTGGTTGAGTGGCCTTAGCATGTCATTAGCATATTACGCTTTGATTGGTTGAATGGCCAACCAGATGACTGGACACTTAGAATATTAGGCTTTTATTATATAGGAGAAGCATATGAACAGTTAATGTTTATTGAACAAATGTTATGTGCAAGAATATTTTCAAGTATTTTACATTTATTAATTTGTTTAATTCTCAAAATAGCAATGTGAGGTAGGTATTATTATCATTATCCCTTATGAATAAGACAACTAAGGCTAATTGTTATTGGCCAGGACCACTTAGGTCTTATGAGACAGAGCCAGAGTTTTATCTCATACTAGGGGCCCAGTGTATAAATTTGTGCACCTTGAAAGGAACTGTGGGCCGCAAGGCTGCTGTGGGCACAGGGGCGGATCTCGGCCCATCCTCGAGCCATCAGGGCCAGCGCCGGGTGCTGGCAGCAGGTGTGAGCAGTGGCTCTGGCACTGGCACTGGCAGCAGGTGCGAGCGCTGGGTGGGACCGTGGCACACGGGAGCAATCACCAGAGGCTACTGATGACAGCGACTGGCACCCCGCCTTGGTCTGGCGCCCCTGCTCACCTGCTCCACCATCCCGCCAAGGCCAATGCCCACCATGTTCCACACTCTGCTGCCTGATGCCAATGCCCGCCATGTTCCACACATGCCCCCTGGTAGTCAGCGCACATCATAGCAACCAGTTGTTTGGTTGTTCTGCAATTCAGTCTATTAGCATATTAGCCTTTATTATATAGGATTATCTGACAATAAAGCCCAGACTTAGAACCTCTACCTCTACTCTCATATTTCACTCGAATATCCCTCCATCCCTTTTAGATATACAAACTCACATTTTTTCCCCCCCACTCTTACCTCTTTCTCATATGTACATATCCAATATTCCTCTAATCACTCTTACTTAGAATTCACGATTCTCTCCTATTGCTTACTTCTCCCCCCCCCCCCCCTTTTTGGCACCAATTGCTTCTGTTCCCCTGGGTAATATTTGTAGCTTAAAAATATGTTCCCATGAGTTACCCAACAATCTCCATTTCTGTGTGTTCTCTCTGCCACTATCCTGGATTAGGCTTCCCTTTATTCATGTCTGGATTATTGCCTACCTCTCTACTTATTTCACCTAACTTCAGTTCTTCCAGATGACACTCCTTGCCATTTAGTAGCTGTGTGACCTTGACAAATTATCTTCCAGTGACTCAATTTTAGAATGTTGATAATATCCATCTCATAGGGTTGATGAAGACTTAAGAAACTAACATGAATGACTTTTTATAATTTGCCCCAACTATGTCTAACCCATTTTAGTTCCTCAAACAATCTATTTTAGGGCTAGTTGATTTTTCCTGTCTTCTGAATCTTTTCATTCAAGTCCTTGCAGCACTCAATTGAAGGTTTCTCTCTTCCCTTTTTAGGATCTAGCTTCTTTTAAAAAATATATACATATTTTACTGATTTTTTACAGAGAAGAAGGGGGAGGGATAGAGTGTTAGAAACATCAATGAGAGAGAAACATGGATCAGCTGCCTCCTGCACACCTCCTACTGAGGATGTGCCTGCAACCAAGGTACATGCCCTTGACCAGAATTGAACCTGGGACCTTTCAGTTTGCAGGCCGACGATCTATCCACTGAGCCAAGCCTGTTAGGGCTAGGATCTAGTTTCTATGAGTACATCAAGTTCTAGCTCAAGTCCCACTTTCTCAAGGTCAGTAACTTTTCCATTATTATTATTTCCTTAAAATCTTCAGTATGTATTTTTGTGTTATTATTTATTTTAACATTTAAATAGGTATAAAGTTGATGAGTGTTCCTTGGTTCACAATTCTTCATTTAGATTGCATCTTGCCTTTTATGCCTCAGAGTACCTAGTTTAATGCTTCATAAACAGGGGGCAGTAGACAGTTAGTAAAATCTTGTTATATTATTTTGACTCCTAGGTCAATGTCTTTGTTACTCAGTTTATTCCCATTGGGTTTGCAATGTATCTCCATGGAAATTGACATTTTTCCCTACAACCACCATTCCTCCCTTTTCTCATTGTGTTGCCATAGTGAAGTTTGGATGGGATAAATCTTACCTCCAGCCACAAAAACAGTCATATTTTCAATGACTAATTATTCCATTCTCATTTCCCCAGTGATTGGCTCAAGAATGGTGAATCAGTATGTCAGTATCTCAGTGCATGGCAATCATTTGGCTTTCCACAAGCTCTGTTCTTTTGTGTATGATTTAGGTTCATTATGTAAGAATCAGCAGTGAACACAGCCTTCTTAAATACTAAAAATAAATGCATGGCAATAGTTTTTACTGATGTTTTTTCACTATTTTGAAAAGTTTTTTAAGTTTTAATTTTGAAATAACTTCAAAATTACTCAAGATTTATGGGAGTAAAACAAATGATTCCTGTATACTGTTCATGAAAATGCATTCATTTACCAGCTGCTAACATTTTGTGAGAGATAGAGTGTGTGTGTACAGTTAAGTGCCATGTAATGATGTTTCAGTCAAGGAAAGACCACCTATACAGCAGTGGTCTCATCCTATCTAATAAAAGAGTAATATGCAGATTGACCATCACTCCAACACACAAGATGGCTGCCCCCATGTGGTCAAAGACCTTGCCCCCATGTGGACACAAGATGGCCACCACAAGATGGCCAGCAGGGGAGGGCAGTTGGGAGGGACCAGGCCTGAAAGCGAGGGCAGTTGGGGGTGATCAAGCCTGCAAGGGAGGGCAGTTAGGGGTGACCAGGCCAGCAGAGGAGGGAAGTTGGGGGTGACCAGGCCTGCAGGGAAGAGCAGTTGTGGGGGAACCAGACCTGCAGGGGAGAGCAGTTTGGGGGACCAGGTCTGCAGGGGAGGGCAGTTAGGGGTGACCAGGCCTGCAGGGGAGGGCAGTTAGGGGTGACCAGACCTGCAGGGGAGGGAAGTTAGGGGCAAACAGGCTGGCAGGGGAGCAGTTAGGCAACAATCAGGCTGGCAGGGGAGTGGTTAGGGGGTGATCAGGCTGGCATGCAGAAGCAGTTAGGGGCAATCAGGAAGGTAGGCAGGCAAGCAGTTGGGAGCCAGCAGTCCTGGAATCAGGCCTAAACGGGCAGTCAGACATCCCTCGAGTGGTCCCAGATTGGAGAGGGTGCAGTCTGGGCTGAGGGACACCCCCCACCCCATACACGAATTTCGTGCACCAGGCCTCTTGTACAATTATAATGAAGCTGAAAAATGCTTACTGCTTAGTGACACCCTAATGGTCTAAAGTCATAGAGCAATGCATTACTCATGTGTTTGTGGTGATGCCAGTGTAAACAAACCTATCGTGCTGCTGGCTGTACAAAAGTAATTATGTAAAGTTTCATAATACTTGATCACGATAATAAACAGCTATGTTACTGTTTTATGTATTTACTATACTGTGGGGAAGCACGGGACTTGGTTGGAAGGAGGATTCCACAAAAGGTCGGGGGCCTCTGAGGGGACCTTGCCAAAGGCAGCAGCCCCTACCTTGACTTTTCCAAACAAGTCCGATCCCCCAGAGTGTTTTGCTAGAATCTCTATGTTTAGTCTTTAAAGACCTGACCTTGTTTAAGCATACACTTTCTCAAGGATACTTACCCTGCTGATTGTATCTAGAGGTTAATTTTAGTTCAAGCTGTTGGAACAATAAAAGCCTAAGAAGGCAGACGAACAGAACTGCTTTTTACTTCTAAAGTAAAGCAGTCCCTTAGCCCTCTCTTTCACAGAAACTTGTGTCAGAGCAATCTGTTCATCCATCGCTCAGGGTCTGCTGGTCAGGCCTGGCACTATACTATACTAATTATTATTATTTTAGAGTGTAGTCTTTCTGCTTACTTTTCAAAAAAGCTTGCTGTGAAACAATATGTTGTGCTACACGGCAGCAGCCTCATGCATTTCATGTTTACAGCATATCTTGATTGCATCATTTTCTGTTTTGCTTGATATAATCTCATGTTGCTTTATAAATTCAGAGTAGTCTAAATATGCAGTTTTATAAAGTCTGCGTTAGTGAACAATAATGTCATAGGTCTTCACATTCACTCACCACTCACTCACCGACTCACCCAGAGCAGCTTCCAGTCCTGAAAGCTCTGTTCATGTAAGTGCTCTGTGGACAAAAGGGGCCACATGCTAACCTGACTAGCTCAGGGGAACATGCATGGTGGCCTTGAAAACTCAGAGACCTAAAGTAACCACAAAGGATGGTCTGAAATTAAAACTTTTTAAAATTAAAAGCAGTTTATGGTGGGTAGTCATGTCTTAGGCCAGTATCCTCCCTAACAAAGGAATTTTTTTATCTTAACTGAGCCTGTCTATTGTATTTTTGCATCTATGATAACATATCATTGAAATTTCAAAGTAATTTTCCCTTTTCTGGACCCCTTAAAGCACAGGCAATGCTCTGCCGAGACCACAAATTCCCTCACTGTTATTGAGTTAATTGCTGACTGTTAACTATCCTGCACCCACCTAAGTATAAGTATGTGTCCATCATTTTACTTTTGTATCCAATCCTAGAGGTTTCCCCACTTTGTTTTCTCCCGCTTCCCCAATCTATCACCAATGGATTTCAAATAACCCACTTATGTCTCCTCTTTTGATTGTAATGTATAAAACAAGGTGCAAAACTGCCATTCTCTGCAGCATTATCTCTGGAGATGCTGCTTCCCATCATTTATTGACAGTTTGACTCAAGTAAACTCCAAAAATTCTTTACAAGTTTGAATGTTTCTTATTTTGACAGCCCTATACAACTGTGCCATTTTTCATCTTTCGTATCATTTTTACTGTATCTTTTCTCTGTTTAGATTCACAAATACCATTGTGTTACAGTTGCCTATAATATTCAGTAGAGTATCATTCTGTATAGGTTTGTAGTCCAGGAACAAGAGGCTACCCCACATAGCCTGCGTGTGGATTAGGCTGTACCATCTAGGTTTGTGTAAGTGCACTTTATGATGTTTGCACAATGATAAAATTGCCCTATCATTTTTCAAAACATCCCTATCATTAAATGACACATAACTGTATATCAGGAATTAAAAATAAATTAAGAATAGCAAATTACCTAAGAAAGCAAGCCCATATAAATCTCATTCAGAGAAAAATATTTGTTATGTTATGTTATGTTATGAGTACACACACACACACACACGCGCACGCACACACACACGCACACACACAGCAAATATTGTATGCCTTCTTATTTCAGTATGGCCAGCAACTGGAATAAGAAGGTTGAAAACACCAACAAAACAGTGATGTTATAGAAAGGAATAAGCAAGTAGTGCTCACAGGGGACCTTCTACAGTTAATCCTATTATGTTGTGAAATTGACGTTAAGCAGTAAATGTTGACTGTTTTCTCAATAACATAATATAACCTCTAGGTCACATGCTGGAATCTTTGTAGTTTGAGACAGATGGCATCAGTTCTGCCCTGAGTCAGTGTCACAGTTTGCAAATCAAATGTAGCAGTTACACATTTTCAACATACCATGAGAAAATCTGACCTGTCACTTTTTGCTTAAATCTTGCTTAGTCACATGTAACTTAAAATGTTAAGTGACAAGTCAGGAGAATTTTCTTGACAGAGTGTTGTAAAATGGCTAAGGTCAGTGTAATTTTGATGAACTTAAAATATGATTTGAGATTAACCTTGAATATGTAATTGTGTTTGTTTTATTCTGATGAATTTATACAATAAATATTTTGAAAAATTTGCAGTTTCAGATTAAGTTATGAAGAGTAAAGGATAGTTAACATTTGGGAGAAAATCTGCATTAGAATATTTTAAAGAGAAATGCAGTCTTGTTATATTTTGCTATATATTTAGGTTAATAGTCAATTCCCTAATAAGTAGAATAAATCAACTATTTAAATCATACTGTTATTTAATTTATAAAATAACCACATTATAAGGATTTTAAAATTGCAGTTAAAACTTTTCTCTTGTTCCCATCTCTACTCTGCTAACTCCACAATCTGATATGCGATGGTGACTTCATAAGCAAACCATTTATTTTTTCCCATAGGAATGATATTAACAAAGAGACAAAAAGAAGAGAGAATACTGTGCTCAATACAATCTTACATACACACATTAGGTGCTTAATAAATGTTTGTTTGTTGATCTGCATGTAGAAAAGTGTACAAGTAATAAACTCAATAAATTATCCCGGAGTAAAGACATCCCCGTAGCTACAATTCAGATCAAGAAATATTGCCTGACCAGCATGGCTCATTGGTTGAGCATCGACTATGAACCAGGAGATCATGCTTCCATTTCCGGTCAGGGCACATCCCCAGGTTGTGGGCTTGATCCCAATGTGGGGCTTGCAGGAGGCAGCTGATCAAATGATTCTCTCTCATCATTGATGTTTCTGTCTCTCTCTCTCCCTCTCCATTTGTCTCTGAAATTAATAAAAAAGATATTTAAAAAAAGAAATATGATTATTAACAACTTAGAAATTTCTCTAGAGCCTCCCTGCAGTCACTGTTCCCTCTTCTCTCCACAGGTAAACACTATTTTCATTTTTAACATGATCATTTATTCAGTTTTAGAGCCATAACCCCTCACACATAGGAGACAATACATGTTTATTCTAAAACCATAATTTAGATTTATCTGTTTTTAAACTTTATATAAATGCAATTGCGCAGTAAGTTGATCCCATATATATGTGTATACACATATGTATGGAATCAACTACTATATATGTATGGAGTTGTTTAAAACAGTATTAGGTTCATAGCAGATTGAGTGGCCGATACAGATATTTCCCATATATCTCATGTCCCACACATCATAGCTCTTCCTATTATCATCATCTCCCACCAAGGTATACATTTATTACAACTGATGAGCTACATTGGCACATCGTCACTCAAGTCCATAGTTTACACTGCGGTTCATTCTTGATGTTGTACATTCGATGGTTTTGGATAAATGTATAAGGACATGTATCTATCATTAGAGTGTCATACAGCGTATTTTCACTGCCCTAAAAACATTATCTGTGCTTCACCTATTCATTCCCCTGCTTCAAACTCTGGCAACCACTGATCTTTTTACTGTCTCGATGCTTTTGTTTTTTTTTTCCCTTTCCAGAATGTCATAGGGTTGGAATCACACTGCTTGTAGTCTTTTCAGATTGGCTTCTTTCACTTCTCTTACATGTCTTTTCATGTCTTGATAGCTCATTTCTCTTTAAAGTTGAATAATATCCATTGTCTGGATGTACCACAGACAGTTTACCAATTCACCTACTAAAGAATATCTTCGTTGCTCCCAAGTTGTGATAATTATAAATAAAGCTGCTAAAAACATCTATGTGTAGCAAACAATTTTTTAAAGATAAAAGTAAACTCTATCTCTAGTATTATTATTCCTAATATGAACCAAGTTCATGGTTAATGAATATGGATATAACAGAGGAAAGAGGCATCATTGGGTTAATTGTGTGACAAAGTCACATAATGACATCATCTTGTTTTAATTTTCAGTGATCCTTACACAAAGTAGTTATTAGTCATATGAGCTAATATGATGAGCCAAAGATCAAAATATCTATTGATTGGTGTAAAATACTTTCCTAACATATGACTCATTGCTTTACCTCAAGTATCTAAGAGGATATTCAAATGGGGCATTTATTTACAAAGTCTACTATTATGATACTAAATTTATGACAACTTTAAGACAGGAAAATATTTTGAAGCCTAAAGCAATAGAAGAATATTATTTCATTTGAAAACAATGGCTACCAGCAGGATTAACTCTTTTTATATTAAGCGGTAGATGCCTTATCTAATAATAATATATACACAGCATTTTGTTAAGTGCCAATTGATCTTTTGTTGTAGCAAGAAGAAAGAAAATGAAATTTTAAGTTGCATTAATTCCCCTGTGATATTCTTTTGCAAACTTAAAATAAATCATGTTCCCGTAGTTATGTAAATTGTGTTACTTTCTTCTGCTCTTCTTTCTAAAGCTAAGGTTACTAAAATTATGTAGTGCCAGACCATAGAGAATTAAATCTGATGGAAAATGCTGGTAGAGCCAGGAATTATTAAAGCAGACAGTGTGTTGAAAGACAAAAGTAGTGTGTGTTGAGATACAAAAGTAGCTTAATTATTTAATTATGCTGTTTCAACCTTCACAGTTGACTTCTCAGGACTAATGCCTTAAAGAGGCCATGCCAAAGAATAGGATCATCTTTTTGCTTATTTTGTTTTACATGGGATCTTGCTTGAAAACAGAAATATGGATGAGGTAACAAAAATGAATTAATTAAACTAGCTGGCATTCTGTCCTTGGCCTAGACCAGTGATCCTCAAACTTGGTGCACAGCAGATATACCTGAGGCACTTTAACTATTGAAGCTGGGTTCCATGCCCGGACATTCTGATTTTATTGGTAGAGTGTGGCCCCAGCTTCTTAATTGTAATGTACAGCTGGGATTGAGAACTACTGACCTAATCAGGTAGCATATTAGAAAGGAACATGGCTTTTGAAGAGTCAGAATAGACCCAGTAAAATCTCGGACACAAGTATGATTTATGAGGGTTAATAAAACCTAATGAGCCTCTGAAAGAGGGTCATTATAAGAATAACATAAAATTATTCATGTGAAAACTGGTGGTACAGTATTTCACATGTAATAGGCATTAATATATGTTTTTGTTCTCTCCTGCCATACCCCTCTGCACCCTGGCCCTTTAAAGGAGAGGGGACCAAATATAATAGCTACTGCTATTGTCTGTGGTGCTTCTGTTTTTCTTTACATCCCAGTTCTGGTTGGAAAAACATTGCTGGATAATGAACATATTATTCTTCTGTTTTCCCTACCCCAGAATCTGATCATCTGCTTCCTGTTCATCCTCAGGTCTCTGTTTGAATGTTTCTTCCTCTGGGAAGGTTTTTCTGACTGTTCGCCAAGCCCAACCAAGGTCAGATTCCATTGCACACAAACCTCCATACTAGTGACAATGAGTCTATAGCATTTACTGCTATATCTCCCAGGGCACACAATGCATACTGAGTGATTTTAACTGGATAAATAAATGAAGAAATTTTAAATACAATAATATTATAACAGCTAATATAAGGTAATGTTTATTTGAGTGTCATATAGATGGTTATAGTATTAATGTAATAATTAAGAATATTTAAAGTGCTTTTATATGAGTAATTTTGTCTATACTTTGATTTATTTTCCCCCATTTATGTTCTCAAAACAGTGTCTTGGTTCTTTTTGAGACACATTCTTCTAGTAAAGGTAGAGAGAGGAAAAATGAGTAAACAGCATAGTAATAGTTCAGCAGTAATAAATGTCCCAAAGTAAAGGGTAAGGGAGAAAGTGTGGCATCTGTGTGCTAGGGAAGTTGCTTAAGAAGGTCTCCGTTGAGAAACTAACATCAGCGCTGAGATCTCGAGACAACAATGAGCTCAGCCATGTAAAGAGGTGTAGAAAATTACAGGTCAGTGGAACTGAAAGTGCAAGTTTCCCCAGGGGACTTGAAGTTGTATATTCTACAAACAGTGAAAAGCCCATGTAACCACATAGGGACCAAGGAGAAAAGAGTGGGAAATAAAAGTAGAGGCTAGTGGGGGACCAGTTCGTGCAGAACCTTATAGGCCATGGTGAGAAGTTTGTTTTTTATTCTAAATATGAAGGAAAATTATTGATATATTAAACATTTTAGAGCCTGGAAGTTTTATATTTAACCATATATCAGATTTATACTTAAACTAACATGTGGAAAATGGATTTTGAGCACTATACGAGCACCAGGATGGAAGCACTGCAGTCGTCCATGGAAGAGATGATGGCGAGTCCCCTAAGGAGCAGCAGTTAAGATGGAGAAGTGGATGGAAAGGATGCATTTTGGGGTTACAGCAGGCAATACTTAGTGATGGGTTGGGTTTGTGGTGGGGTGGTATTAGTTGAATGTGTGAACAGGCCAGCTCCACCCCTTGTCATGGGGTGTGATGGCTGTGTGGTATGTGTAGGTCTAGGTCCTTCCACTGCATCTCTGGGGACTTCCAAAGCACAGGGCTCAAGCAGTGACTCTTAATCCTCCTCCTGAGTACAGCTTTGGCTGTGATTTTCAGAAAATAATTTCTGGAGAATAAGGATCTCAACAGTCCTCTAAAGGATGATTAGGGCTTGGAAAGTTGCATGCAAAAGCATGAAGGTAAAGAACTAAACAACGTGAAAAAGTTTGAGAGATAGTGAATAGATCAGGTTGTGTGGCTGGAGGATTAGTATAGGGGAAAGATATGTATGGAAAACAAACCTGGGTTCATTTTATGGAGAATCAAGAAAGTCACACTAGAGTCCATCCTTTTCTTGTTTTGTTTTGTTTTTGTTAATTCTCACCCAGGGATATTTTTTTCCATTGATTTCTAGACAGAATGGAAGTGACAGATTTCTAGACAGAAAGGGAATTGGGGAGAGACAGAGAGAGAGAGAGAGAAATATTGATGATATTGTGAGAAAGACCCTGAAACTGAGGTATGTGCCCTTGACCAGAATTGAACACGAGATCCTTCAGTCCGTAAGCCACTGGCTCCAAATACTGAGCCAAACCAGTTAGGGCTAGAGTCCATGTTTTTAAGCTTTATGGACTAAGAATGTGTTTTGAGAAGACCTGGTAACATATTAGTGGACTAATCTAGCAGTGTTCAGACAATGGTCTCCAGAGTAGAAAAGCCCAAAAGGAAGGAGACTATGTAAATACCATTCTAGCAGGATTATTCATCTACTAATTTATTCATTTGTTCAGTTAACAAACATTCATTAGGCGCCTGCTGTATGCTAAAGAACAGTGATCACCAGGATTCTGTTCTTATCTAAAAGTAGAATCAAATATGAGTGGGGAAAGCTGTAAATTGGTAGACACTCCCAAAGAGAGAATAAAATACACATCTCTTAAATCACCAAAGAAAAAAGTCTGGAAAAGCAGCTTGCTTTTATTATTCTAATTCTGTGATATTATAATTCCTAGCTCTAAGATGTTGTGCACATGACTGATCATTTCTAAGGCATGGATTTTAGATACCTTTATACTGTTCTTCCAGTTAATTATATATTTTATATACTCACAACTCTGTGTTTTGAAGGCCACTAAAGTGATCTTTAAAAGATCCAGATAATATAATTTAAATCAAACTATTATTTTATAATAGTAGTATAATGCATTCCATGCACTTTAAATACAGATATATTTTATACTAGAGGCCTGGTGCATGAAATTTGTGCATGGGGGGGTCCCCTCAGCCCAGCCTGCACCCTCTCCAATCCGGGACCCCTCGGGGGATGTCCAACTGCAGGTTTAAACTGGCAGTTGGACATCCCACTCACAATCCTGGACTGCTGGCTCCTAATCGCTCACCTGCCTACCTGCCTGGTCGCCCCTAACTGCCCCACCATGCAGGCCTGATCGCCCCTCACTGCCTCTGTGTGCAGGCCTGATCACCCCTAATTGCCCCCCCTGCTGGCCTGGTCGCCCCTAACTGCCCCCTGCTGCCAGCCAGGTTGCCCCCAACTGCTCCCTCCCTGCTGGCCTGGTCGCTCCTAACTGGCCCACCCATCAGCCTGGTATCCCCCAACTGCCACCCTCTGCCAGCCTGGTCGCCATTAACTGCCTCCCCCTGCCAGCCTGGTCATCCCCAACTCCCCCCCCCCCCCGCCAGCCCAGTTGCCCCTCACTGCCCGCCCTGCCAGCCTAATTACCCCCAACTGCCCCCCTTACCAGCTTGGTCACCTCCAACTGCCCCTGTCTGCTGGCCTGGTCGCCCCTAACTGCCCCCCCTGCCGGCCTGGTCATCCCCGACTGCCCGCCCCCCCGCCGGCCTGGTTGCCCCTCATGGCCCCCCTGCCGGCCTGGTTGCCCCACGCAGCCTGCTGTTCAGTTGTTTGGTCATCCCTCCCTAATCCTTCTGATGGCCTGGTCATACCACGCAGCCTGCTGTTCAGTCGTTTGGTCATCCCTCACTAACCCCCCTGCAGGCCTGGTCATAGACAGCCATCTTGTGAGGGCATGATGGTCATTTTGCATATTACTTCTTTATTATATAGGATAGGGACAAAAAAGTTGTTATAAAACTAAAAGATATCGCTCTTGCTATGCCATTTTTAACTTTCCTAGGGGAAAAACTATTAAACTAAAATGCAAGTCATTTTCTTACCTAATATTATATAATATCTGGTATGGATTTTTGTGAGATGGAACTTTTAATAGTAATGTATAAAATCTCTAACTATATTTGACACCATAATCCTTGACAAAAACAAAAACAAAATACACTTAAACATATAGAGAACATAATAAAAGAAATATTGAGTATAGTCTAGGAATTTGTAAACAAGGTGGAAATATCTGATTTTTCAGCCTGAACAAAAAACACAGTGGCTAAACATTGAAGGAAGATTTACAAAATTTTAATTTAAAAAGGAGCAAACCAGGAGAGGAGATGAGGGTGAAAGGTATGGCCAGCCACAGAAATGTTGGTCAGTATGCTATAATGAATGGAAGCCTGGTGAGAGACGTGGCTCCTCCCTTCCTGTTTCCAACAAAAATGTTTTAATTCTAAGATTAGGGAACTCTTTCTCTAAACACCTGCCTAATTTTATGTAAATGTCAATGCAAAAAGAAAGTGCTTGAAAACCAATTAGATATTACATTTTCAGAAATTTTAGGAAGTGAGTTTTACCTATATGCAAATATAATTCTACTGTAAAATAGAATGTCATCACATATTAGAGGGAAGAAAACTTAAATATTTCTGATAAAGCCACCTATAAGTATTTTAATAGTGGGAGAAAAATTGCCAGTCAACTTTGATTGTTGATGATTTGCCATGAATTTTTCTCAGAATCTCTGGTTATTTTTATACTTTTGCTTTGAAAACATTACAACCAAATGATAGTTATTTGTTCTTAATGTTATCCTAGGGGGTACAACATGACTCTGGGTATTAATTACTCACCTAAGACAGGTAAATCTTTTAGAGATAAAAGTTACCTGATAAATTCATTATACAGACCTGAACAGAGTTATAGCTACAATATGGGTCTGGGAGTTAGCTCTTAAAAGAGTATTTCCTTCCCACAGTGTTTTAGAAATCTATACTCTGTTTTCAGTATAATACTTGTATTAGGAAAATTTTTAAGAAAATTTCTAGAAAACATGAAAAATTTACTTATGGTTTTTGTCCATAAATAATTTAACTTAGTAATACTTAAAGCATATTATTGAATAAAACTTCAGATGACTGTGTTAAAACAAGTAAAATTACATTGTTTCTAACACAAAATTCTTTATTAAGGATCATATTAGTTAATGAGCAGTGTTACAAAAGGGGGGAAAGAGCATTAATCAAGCTGTACCCTGGCTCTACAGCTCATTTAGCAAGCAATTACTTCTGTTTCACTAAAACCAGCAGGCTGTGCCTAAGGCCAATTTCCAGGTGAGACAAAGCAAATGCCATTGATGTCTTGCTTTAAACATAGATAAAGTGAACTAATCAAAACACAATGCATGACTACAAGATGTATAAATTTTTTAATTAATTAAATTACTTTTAAATAAACTTGAGGAGAGATTTTGAAGTCATACCCAGTAGTCAATTAATAAAGCTTAATTTAGCCCCATATCTTTATCAACAAAGAATATTATAATGTAAAAATGTATTTTTTTACAGGATTGTTAAAGTTTTTCAGTTACTCAGCTGAGAACTTTGAGTGTCTTCTCCATGTAGAGTGTTATAATGCATTAAATTATCCATTTGACAGAACTCCATGTAAAAATGAATTAATAGACACCACTCTAATTTCCTTGACCTTATTTCCTTTAATTTTATAAAACAATAAAGTGACTAAGTAAAATTGGTGACTCAGAGATATTAATAGATATTTACAGAGCCTGGGTAACAGATAAAGATAATATCTTTTGGAAAATAATTGAGTAAATGAATCTACAAATGAGAAACACAAAATCTTATTATTCTAAGCTCTTAAATTCTATTAATCATTTCAGGAAAAGTTAAAACTGTTTTTAATAAGTCTATCTTATTAGTTTTTCAATTAAGCAAGTCAAATATGTAGTAATTTAACTTCTTAGAGTAAACATTTTTGTGAGAGATGGTAATCATATTATGAAATACTTTTTACTTTTCCTTTTTAGCCCTCTCCCTTTTGTAACTTAATCACAGGCAGTGTTTGAACCTACTGTGTGCACAGCACTCTAGAAAGCATTAGGACTAAATTATAAATTTGGTACGTTGGTTCCTTTCTCATTTATCCACTGGAAAAAATATGATTTGAGCACCTACTATGCTCAGAACTATGCTTGGCACTGGGAATCCAAAAATCAGGAAAACATTATTCTTATAATATAAAAATACAATTGGGAAAGTACCATAAAGGAGAGATCTAAAGGGCAAAAAGAGAATATACAAGAGTGATCTAACTTCACCAGAGATGTCAAGAGGTCTTTCCAGGGCATACTACACATGGACAAAAATACAGAGAATGCCTAGTAATTAACTTGGTGAAAATAGGTGTATTAAGGATGAGAAAGAGCATTCTAGGCAGAGGGAAAATCATTAACTTCTTAGAGTAAACATTTTTGTGAGATAACATTTATAATGATAAAAATAAAAAAGCAAAAATAAATTTTCTATCTTTGGCCCAAAGCACTCCCTAAATTTAATCTGACAATGATTTATTTATGTTTTGCAAATCAAATCCCAGGGATTGATTTTATTTTTAACCTACCTCTGCTAATTTTCATATTCCCTGCACTTAGTTTAAGAACAACAGAATCCTTGTCCCCCTTTAACACACACTCAAAGGGAAACACAAATTCATATAAACATGCATACATCTGACTCAGAAGCTTAATAGATAGTGCATATATATTTATATGTATATATATTTAAATATATTTTTGTTGATTTCAGAGAGGAAGGGAGTGAGAGATAGTAATATCAATGATGAGAGAGAATCATTGATTGGCTGCCTTCTGCACTCCCCCTACTGGGGATCAAACCTGAAACCTGGGCATGTGCCCTGATCAGGAATTTAATAGTGACCTCCTGGTTCATAGGTTGATGCTCAACCACTGAGCCACACCAGTCAGTGGTGTCTATATTTTGAATGAAGTTTTCATGAAGCAGTGGAGAAGAGAGTTAGATTACCTTTCCCACTGGAGGACCTCATATAAAGCCTCTTTAAATGCCCGACTTCCACCAGGCTTTCTTTCAGACCATATCTTTTGTAGTCATCTTTCTACTTATGGCCTATGTCCCCTCTAAAACCTGATGTAGCCTCTTTCTCCTTTCACCTTTCTAGATGTGGCCGTGACGGTCATGCTTTCTCTTCCCACAACCAGAGCTTTCTGGGAGGTTGTGTCCTTTCCTCTGTCTAGACTCTCCCACAGCAGTCCACCTGACAAAGGGCTGCCCACACACTGACTCTCCTGGAGATCTAATCTGTGGTGCCTGAAGGAAGTAATGTATTTATTTTTGTCATTGAAAAATTTTAATAATATATAAAAGGTAGGCATTAAACTTATTGTATGAACTTTTTTGAATGTCTATAAATATATGTTTTATTCTAGAAATAACTAGAAATATGGAGTTATACTTTTAAATGTAAGGCTGAGTTGTATTTATGGATTAAGTGCAAAATTATGAGTTTCAAATTAGAAAGAGGACAGAAAATATATTTTCTATTTTTGCTTTGGAAGAGTATGAGTTAATAATTTGTGCTGCAGTTGTAAGAAAAATCCAGAACTGTATTTACCTTTCTTTTCAGAAACTTAAATATGTTTTTTCCTTTAGTCACAGAGACATATCTTGTTAATAACTTTGTATATCCATGTTTTTATTTACAATATCTTTACTACATTTTTTTTAGGAAACTACATTGAAAATCTGAGTGTACTGTGACCCATTATAAAAATGTAGGTAAATACTTATCATAAATAAATATGAAAGATACTTGATTGGCTATATTTCATACATATAGAAAGGCCCAGAAAGAAATAAGGAAGGCCTAGCATAGAATTATTAACTTAATTATTAATGTGGGATTGGTTGGAGTGTCACCCCAATAGGCCAAGGTTGCAAGTTCAATCCCTGGTCAGGGCACATACAAGAATCAGCCAATGGACACATGAATGGGTGGAACAAAAAATTGATGTTTTTTTTTCTCTCTCTCTAATCAAAACATTAAAAAAATTATTGCCTGGCAAAGTGGCTCAGTAGGTTGAGAGTCATCCCATGCACTGAAAGGTTGCCAGTTTGATTCCTGATCAGGGCACATACCTGGGTTGTGGATTTGATCCCCGGTTGGAGAGAGGATATGGAGGGCAGCCAATCAATGTTTCTTTCTCATATCAATGTTTCTCTCTCTCTCTCTCTCTCTCTCTCTCTCTCTCTCTCTCTCTCTTTCTCTCTCTCTCTCAGCATGTCTTCAGGTGAAGATTTTTTTAAAAATTAAAAAAATATTAATGTGGAAAATCTTAGAAGAAATTAAAGTTTTAAAATTATATGCCTAACAGATAACAGCTGGTAATTAGGACCACCTATTTCAGGAATTATAATGATAAAAATAAAAAAGCAAAAATAAAAATTAACTCAGTGTAACTCATCTAAAGAAGCTCTTAAATCTTCTCTATTTGAAACTGAAATGAAATAATGAAACAGCATTTTGAGGCTGTTTTGAACAGAACCACAGAGCTAAATGTGCTAGAAAAAGCAGAGAATGGTTTCACAGATGGTCTTCCCTGGAACATGCCAAATTCACTCAATGTGCAGGAGCTCTGGGAAAAGCTTTCTGCCAATAGGCAAAACAGGGCCTTTCAAATTTGGATTGCCAAAATAAAAGTCTGAGGATGTCATGTTGTGATATTGCTTATCTCTGATGAATATAAAAAATAACAAGAACATTATAGTATACTAGTGGCCCAGTGCACGAAATTCATGCACATTAAAAGGGAATTAATCAGAGGAAATATTTTAATATTGCTATTTGTCTTTTCTCTATAATAGAAGTGTCAGAAATGAAATAAAATTAGTAAAATGTATATGAAAATAATATATACATTTATTGCCCATGGGGACGCAGTCAAGTCCTGCCGGAACTGCAAGACCCAGAGTCAAGTCCTGGGTGCGGGTATCCGGCTCCCTCCTCCCTCTGTCAGAGTCTGGGCCGGCGCCCACAGGGACACAACATCAAGTCCTGCTGGCGCTGCGAGACCCAGAGTCAAATCCCCGCCCACCTGTGTGTGCCTCACTGCACACGCAGCCCTACCCACCCACACGTGCCTCGCTGTGCACACAGCCTTGCCCACTTGCACACGCCTTGAAATTGCACTAGACCCAGATACACCGGCGCAGGCGGGATGCAGCATCAAGCTTCTGCTGGCACCACGTGGGACTCCCCCGAGTCCCAGAGTCCCGCCCCATAGGGCCAGTGCCACGTGGGACTCCCTGTGTCCCACCCCAAGGCTGGCACAACGGGACTCCCGCAATGCACCTCCTGGTCAAGTCCCCACTGGTGCCCATTGGGGATGCAGCATCAAGTCCCCACCCACCTGAGCGTGCCTGCCGCGCACGCAGCCTCCTGGTGATCAGTTGTTACGGCATGAAGGCATCACAACCATAGGATTTTTATAATATAGGATTGTTACCTATTATAATAAAAGTGTAATATGCTAATTAGACCAGACAGCCAAACGACCTTCTGGACGACATTCCAGATGTCCTTCCGGACAAAGCTGCAGTGGCGGGGGCTGAGGTAGAGGTGGTTAGTGGTGATCAGGCAGGCAGGCAAGCAGTTAGAGGCAATCAGGCAGGCAGGCGAGTGGTTAGGGACAATCAGGCAGGCAGGCAAGTAGTTAGGGGTGATCAGGCAAGCAGGCAGAGTGGTTAGGGGCAATGAGGCAGGCAGACAGGTGAGTGGTCAGGAGCCAGTGGTCCTGGATTGTGAGAGGGTGCAGGCTGGGCTGAAGGACCCGCATCCTCCCCCGTGCATGAATTTTGTGCACTGGGCCTCTATTGATAAATAATTGTTTGTGATCCAAATCACTGGACCAAAAATGTAGCCACTATTGCCTCCCTCCAATCTTTTCTCAGCAGTAGAGCAGAGGGATATGTTCAAAATGCAAATCTCATCAGTCACTGATCTACATAAAACCGTTCAATACCTTCTCATTGCTTTGGGGATAAAACACCAAATATTTGACACAATGTAGTCCTGAAAACTATGACTGTGTCTCTTCAGTCTGATAGCAGACCACACTGGTCTATATCTCTCACTGTGACCTATGCCTATCAACCTCATTCTGGCCCAAGGGTATTTGCTGTTCCCTATTCATGAAAGTTCTTCTTTGACCACACATCAACTCACTTCTACCCTTACCAAGTTAACTGGAGGTCATACCAATTTTTTTTTTCCCCCAGGGAAACCTTCTCTGACAATCCCTTCTCTGATACCCTGTCCACTAGGTTAGGGTGCTCTGTTTATGGTTTCTAACTCATAGCATCTTATATTTTTCCTTGAAATAAGTAGTAAAGTTTAGCAACCTGCCTGAAGTGTAAAGTGTTAATACTTGTAGAATGGGACATGCATGGAAATAAGATATTTTAAAAACTGTTATAAAATAACAATAAAAAAGGGGCATTGACATTATATTCATAAATACGTTTGTGATAAAAATTTTAGTCACAAGAAATGTGGAAATGAGTAAAGAAACTAAATTTTCATAAAAATTTTTATGTAAGACTTTTAAAGACAAATGAAACACTAGCTTACAACTTCACTTACATAGTTCAAAATAAAATAATAACTTAGTCATGATAATCATACAATCCTGAGAAAATACTAAAAACACTGAATTGCACACTTCAAAAGGGTAAATTTTATGATATGTGAAAATATCTGAGTAAAGCTGTAATTGAAAAATAAAATGCCCTATTATAGCAATTAGAGCTTAAAGAGAAAGATATTCAGCCCTCAGAAGCAATAGTTTATTGTCTATATTTTTATGTCATCAAATAGAAAAACAAATCCTGAATTTAGCAAGGAAAGGCTTTTTTCTAAGAACACTCTCACTCATGAGAGCTGTACATGTCTTAAAGGTCAGGCTAAAATCGCTTTTCTTGTATCAGGAGGAATAAGCAAGGTTAGAGGTAACCAGGTATTGGCGAGTGGGACATGTACATGGCATGATGGAGCAGGGGAGTGGGAAATGCCTTTCTTGGTGGTCAGCATTCCAATGCTTGCTTCATCTCCGGTATGGGAACAGCTTAGGAGCCTGAGGGGAGTGGAGAAGCTTGGTCAGTTCAAATTAGTGAGCATTTTGTTTAAATTGGTGAGTGGGGACAAATAGGTCAGCTAATTATTTGGAGAGTTTAGCCTTGCCATAGGTAAATAAGGGACGCTCTTGGGCCTTATTGAAGTCTGATGGGAAAGAGTGATTCTTTGGAGTCAAATGTTTTCTGAGACACAAAAGGGTAGGAATATTTCTTAATCCTCACTTTTTCCCCCAGAAAGATAGGGCTCATGTGAACTTCAACATTGTCAGTACTTTCTCATAAGAATTCCTCAAAAATATATTTTTTGTTACATTCATGAACACGGTGGTCCATACATATTGTCAAGTGGAACAGATTGGTGATCACATAGGACCAGTGAATTCTCTGGGACCTGAACATAATCAGCTGTGGATCTATAGCAGATGGGCAGGCCAAGGAGGAGATTCAGTTTTGTAGCACAAGAATTTTCTGCATTTGAAATATTGTCACTTTATTGTACAATATTAAAGTTCACAAATTTATTAAGGATTTGGGAAGTATTTCTGTGGGCATCCTGATAGAGAGGGTTAGAGCATAGTTTTGGCAATAATTGTAGGCAGTATTAAATGTTTTATGAGAAATACATTAGTGTAAATCACCATTTTTAAAAGTGAAACATGAATCAATACCATAAGAATTGGACTTCAGTGCAAGAAATCCTGATTTATTTGCTCCGTTGATACTGTATATGTAAATGCCATTTCTCAGAAGCATAAAGCTCTGACTATAATATATTGGTTAGTGTAAGCAGTATAATATATATAAATATTCCAGGCTGTACTAGTTTCATTAATCATATCTTATAAAAATTTTAAGCTTATTTTTATGAGGCATTGCATTACATATGACATTGATATGCATGTGTAATTTATTACTTGGCAAGTGAATTATCCTGCACTATTTTATGGGTTTGATATATTGATTTTCAGTTGTGATAGATCATTTTAAGACTGCACAGCTTTACTCGTGGTGATTTATCCACAGAATCACAGAGACTGGGGAAAGTTGATGCAGCCCTTTGAACACATTTTATCAGCTATAAATAGAGTTGTTAACTGTAATTCTTAACCCCAGTAGGGAAACATATTTAGCAAGTTGGAAGAAATAACTTTCACCCAAGATCTAATTAGTTGTTGAATAAGTGCTCATAAAAAGTGGTTTCAATATGTCTTTTCTTCCATGCTAATCTTGTCACCCATTTCTTAAACCAATAGGCAATAAAGTATACAGTCAAAGAAAAAGATGCTACCAATTTACTTAAAAGATATCTTCTATGGCCGCTGATTGTTTTTTCATCCTTATCAGCTCAAACGCATACATTTGCATTGACTTGAATTATAATCCTCTCTCATCCTTTGTAAGAAACTCTCTGAATAGAGTTCCATAAAGAATAAAAACATGCAGTGCACAAACATCAAATATGTGTTGGCCACTCGTGTAGATATTGCATAGAGGAATCAGATAAGTGAAAGGGAGTATTTTTAGAATTCAGGCAGTATATTTGGAATACAGCATAGATTTTTTTTGTTCTGTTTTATTATTAAAAAAAAATTATTTTCCCCCTAGCATGTTTGGATCAGTGGAGAGAGCATCGGCCTAAAGACTGAAGGGTCCCGGGTTCAATCTGGTCAAGGGCATGTACCTCCGATACAAGCTCTTTCCCAGCCCAGGCCCTGTAGGAGGCAACCAATCCATGTGTGTCTCTCACATCGATATTTCTCTCTGTCTTTGCCTCACTCTTCCACTCTCTCTAAAAATCAATGGAAAAATATCCTCTGGTGAGAATTAAAAAATAAAATTTCCCCCCTAATCTCTTCACCTTTCTAACTAATCCTGCAACCCCCTTCTCCCCTGACAGGGGTCAGACTGTTCTCTATGAGTCTGGTTTTATTTTTGTTAGTTTATTTTGTTCATTAGAATCCACAGGTAAGTGAAATCATATGGTACTTGTCTTTCTCTGACTGGCTTATTTCACTTAACATAATGCTCGCCAGATCCATCCAGGCTGTCACGAAAGGTAAGATATCCTTTATTTTTTATGGCTGAATAGTATTCTGTAGTGTAAATGTCCCACTCATCTACTGATGGACGTTTGAGCTGCTTCCAAATCTTGGCTATTGTGAATAACACTGCAGTGAACACAAGGGTGCATATATTCTTCTGAATTAGTAATTCACATCTCTTTGGATATATTCCCAGCAATGGAATCGTTGGGTTAGAAGGCAGTTCCATTTTCAATTTTTTGAGGCAACTCCATACTGCTTTCCACAGTGGCTGCACTAGTCTGCATTCCCACCAACAGTTAAGGAGGGTTCCCTTTTCTCCACATCCTCGCCAGCACTTGTTGTTTGTTGATTTATTGGTGATATCCATTCTGACAAGTGTGAGGTAAGATCTCATTATGGTTTTAATTACACTTCTCTGATGATTAGTGATGAGTATCTTTTCATATGTCTATTGGTCATCTATATGTTCTCTTTGGATAAGTGTCTACTCAGGTCCTTTGCCCATTTTAAAATTATATTGTTTTTTTGTTGTTGTTGAGTTTTATAAGTTCTTTATAAACTTTAGATATTAACCCCTATCATATCATTGGTGAATATGTTTTACCATTTAGTGGGTTGTCTTTTCATGTTGTTGATAGTTTCCTTTGCTGTGCAATAATAGCTTTCTAGTTTGATGTGGTCTCATTTGTTTATTTCTTTTGTTTCCTTTGCCTGAGTTGATATATCAAAAAAATATTGCTATGAAAAATGTACAAGATTATATTGCCAATGTTTTCTTTTAGGATTTTTATGGTTTGGAGTCTAACATTTAAGTCTTTAATTCATTTTGAGTTTATTCTTATGTGTGGTATAAGAAAATGATCTAGTTTCACTTTGATGCATCCATCTCTCCAGTTTTCCCAACACCATTTATTGAACAGACTATCTTTATCCTGCTATATGGTTTTACTAACTATGAGGTGTTGGGTTTATTTCTGGTCTCTTTATTCTGGTCTATTGATCTATACATCTGTTTTTATGCCAGTACCATGCTGTTTTGATTATTATGACCTTGTAGTATAGTTTGATATTTGGTAGTGTGATTTTTCCAACTTTGTTTTTCTTTCTCAATATTGCTCTGGCTATTCAGGGTCTTTTGTGGTTCCATATACATTTTTGGAATAATTGTTTGAGTTCTGTGAAATATGCCATTGGTGTCTACATATATTGCATTTATATCATATCTGCAAATAATAACAATTTTACTTCTTCCTCTCCAATTTGAATGTTTTTTATTTCTTCTTCTTGTCTTATTGCTGTGGCTAGAACTTCCAGTACTATGCTGGATAAGAATGGTGAAAGCAGACATCTCTGTTTTGTTCCTGATCTTAAGGGAAATGCTTTTAGTTTTGCCCATAGAGTATGATGTTGATTGTGGGTTTGTCATATATGGCCTTTATTATGTTGAGGTATGTTCCCTCCATTCCCACTTTGTGGAGAGATTTTATCATAAATGGGGGCTGGATTTTATCATACGTTTTTTGTGCATCCTATATAATAGAAACCTAATATGCTAGGTGTCTGGTCAACAATCCTATCTAGTAATAGACAAATATGAAAATTGACCATACCTCCAACACACCCATAAGCCACACCCACCATCCAATCAGAGAGAGTATGCAAATTAACCCAAACCAAGATGGCTACAGCCACAGAGAGCAAGGTTTCCTAGGTAACAGAGGAAGCCAAGCTTTCCGCCTGCCCTTGCCAGGCCTAAGCCTCCACTCAAACTACAAAATTTCAATTATAGAAGGTAAACAAATTCAAACAAATGGCGGCAGAATGGAGCTTGAGAGAGCAGGCCAGGGTTGCCGCCGGCAACAGGGGAAGCAAAGCTTTCCACACACCCTGGCCGGGCCCACCCGCTTAAGGCAACAAAGTTTCAATTATAACCCCAACACAAATGGCTGTGGGCCTCGGAGGGAGCCCCAGGCTTGGCTCTGCTCCAGGCTACAAAGTTTCAACTGTAGAAGGAAAATAAATTCCAGATACCAGGGCCTCCGCTTGGATTGTCAGGGGGCGTGGCCAGCCTGGAAACCACCACAGGCCCCTCACTCAAGCCGCCCCACACCCCAAGGGAACCCCACCCTGATCAGGGACACCCTTCAGGGCAAACCAGCTGGCCCCCACCCCTGTACCAGGCCTCTATCCTATCTAATAAAAGAGTACTATGCAGATTGATCATCACTGCAACACACAATCTAGCTGCCCCCATGTGGCCAAAGATCCTGCCCCCATGTGGACACAAGATGGCCACTACAAGATGGCCAGCAGGAGAGGGCAGTTGGGAGGCATCCAGCCTGCAAGGGAGAGCAGTTGGAGGTGATCAACCCTGCAGGAGAGGGCAGTTAGGGGTAACCAGGCCAGCAGAGGAGGGAAGTTGGGGGCAAACAGGCTGGCAGCAGAGTGGTTAAGGGGTGATCAGGCTGGCAGGCAGAAACGGTTAGGGGCAATCAGGAAGGCAGGCAGGCAAGCAGTTGGGAGCCAGCAGTCCTGGATTGTGAGAGGGATGTCCGACTGCCCGTTTAGGCATGATCCCACTGGAATTGGGCCTAAACGGGCAGTCGGACATTCCTCGAGGGGTCCCAGATTGGAGAGGGTATAGGCTGGGCTGAGGGACAAACCCCCTCCGTGCAGGAATTTCGTGCACCGGGCCTCTAGTCAAAGCATAATATGCTAATGACATGCTAAGGCTGCTCAATCGCTCGCTATGACGTGCACTGACCACCAGGGGGCAGACAGTCAACTGGTAGACCAGTCGCTATGATGTGCATTGACCACCAGGGGGCAGATGCCTTGACTGGTAGGTTAGCTTGCTGCTGGGGTCCTGCCAATTGGGACTGAGCAAGATAGGCCGGAAATGCCCTGGAGCCCTCCTTTGGTCCCTCCCCAGCTGGCCAACGGCCCGTGTCCCTCCCTTGCCTTGATCATGCACCAGTGGGGTCCCTTGGCCTGGTCTACACCCTCTCGCAATCCATGCAGAGGGACCACCCCACCTGAGTGCACAAATTTTGTGCACTGGGCCTCTATTGTATTAATAGGAGCATATGGCTCTTATTCTTTATTTTGTTAATGTGGTGTATCCTGTTTATTGATGTGTGGACAGTGTCCTAACCTTGCATCTCCAAGGTGTATGATCTTTTTAACGTATTGCTAGATCCAGTTCATTAACATTTTGCTGAAGTTATTATCTATATTCATCAGAAATATTATTCTATAATTTTCTTTCTTTGCTGTGTCTTAATCTGGCCTCATAAAGTGAGCTTGGGAGTCTTCCCTCCTCTTCAATATTTTAATGTGGTTTGAGAAGGATAAATGTTAGTTTTTCTTTGAATCCTTGGGAAAATTCACCTGTGAAGCCATCTGGTCCAGGACTTTTGTTTGTTGCATATTTTTTATTACTGCTTTAATTTTACTGCTTGTAATCTGTTATTTAGAATCTCTAATTCTTCCTGATTCAGTTTTGGAAGATTGTATGTTTCCAGGAATTTATCCATTGTCCAATTTATCCAAATTGTCCAATTTTCCCCCATACAGTTTTTTTTTTGTAATATTTTCTTACTTATTTTATTTTTTTTATTTCTGTGGTATCAGTTGTTCTTTCTCCTCTTTCATTTCTGATTTTATTTACAGTCCTCTGTATTTTTTCTTGATGAGTCTGGTTAAAGATTTTTCAATTTTGTTTATCTTTTTAAAGAGCCAGCTCTTGGTTTCATTGATCTTTTGTGTTCTTTTTTAAGACTGTATTTTGTTTATTTCTGCTCTGACTCTGATTTCTTTCTTCTACTCACTTTGGGCTTTGTTTGTTGTTCTTTTTCTAGTTTTTTTTTTTTTAATCTACAGTTAGATTGTTTATTTGAGATTTTTTATTGCTTCTTGTATTCTAGTAGAAGGCTGGATTGCTATGAATTTTCTCCTCTTAGCACTGCTTTCCCTATGTCCCATTGATTTTGGGTTGTTGTGTTCTCATTTTCATTTGTTTCAAGACATATTTTGATATCTTCCTTGACCTAATTATTAATCATTTATAGTTTAGTAATATTTTATTTAGCCTCCATGACTTTGTTTTTCAGTTTTCTTTGGTAATTCATTTCTAGTTTCATACCATTGTGATCAGAGAAGAAGTGTGATATGATGTCAATCCTCTTAAATTTATTGAGACTTGTTTTATGTCATAACATGTGGTCTATCCTAGAGAATGTCCCATGTGCACTTGAAAAAAATGTATATTCTGCTGCTTTGGAGTGGAATGCTCTGAAAATATCAATTAAATCCATCTAATTTATTTTTCCATTCAAGGTTGACATTTCCTAATTGATTTTTTTAATCTGGAAAATCTATTCATTGATGTCAATAGGGTGTTAAAATCCTCTACTATGACTATATTACTGTCAATCTCTCCTTTTGCATACATCAAAATTTGCTTTACATATTTAGGTGCTCCTATGTTAGTTGCATAAATGTTTACAAGGGTTATATCCTCTTTTTGAATTGCTCCCTTTATTATTATGCAATGTCCTTCTTTGTCTCTTCTATAGACTTTGTTTTAAAGTCTATTTTGTTAGATATAAGTATTTAAGTATTGTTACCCAGCTTTTATAAAATTTCCATTGGCATTAAATATATTTTTCCATTCCTTTACTTTTATTCTGTGTGTATCTTGTTCTGAGGTGGGTCTCTTGTAGACATCATTTATATGGATTTTGTTTTCTTATCCATTCAGCTACACTATGTTTTCTTATTGCAACACTTAAACCATTTACATTTAAAATGATTATTGATATGAACATATTTATTACCATTTAATTCTTTATACCTATAATCCTCTTCTTAAAGCAGGCTTTTTAACATTTCTTTTAATACTAGTCTGATGGAAATGAACTCCTTTACCTTTTTCTTCTCTGAGAAGCTTTTTTTTTTTTCTAATATTAAATGATAGCCTTGCTAGTTAAAGTAGTTTTAATTGTATGTCTTGTTTTTCATTATTTTGACTCTTTCTTTATTTAAAATATATTTTTATTGATTTCTGAGAGGATGGGAGAGGTAGAGAGAGAGATAAAAACATCAATGATGAGAGATAATCATTGATTGGCTGCCTCCTACATGCCCCCTACTGGGGACCAAGCCCACAACCTGGGCATGTGCCCTGACCTGGAAATGAACTTTGACCTTCTGGTTCATAGGTTGATGCTCAACCACTGAATCACACCAGGTAGGCTATTTTGACTATTTTTGATAATTCCTTCTGACCCAAAATGTTTCTATTGAGAAATCAGCTGACAGTCTTATGGAAGCTCCCTTGTATGTAACTAACTGTCTTTCTCATACTGCTTTTAAGATTCTCTTTTTGTCTTTAATTATGCCATTGTAATTGTGGTACTCTTTGAGTTCATCTTGTTTTGAACTTTTTGGGCTTCCTGGACTTATGTGTCTTTTTGCTTCACCAGGTTAGTGAAGTTTTCTGTCATTGTTTCTTTTTTTAATTTTTTATTATATTTTTAATTTAATTTTATTTTTTTGCCAAAATTCTAGCAAATCAGATCCAGCATTACATCAGAAAGATCATATACCATGATCAAGTAGGATTTATCCTGGGGATGCAAGGATGGTACAATATCCACAAATCAATAAACATGATATATCACATAAACAAATTGAGAGATAAAAATCACATGGTCATGTCAATTGATGCAGAAAAAGCATTTGACAAAATCCAATTGATAAAAACCCTCAGCAAAATGGGAATAGAGGGATCATACCTCAACATAATAAAAGCCTTATATGACAAACCTACAGCCAACATCATACTCAATGGGCAAAAACTAAAACCATTTCACCTAAGAGCAAGAACAAGACAGGGATGCACACTTGCACCATTCCTGTTCAACATAGTTCTTGAAGTGCTAGCCATAGCAATTAGACAAGAAGAAGAAATAAAAAGTATCAAAATTGGAAAAGACATAAAATGGTCATTATTAGCAGATTACATGATACTGTACATAGAAAACCCTAAAGACTCCATCAAAAAATTATTAGACTTAATAAATGTCATTGTTTCTTTAAATAAATTTTTAATCCCTTGCTCACTCTCTTTTCTTTCTGGTACTCCTATAATGGGAATATCATTATGCTCATGTCATCCCAAAGGTCCCTTGGACTGTCCTCACTTTTTAAAAATCATTTTCTTTTTGCTGTTCTGATTGAAAATTATTTTGTTTTTGCTGCTCTTTTTTTCTACCTTGTCTTCCAGCTTGCTGATTCTATCCTCTGCTTCATACAACTTACTGTTTATTTCTTCCAGTGTTATTCTTTATTTCAGATATTCTATTCTTCATTTTTTTTCATATTTCTTCCTCATTTGGTTGTAGTTCTCACTAAGAATCTTGTAGTTCTTGCTAAGTTTCTTGAGCATCTTTATAACCAATTTTTAACTCCAAATCTGAAAAGTTTGCTTGCCTTTATTTTATTTAGCTCTTTTTCTAGAGATTTCTCTTGTTTTATCTTTTCTTTCTTTCTTTTTTTTTTTTTTCTCTCCACATTGATTGCCTCTTTGTGTTTGTTTATATGTATTAGGAAGACCTCCTATGTCACCCAGTCTTAGAAGTGTGACCTTATGTAGTAGGAGTTCTGTGGGTTCCAGTGGAATAGTCCACCTAACCACTTGAGCTGAATATACCAGGATTGTCTCTTGTGTGGGTTAGGTGGACTGTCCAGTTGTAATTGAGTCATGATTGCTATTGGCTTGTTCGTGTGTGAGTTCAACCCTCAGCCTGGCTGACAGTGAGGCTCAACCTCAACCACTGAGTGTGAGTGAACTCCTGTGCAGGAGCTGACCACATGACACAAAATTTTCTCAGCAGGGTCTGGTACTTGCCATGATCTCCCTTTGGATATGCCACTGGTGAAACTTATTGGATCCTGCTCTAATGCTGTCTGATGCTGGCCATTGGGTGTGTTGATTCTAGGGTCCTGGGAGGACTCTGTTGCAGCCAATGTCAGATGATGCTTGTGACTGGCTCTGGGTAACATGTTTGAAACTAGAGAGTGATCCAAAGTTTGTGGCTGCCTCTGCTGAGCCTTAGTATGTGCGGGAAGTACTAAGCTATGCATCAAACCTGGCTTTTACCAGCACTGGTCCCAGGTGAAGGTCAATAAAAGTCCTAAGTCACTCCAATATCTGCTTCTGCTTATCTTTGCCTGCTGGCTACCTATTAGACACAGTCACTGAAAGAATCTCTAGTGGTACTTGAGGTGCATGAGGTAAGTTCTCATTGAGTCACCTCGTGGGAGCAAATAGTGCTCACTAGATCATACAGGTTCAAATTCTGTGCCAGTGCTGGGTTTGAGGCCATTCAGCAAAGGTCCCTTGGTATACCAAATCTAGCTGCCAGCTGCTGGCTGCCCACATGCCTTTGTGGTGGAGTAAGGTCTTAGGGAGTCATCAGGGTAAGATGAGCAGAGTTTATCAGGCTTAAACAGACCTCTATTTGGCCATGCATAAGGAGGGCTGCTCAGGTGTGTGATGGAAAAATGGCCCCTGTCCTAGAGCTACATAACAAAGTGTGTCCCAGGTCCTTCTGGGAAGAACCTAAGCTCATCTGGGTGGGACCTCCAAGAGTTAGGAGGATAGGGCTAATGGATCTCCCATGTTGGGAAGGGGCTGTTTAAGGGTTTGAGGAAAGTGGGGAGTGTGGTCTCTGCCCCAGAGCCACACAACTCAGTTTGTCCTGGATTTTCCCCTACCCTCAGCGGGACCAGGAGTCAGACAGCTAGGGCCATTGGAAGTGTGGAGGCTGGGTCAGCCAGGAACCCAGAGGGTGGGGCTGTTGTATCTTTGTGAGGGGGAAGTACCAGTCAGGTTCATGGAAAGTGGGAGGATGGCCCTCACTCTAAAGCCACAAAACTCAGTCACTGACAACTCCTGATTCTGCCCAAACTTTTGCACCCTAGTCAAAGCAGCTGATGTTTCAGCAGGGCATAAGCTTTTTATGGTAGAGTGAGAAGGAACCCAGAGGGTGGTGCTTTTGCTTCCCCATCCTCCCCTCCACCCCCCAGGCTGTTGTTGCACAACAGGGTAGTGTTCCACCCAAGAATGATGGCATCTGTGGTATGGGAGAGGAACTAAGCACAGGATCGTGATGGCTGTTCCTTCTGCTTTCTCCCCAGAGCCACACAGCCCAGTCTCTCCTCACAGGACTTTAGTCTGCTCTCAATGCCCCTCCCTCCATCAGAGCCCAAGGTGAGTGGCTGAAAAAAATTTTGTGTATTTGACTTTTAAGAGGGCACCTGTGTTTCTAACAGAATTTTGACTCTCTGACAGAATCCTTGCTGATTTTCATAGCCAGATGTTATGTGGGTGCCTCTTCAGGCTCTGATGCTCTGGGCTGGGGAGCCCTGTGTGGTGTTTAGACATCACACTTATCAGGGGGAAACCCCCTACAGCTCAGATATCTCTCTAAAATCTCAGCTGCTGCTCATAGGAGTGAGGCCAGCCCTTTTCACATCTCCGCCCTTCCTCCCATTGTAGATATGGTTTCTTCTGTAAATTCTTAATTATAAGACTTTCCTTTAGCTTGTCTTTAGTTGTTTATTCAGGATTATTGTTCTATAATTTAGTTGTAATTCCAGTTTGGTCCTGGGAAGAGGTGAGTGTATCATCTACCTACTCATCTTGGATCACACTTTCCCTAGAATTTTTTAAAATATATTTTTATTGACTTCAGAGAGGGAAGGAGAGGGAGAGAGAAAAAAACATCAGTGATGAGAGGGAATCATTGATCAGTTGCCTCTTGCATGTCCCCTACTGGGGATCGAGCCCACAACTGGGCATGTGCCTTGACCCAGAATCAAACTTGAAATCTTGGTTCATAGGTTGATGCTCAACCACTGAGTCACACTGGCTGGGTCATAGAATTTTTAATAAACAATATGAAGGCCACCTGTAGGAAGCGGTTATAGGGTTAAGCCTCGGACTGACCTGCTGGCAAAGTCGCAAACAAGTCCCAAGCTTGGAGGGCTCAGTCCTCTAAGCATAATTAAGCTTGATCTTCTGACTGCTCCCTAGATCTTTCCTGGGTAGCTAGTGGGCTGTGGGAGGGGCAGCAAGTACTGCCAAAACAAGTGAAACTTACAACAACATTGTAGATTACCTTGTTTGTCCCTGATTATAAATAAAGCACCAGCTTTGCAGTCTGGATCTGTTCTGTGGCCTCAGCAAGGCACAGAAAGATCCACCCAGCTCCCAGCTTTATGAATCTATTTCTGCACCTTGTTTTCTTTATTTCTAATATTTCTCAATCCCTGGCCGCCTCCACTTAGAACCAGTTTGTTCATCTCTCTTGCTGCGTGGGTCATGGAAAAGGGAGATCCCCGCCATGTTTGGCTCCCGCCGCATCAGGCCCCCGCAGTCACCCTGCAAAAATATGCTATCCTGTCATGGTTTCCAAGGAGCACTTGAAGGAATATATGCTGAGAGGTTTCCTCTTTCCTCCCTTATCTTATGTCGAACTGAAATCCCTTCATTTCTTAGTTGTTATTTTCTCCTTCATCCCTTCATCCTCTCCCTTGCTGCTGTTATTCTTGTTAATATTTGTAAATATTGCTCCTCATTTTTAGGTTGCACCTAAAATAAAAGATTTCCATTTTAATGTAGTATCTTTGAAATAATTTTCAATACATTTAAATAGGAAAAATTGATTTTATGAGATATATAGGGTTTTTGCTATGTGTATTTAGACAGAATGTATTTAAGGAAAATAAAGGGAAAAGTGTGTTTGGGTAAGCAATCTATGCATTCTTTTGATATATTGCTGGAACAAAGTTGTATAGTAAGATAATATAGCTCTCATATGTCATGAATATGTAATGGTAGTTATTATTTTTTTAAAAACCCACAAATTTGTAAATAAGAAGCTCAAACTTACCTGTTTTAAAACAAAAACAAATTTCTAATTAGGTCTCAGCTATTATTGCAGCAATTGCCACTAGATGTCAGGCAGTTCTTACTGTCTTCTCACAGGTTCTGTTGAAGAATGTTACATCCCTCAAAATTTAAATGTCAGACTCATAGAAGTAAGGCTTTTAAACATACATTAGGATATGATAAAATTAACTAACACTAAGATTGTACCTAAATATACAACAAAAATCATTTTGATCAAATTTACCTGTTAATTTAATCAAACTTATATTTAATTAATTAGATAAGTCTATTTTATGAATTTGACCAATACTTGCCAAGCTTTTATCTTTTTTTACCTATAAATATAGTCCTTGTTGTACTATATTCATTCAATTTTAGCCTCTGAGGAATATATTTGTATTCTTGTCATGCAAAGTCAATACATATTGGGTCTGTGCTGTGACTTTAGCAAAGTCTATTGTACAAGCAGAACCATCTTGGACTCTATTTACAGAATTTTGTTCTGAAATAATATACTCATAAATTAGGAGGAGAATGCTACCTTGTTTTTAAAATAAATCTTAAAGAACCTTGTTTATATACTTAGAAGACTTGTGTTAAATTGTTTAGCTTTCACTTACACTGTCCTAAATGTATCATGGATTAATTGCATAGCCATTTATCCTATCTGCTTTATAATTCTCTAATCTGTAATTCATTTATGTGAGAATTACATGAGATAATATGTGAGGAAAATTATTACAGAATTAGAAAGTCCTTATCATTGCTATAATTTACCTGTGAACTGGGTTGTGGGAGGTTCTGGAATCTCTCCTAATCTCTCTAGTAATAACTGGGTTTAGAGGAATAAGGGTTGTGGGGGTGTGAAGAACAAGGGACAAACTTAAAATTGAATATTAAACTTCCTTGTTGTAAAATTGTCTGTTGAGTACTCCGGCATTTTCTCCCTGGACACATTTATCTTCACTCTGCAATTTTTGACCATGCTCTCTCCCCCTTGATTCCCTGCTCCCATTTGTGACCTTCAGCCTCCTTTCTTCTTCTTTTATAAATACTATACATTTGTTGCTAACTTTCAATGTAAAATCAATCACCCATCTTTGGATTTACTGTTACTTTCCACTTCAGGTTCTTGAAACATAGTCCTCACTGAAAGTGACCTACCCAGATATTGCCTAAATAAAATGTTTCCTACCTTGAGTGGAGCTCTTGATGCCAGTTGTGAAAATACATTTTATTTCCTTTTAAATTCACAGGTCACATAATTTGGTACTTATTACACTAAATCCAGTAGCCCTGTTGACCTAGTGTCAACAGGTATTATGAAATGAGAAATAAAACCTTTACATTTTCATATTATGAATATTGTTTTCTAACATTTCAAACTCAGGTTTATAGAGTTTAAATTGATTCTACTCTATATTATGAAATGCTGTTACATTAGTACTAGAGGGCGGGTGCACGAAATCCGTGCACTGGGGCGGGGGGGGGTGTCCCGCAGCCTGGCCTGCGACCCCTCGCATTCCGGGAGCTCTTGGGGGATATCCGACTGACAGTTTAGGCCTGCTCCCACCACCACTGCACTTGCCAGCCGTGATCCTGCCTCAAGGCTTCTGGCTGAGCGGTGCTCCCCCTGTGGAAGTGCACTGACCACCAGGGGGCAGCTCCTGCATTGAGCGTCTGCCCCCAGGTGGTCAGTGCGCATCATAGTGACCGGGTTCTGCTGTTTGGTCAATTTGCATATTATCCTTTTATTATATAGGACTAGGGGCCCAGCACGTGACATCGCGGGAGACCCAGGACCCAGAGTCCCGCAGCTTGGTGGGACCCAGAAAAAGTCCCGCGGCCACACTGCCTCCGCCGCTGTGGGAGGCGGGACCCAGAAACCCACCCGCAGAGGATGGGTGGGTTGGAAGAGATCAACCAATGAACTTGTATGCATAGTATGGATAACTCATGGACACAGACAATAGGGTGGTGAAGGTCTGGGGTGCGGGGTTGGGGCAGGCTGGGAAAGGTCAATGGGGGAAGAAAGAAACATATGTAATACTTGCAACAATAAATATTTTAAAAATACTGAAAAATGTTCTCTGTTGGTTAAGCATTTAAAAGCATGAAAAAGTAATAGTGATAATAATTATCTCACAAGAGCCTCAGATTAATAATCTTATTGCAAATATTAGCTAAAATTTGAACATTTTAACAGCATCTTGAATTTATTCTTGGTCTAATGATTTCTATGTCTGGGTGTTTTGGTTCTCCTCTGCATGAGATGATGATGAGTAAAAGCATTTTCAATATTATTTTGGATCAATTAACTTAGTGGGGGGAGGGGGTTATTTCAGATCACTTACATCTATGTGTGAAATTTCCTGTTCCTCTGCTATGTATTTTTAAATCATTTGTGTATATGTGTGTGAATATTTATTAGTAGAAGTAGAAAATTTGGGTATAAATAAAAGTTCATCCTTGTTCACTGACAGGATGAAGCTTTGGTCAATTTAGATAAATTCAAAATAAACTCCTGAATGTATGTGTCCTTTTTGGTTATAAAGGAGAACATAGCTGACAGGTGTGCACATCACTTAAATCTCTTGTGGCTTAATATGCTGGCCTCATCCATTTGGTAGGAAATAATTACTAGACATTTATGTAGTTGCCAATCAGAATTGTATCACAATCATTCTTAGACCCTATGAATATATTAACTCCGATCTGGTCAGAATTTATTTATTTAATTATTTACCAACAGCTGGATTATTTCTAACAATGGAAAGCTCAAAAAATATTTTCTAAACACCAATTGTTCAACAATGCATGTGTGTTATTTCACTACAGAAACATTATAGACACTAATTAACAAATAGCAACATATTATTTGAGGATAAGAGATTTCACTTAAAAAGTGGTGGCAGAAGTGATTATAGAAGGTATTATATTTCACTGAGGTTTTATTCCCTGAAGATGTAGTGATGGCTTTGTTTCCCTCGTATTAAACTATGGGCAGCTAAGGCTCTTTAAACCCTGAAGGTTTGATAAGAGCATTTGAAAAGCTATGAACAAAGTTTTAACATTACTCCATTTCAGCAAGGAGGGATTAATTAACTTCAATTCACAAATCTTCAGCTACTGTGTCAAATCTTCAGTGGTTTAGGATGGCTAAAGGAGGGGAAAATGTGACAGAAAAATTGCACTATGTTTTTCTTTAAATGGAAGGGAACAGAAATGAAAGGTGATAAAAACAAAAGATGATCACATATAGTCTAAAACTGATTGGCTGCTAGGTAATCCCAGTAGACAGAGGATTGATTACACAAAAATGCTGCTTACCTATTGGTGTTTGGGGTAGTCTATTTATCTTTTGGATGAAAAAAATATATTGTTGTCCTACTTAGACAATCCGTATTTGCTTTAGCTGAGAAATCCCCTTCTTCTCTTTTTAATGTTCAAAGAACTAACTGCCTATCATCTCTGCATAGCTATAGGTTTGAAAATGTAGGGAAAAAAACAAAAACCCAGAAGAAAACCACCTGTAAAGAATATCAGATTTAGGACCTGCAACTAAATAATGTAAATGACTAAAAGAATCTGTTGAATCATAGTAATGGGAGAAACATTTTATGCATTAATACCTAAGTGAAAATATGAATACATGAATAAATATTTTAGAAAATCCCATTAATAGATTTTTATTTATAACTATTTTTATCAAATCAAATGTTCACATAAAACATAAAAAACAATCCAAATAGGTAGTTTTCTGTATAGAATCTTTTCTTGAGTATTTGCCATTTATATGTGCCTCTGGCTTCCTGGGATTTCATTCATTGCAGTGAAGATTCATCATACATTGTGTGCTGACTATGATTTCATAATGTAATTTTCTTAGGAAAGACAAGCATAGTAACAATAATGGCAGCACCAAAAAAGGTGACATTTTAAAAAAACATTTTACATTTATTTTTTTAAATGAGAGACAATGGAGTGTCTGCAAAGATAATTATGGAGAACATAAACATTCTAAGCTTTGTTGGTCTGAAAAAAAATACTTATATGATCATAATGTATGTATATTCACATCTGTGGATTAAATTTTAGCGTAAGTTTAATGTTAGCTACATAAAGGAAATATAGGTCAATACGTAGAATTGTATAAGAACTTGCAGACAATAACAGTAAAAACAAAACAAGAGTCCTAGCTGGTTTGACTAGTGGATGGAGCATCGGCCTGGGGACCAAAGTGTTCCAGTTTTGATTTTAGTCAAGGCCACATACCTTGATTGCAGGCTGCTCCCCAGCCCAGGCCCTGGTGGGGCTCCTGCAGGAGGCAACCAATCCACGTTTTTTCTCTCACGTCGATGTTTCTCTCTGTCTTTCCCTCTCTCTTCTACTCTCCCTAAAAATCAATGGAAAAATATCCTGTGGTGAGGATTAACAAAACAAACAAACAGAAAAATAAAAAATATATATATTTTAACTATTATTTACCTAGTTTGAATTTTTTTTTCACCAGAAAGTGAATTGGGTTCTACTATTGCATTCATTTTATATATTACACTACTTTTTATTTTTATTTTTTTGCTACCATGCATAGTGTCTGATGAGAACTCTTTCTCAAGCATTCCCAGAGGAAGACAGTATTGAAAGAATTTTCTTTTAGCATTCAGGTATAATTTTCAGTAATAAAGGCCTATTAATGTTTTGCTTAAAGAAAAATTTACTTTTGAATTAGCTACATTATTTTTCCTCTAATTCTCATAAATCAAAATATTACATTCAAATATATTTTCATATTTAAAAGTAACTTAAACTTATGGGAAGTGTTGCTGATAACAGGGGGAAGCATATGGCACAAACAGTAACAAAATCCTGGCTCTGCCATTTTAAAGATAAGTGATCTTGGAAAATTGCTTAGCCCCCTTGAACCTCATTTACATAATTTCTAAATTGGGGATAATAATGATAAGGGTTGATATGATTTGATGAGGCAACACATATAATATCATTAATACAATACCCAGCATTTAATGGCCTCTCAATAATGCTAGTATTATAATTATTACTATTATTAATCCTTTAACTGACTGCCTATGACCAAGACAGCATACTAGTATATGTTCCCCACAACTTAACTTAGATTTCTGAATCTAAGCTCCTGACCTCCCTTTTCTTACAACATCTACATATAATAGCAGTTGTTTTATGTTCTTTTCCTGCCCCTTTGAGATGCAAGTATTTTTTTAAAGCTTCTTGCCAGTTTTATAACCAAGGATTATGTTTCTCAAGGACCCTCAAGGAAGATAGCGCCCTTGCATCAGTCTCTGTGGGAGGGTAGAAGCCTAACTTCTAAGATTGTGTGTGTTTGCAGTGGCCTTGCCCCCTCTAGCCAATTATCTTTTTCCCAGGTGAAACTGACTTCACCCTGACTTTACTGTGCATGCAACCATCTTCCCTTATGTTGGACTCCTTCCCCAAGTGATTTGCAGGGAATGTTAAATTGCAGCTTCCTGGTGAAGCTGCCCAGATGCTCATGCTTATAATGTCTAGCTTCCCCTTTGCTTCCTTCCTATTATTAATAACTAGAGGTCTGGTGTATGAAAATTCATGTACTGGAGGGGCGGACCCTCAGCCCAGCCTGCCCCCTCTCACTGTCCGGGAGCCCTCAGGGGCAGGAGGTGACCCAGCAATCAGGGGAAGGAAACGCCCCATCACACCTCTGCTGCTACCACTGCTGGCAGCACAAGTCTCGGCCAGCCCTGGTTATGTGAGCCTCAGGTGGCCCTGGGCGGCTGGGGAGACTAAGAGCTGCCATCTTTGAAGGCGAGGCAGTCAATTAGCATATTCCCTCCTTATTGGCTGTGGGTGCCACCATCTTTGCGATGGTGTGAGGGTCAATTAGCATATTCCCTCTTTATTAGATAGGACTAGCTAATCACAATGGTAACACCAGCGTGTGTATAGTTGACAATGACAGTGGTGAGAAGAATAATATATTTAAAGGAGGATGAAGGGGAATGACTTGGAATTGGTAATGGCCTCCAGCTCTTTCTCCTTGATTCACTTGAGCTAGATGATATTCCAGAATTCAGTTCTCAACAAGTGGTGCCTATACCAGCATCACCAAATTCATCTGGGAACAACTTATAAATGCATATTTCCATTCCCACCCCAGGCCTCTTTGGGTTGATTTTCAGATATCCTAATTCAGAAAGGCTGAAAATAAGTAAACTACTATTATTTATTTGTCAGGCAAAGCCTTCCAGTTAAATGTGTTCTCATTATTTATGTTTCACAGAAATGTTCTAGAGGATTTATTTCAGCCTCAAATTTTATTTATCCCCATTCTTTTACAACTTTGAAAGTTTAATGTTAAGGCACAATAAAAAAAATAAAAAAAATAAAAAAGAAAAACAATGGGGAAAATAGAAGCAAAAACCAAAAAAGGTGGAGAGAAAAAAGAACCAAAGCCTCACGGCTCTTCAACAAAGTGAAACTAGTTCATTCATATCTAATTCTATCTAATAAAAGAGCAATATGCAAATTGACCATCACTCCAACACATAAGATGGCTGTCCCCATGTGGTCAAAGATCCTGCCCCCATGTGGATACAAGATGGCCACCACAAGATGGCCAGCAGGAGAGGGCAGTTGGGAGGGACCAGGCCTGCAAGGGAGGGCAGTTGGGGGCGATCAAGCCTGCAGGGGAGAGCAGTTAGGGGTGACCAGGCCAGCAGGGGAGGGAAGTTGGGGGCAAACAGGCTGGCAGGGGAGCAGTTAGGCATCAATCAGGCTGGCAGGGGAGTGGTTATGGGGTGATCAGGCTGGCAGGCAGAAGCAGTTAGGGACAATCAGGAAGGCAGGCAGGTGAACAGTTGGGGGCCAGCAGTCCTGGATTGTGAGAGGGATGTTCGACTGCCCATTTAGACCCGATCTCAGTGGAGTCCCAGATTGGAGAGGGTGCAGGCTGGGCTGAGGGACACCCCTCCCCCGCCGTGCACGAATTTTGTGCACTGGGCCTCTAGTACCAAATATGCCTTGCACAATAAAAGTTCAAGAACTTTCTGTTTCACATGTAACAGAACAAACCATTTTTTAAAATAACTGAGCCACTACTTCAGGGAAAACTGAATGAGAAAGGAAGATAGCACACCAGCCTCTTCTATAACAGGAAAAGCAAGATCAAAGGCTCTCAAAGCTTTTGGTTTCAGGACAAGTCACACTCTTAAAAGTCATTAATGGCCTTAAAAGCCTTTTACTTGGGTGGGTTTTTAACTATTGACATTTATAATATTAGAAATTAAAACTGAGAATTTAAAAAATATATACTATTTTATTTTAAAAATGCAATAACATCTAGTATATGTTAACACAGTAAACTATTTTAAGGACAATTACTATATTTACCAAAAATATTGTGGCATTGTTTTATTTTTTGGAAATTTCTTTAATGTCTGGCTTATCAGAAAACACAACTAGAATCCACACCTCTACTTCCACTTTCAATCTTCTGCAGTATTTTGTATTGATTGATAAATATGAAGAAAATCTAAGAACATATGGAACTATAGTTGGAAAGGCAGGGTTGCATGAAATACCCAAAATGGTCTTAGATACATCAGAGGTCCTCAGACATCACTTCTGGGCAGCTGGACTAAATTGTCTTAGAGTCCCTATAGCTCAGTGATTTACAAAAAGTTCTTCCCAAAGCTTAGAGAATCATCACTCAGAGGGAAGGGGCATGGAGGAGAAGAGATTAACCAAAGACAGAGATCCAAGATGGCTGATGATGAGATAGCAGGCTGCAAGATAGTATGTGAGTGAGAGAATGAAAGGAGAGTGCATGGATGTGCAGGGAGTGTCTATATTTGTGAGTGAGGGGCAGCTATATTCCAAGGAATTTCTGGGGACTGCCAGATGGGGCTCCCCTGGCCAGGCAGCCTCTACTGCTGCTGAAATCTCTCCAGGAGCGGCCGGCTCTGCCGCAGAGACTGCACCATCTTGAAGGGGAGAGTGGCAGTGATTTGAAGCCCAGCCTTACCTTCAACTGGGGAGACCTTGGATACCTCCCAGGGCTCTACAACCACAACCCCCAGAGACAAGCTGCCTTAGCTGCGAACCCAGGAACACCAATACTCCAGCCTGTCCGACTGTGGGTGCCTAGAAAGTCTGTCCAAGAGGAGACAAAATGGCGCGGATATGCGGACTAGCCCTGCACCTTTTCATAGAGCAGATAGAAGAAATAGCTGAATCAATTACATCAATTACATCCACCTGGAATTGGCAGATTAAATTCAGCTACTGAGACAATCCATGGACAGAAAGGTCAGATATCGCCTAGGGAAAGTCATGCAGGACAGAGAGAGCTACATAAATATAAATATACCAGACATCCAGAGAGGAGTGGTCATAGGGAGACAAAGAAACAGCCCAAATATGAAAGAAAAAGAGGAATCACCAGAAAAGGAAGTAACCAAAATGGAGGCAAGCAATATGTCAGAGAAAGAATTCAAAGCAATGGTCATAAGATCACTGAAAAGGATGGAAGCCAAATACAACAACATGTGTAAGAACCAAGAGGAAATGAAGAAGAACCAAGAAGAAATGAAAAATGACATCACTGCAATAAAGAACTCAATAGAAAGCATCAACAGTAGACTAGAAGAAGTGGAGGACTGCATCAGTGAGCTATAAGACAAGGTAGGAAAAAATACCTAAGCAGAACAGCATGTAGAAAAACACCTTAAAAAACAGGAGGAGAGTCTAAGGGAACTTTGGGACAACATGAAACAAAACAACATCCTCATTATAGGAGTGCCAGAAGGAGAGGAAACTGAGCAAGGAATAGAAAACCTGTTTGAAGAAATAATGACAGAAAACTTCCCTGATATAGGGAAGAAAAAACCCACACAAATCCAAGAAGCTCATAGAGTCCCAAACCAAATGAACCCCAAAAGACCAACACCAAGACACATTATAATTAAATTGGCAAACAGCAATGACAAAGTAAGAATCTTAAAAGCTGCCAGAGAGAGACAGAAAATTACCTACAAGGGATTCCCCATCAGACTAGTGATTGATTTCTCAACAGAAACACATCAGGCCAGAAGGGAATGGAATGAGATGTACAAAGTCATGCAAAGAAAGGGTCTGAATCCAAGAATATTGTACCCAGCAAGACTATCAATCAAAATTGAGGGTGAAATCAGGAGCCTCACAGACAAAAAAGGACTAAGGGAGTTTTTTACCACCAAACCAGCAATGCAAGAAAGGCTAAAGGGTCTGCTGTAAAAAGAAGAAATAGGAAGGGAAGAAGGAACACAGGCATAAAGAATAAAACTGGTGACAAATAAGTACCTATCAATAATAACTTTAAATGTAAATGTATTAAATACCTCAATAAAAAGACATAGGGTAGCTGAGTGGATAAGAAAACATGACCCATATATCTGCTGTCTACAGGAGACCCACCTCAGAACAAAGGACTCACACAGACTGAAAGTGAAGGGGTGGAAAAAGGTTTTTCAGGTGAATGGAAATGAAAAAAAAAAAAAAAGCTGGGGTAGCAATACTTATATCTGACAAATTAAACCTCAAAGTGAAGGCAATAACAGATAAGGAAGGCCACTTCATAATACTAAAGGGAGCAATTCAACAAGAGGATATAACTCTGGTAAACATATATGCACCCAATACAGGAGCACTCAAATACATAAAAAATAAATAAAAAAAAAACTTCTGGAGGATATCAAGGGAGAGATTGACAGCAATATAGTCATAGTAGGGGACTTTAATACCTCACTAACACCACTGGACAAAGCCTCTAAACAAAAAATCAGAAAATAAATATCAATCCTAAATGACTCACTAGATCAGAAGGAATTAATTGATATCTTCAGAACATTCCACCCCAAAGCCACAGAATATCGATTCTTCTCAAGTGCACATGGGTTATTTTCAAAGATAGACCACATACTGGGACACAGGCAAAGTCTCTTCAAATTCAAGAAGATAGAAACCATATCAAGCATCTTCTCAGATCACAATGGCATAAAACTAGAAATTAACTACAATAAAAAAATAATAAAATCAAACACCTGGAGGCTAAATAGCATGCTATTAAATAATGATTGGGTTACCAAAGAGATCAAAGAAGAAATAAAAAGCATCATGGCAACAAATGACAATGAAAACAAAACAATCCAAAATCTATGGGACACAGTGAAAGCAGTCTTGAGAGGGAAGTTCATAGCTCTACAGGCCTACCTCAAAAAAACAAGAAACAGTGGTAATAAATTATCTAACTATACAACTCAAAGAGTTAGAAAGAGAGCAACAAGAAAAGCTCAGCCTAAGCAGAAGGAAGGAAATAATAAATATCAGAGCAGAGATAAATGACATAGAGACCAAAAAAACAAAAACAAAAACAAAAGACAATACAAAAGATCAACAAAACCAAGAGCTGGTTCTTTGAAAGGATAAACAAGATTGATGAACCTCTAGCCAGGCTCACCAAGAAGCAGAGAGAGAGGACCCAATAAACAAAATCAGATATGAAAGAGGTGAAGTAACAACTGACCCCACAGAAATACAAATGATTATGAAAAACTACTATGAACAACTCTACTCCAACAAAATGGACAACCTAGATGAAATTGACATATTCTTAGAAAAATACAAGCTCCCAAAACTCAATCAGGAAGAATAAAAAAAACCTGAATAGGCTAATAACTACCAAAGAAATTGAAGCAGTGATCAAAAATCTTCTAGCAAACAAAAGCCCTACATGGAAGTTCTACCAAACATTCAAAGAAGAACTAAAACCTGTCCTCCTCAGACTATTCCAAAAAATTCAAGAGAAAGGCACAGTTCCAAGCTCTTTCTATGAAGCCAGCATTACCCAAAACCAGATAAAGACACCCCACATAAAAGAGAACTACAGGCCAATATCCTTGATGAACATAGACACTAAAGTCCTCAAAAAAATTCTAGCAAATCAGATTCAGCATTAGATTAGAAAGATCATACACCACAACCAAGTGGGATTTATTCCGGGGATGCAAGGATGGTACAATATTTGCAAACCAATAAATGTGATACATCACATAAGCAAACTGAGAGACAAAAATCACATAATCATATCAATCAATGCAGAAAAAGCATTTGACAAAATCCAACATCCTTTCTTGATAAAAACTCTCAGCAAAGTGGGAATAGAGGCATCATACCTCAACATAATAAAAGCCTTATATGACAAACCTACGGCCAACATCATACTCATTTGGCAAAAACTAAAACCATTTCCCCTAAGAACGGGAACAAGACAGGGATGCCCACTTTCACCACTCCTGTTCAATATAGTACTGAAAGTGCTAGCCATAGCAATCAGAAAAGAAAAAGAAATAAAGGCATCCAAAGTGGAAAAGAAGAAGTAAAACTGTCCTTATTCACAGATGACATGATACTATACATAGAAAACCCCAAAGTCTCCATCAAAAAACTACTAGATCTAATAAATGAATTTGGCAATGTAGCAGGATACCAAATTAACACCCAGAAACCTATGACCTTTTATACACCAATAGTGAACTCACAGAAAGAGAAATGAAAAAAACAACCCCATTTACCATCACACTAAAAAAATTAAGATACTTAGGAATAAAATTAACTAAGGACGTAAAAGACCTGTACTCGGAAAACTTTGGGACATTGAAAAAAGAGATAGAGGAAGACATAAAAAATGGAAGAACATACCATTAAAATACCAATGGCATATTTCAAATATCTAGAACAAACTCTCCAAAAATTCATCTGGATTAAAAACGGACCCCAAATAGCCACAGCAATCCTGAGAAAGAAGACAAAGTTGGAGGGATCACAATACCAGATATCAAGCTATATTACCAAGCCATGGTTCTCAAAACTGCCTGGTACTGGCACAGGAACAGACATATAGACCAATGGAACAGAACAGAGAACCCAGAAATCAACTCAAGCCATTATGCTCAATTAATATTTGACAAAGGAGGCAAGAACATGCAATGGAGTCAAACAGTATCTTTAATAAATGGTGCTGGGAAATTTGGACAGATACATGCAAAAAATGAAACTAGATTACCAACTTACAACATACACAATAACAACCTCAAAATGGATAAAGGACTTGAATGTAAGATGGGAAACCATAAAAATCCTCCAAGACTCCATAGGCAGCAAGATAGCATACATATGTTGTAGCAAAATCTGTTTTGACACAGCTCCTACGGCAATGGAGACTAAGGAGAATATAAACAAATGGGACTATCAAAATAAAAAGCTTCTGCACAGCAAAATAAACCATCAACAAAACAACAAGAAAGCGCACTGCATGGGAGAACATATATGTTAATGCTATTTCAGATAACGGTTTAATCTCCAAAATTTACAGGGAACTCATACAACTTAACAAAATGAAGATAAACGATCCAATAAAAAAATGGTCAAATGCTCTAGATACTTTTCTAAAAAGGACATACAGAAGGCCCAGAGACATATGAAAACATGCTCAAAGTCACTAATCATCCCAGAGATGCAAATCAAAACAAAGAGATACCTTCTCATACCTGTCAGAATGGCTATCACCAACAAATCAACAAAGGACAAGTGCTGGAGAGGATGTGGAGAAAAAGGAACCCTCCTGCACTGCTGGTGGGAATGCAGACTGGTGCAGCCACTGTGGAAGACAGTATGGAGTTTCCTCAAAAAGTTAAAAATGAAACTCCCATTTGACCTAGTAATCTCACTTCTAGGACTATATCCCAAGAAACCAGAAACACCAATCAGAAAGGATATATGCACCCCTATGTTCATAGCAGCACAATTTACAATAGCTAAGATTTGGAAACAACTTAAGTGCCCATCAGCAGATGAGTGGATTGAAAAAACTGGTACATCTACACAATGGAATACTAAGCCACTATAAAAAAAGAAGGAACTTTTACCATTTGCAACAGTATGGATGGAACTGGAGAACATTATGCTAAGCAAAATAAGCCAGTTGGGGAAAGATAAATATCACATGATCTCACTCATATGTGGGATATAATGATCAACATAATTTGATGAACAAGAATAGATCGATCTAGAGACAAATGGTAAGGCAGCGGGGTTAGAGAGCAACTAAAGGACTTGCATGCCTGCATATTAGCATAACCAATGGGCACAGATACTGGGGCAGTGAGGGCTTGACTCTGGTAGGAATAGCTGGGTGGGGGGGGAGGGTCAATTGGGGAAAAAGAAGACATATGTAAAACTTTAGAGAATAAAAAAAAGAGTTATATGCATATATGTATAACCCATGGACACAGACAATAGTGTGGTGAAGGGCTGAGGAGGGGTGGGAGCATGGTGGAGAGGTTCAATGGGGGAATTAAAGGGGACATCTGTAATACTTTCAACAATAAAGATAAACCTTAAAAAAGTTTACTTCTTGATCATGATTCTTTTTATGTGGATCAGCTGGGGGCTTTGCACTATAATGTTCTCACTCAGGGACAAAGGCTGTCCGAGTAGCCATTGCCTGGGAGCTGCCAGTCACTGGGAAGAGCAGAACCAGCAGGGTGGCTCAGACACTGCTTTCTAAAGATTCTGCTAGGAAGTGACCTCCTCACTTCTCTTCACACTTTGTTAGCCAAGCACCCACTTCAAGAGGAGGCAACAAATAGAATTCTTCTTCACGGAGGGGCACTGAATTTTGGTGAATAGAATTTAGTCTACCACACTTACATAACTAGGTGAGCAAAATATGCTTGTGAAAAATGTACCCAAGACTATCTCTGTGGTCAGAATAGAAGAGTAACAAAGGAATTACAGACGGTTTTATGCTATGGAAGATAACTCCTCATTAGAATACCGATAGATCTTAATTAAAAATAAAAATGTAAAAAAAAAACCCCAAAATTATGAGGAGGTAGAGACACTTGAGTTAAGTTTACTCGCATATCTGAAAGGTCTGGAGGTCCTTGTTGAGATTTTGGTTATCCTAAGGTGACCTTCTATTTCAGTTGCTATAGTTTTCCTCTTGCAGAGAATTGAGTATTTCATATTAGATTGTGTAGTAAAAAGCTCCTTTTATATTGCATCAGTTAGGATTACATTACAAGTAAATAACAGAACAAAAATCAACAACAATTGTGGTTTCAATTTATCAAAATGTTTTATTTTATAACAATATAAAGACCTAGAAAAGGCAAACTCTCTCCCCAAAGTGTCATCAAGACACCCACACAGATTTTAATTTTCTGCTTCCAATCTTGAGCATGTAATCTTTATCCTGATAATTGTGAGCACTGGTGTAATATGACTGCTAAACCTGTAGGATTCATGTTCTGTCCACATGCCAAAGATGAGAGAGAGAGAGAGAGAGAGAGAGAGAGAGAGAGAGAGAAGCTATACAGACATAAGTCACAAAGCCACTAAATAGAGAAATGAAAGTCTAAAATGTTTTTACTTTGCAATTTTGACTAAAACTCATGCAAGGGGCAAGCTAAACAGTTAAACATTGGACATAAGAGGAATAGTGGCAAGAAAGATTCACTTGGTCTCTCCCCTTGAAGTTTGAACAACTATAACTCAACAAAGTATTTGCTGCTCATTGCACAAACACACCTGAGAGGTCCACACATTGAAACATCTAAAGGTGAGCAAGTGGGAATAAACAGGGGAGGAGTGAAAAGTGAGCACTGAGAGAAGCCATGGACACAGCCATATAGCTGGGAGCTCATGGCAGAGCTCAGCCCATAGAGGGGAGGAAGCAGTTTTGGTTACTGCTCCCTTCAACCAGGAGAAACAAAGAGATTCAATGGGAATTCATGCAGGAGTAAGCATATAAGCTACAGCTGAGCCTAGAAACCTGGAAAAGACGCAGCATGGAGGTATGGCCATGGTTGACAGCAGTGGGAATTTCAGACTGAGAAACAAAGCCTACCTGCCTTTTATCCCCCCCAGAGCTCACTGCCCATGGTATCAGGTTGCAGAGCACATTATCTGCAAACCCAAGAACTGATACTACAGAATCACATTTTCCGCTAAGTAAAGTGTGCACTTTATACTGGTCCCAGGGTCAGAATGCAGGTGTAGCCCGTGGGGGGTGGGGGGGGGGAGGGAGGGTGTCCACAGTCACCATTACAAAAAGGGCAAAACAACACAGAAGACTACCAAGTTCCCTAACTCATTCTAACCCCACTCATTGTGACTATACTGGTGGCAGCATATGGCTGTGGAGAACAGCACTGGGACTTCACAGAGAAAAAAACAAAAAACAACAACTTTTGATTCAGCACCAACTACTGGAAAATAAGAGAAAGACTTCTTTGTATTAATCTGCTAGAGAAGTTCCACTCATACATAGGTTCCTAGACAGAGAAGGAATCCATCAAATACCATGAAAAACCAAGGTAGTGAGACAGCTTAGAAAGAAAATGTAAAATCTCCAGAAAACAAACTTAAAGACAAGGAAATATGTTATATAAATAATACAGAATTCAATATTGCACTTCTGAAAACTCAAGATGCAAGAAAAAACAGTCAGACAGTTTAATGAGCTCAGGGACAAAAATAATGAGCAAAATGAGTATTTTACCAAAAAGATTAAAACTTTAAAAAAGAACCAAACAAAAATTCTGGAGATGGAGATCTCAATTAAAGAGTTCAAGAATGAACTAGTGAGCATAGGAAAAAAAGCCAACCAGATGAAGGAAAGGATCAGTAATATCAAGATAGAAATCAAGATGATGCAGAGGGAAGAAGACAGATACTTGATCATAAAAAAAGAAAGAAAGAACTCTACAAGAACTATCTGATTCCATCAGAAAGAGTAATAATAGGTATCCTATCTAATAAAAGAGTAATATGCAAATTAACCATCACTCTGCTACACCCACAAGCCACACCCACCAGCCAATCAGGAGCGAGTATGCAAATTAACCCAACCAAGATGGCTGCAGCCACAGAGAGAGCAGGAGGCTTGGGTTTCCCCGGCAATGGAGGAAGTCAAGCTTTCCACACACCCTGGCCAACCCACGCCTCCACTCAAGGCTACAAAGTTTCAATTATAGAAGATAAATAAGTCCCAACAAAAATGGCTGCGGCCATGGAGCTGGAGAGAGCAGGAGGCTTGGGTTTCCCCGGCGATGGAGGAAGGCAAACTTCCTGGCCTGCCTTGGCCTGCGCTCAAGGCTACAAAGTTTCAAATATAGAAGATAAATAAATTCCAACAAAAATAGCTGTAGCCATGGAGCAAGCAGGAGGCTTGGCTCTGCTCAAGGCTACAAAGTTTCAATTACAGAAGATAAATAAATCCCAGATACCAGGGCATCTGCTTGGGTCACTGGGGGGTGTGGCCAGCCTGCAAACAACCACAGGCCCCTTACCCAGGCTGCCCCATGCCCCAAGGGAAACCCCACCCTGATCCGGGACACCCTTCAGGGCAAACCAGCTGGACCCCACCCATGCACCAGGCCTCTATCCTATATAATAAAAGAGTAATATGCAAATTGACCATCACTCCAGCACACAAGATGGCTGCCCCCATGTGGTCAAAGATGGCTGCCCCTATGTGGACACAAGATAGCCACCACAGATGGCCAGCAGGGAAGGGCAGTTGGGAGGGACCAGGCCTGCAAGGAGGGCAGCTGTGGGTGATCAGGCCAGTAGGGGAGGGCAGTTGGGAGGGACCAGGCCTGCAGGGGAGGGCAGTTAGGCACAAACAGGCTGGCAAGGGAGCAGTTAGGCATCAACCAGGCTGGCAGGGGAGTGGTTAGGGGGTAATCAGGCTGGCAGGCAGAAGTGGTTAGGGGCAATCAGGAAGGCAGGCAGGCAGGCAGGCAAGCAGTCCTGGATTGTGAGAGGATTGGGCCTAAATGGGCAGTTGGACATCCCTCGAGGGGTCCCAGATTGGAGAGGGTGCATGCTGGGCTGAGGGAAATCCCCCAGTGCACAAATTTCGTGCATTGGGCCTCTAGTACTAGAATAATAGGTATACCAGAAAAAGAAGAGAGGGATAAAGGAACAGAGAGCTTATTCAAACAAATAGTTGATGAAAACTTCCAAAACCTATGAAAAAAGGTGGATTCTCAAATTCAAGAAGCAAACAAAATATCTAATTACCTCAATCCAAAAGCACACTTTATTAAAACTGTCAAAAATTAATGACAAGGGATCCAGATAAATGAAGAAAGTAACCTATAAAGGAAAGCCCATTAGGTTTTCATGAGACTTCTCAGCAGAAACTCTATAAGCTACAAGACAGTTGGGCCAAATATTCAAACTACTGAAAGAGAGAAATTACCAGACAATAATTATATAATTTATCATTTAGATATGAAGTTATTCTTTATACATGAAAGAGAACTAAAGACTTTTCCAGACATAGAGAAACTGTAGGAATTTATCACCAGAAGACCTCCATTGTAGGAAATACTCAATGGGGTTATTCTACTTGAAACAAAGAACAAAGGTCACAAAACTATGAGTAATGTCACAAAAACCTTACACTATAAACAGGATAATTTGTGACAACAAAAACATAAAGAGGAGAGGGTAAAGGTCTAAATTTGCAAAGGAGGATGGGGATCAGATACACTCAAAAGGAAAAGGACCACTGTATATTTGAAACTTTGTTTTTCAACACCTGATGGTAACCACATTAAAAAAAAACAAAAAACTGAAACACATGGTTTAAAAAAAGAGGAAACAGAAGAAAGATGTATGGAGTACCACCAAACAAAAACAACAGACAGAAATACAAAGGAAAAGAACCAATGGAGGCACAGACCTACCAGAAAACAAAGGATAAAATGGCTATAGGAACTCCTCATATATCAATAATTATATTAAATATAAAAGGACTGAATTTACCAATTAAGAGGCACAGTGTAGCAGATTGGATTAAAAAAAAATAACTAAACTGTATGCTGCATTCGGGAGACACATCTAATCTGCAAAGACAAAATTAAACTCAAAGTTAATGATGCTCCAAGCAAATAACATCCACAATAAAGCAGTTGTAGCCATACTTATATCTGACAAAATAGATTTCAAGATAACAAAGGTAACAAGAGACAAAGTGGATATTTTATAATGATAAAGGGGACATTATATTAAAAAGACTTAAAACTTCTTAATATATATACACCAAGTCAGGGAGCATCAAAATATATAAAGCTACTACTCACAGAATTAAAGGGAGAAACAAACAAATCACTATCATAGTTGGGGACCTTAATAGTCCATTGACAGATCTAGATAGACCATCCAAACAGAAAATCAATAATAAAGAAATATCAACCATAAATGAAACACTAGACCAAATGGACATAATTGACATTTACAGAACCTTTCATCCCAGAACATCACATTATACAGTCTTCTTCAGTGCACATGAAACATTCTCAAGGTTAGACCATAGGTTGGGTCACAAAACAACCTCAACAAATTCAAGAAGATTGAAATCACACCTCGCATATTCTCTGACCACAATGCTTTGAAATTAGAAATCAACTGCAAAAAGGAAGTAAACAAACGCACAAATATGTGGAGATTAAACAACATACTACTAAAAAATTCTGGGTCAAAGAATAAATAAAAAGTAAGATCAAAAGATACATAGTGACAAATGACAATGACAATATGACATATTAAAACTTCGACAATTCAGTGAAAACAGTAGTAAGAGGAAGTTTATATCATTACAGGCCTATCTCAAGACACATGAAAAATCTCAAGTAAACAACCTAACATTACATCTTAAATAACTAGAAAAAGAAGAACAAAAGCAAACCAAAGTCAGTAGAGGAAAGGAAATAATAAAAATCAGAGCATAATTGAATGAAATAGAGAACAAAAATACTATATACAAAATTAATGCAACAAAGAGATAGTTCTTTGAAAAAATTGAGAAACCCCTGGCTACACTAAGGAAAAAAAAAAAGAGAAAAGACTCCTCTAAACAAAATCAGAAATGAAGAAGGAGAAGTTACCACAGACATCACAGATATATGAAGAATCATACTAGAATACTATGAAGGACTATATACCACCAAATTCAATAATCTAGAAGAAATGGATAAGTTCCTAGAAATATATAACCTTCCTAGATTGCATCTTGAAGAAATTGAAAATCTAAATATACTGATAAACTATGAGGAAATTGAAACAACCATCAAAAACCTCACCAAAAATAAAATTCCAGGACTAGATGGCTTCACGAGTGAATTCTACCAAACATTCAAAGAATATTTGATACCTATTCTTCTCAAACTCTTCCAAAAATTGGATAACAGACAATATATCATAACGCTTTTTATGAGGCCAACATAATCCAATACCAAAACCTGGCAAGGGTAAAACTATAAAAAAATAAATAAATAATGAGAAGAAGGGAAGGTGGCAGCATAAGTAAATGCCTGTACTCACCATCACCCACAACCACATCAAAATTACAACTAAAATATAGAGCAAACATCATCCAGAACCACTGGAAAGCTGGCTGAATGGAAGTTCTACAACCAGAGAAGTAAAGAAGAAGCACACTGAGACTGGTGGGAGGTGCGGAGGTGCGGAATGTGCTTGTCTGGCACCCACGTGTGCAGCTTTTTTAAGTCAGGAGGGAGATCATCTCTGTGGAGGCTTCCTGGAGGAGCAAGGGGTCACAGTCCCACACCAGACTCCCAGCCCAGGGTCCCAGAGCTGGGAAGAGAAGTTCCTATGGGCAATAAAAAACTACGGGCTGTAAAAACCAGTGCAGATTGGGGTTTAGTGACACAGAGGCTGTTGGAAACCCAGCTGTTCCTATTAAAAGGCTGGCACCATGAACTGAATTTACAAGGTCCTCCTTTCTCTGAGTTCCCGTGCTAGGGCAAGGCACTCAGGAACCCAGACACAAACAAGGCAGGAGTGGATTGTCTGGCATCAGGGCAGGAACTCAGGGACAGCTTTCTCCCAGACGGAGGTATTCACAGGGATTATTGTTCCTATGCTGGGACCTCCCCAGTCACAGGGTTGACTGGCAGCCATTTCTGTTTGCTCCACCCAGGTGATTTCCTAAGACCCAACCTCATCCAATTCACAACCCCACCCAAGCTGCAAGCAGCAGCTTTTGCATATGAATGGCCTGTCCTTGCTCAGGCTAAAATCTCTCAACAAGCTGCAGCTGGGTCAGGGAGTCCTTAACCTATCAATAAAAGGCCCAAGACCCCGTCACCAACACCAGCCTACCTTGCTTCACAGCTGGGCCTCATCTGGGCAATTCCAAATCCAATACAAAGAGGAGGAATATTAATATCTATCTGTAGCTCCTGCTGGGTGGCCCCAGGCAGTGGCTGACTTTGCACCTTCCTGGAGACCCAAGCACCAGTATATCCAGGGGTCAGTGTCAGACCATACCAGATTACAACTCTACACAGCCATAAGCAACACACCCCAGGGGCAGACTCAGTGAGCACCAAAGCCCCACTACAGCAAATCCTGCTTCACAGGGGCATCTCCTGCACAACAGCTCTCTCACTGTAGTCGAGGCTGGCCCTAACAGCCAATTGGCCTGGAGGTCAATTCTCCCAGTGACACCAACAGCAATCAAGTCTCAACTACAACAAGCCCAGCCCACAAAGGGGCACACCTAGAGTGCCCAGCTCAGGTAACTGAGGAGGCTGAGCCACTGGGCCCTATAGATCACCTACTACACAAAGCCACTCTACCAATTCCAGGAGACATAGCAGCTCTACCCAATACATAGAAACAAACACAGGGAAGCAGCCAAAATGTGGAGACAAAGAAATATGTCACAAATGAAAGAAATGGAAGAAAGCAAACTACTAGATATAGAGTTCAAAACCACAGTTATAAGGCTACTCAAGAATCTTCTAGAAATCTCCAAAAAATTGGAAAAGGACTAGTCAGAAATTAAGCATACACTGACTGAAATAAAGAATTGAGAATCCAAGAATCGACCCAAACCACTATGCTCAATTAATATTTGACAAAGGAGGCAAGATCATACAATGGCGTCAAGACAGTCTCTTCAATAAATGGTGCTGGGAAAATTGGACAGATACATGCAAAACAATGAAACTAGATCACCAACTTATACAATACACAAAAATAAACTCAAAATGGATAAAGGACTTAAACATAGTTGGGAACCCATAAAAATATTAGAGGAATCCACAGGCAGCAAAATCTCAGACATATGCCAAAGCAATATCTTCACCGATACAGCTCCTAGGGCAATGGAAACTAAAGAGAAAATAAACAAATGGGACTACATCAAAATTAAAAAAAGCTTTTTTAGTCTTTTTTGTTTGCATCTCCATCCCTCACCCCTTCACCTTCATTTCTAGTTTTTTCTTCAGCCCTCTGCCAAACTCCCCTCGCGGACCCAGTGGCCTCCAGGATCCTGTCCTGCCCTCACTTTTGTGCCCAGGTTAGGACTGGGAAGACTCCACTGCCTTTGGGAAGTTGGGAAGATTTTGGGTTTTGATCAACACAAGCCCCTATGATGAGCGAAAGTCAGGGGCCCACCTGAATATGGGGCTGGGCACCCACAGCTGTGCTGTGCTGTGCCACCCTCAGAGATGTGGACAGAGCTCTGGGGCTGCTTTCATGCCTGTCATTAGGCTCTGCGAGTGGCCCTAGCGAGGGGACAGTCCAGCCCCCTCCCCACACAGCAGCAGAAAAGCAATAATGCCCAGGGCCAGGCAGGGCCTTTGAGCGCTGCAGGAGCGGAGGTCTAGGGCTCCCTTGGTGGGCGGGGGTGGATTACCTGGTGGGGAACCCGGAGCAGCCAAGGGGATATGTGCTGCCTCCCTTGGCCCCACACTGCTCTCCTGACCTTTGGACGAAGGAGAAACAGTTGGGCCTAGCCTTCCCACCCCCAAGCCCCATGCCTTACCAGGGTTTCCTTCCATCCAGCCTTACCTCCTCTGGACCCTGAGCCTGGCCCTGGCCCCTCTCAGGATGGGGGCCAGGATTGCCCCTTCTCTCTGCCTGGGGTGAAGGGACACCAGCCTCGGCTGTTAGACCTCTCCACTGAGACAGTATTGGGCCCAATGAACTTGGGTGGAGGAGGGGGAGGGGATGGTGTGTCTGGTAGGTACTGGGGTGGGGGCCTCTGAGAAGGGAGGCTCCAGACCGCCTCCCCCTCCTCTCCAAACCCCACCTTCTGCAGCCTGAAGGGGAACATGTGTCAGTGCTATAGGCACTCCTGTGCATGTGTGCCTTGGACTGTGTACTGTTGGTGTTCTTGTGTATCTGAGACAGTGCACATGGTGTGTGTATGTGTGTGCATGTGTGCTGGGAATGTGTGTGTGAGGGCAAGCATGTCCCAGCCTCGAGTGTGGCGTGTGGTGTGTGTGTGTGTGTGTGTGTGTGTGTGTGTGTGTGTGTGTGTGGGCTCGGGCTCCTGCCATGACCCCAGAATTGCATCCCAGGGGGAGGGGTGCTGGCCTAGTGGGAGAGGCACACATGAGGTCTCTCCCCCTTCCCCACCAATATCTCCAGGTGTTTGGAATATAATTTTTGTGGTCTCCTCACCTTCTGTACTAGGTAGTTCACAGAGAGACATCTGGGGTGGGGTGGGGTTGTTTTGGGGGGTGAGAGGTCTCTTTTCTTTTTGTGTGTGTATGTCATTTATCTGACAGTTCTCCCTCTTCCCCACTGGCCTTTCCCTGTTCCTCATATTTGTACGGTACAAGCGATAAAGACTCATTTCAGAATGAGGGGAAAAAAGAAAAAAATAGAGTTACCACATGATCCAGCAATCCCCCTTCTAGGTATCTACTCAAAAAACTAGAGAACATTTATTTGCAAAGTTATATGCACTCTTATGTTAATTGTAGCATTATTCATGGTGGCCAAGACATGGAGACAACCAAAGTGTTCTCTGATACAGGATTGGATAAAGAAGATGTCATACATATATACAATAGAATACACTCAGCCATAAGAAAAGATGAAATACTGCTATTGCGACAACATGGATGAACCTTAAGGAGATTTTGCTGAGCAAAATAAGTCAGTCAGAAAAAAATAATAACCATATGGTTTCAGTTATCCTATCTAATAAAAGGGTAATATGCAAATTAACTGTCACTCTGTCACAAAGATGGCTGCGCCCACAGCCACAAGATGGCAGAACCCAGTCCTCTCAGCCCTGCCAGAGTCCCCCAGTCCCGGGGGTGGGGGTGGGAGGGCGACTGCTGAGAGCAGGCAGTGTGAGTGGCCTGGCAGAATGCTTGCTTTGTCTCCACGGCAACAAGGCAAGCATTCCTCGCCCAGTGGTGGATGGGCCTCTGGGCTGCAGAGAGCCTCTGGGCAATGAGTGTGTAGTGGCCAGGCCCCACAGAGAGCTACTGGCACATGGATTCATTTGCAGGGCTACTAGTATGTTGAATATAAAACTGAAATTCATATCCACAGATAACAATATGGTGGATACCAGAGAGAAGGGGGGGGAGGGATAGTTGAGGGTAAAAGGGACCAAATGTATGGTGACAGAGATGATTTGACTTTATACAGATGTATCATAGAAATATATATTTAAACATATATGTTCCTATTACCCAATGTCACTCCAATCCTATATAATAAGGAGGTATTATGCAAATTGACCCTCACACCCTCACACAAGATGGCCAACCCCCGCCATGTGGTCAAAGATGGCTGCCACAAGATGGCCAGCAGGGAAGGGCAGTTGGGGGCGATCAGGCCTGCAAAGAAGGACAGTTGGGGATTACTGGGCCAGCAGGGGAGGGCAGTTGGGGGTGATCAGGCCAGCAGGGGAGGGCAGTTGGGGGTGATCAGGCCAGCAGGGGAGGACAGTTGGGGGTAATCAGGCTGGCAGGGAAGCAGTTAGACATCAATCAGGCTGGCAGGGGAGTGGTTAGGTGGTGATCAGCCTGGCAGGCAGAAGCAGTTAGGGGCAATCAGGAAGGCAGGCAGGTGAGCAGTTGGGAGCCAGGAGTCCCAGATTGTGAGAGGGATGCAATGTGGGATTGGGCCTAAACTGGCAGTCTGACATCCCTTGAGGGGTCCCAGATAGGAGAGGGTGCAGGGTGAGCTGAGGGACACCCCTGCCCCCCACTCAGTGCACGAATTTCATGCATCAGGCTTCTAGTAAATTTAATAAAAAGAGAATTAAACATTTAATGTTGCAACTTCTAAAATTTAGAGGCTATCAGCATGGAATATTTATGACAACCCTCCTTGAAAATCACTTCCTGCTGGCAGAATGAAAAAACATATATCTTCTGCTTCTGAATTATTTTTGTAAGAGATTTTCATATTCAACTTAGTAGAACACCCAAATACAGTGAGATAAATGATGTATTCCCTGGTTGGCAACATTGAGATTTTTCATCTCTAATTCTGTTATCCTATGGTTATCATGTCCTTTGAATTATGTATATATACTGTCAATTAAATTAAAACATTTTGAATAAATTATGCTTAGGATGTGGAAACAGTGAATCTATTCTGAGTTAATATGATATTCTCTCTCATTATCCTTTATTGGTTTAAGGAAAAAAGTGGCCTCTACACCTTCCTCTGTCATATGAGTTTGAGGGACTACTAGCTTGAAAGTGGGAGTTCTTTTTACTTATCAATAACTTATAAGCAAAAGAAAACTAGTCCAGATACCTCAGAACTAGTAATTGGCTATAAATCTACATTGTTCAATTGTTCTAAAAGGTGATATAGGAAAAAAATTCCACTAAAGCATATTATTTCTGCCTTGAAAGTCTATGGCAAGAAATTACCACACATGTGATATCCACCTTACTGTGATATCCAGGATTAGGGGAGTTTACTCTGTTTTGCAAAAAGGAAAAAGAAAAATAGAAGAAGAAGAACAATGTAGGTTATACTTTTTTTTTCTTTTTAGTTTTAAATATTGTCAAATTTACAGAAAAGATTGCAAGAATATTATAAATAATGTTTTTTTTTTCCTAAACTCTTTGGGAATAAATTGCTAACATGATGTTTCCATATCGTCAAATACTTGGGTTCACATTTCTTACCAAAATGGGGAATTCCTATATAATCCCAATACAACCACCAAAATCAGAAAATAAATATTGATACATTACTGCTCTATAAACTACAGACCTGACAGTATTTGCCAACAGTGTCAATAATTTCCTTCATTGCAAAATAATCCGGTCCAGAGTCATGCATTGAATTTAGCCATCATGTTTTTTTTTAGACTCCTGTAATTTCTAACAGTTTCCTAGTCTTTCCTTGACTTTTATGACATCTGAAGAATACAGATTATTTTGTATCATGTCCCTCAGTTGTTTTTTTCTCAGGCTTTCTCATAATTGGATTTAGCTTATGTATCTTTGGCAGAGATGTCACAGAAATAATGCTCAGAGAATTCTATCAGGTGGCACATAATTTGGATTCTTCACATTAGTGATATTGATAACTGGTCATTTGATTGAAGTGGTGATTGCCTATTTTTCCACTGTAAAGTTTTCCTTTTCACATATATACTTAATAAGTATTTCATGAGGAGATAGTTTGAAAAGATATAAATATTTTATTCCCTGTCTAAATTTCACTAGTTTTGTCATATATTGATGTTTCTTGGCTGATTTATTTTTGATGTGATAATTGTCAAATGGTGATTTTTTTTACTACTACTGTTCTTTTCATATATATTAATTGGCATTCCTCTGAAAGGAGAAGTGTATTTATTTATTTATTTCAGTGTGAATTTCTGTTTTTCTTAATTATTCATTTTGTTGCTCACATGTCCAGATTTATCCAGTGTGAACATCTTTAAGCTGACTTCTGAGTTAATTTTTTTGTTTCAGTTTTTGTTTGGATATGTCCCCGTTATTCTTTAAACAATTTATTACTTTCAGAATCATCTTGTTCTTTCCCTGCCCCAGGCCTGGAGACAGCCATTTCTACAAGGAGTTCTTGTTCCTTTTAGTAGAGAATACTATTTAGGAACCAGAACCTATGATCTCAGCATAGTCGTTGCCATTGGGGTGTGGCTCTTCTCAGGCCATACAAGTCAATAAGACTACAAAATACACACACACACACACACACACACACACACACACACACACATTTCTTTGATACCCATTTTACTTCTGTATCTCTATCTATTAAAAAACAATATGGTTTCACACTAATACCTCCAATTTCAGATCTTTCTGTGCAGTTAAAAACCACAAATTCATATTAACTTCTCCTATTCATACTTACACCTCAAAATCCTATTCTAACCCAATACCACAAGGTGCATTTTAGTTTTCTCCTTTTTTCTATATTTGTAGCCCCCTCTTCAGATGTTTATCCATAGAGTATACTTACTATTAGATTGATGTCCACTTTATGTAATCAATTCCCCAATGTCACAGCTGCCATCCCTTCTGCACAGGTACCTCCTCACCCTATCTGGGTTCCAACACACACCAGGATGTCCTCTCAGCCCTTTCTTCCTTCCCTGAGGCCCTCGCTTGTCCTGCTGCTATTACATGCTCTCCTCACAACACACAGGCAGAGCCTCTGAGGACTTCCTTCCAGAAGCCCTTCACTCCATTTGGGTTACAACACTCAGAGATGTGCCGACTCCTCATAGATGATGCAGACCACATGGTAGGAGAAAAGAGAATGGAGTGAGGAAGGATGAAAAAAAGTAGTACATGAAAGAAGGAAAACAGAAAGCAAGGCAAGAAGCAAGCTATACAATTATTTAAACTTTCAGAGCATATCTATCTCCTTGTGATAGGTGTGAGTGTGGACACTTAACCCACATGCAGTTGTAGGTGCTCATTTTTTACCTCTTCAACAGCAAAATTTAACTAGAGATTGCTGAAGACAGTCACCATGCCGAAAAGATGGTGATTTTATAACAAAGTACAAAGTGTGCAGCAGAAGGAATTAAGCTGCTTAATGATCTTTGAGTTACTTTAGTTTCTATAATTACTGGACCCATTGAGGGGGAAATTGGTACAGGAGTATGAAGGAAGGTTTCAGAGAATGTTACTAGTGTATTGTCAGAAATTAGCTATGTGTTTTGTCTCTGCTTGTTTCCAGAAAACAAATACCAGAGAGGCAGAAAGAGGATTACACAGTACAATATTATTATCATTCTGGTTTTGGTTTGTAGGTTTATTATCATTCCATTGCCCATGGTAAACTCTGATACATACTAGAGAGTAACTCTTAAAACCATAGCCTAAATTGAGTGCATTGGCAAGGATGACAAATCACATCCATCAACTGCCTCTGAAGATCCTGGGCTGAATGAAAAATTTACATATTTTCAATTTCAAATTCTCATGTAGTTGGATCAAATTTCTCATATTTTAGGCAAATATGGTCAATGTTATTACACAGTCAATATTTATGATGCTAAGCCTGTATCAAAATGACTCTAAATGATCATATTTGGCAACATTTTATATGTAACAAGCTCAGAATTAAGTACAAATGTAATTACTGTGCTGAGGAAGGGAAAATATCCAAGAGTTGTTAGTTTATGCTTTTCAGAAAATGCACAGATAACAGATACACACGCACCACAATGATATGCAGTAATTAGTGTCTTATACTTTGGCAAGCATTCTTTAAAGGAAATATATATTTTCTTAGGAATGCTTTTTTGTCCATATCTATAAAGAAGGTTATTTCTATATGTGGGCCACTTTGAATAAAGTTCTCTATTATTTTAATAACTAGAGGCCCGGTGCACAAAATTTCATGCACTTGTGGGGAGGTCCCTCAGCCCAGCCTGTGCCCTCTTGCAGTTTGGGAGCCCTTGGGGGATGTCTGACTGACGGCCCCATGTAGACTGCATGGGGCAAGCTGATGATAGTCTGCTCTAAGCCATCAGTTGGACATCCTTAGAGCTGACACGGAGGTGGGAGAGGATCCTGCCACTGCCGCTGCACTCACCAGCCATAAGCCCAGCTTCTGGTTGAGGCACTGACCACCAGGGAGTAGCTCCAGTGTTGAGCATCTGCCCCTTGGTGGTCAGTGCATGTCATAGTGACCGGTCGTTCCACTGTTTGGTCAATTTGCATACTAGCCTTTTATTATATAGGATTCTAAAATAGAAACAGTCTTATTAAGTATACAATCTCCTATTGAAATGAAAACACCTACCCTTCCCATAACATGTTTAATAAATTATTATAAGATTAATAGGGAAAAATTATTAATGTCAAATATTGAAAATACAATATTCTTAACCACATATATACACACCTCAACTTCCACTAAGAGCGGCCTATCGTCAGCTTGCCCCATGCAGTCTCAAATAACAGAAAATGAAGGAAGAACAGCAGAGGTGCCAGGAAAGCTAAATTAACCTACAAATTATACACTTAGAGGGAGTGACATGTATTTAATTATCTTTAACTCAAGTCAATGTTCACTACAAAGACTTTTATAGCAAGACTTCCTTCTCCATTGACAAAATCTCCACTTTGATTAATCAAAATATGTTTAGCTGAATAATATCTTCAGATAGATTTGCTGTATTTTTTGAGTGGTTGCACTTTGAGGAATCCTTCCTGTTGACTTCAAATGCATGATGTCTAATAATGTAGCAGAGAAGTTTAAGATGTTTGAATTTTTGGATTAAATCATTTGTAAGTGAACTGTCTTTTTCTGCCTATTTCAATATGAGATTTTTGTGTTTATCCTAGGAAATCATGTAATATACTTGAATATGTGTCATTATATAATTGAAGTATTTATAAAGTGTGTTTTTAAATTGTGTATTTTGGTAATGTTATATACAGGTGTATTTTTCATTTAAAATGATACTATTTTAAATCCTATTGCAAAGGGAAGAATTGTTTTCCATATAAAATGGTTATTTTCATGTCCTATGTATTTGTTCTTTGGTAAATTTTAAGGTGGTATGTGCATGAGCGTGTGTGTATGTATGTTGGCAATATTATGATTAAATATCATTTTCTTTTTTTTTTTAATAATAGAATCACTTCTTAGAAAAAGATCTACTGAGTCCATATGTTGATAAGTCAACTGAAGTAGAAAGTGAGATTTCCCTAAAGGCATCATTGAGTATGGTAGACTGCCTTTTAAGGAGTTTTGTAATGATCTCAGACCCCTGATATTGGCATCTTTGTGTATATATGGTTGTGTGTGTGTGTGTGTATTTCCTCCATTGCTTTTAGTGGAGTAATTTCTGTCCAATTCTGATATTTAACAAAAAAGTATTTGGGATGGAATATTCTTCAAAAGTGATGGGATGCTACTTACAAGATTATTGTAACTTCCCTCTTGCATCCTCTTGCTCTTTTTTCTCTTGCTCTGATGTGAGGCAAGCTGCTGTGCTATGGAGAAGTCAACATGTCAAGGAACTGTGGGCAGCCTCCAGACAACAGCTAATGGAGCACTAAACCCTGCCAACAACCACATAACTGAACTTGGAAGTGAATCCTTCTCCAGTTAAGTGTTCAGTTGATTTCAGTCTTAACTGAAATCTTGACTGTAGCCAGTGAGAAAGCTTGAAACAGAAGACCCAGATAAATTGAACCAAGATTCCTGACCTACAGAAGTTGTGTGATAATAAATACTGTTTTAAGCCACTAATGTTGGGGGTAATTTGTAATAACTAATACATTGAGTTAGACTATATAAACTGTTCTCTGATAAGTTGTGGTCTTCTAGTATAAGGACTTTTATTTTCATTAGTGGGTGAAAAATAGTTAAAGGCCAGAGATAAATAGTTACAGAAGTGGCAAATACGACTTTTACTCAGAGGGAGATTTTGTGAGAAGAATCTAGGTGCCTAATGAAAATTATTAGGGAATACTGCAATGTAATATGCAATGTGAAACATATTCCTAATTTTTGAATAATATATTTAGTAAAATCTACGTTACTGACAAGTTTATTATTGAATTGCATGTCTACTGAAGGAATGTGATAATGCATTGTGAGTAATGTAAAGGTGACCACGGGGGATGGCAAACCTTGAGGAGAGTTTTAGGCGGCCAATGACAAGAGCGTTGCTCCTTGTTTATTTAAAGTTAAGTTTATGTCTTTGTTAATTGCCTAAATAATTTGGCTCCAACTAAGTTAAATTGCAGACATGTTTATTTTGTAGGAAAAGCCTATTGGATGATGTTTATGAACCCAGATTACAATTTGTCAAAATTAGTAATTGTCTAATATTACTAAACTGAACATTTAGGAAGAAATATAGACTAGGAAACACACACACACACACACACACACACACACACACACACACACACATATATATATATATATATATATATATATATGTTTTCTGTTCATAATTTTCTTGACATATTTCAAGAGAATTTTATTATAAAAACAAACTTGCTTTTGGCTTTTAAATGTATTTTGAGGGAAAGTATTCAGGCTGAGATCATATAAAAAAAATGAACTTCTGAAAGAAAGTCTGCCCAATTTATATGTAATAGAAAGATATTGGGAACAAGGAAAATCCCATAAAATATGAATTGGAGAGCAGTTGATGTGGGATAAATCTACATTAACATTATCTTTATTTTATGTGTTTCTTAATTCAGTTAGAGGTAACCAGAAGATATGAAAGACATTCATGTATGTGGGAAATATCAAGTGATGTAGATCTCTAAGGTCTTTGCCAAGAGTTTCAAATTAGAACGCTTACTTAGTTGAAAATATATGCAATACTCATTTTGAAGAATGACTAGAACTCTGCTGCATGCAAACAGAAAACATCTTGTCTTTCTTACCCCCTGTCTTCTCTATGAGATTACTTTCTTCATTGCCTCACAGAAATCTCTACATAAGCACCATTTTTTTTTATCACTCTGAGGTAGTAAATAATCTAGTAATTTCTAGGTGTGATAGCCATTATATATCAATAATTTTAAAATGATTGGTCCAGAGTAATAGTCAATATTCTAAATTTCACTCAAGGGTGAATCTCCCCATTTTCAAGCTCAGACCTGCTTCACATCTAGAAGTCTCTAATGTAGTAAAGATTAAACAGTGGCTTGTCTTCTAATTTTCCCACTTTTTTTCTTCTACTCCTCACCACCAGCAACCTGACTTGCTTCATGTTTAAGGCTGGGAAAGGAGAGCGGTGAGGCAAGATGTCGCTGTCCTTTTCTGGCATTCATGCTCCCTGTGCTTGGCAGATGAAGTTAGGGAGCCTTGGATGTGAGGTAGAGCTAATTCTTTCCCATAGAGAGAGCTTTTCTGGGGTTTCTAGGAAACCCCTTATCACTTAGGATTTGTTACCTTCAATTCCCTTACTTCAGATAATGTCTCCTTTGCATTCAGTTTTGCTTACCTTTTTGTTTGTTATGGTTCTTTCTGCACATGTGCACTCTGTCAGGGCCCCATGGCTCCTGCAGGCACCTGTCTTGAGGAAAAATCTCTGTACCACCCCTCCAGAACGGCTCTGTCTTCCTCCATGGTCACATCTTGCTCCTAATAAACCATGCTAGGACAGGCCCTTAGCAGCACTGTCATTTCACTTCTCGTCAATAAGGAAGCCAGGCACAGTTTTAAATTTCATCTTAGCTCTGAATTTTGCTCCAACTAACATACTGCTGGGGTCATGGGTCACGTTCTCGTGTCTTTATGAAGTCCCTCATCTTATTCATGTGAGAATAAAGGAGTGAGAATAAAGGAGTGGTAGGAAGGGAAATATGCCATAGAACTTCACAATTTTCCCCAAATAAATTATTTCCCAGTTTTGGGTTAATAACATTCGGTCTCTTTTATACTTTGGGGTGGTTATTAAACCAAGGATTGCCAGGTATTTTTAGGACATTATATAGTTCCACATAGATGATCTAGTACCTCGCTTTAAAATATGGAAGTATTTCCTAACTTTAAGCAGAGGTGTCATATTTTAACATCCCATTATTTACAGAATTAGGACTTGATATCTGAGGGAATGGGAGCAGCCAGTGTACAGAAATGAGGGCCACTGATCAGAACTCATCAGTGGTGTGGCATAAGAATTAATTCAAGTCCCATGAATTCAAAGAAACTTTTTCTGACCATTCTTTTGTACCCCATTGAACTCTTAATTACTTTATAACACATGCTATTTTTAAGGCATTTAAGTATGTGCTGTCTTTTCTGAATATTTAATATTTTAAATATGTATATTAGCTTTTCAACTAATTTTTTGATTCCATAAAGAAATAGTTTCTTGCCAAAACCGGTTTGGCTCAGTGGATAAGCGTCGGCCTGCGGACTCAAGGGTCCTGGGTTCGATTCCGGTCAAGGGCATTACCTTGGTTGCGGGCACATCCCCAGTGGGGGGTGTGCAGGAGGCACTGATCGATGTTTCTCTCTCATTGTTTCTAACTCTCTATCCCTCTCTCTTCCTTCTGTAAAAAATCAATAAAATATATTTTTTTAAAAAAAGAAATAGTTTCTTATATTTCTTCATAATCCACACAACAAAGAATAATGTATATAATAAATGTTAAATAAGTATATGTAAATAAGTTTGTAAAGTTATATTCATTGCAGAAATTTCACTGGAGGTGAGTGATCCATACAAGTCAAGCACTACTTGACTATAATAATAGCTGAGGAAACAAGACTATGCCTAGGGGTAGTGGACAGAATTACAGTTAAGCTTATGTCATTAACAAACCTCTCTCTCTTTTAATTATAGATTATACAAATAATTTAAAAAATGCTTTGGTGACAAAGACTAAGGGTATTATTTGGATCAGGTCTTATAATTATATATTTTCCCCTTGTAACATCTATAGGAATAAATGAGATTCCATGTGGGAAAAAAATCCAATTAATTTCATATTATTTTGGAAAATAATACATAGTGGTTTTTTATGTTTGTTTCATTAGGCAGTGTTTATTTTGGTGGTTTTGCATTGAACTGAAAGCCTGAGGTACTCTAAAAATAGATATTTTCTGACAAATTATGAACCTAATCAAGACAATGTGTTGTCATATTTTATGCCTATTGGGAAAATATGATTGATGAGAAAAAGCATTTCTTAATATGACATATTTGAATGACTTTCCCATGGTTGGCTCATGTATTAGAAAATACTCCTCAGCTTTAAATAATCTTTCATTGTTTCCTCTGTGTAAGAGTATGTCAGCACCACTGAGGAACTCCAGCAGGAAAGCACTTAGCTGTTTATCTTTTTTCAATTACGTGTGCCAGGGCTAAGAAATGGTACATCAGTATGACTTTGGAGGATAAGCTTTTAATTAAATGATACCCATAAGTCACCCTTTGTGTTTTCTTGGAGTTCTTTGTGAAACTTTCTCTAATGTGTCTTTAATGTGTAAATGTATGAATACATTCACTCTGACTCTAAATTGCCTCACAATTTCTCCTCAATCTTTTCTACTTATTGTATTTAGCATTTCCAGAATCTTTTATCTGGTACTTTATGTATTATTGCCCAGCTACTGTCAGCTTTCAAGTTTTAAATGTTTATAAATAGGGAAAAGCAATACTTTACTATAAAATCTTGAAGTGTTGAAACAGGAAAACAAACTTGAAAAGTGAAATTTAACTAGATCTTTGCTGGGTTCGTGGATCATTTTACTACTGAGCTGTGAGAGTATATTTTAAACCTCAATTTCAAGACAGGTTCAGATGCCTTTGAGTATACTATACTTCTTTTCTGTCTGGATAACCCTGAAAACAACTCTTAGGTCAGTCAGCTCTGAAACTAATAATTAAAGGAGTTCAATAGTAATCTTCCCATTTACACACACACACACACACACACACACACACACACACACACACACTATTAAAAGGGTTATGTAAGGAAAAAGTGTACTTTTGAGTACCTACAAAAAATCCAGGTAGTATTCAATATTAGGAACTTTAATCTTCATAACAGTCCAATTATATCTTGTATCTCTTTGGAGATGTTAAAACTGAAAAGATTATACACAGTGGGGCAAAATTAGGCTTACAGTTGTTTGCATGGAAAAGAATACAGTAATTAATAAATAATAATACAAGAACAAACTTTGTGTTTCACGTACTCACAACTGTAAACCTGTTTTCCCCACCTTATATATCTTGCCTGGAGGTAAGTAGTCAACTATGGGATTCCAATGGAGGCTTTTCTGATTTCACATTCAGGTCTCCCTTCCCCCACCCTCCCCACTGCAATATACTTTTGTGTTCCTATGAGAGTTTTCTCACTAATAAATTTTAAAGTTTTTCATTACAATCTGAAAAAAACAGGCACCAATTAGTCACGGTAGTAGTAAAATAAGGTTCTATTTGTTATTCTTGCAATTCCTTCATTTTTAGTTTATTTTAGAAAAATTGTGGGGTTTTTTTGAGACAGTGAAGGAGATCTGGATAGTTAAACAAATTCAGGCTGGGCTGAGGTTAAAAATAAGTAGGAATACAATTCTTGGAGGTGAAGGGTCAGAAGGATAACGGCAAAAAGTTTCCAGACACACCCAAGATCCAACTATACATAACAAAACAGATTGTTAGAGTCTATGAACTACATGTAGATAAAGGAATAGATCAGAGGACAAAAACTACCTTTAATCATTTTCTATAAATAAACACATGTAAGAATATTTTATCAGGTCTAACAAACAAGAGCTATTTTATCAATCAAGACTGATAAAACTGATAGGAAATATAGGCAATTGTATGCCAATTACTTTATTCAGTAAAAAAAAAAAAAAATGTCTAGAACTACAAAATCACTGATTATTCAGTCAATGAAAAATTGCTATGTCTTATTTCTGCTAACCTACTGTTATCAAAATATATTACATAAAATAACAAAATTCAAAGAGAACAGATGAATATTTTCCAGTTCATTCAACATTCTACTCTGAGTTGTAGCTGGGAGCTATAAGTTGTGATAATTGATAGTAAGGAATAAAGCCTTATGTTATCTATTTAAAAGATGCATAAATAGGAAGTAAAATTTGGTCAAGTTAACAAGTTTCTTTTAGGAAGTAAAGAAAATGATTTTGAGCTTTATCAAGTATTTGATGCTACCATTTCAATTTTTTAAAATTTATTTTTAACATCTGAAAGTTATAAAATTCCATTATGAAATAGAATAATGATTCTGCTCACAAGTACATGAACACTAACATTTATGAAAAAGATATTAACTGATATAAGTATTTTTTACCCATACTCACATTTAGTGAATATCAAGAAGGAAGGCTAAGCAATAAGGTGAACAACAATGTGGTAAGATGGTCAGTCTATGGTATGGCTCTTAGAAAATGCTATACATTTATCAGAGATGAACATTCATTATATGGGATAGATCCTTGGTAACCAAACTTACATGAAAGTGACAGGAAAACAGTTGTGACAATATATACTCTATACTACCTTTCCTGCAACTATGATCTATGTATCTGCTATTTAAATGAACTATTTCCCCAAATTAAAGATAGTCAGATAACAGCAGTAGACATCAAGTGGCTGCTCCTGGTGAGAATTCTGTCTGTCTCTTCACCTCACTCTCATTCCATGAACAGGATATTAACTTGGGATTTTCTCTCCAAGTTTATATTTAGGAACAAAGTCCTGAGAACTAAGTCTGAGACTTCCTTAAACGTAAAACAATAGGTAGTGACTATTTCCACTTTCCAAAGCAAAGGGCCAGACTCTAAACAACACGATAGGGGAGGTAACTGTGAGTTTTGTGAGCCATATTTAACCACCTATTTGCAATTTAGGTTGAAAGGCTGTGCATTGGACATGGGATTACTTTGGAGAGATTCAGAGTAATATCTAATTATTAATGTTATTAATTATAATTGTGGATGAAAGGGGCCACATGCTGACCTGACAAGCTCAGAGGAGGCCTGCATGGCAGTCTTGCAAACTCAGAGATCTAAAGTTACCACAAAGGATGGTCTGAAATTAAACTTTAACTGAAAGCAGTTATGGTGGGCAGTTACGTCCTAGGCCGGTATCTTCACTGACAAGGTCAACCTTTCCCTTAACTGAACCTATTTGTCTTTTTGCATCTATAATAACATACCCTTGAAATGTCTGGGTAACTTGTAACTTCCCTTTTTCTGGACCCCCTGGGGCACAACCAAATGTGCTGGGTACCAGGACAGATACCACAAATTCCTTCATTATCATGTTAATCGTTCCTGCACCCACCTAAGTATGTGTCCATCATTTTACTTTTTATCCAATCCCAGGGTTCCCCCCCTCCCGCCTTTGCTTTCTCCCACCTCCTTAATCTATCACCAATGAATTTCATGTAACCCACCTAAGTCCCTCCTTTGATTTCAATGTATCAATACAAATGTAACCTGCCATTCTCCCAAACATTATCTCAAATCGTTGAGGTTCTGCTTCCCGGCATATGTGGGCAGTCTGGCTCAAATAAATTCACAAAAATTCTTTACATGTTTCAATGGTTTTTTTACGTTAACATTACCAATGTCATTATTAATTATTCTTTAATATAATTAGTGTCAACTTCTTTTCTCATTTTTTTATGCAATAAATGAAAGAAGCTTGGAGTATGAGAAGCACAGTGGATTATGGTCATAAAAATCTAAATGACTAGAGGCTGGCTCCTGTAACCTATGATTCTAGGGTAGAGGACTGACATCAGGAAATGTCCAAAGGAACAATGAGAGTGGGCCACTGACCCAATTTTACCACAATCCTGTGTTTAGGCCACATGGAAGCAGGACCTGGATTTTCTTCTGAATTTTCTCAAGTCATGAACAAGGACATGGAAGCTTGAGGAAACTTCAGCAAAAAGAATCTAAAAGTGTCTCTGATTGTCTGTAGTTCTGTAAATGACCAAGCAGAGAAGTCACATTGATGTGCATCAAGGATGCTGCAGATAAAACACCCATAGTAAAGAGGATGTTACCCATAACCCATGAAAATTCTCTGTGAAAGAATCAACTTTCAGAAACTTGAAGCCAGCTCAAACAGTACCAGTCAAGTGAGATTTTTCCTATTCCTCTAGCTTTGACACATGCACGAGGGCTTAACAAACCGAGGAAAGAAGAAAAGAAAGTCTAGGAGAGGAAATAAAGATCACTATGACACTTTTCTAAATGTTGGCTCCCACGGGCCCAAATTGAAAGAGAGAAGACTTAATTGGAATGAAGTTTGGAAGTGTGGTTTTCACACTAGGCTAGATATTGTAATTATTACATGGGAGACTAGAGTGATTAGAGAACTTTTAATTTTCTAAGATATAAGAATTGGAAACTGTCTAAATTTTCATTCAGGGATAAAAAACTAGACCAGTTGAAGGCTGAAATTTAAATGCTTTATGACGGAAGCCCGTGTTCTGATCTTTCAATGTACTTGATTCAAGCACATCTTTATTGGAGGCAAAAACTCATGAATGGACATAGTGAAGGATAAACTGCATAATCACATGGTAATGCTATAAATACTACTGCAATGCTTTAAATAGTGTGATTAATGCCAAGAAATACATTTGAAGTTGAGAATTTCCAGAATAGAATAGAATAGGGTAAGACATAATTTTTTTTATGTGAATAAGTAGATCTTTAAAGAAAGTAATGCCCACTCTGCTATAATGACTACAGTAGAATAAGCTACTCAATTATTATTTTATATCCCTTCTCCTCTTTTGCTCATATCTATACTAGAAATTATTGATGTGACTGTATCAGAAATGCATTTTCTAGAGTTTGCCACAACATCCCTTATCCTGCATGCTCTTCTATAAAGCCATGTGAACACTTACTCCATCAAGAGGTGAAGTCTGTATCTTCACTCCCTCCAATCTGGTTGGACCTTGTTACATCTCTGATTGATAAAATATGTCAGAGAGAAAATATGTCAGTTTCCAATGAATTGTTTAACTGATATGGGAAGCTTCTTCTTTGTGCCTATTGGAATGTTCATTCTTACAATGTTTCCTTCTCCATATCAAATTACCATACTGTGAGGATCCAAAGCCAAAGGAGGCCATGTATAGACACTCTGGTTGACAACCCCAGTGGAAATGTGCCTGACAGTCAGCAACTACCAACCATGTGTATGAGCCATCTTGTATGTTCAACCCAGTTGAGCCTTCAGATAACTACAGCCCCAGCTGATATCTGACCACATGAGAGACCCCAAAAATCTCCCAACTGAATTCAATCAACTCACAGACAGACCCATAAGAGATAGTAATTCATTCTTTAAGGCATTAATTGGAGTCTCTGTTTTGCAGCAACAGATAACTATAATCATCTATAATTTTAAATCTGAGGTAGGATGGTTATTTCATTTTTAACTAAATCTATATAATTTCTTTGAAGTGTAGAAGAAATAAATCTTGTTTTAAAGCAACATGTATTAGCTAGGGCTCTCTAAAACAGAGTCTATGTGATAATGCTTTATTAAGGAGTATAAACCAAAAGAAGCATTTGTGAAAGATAAAGGAAGTGAGGCTGAAGAAGAAAAAAACAAATAAATGCTGGTATCTTACTAAGGCAGCTACAGTTTTATAAACACCACTGCCTACTCAATCATGCAAATAAATGTCTCTGGATAGGCCATATGGAGCTACTGTGCCTCAGAATAATCCTTTGTGGAGAGCAAGGGAGAGGAGTTCATCCTATGGCTCCTTCACATTTATTATCTCTTATTAATTAGTATATGCCCAAAGAGCATTTATTCCCCCACAATTCCAGGTTGTGTTGCCTGTGCTTCTTGGCAGCTTCTGAGGAATCACAATCATAACCTTTAGCATGAAACTTGTGAGAAGAGCGAGAACCTGTATGTATGGGATCTGTCCAGGCTTAGGTGCCAAAATTGTTGGAGCTTCTGTTCCACCAGAGTAAGCGATGCCGTACCAGAGCCTGGCCCTCACTCTGGGGAACCCTGAAATATCTAGGAATCTTAAGTGAAGAGGTTAGAGCAATGCCAGTTGGAGCACTGTATTCAACAAATGCCTGAGGAGTAAGGGGGCAGGTAAAATCAAGTGAGGTAAGAGAGGCATATGAATTGGATGTGATATAGTCCACCCAATGGACCACTCAGATTTCCTCTCATACTTCCATGATACCCAGATCCAGGGTTATAAGATAAGAATAGATTGCATCCACCCAGCCAGTGTGGCTCAAGGTTGAGCATCAACTCATGAACCAAAAGGTCATATTGTTAGATTCCTAGTCAGGACACATGCCCAGGTTGTGGGGCTCAATCCCCAGTAGGGGGCGTGCAGGAGGCAGCAGATTAAAAATAATGATTCTCTCTCATCACTTATGTTTCTCTCTTTCTTCTTCTCCCTTCCTCTCTCTGAAATCAATAAAACATATTAAAAAAATAAAGATTATTTATTAGGTTGCACCTACTTCTCTAAGGAGGGGGATGTGAAAGTCTAATCATTCAAGGTAGTAGCTATCCTACTAGTATATAATAAAAGCCTAATATGCTAAGTGTCCGGTTGACCGGTTGGCCATTCAACCAATCAAAGCATAATATGCTAATGATATGTTAAGGCCATTCAATCGCTTGCTATGACGTGCACTGACCACCAGGGGGCAGACACTACAACTGGTAGGTCAGCTTGCTGCAGGGGTCCGGCTGATCAGGACTGAATGAGATCGGCTAGACAGCCCCAATCGTGCACCAGTGGGGTCCCTCAGTGTGGCCTGAGCCCTCTCACAATCCAGGACCCCTCAGGGGATGTCAGAGAACCAGTTTCGGCCCGATCCCTCAGGCCAGGCCGAGGGACCCCACCAGTGCATGAATTTGTGCACCGGGCCTCTAGTTAGCAATATGTTTTTAAAGGCTAAAGAGAATAAAAACTGAGTTACAATTGGTACTTGGACCACAATTATTTCTTGTCATCTCCCTCTTCTAGAATTCATTCTAGAGTTTTTGACATTTAGCCAGAATTTTGGCTGGTGTTTGTATTGTTGAATGATCCAGCATTTCATATCTGGAGTACTTATCAATTCCAGTGAGAGAGTTTCACTGACGCTTTCAAGGTTAAAAATGTATAATGTAATTGACTTGTCACTAGGTAGCTGGATAATCTCTCAGAAGAATGGTACCACATAAGGGACTCGAACTCAGTCTCAGCTATCGAAGATTGTTTGTTCAATAGGATCAATTGTTAAATAAACATAGTGACAGGAAATCTATGCCATTAGTTCATCAATATATATCATTTCTGCAAATGTAGCCCCTTCTTTTATGGGCTCACAATGCAGTCACTGGAGTGGCTGATGAGAGTATCTGGCTGATATCCTCAGCATATGTCATTCTGTTTTCTATGAATTATATCTTCTCTGGTTGGTATTATGTGAGCTATAATTATGCATGTATGTGTGCCCTCTTCCATATATAGATCCTTATACCTCTTTTCCAGATTTTCTTTTCTCCAATCTTGCTGAGCTGGTCCTTTCAGGTTTTTGACCCACTAGCTAAGCTTGTCCTGCTGTCTGAGTCAAGATATACCCACACTGTCGGAAAACTTTTCTCCCAAATACATAAGTCTATAATCAAGTGTACTGCTCACAGCTCTGACCTCTGGGAAGATTTCCCTTCACCATTCTCCTCTGAATTACTCTGTAAGTGCAGCAAACATCCATTTTTGGCTCAACAAACATTGTGCTGACACATCTGAGTCAGGCCCAAGTCTTTATTTTACTTTAGTTAGTTGTAAGCATTACTGAGAAGGACATAGGTGCGAATTGAGAGAGAAGCATCAGTACTGCAGAGGTAGGTGAACTGAACATGCCTTTGGGCCCATTTACAAGTAAGTAATGTTTACTGTATTCTTGGTGTCTTTTTTTTTTTTTTTTTTGCTATGTCTACCCAGTCCTATTATTTGGTGGATTTGTAATACCAGCTCATATTAAGTTTCATGGGTTTAAAGGTCATTCAGTGTCCCATCATCAGTCTCTATCAGGGCCTAATAATAGCAGATCAAAAAATGATTTTTCAAAAGGAGAATATTTCCTTACCCTGAAGGACATGATCTTGCTCTATAAATTTAGGAGTCTATATAATGATATGTAAATTTGATAATATGAAATGTAAATATTTTATAACTAGAGGCCCAGTGCATGAAATTTGTGAATGGGTAGACTCCCTAGGCCTGGCTGGCAATCAGGGCCAATCAGGTTCCCTGCCTCCTGGCCTCTCTGCCTCCTCCTTCCCTCACTCCCTCAGTGCCCCACTGCTGCTGCTGGTCCCCCACCATGTTCCGCGCCACCCCCTGGTGGTCAGCGCATGTCATAGTGAGCTATTGAACTCCCAGTTTCTACGTCAAACTCCCAAGGGGACAATTTGCATATTAGCCTTTATTATATAGGATTGAGATTTAATTCATTTCAATTTTCCTTATATTATAATAAAAATATTACCATTTTTTTATTTCCCTGATTTTTAAACATTATTCTACTATAAATACTTCACCAGATTAAAAAATACTTTTATGCCTTATAGTGACAACACATATGCATATATTCATGTAAATAATTTATGAAATATTTTTCTATTTGTTGGAATTTTGTCCACAGAATATTTAACTTTAGTCAATAGTAAGTGTGGCATAGAGAAGGGAGCATTGAACATAAAGTTGAAAATAGGAGTACATTTTTTCTACTTTCTTTTAAATGTCTTTGGACTGTATTTCAAATATGTAAACCTCATTAATTTTCTGTGTTAATCACAATTCTAAACTTAATCATGATAAGCCCTGAACATAAGAAGACTAAAGGGACATTTTATTTTATCCCATCTGTGTCCAATAATTTTAAGAACCTTTCTTTTAAACCATTGACCCTGTGCCCCAAACTCAGATGTTTTGTTTAGTGAATGTGAGAACTGACAAGATTAAACAATTTGGCTTTAACTAGTAAGACTACAATAAATGTACATAAACGCATAAAGAAACTAAAAAAAATTTTTTTTTTCTGTGAATGAACTCTAAATCATTCCAGAGAACAGATGGGTATTGAGGTTGAGTAGAAAAATACTTATATTTTAATTTAACTAAAAATGATGGGATATTGTTTTATCACTATGCAATGGGATATACTGTAATTTGAGAACATTCCATATACTAATATTTTTTGAAAAGTGAAAAACTTAACCAATTGTTTTTGCACTGACATGAAAATAAATCCATGTCTTTTGGTTACATGTATTTATTATCTTTATCTTATACTAGAGGCCAGGTGCATGAAATTCGTGCACGGAGGGGGGGGTATGTTCCTCAGCCCAGCCTGCACCCTCTCCAATATGGGACTCCTCCAGGGATGTCCGACTGCCCGTTTAGGCCCGATCCTGTTAGGACTGCTGGCTCCCAACTGCTAGCCTGCCTGCCTTCCTGATTGCCCCTAACTGCTTCTGCCTGCCAGGCTGATCACCCTCTAACCACTCCCCTGCCAGCCTGATTGATGTCTAACTGCTCCCCTGCCAGCCTGTTTGCCCCCAACTTCCCTCCTCTGCCGGCCTGGTCACCCCTAACTGCCCTCCCCTGCAGGGTTGATCACCTCCAACTGCCCTCCCTTGCAGGCCTGGTGCCTCCCAACTGCCCTCCCCTGCTGCTGGCCTAATTGCCCACAACTTCCCTCCCTTGCAGGCCTGGTCCCTCCCAACTGCCCTCCCTGCTAGCCATCTTGTGGCAGCCATCTTGTGTGTCCACATGGGGGCAGCCATCTTGTGTGTTGGAGTGATGGGCAATTTGCATATTGCTCTTTTATTAGATAGGATAGAGGCCTAGTGCATAGGTGGGGGCTGGCTGGTTTGCCCTGAAGGGTGTCCCAGATCAGAGTGGGGGTTCCCTTGGGGCATGGAGCAGCCTGGGCGAGGGGCCTGTGGTGGTTTGCAGGCCAGCAACACCCCCCAGCGACCCAAGCAGAGGCCCTGGTATCTGGGATCTATTTATCTTCTACAATTGAAACTTTGTAGCCTGGAGCAGAGCCAAGCCTTCTGCTCCCTCCAAGGCGGCAGCCATTTCTGTTGGCATTTATTTACCTTCTATAATTGAAACTTTGTAGCCTTAAGCAGAGGCCTGGGCCAGCCAGGGTGTGCGAAAGCTTGGCTTCCTCCATCGCCAGGGGCAACCTAGCCTCCTGCTCTTCCAGCTCCGTGGCTGCTGTCATTTCTGTTGGCATTTATTTAACTTCTATCATTGAAACTTTGTAGCCTTAAGTGGAGGCCTGGGCCAGCCAGGGTGTGCAGAAAGCTTGGCTTCCTCCATTGCCGGGGAAACCCAAGCCTCCCTCCTGCTCTCACTGGGTGCAGCCATCTTGGTTGGGGTTAATTTGCATACTCGCTCTTGATTGGTTAGTGGGCGTGACTTGTGAGCGTGGCTTGTGGGTAAAGTGTAGTGATGGTTAATTTGCATATTACTCTTTTATTAGATAGGACTAGAGGCCCAGTGCACAAAATTTGTGCACGGGGAGAGGAGTGTATGTCCCTCAACCCAGCCTGCACCCTCTCCAATCTGGGACTCCGAGGACTGTTGGCTCCCAACCACTTGCCTGCCTGCCTGCCTGATTGCCCCTAACCGCTTCTGCCTGCCAGCCTGCTCACCCCCTAACCACTCCCCTGCAAGCCTGATTAACACCTAACTGCTCCTCTGCCATCCCAATTGCCCCTAACTGCTCTCCCCTGCTGGCCTGGTCACCCCTAACTTACCTCCCTTGCAAGCCTGGTTGCCCCCAACTGTCCTCCCTTGCAGGCCTGGTCACCCCTAACTGCCCTCCCCTGCTGGCCTGGTTTCCCCTAACTGCCCTCCCCTGCAGGCCTGGATTCCCCCTAACTGTCCTCCCCTGCAGGCCTGATAGCCCCAACTGCCCTCCCTTGCAGGCCTGGTCCCTCCCAACTTCCCTCCCTTGCAGGCTTGGTCCCCCCCAACTTCCCTTCCCTGCAGGCCCGGTCTCCCCCAACTTCCCTCCTCTGCTGGCCTGGTCACCCCTAACTGCCCTCCCCTGCATGCTTGATTGCCCCCAACTGTCCTCCCTTGCAGGTCTGGTCCCTCCCAACTGCCCTCCCCTGCTGGCCTGGTTGCCCACAACTGTCCTCCCCTGCTGGCCTGATCACCCACAACTCTCCTCCCCTGCTGGCCACCTTGTGGTGGCCATCTTGTGTCCACATGGGGGCAGCCATCTTTGACCACATGGGGCCAGCCATCTTGTGTGTTGGAGTGATGGTCAATTTGCATATTACTCTTTTATTAGATAGGATCTCTACCTTGGGATTGTTGCTGAACTCTATGGAAAATGAAAACAGCATAATTATTTTCATATAGGTAGTTTCTCATGAGGCTTACATTCATGTTTTTATCCAAATTTTCTTAAGATGACATAAGCTTACTGCTTACTTATATTAAATTAAAAATAATTATAGTTATGATTTGTTGTCTTCATAAATTGCTTTTTCCTGAATAAAGTTTACCCCCCAGTTTGTTGGAATATCTTGAGTTTTGTGATACTGATATATGTTTATTGTGGTTTTTTACAAACTTTTATTTTGAAATCATTTCAAACTTAAAATTGTAAGAATAGTAATAATACAGCCAACTCTAGTATATCCTTTATATCATCAATTTTTAACATTTTGTTTCTTAGGATTTTAGGATGTATTATCTCCTCAGTATTTACACATTGATTAAATAAAATAAATATGGGACAAATTTGGCTAGTTTATGAACTAATTTTATTTTTGCCTATTTAGAATCTGTGAACAATTTCATACATTACACAATAAAAAGCTTGCTTTTTTATTCCTGTAATACAGAATTATAGAATGTTAAGTTTGGAAATATATTTTTGCAACATTTCATCTGACCCCTTTATTCTCTTAGGAATCAAAGAAAAAAATAATAAATATGCATATGTTTTAGTACCTCTATACCAAGGAAAATCCTTGCTTCTCCAAGAAGTCCTTTACATTTTTGAGCAATTAACTAACACATTCATTGTAAAGGAAACATTTTATTTTCTTCTTTAGTCACTAATTAGTCTCAACATTTCTAGTCACCAATGTGTGGCCCATTTATCATCTCAATTCCTCTATTATCAGCATATAACAGTTTGTCATTCACTTAAAATGTCTTTCCCAAATGGTATAAATCCTCCAGTAGTGATCTGAACTCGAAATCTATCAGACCCATACTAAACTGTCTCTACCACAAAACATTTCCTAAATTATGCCAAATAAGTTATAGTCTGGTGGGTATTCATTCTATAACCTCAGATTACTAGGTATATGGAAATAAATTATTTTAGTAATCACATTTTACATACTTTGTAAAAGTGTGATATTGTCTCTTTAATAGTTATATACTCAAGTAAGTATTGATTAAGGTGAATGACCATTAAAAAATATGTATATCTTTTATTATTTTTTGCACAATACTATATGTTACTCTCCCAAAAAGCCATATTATATTTCATGGCACAATATTTTAAAGACATATTCTACAAAACAATAGGGTCCATGATAAGAAATACTTATGAAATACTAGAAAATGTTTCTCTTGAGAAGTCATAATGTACACTAACTTATTACTCTTCTGAGAGATCAGCAATAAAACAATTGTTACTATTACGTAGTCCAGAAATTTTGACTAGGAACTATTAATTAAATTGTTAAAAATGGGGTTACTGTTAAATAATTTTTAGATGCTAACAATGTATGATGTTGTGTGCAATGAATACTACAAGTGATATAAATATGGCGTTTAATAATATCTGCTGAATGTTAGAATGACCTAAAATAACTACATGCAAATAGTAATTATCATATGTATGATGTATGAAATTTTATTCCATTACTTGTAAATAGCTGAGTTCAGAAGTGAGAGTAAATTTTTTTTTCCTTATTGGGAATATAGAAAATTTGGAGAATCAGAAATTAAAAAATATTTTTTTAGTGAAAACACCACTCTTCTTGAAGGATAAAGGTAGTTTGTATATATTTACCTGAAAGTAATTTTGTTGCTGCAATAATTATGTAAATTTACCCAGGCTATATATGCAATGCTATAAAGTATGCAATGGAAAGAACACTCTGATGAAATAATGACTACACTGCATTCAGTGTTATCTAAACATCTCCAAATGTTGAGTCGTGTTTAGTGTAAGTAGTAAAAAAAAAGAGAAAAAAAAGGGGAACTTCCCATTTATCCATTTTATTTTATATAGTTTTATGTTCTTTATAGTCTAATATATTTGTAAATCATCTGCTTTTTTATTTGACTCCCAGCATAATAATGTTATATTTTAGTGCCACAAATTAGGTATGCAAATGAGATTTAATTGAATATTTGATTATATATTATTAATAAACATGCAATATGTATGTAATATAGTAACTGTTTCCATTATTTGCATTCTACAATGTTTTAGCTTTAATATAAAATTAATTAAATAACATAATAGCTAGCTAGCTAATAGAGAATGTATTTAAATATATTGCTTAAATAATGAAAGATTTAATAGAGACTCAAAATGACAATATCTATAATAATAAAAGCGTAATATGCTAATTAGACTGGACAGCCAAACGACCTTCTGGATGTCATTCTGGACGTTCTTCCAGACGAAACTGCAGCAGCAGGGGATGAGGCAGAGGCAGTTAGGGGCGATCAGGCAGGCAGGCAGGCAGGCAGGCAGAGTGGTTAGGGGCAATCAGGCATGCAGATGAGTGGTTGGGGGTGATCAGGCAGGCAGGCAGGTGAGTGGTGGTTAGGAGCCAGTAGTCCCGGATTGCGAGAGGGATCCCAGATTGTGAGAGGGTGCAGGCCGGGCTGAGGGACTCCCCCTCCCCATGCACGAATTTCATGCTCCAGGACTCTAGTCTATATATATAAAAGCCTAAGTGACTGGCTGACCCCGCTGGTATCTATTATACGCACTGACCATCAGTGGGCAGATGCTCAACGCAGGAGCTGCTGTGAGATAGCAACTTGCAGAGTGCCCTCTTGCCCTCCAGGTTTCAGCCCAATCCCTGCAGGCCAGGCCGAGGGACCCCACCAGTGTATGAATCTGTGCACCAGGCCTCTAGTTTTTAAATAATCTAAGAAATGTAAGAGGCCATCAAGGGTTAAAAATATCAGGCCCTATTTCTTAATAAATCAATTTCAAGCCGTCCTTACAGGTACAGGAGGTCCGAGGAAAAATGACCTTGATATTGTTCTCCCACTGCCAATAGGAGGATGCAAGGACCCTGAGCCTGTCGCCCACTACTGATGTCAGTGGACTGCAGGGTGCCTCAGGGAGCAGATATCCCGGGATCCAGGATCCATGACAAAAAAATCTACAGACCCTGGTAAATTGGTCAGCTTGACATAAGATGTTAAGGTGGTTTAATTTGAGACGCTAGTCTGAGATCTCTGACATTTGACAAAAATCACTTTCCTCTTCCCAATACCTATCTCTCTACTTGGGCTTTCTTGCGGCAGCCCAAATCCTGGACATATTTGGTTCGGTTACAGTTTATGGCAACTCCATGGGGATAGCAAGCAGGGTTCTCTGGTAAGTCATGAGCTTGCAGGAGGGCCCCCAGACTCCCTGGAGCAGGCTGCACCCCTTGGTAGAATAGAGGGACTCCAAGCAGCTGCCGAGTGATTTTACTTGGGAGTTCCTAAGTTTCCTCTTGTTTCTGGCCGTGGGTCTCACTTTTTTGTAAAGGGCTGAGGAAAGTGATTTCTGGGTTTCTCCTGAGCTATTGATTTGGAGGACAGGATGGCCCAGGCCTGCACAGCCTATGACTCCTGCTCTCATCACCTGGGGCTCCTCTTTGAGAGCCATATGGAAGCCCTACAGGCCCATTGGCAACAATTGTTTGAGAGATCAGAGTCTAGGAGACAGAATACCCCACAGCCCCACCAGTGTGGTTGCAAACTTACTCTGGTTCGGGTTTCTGTTTCGGGTTTCTTATTTTGTTGTTTTCTTTCTGGTCTGTTTCTGATTTTTGTTTCTGTTTTGAAATGAGTGGCTCAGTCTCAGTTCCATCAGAGAGTCCCATTAGGTCACTTTAAGTCAATGGCTAACTAGAATTGCATTGTAGAGGTCTAGTAAGTAGGATATTTTACGTGCAAGCTTTCATGCTGTTACATGATAAGGATTCTACTCAGAAAGAATCTAAATTGATAATTCAAAGTGTTACAGGTGGGGAGAGCTCCTCAACTCTACCTTTTGCTAGTGGGAGTGGATTTCTTGTGATATCCTGAGAAAAAGAACTTTCTGAGACTCCCATGGGAGGATGGGATATTCTAGAAAGCTTTATTTCTGTGAAATTATACCCCTGAGTCTTCAAGGTTCCATTTCCCCCCGTTTCCCCAAGGAAGAAGTGTAGCTGTGGCTTCAGCAGATTTAGAATCAGAGCCAGTGTCCAGAGTTTCCCCTCCATGTTGGAGCAGTGTCCAGGCCAGCATCCGGCCAGCCTAGTTTGTGTTCCCAGTTGCAGTCCATCAGTTCATTGCATGTAGGGTCCTCTGGCTACAATGTATCCCCTCATTTTTGCAGGCTCGCATTGGCTCCACTCATTCTGGCCAATGATCTCTGTTCCCAGGTTTGACTGACAGGTACCTTCCTAATCATCCCAATTTCAGTGTGCATGTATCTATCTTCCCTTTGTTGGAACCCTCCTCCCAGCAATCTTTAGGGACCACTGGTGGTCCCTGGGAAGCGTGAAATTGTAGCCTCCTGAGAAGGCTGCTCAAATGGCCATGCTTTTAATGTCTTGCCTCCCTTTTGCTCCTTTCCTATTGTTAATGACCAGTTAATTACAACAGTATCAAAAAGGGGGGAAAGGTCTCACCCCACCCCTTTCCCAGACAGTTAAACTCAAAGGGAAAATGTTAGGCACTTTTGTCTTTATTCAAATTTTATCTTTATTGTTGAAAATATTACAGACTAGCGTTCCCGTTGCAGGAAAAATCCTGCAATAGGATTTCCTGCTGCACTCTACCCTGCCTCCGCTCTGCCCTTGTCGCCCGCCCCGCCTTCTCCGCCAGCCCGCCTTCGTTTCCCTTCGCCCACAGCCCTGACTTCGCTCCTCCCTTCTCGCCCCTCCCCCCGGCTTGCTTGCTTCTTGGAAGCTTTACTCCCTTCTGCAGCTCTTGGCTTCTTTCGATGAAGTCTTGATATGCAAATTAGCCGCCATCTTTGTTGGGTGATTTGCATACTCGTCCTGATTGGTTGGTGGGCGTGGCTTGGCTGGTGGGCGTGGCTTAGGTGTAGCGAAGGTGCGGTCAATTTGCATATTTGTCTATTATTAGATTAGATGTTTCCTTCCCCCACCCCATGGACCCCCTCTACCCTATACCCCTTTCTCCTCCCCCAAGACATTCAACACACTCTGGCCTGTGTCCATGGGTTATGCATATATGCATATAAGTTCTTTGGTTAATCTCTCCCCACCCTTCCACCCCCCAACCTTGCCTTCCCTCTGAGGTCCATGTTTCTATGTTTCTGTTTTGTTCATCAGTTTATTTTGTTCATTAGATTCCATAGATGAGTGCTATCATGTGATACTTGTCTTTCTCTGACTGGCTTATTTCATTTAGCATACAACTCTCCAGGTCCCTCCAAGCTATCTCTAAGGATAAGAGGTCCTTCTTTTTTACAGCTGCATAGTATTCCATTGCCTAGATGTACCACAACTTTTTTATCCACTCATCTACTGATGGGCACTTGGACTGTTTCCAGATCTTAGCTAATGTAAATTGTGCTGCTATGAACATAGGGGTGCATACATTCTTTCTGATTGGTGTTTCTGGTTTCTTAAGATATATTCCTAGAAATGGGATCACTAGGTCAAGTGGCAGTTACATATTTAATTTTTTTGAGGGAACTTGATACCTTTTTCCATAATGGCTGTACCAGTCTGCATTCCCACCAGCAGTGTACTAGGGTGCCCTTTTCTCCACATCCTTGCCAGCACTTGTCGTTTGTTGATTTGTTGATGGTAGCCATTCTGGCAGGTGTGAGGTGATATCTCATTGTTGTTTTAATTTGAATCTCTCTGATGATCAGTGACTTTGAGTATTTTTTCATTTCTCTTGGCCTTCTGTATGTCCACTTTGGAGAAGTGTCTATATAGGTCCTTTGCCCATTTTTAATTGGGTTGTTTGTCTTCCTTTTGTTAAGTTGTATGAGTTCCTTATATATTTTGGAAATTAACTCCTTATCATATGTATCATTAGCAAGTATATTCTCCCATACAGTGAGGCCCTTTTTCATTTTGTTGATAGTTTCTTTTGCTGTGCAGAAGCTTTTTATTTTGATGTAGTCCCATTTATTTATTTTCTCATTTGTTTCCCTTGCCCTAAGAGATGTACCAGCAAACAAATTGCTTGAGAGATGTCTGAGATTTTGCTGCCTATGGTTTCTTCTAGGATTTTTAGGCACTTTTAAATCCAAGCAACAGAGGCCTGGTAACTCCCCCCCCCCCTCCCCCCCGCCACACACACACATCTTTTCCAGTCTCCTTAAAGGTTGCTAAGGACACCAGATAATTAAGTGCTCACTTTAAAAAAAAAATATTTATTGTTGAGAGTATTATAGATGTCCCCCATTTTCCCTTCTTTGCCCCCCTCTTCCCATCTCTCACCCCACCTCAATCACTTACCTGTCTACTGCCTGTGTCCATGGGCTATGCATATAGGCTTATAAGTTATTTGGTTAATCTCTTTCCGCCCTCCTTCCCACTTTCCTTATGTGATCTGTCAGTCTTTTCCATGTCTGTAGTCCTATCTTATTCATCAGTTTATTTTGTTCATTAAGCAGCTCACTTTTAAACACACTAAAGGAATGCAATAATCACCAAGAATTCAAACTGGTGATTTAAGTTTACTAGTAAGTGATGTCTTTTAGAAGTTATTAACATAAAACATAGGTTTGTTTTTCTTGGAGTTTACAGAAATAAACTCATATTATTTATCTCTGCTACAAAATTTGTCAAGAGAATGGCTTGGGTAATAATTGACTTTAAAATATAGTTTTAAGAACTAATAAATAGATATAACTAAAATGAAGGTTTTTTGATAAAACTTTTCAGTAATAATTATATATACCTAAACATAGTTTTCAAACTCTTTGGTGACTTTAAATATCTAGTTATTTTAAAATAATAGAATACTGAAATACTAATTGATCTAAGTTTGCCTGCTTTTGGCTTCTTATTGTAGAGAAGCTAGAGGATGGATTTCTATCCTGTCCTATATAATAAAGAGGTAATATGCAAATTGACCCTCACGCCTTCCCATCACAAGATGGCCACCACCATGTTGTCACAAGATGGCTGCCCCAATGTCATCACAAGATGGCTGCCTCCATGTCATCACAAGATGGCCACCCCCACATTGTCACAAGATGGCCGGCAGGGGAGGGCAGTTGGGGGGGACCAGGCCGGCAGGGGAGCAGTTAGGTGTCAATCATGCTGGCAGGGGAGTGATTAGGCGTCAATCAGGCCAGCAGGAGAGCAGTTAGGGGGTGATTAGGCTGGCAGGCAGAAGCGGTTAGGGATGATCAGGCAGGTAGACAGGTGAACTGTTAGGAGCCAGCAGTCCCGGATTGTGAGATATATGTCCAACTGCTGGTTTAGATCCGATCCCAACCAGCAGTCAGACATCCCCTGAGGGGTCCCAGATTGGAGGGGGTGCAAGCTGGGCTGAGGGACACCCCCCCCCCCCACCCAGTGCATGAGTTTTGTGCACCAGGCCTCTAGTCTATTAATAAATACATCTTATATTTTACTTGAAATATGTCTCTTGAAAGTATAAGTATGTTTACCAATGAAAGAACCTGTTTCTAAGAGTCATGAAATGTGTTCATAAAAGTATCAATCTAAAGAAATTTAATTGCTTACACTAAGAAAGTCAAGATTTCAAAGAGTTAAAAATTCTAATTAAATTAGAAAGAAATTATATGATTTGGTAATGGAAAATATAAAATGTAAAGTTACTTGCTGAAGAAAAAAGATAAAAAAGTTGTTTTAAAACTGGTTAAGAGGGTTTGTGAAAAAAATCTTTGGAGGAAATTATATAGATAAACTGAATAATAAATTTAATTAGGTAAATAAAACTTAATATCAAAATTAAACTAGTATAGAATCTGACAAATAAATCACTTTCCCTTTCCCAATACCTGTCTTTTGACTTTGGCTTTCATGGGACAGACATCCTGAATTCCAGGATGTATTTCATTTGTTACAGAAGTAGTTATACTTTTAGAAAACTCACATAGTATGTTCATTGGCTCTGTTTACAGATATAAAGAGTATATATGCCATTAGTGAACAAGGAACTTGACAATGAAAGATGTGAAGTTAATAAAACTTATTTCTACTAAGGTATTTTTTTTCTTTTTTGAATACATACCTGTTTCTTCAAATAAAATTAATTTTATTTTAAAATATCATATACTACCATGCATATGTGTATATGTAAATATATATAGTGAAATTAAATTATAAGGTGATGATAAAAAATCAATTTTGAAGATAAAATAGAAATAACTTAAGAAAGAAATAGGTTCTGGAAAAAGAAAAAAAATTATTAAAATGAAAAATAAAATTCTGCCCCAACAATAGTATAGAAAACTACAAGGTATCATCATGAGCAGAAGGAACAAATCACATAAACTAGGAAAATTTTTTGTTTTTCTTTTATTGCCCGAATGAACATTATGCTAATGAAATGGCATTTCTAATCTTAGTTATGATAGGTTACTATTTTATATTCTGAAGTAGGAAGAATATAAAATAAAATCAATGAATAAATTATTCCTGAAAAAAATGACTTCATTTCTCAACTCAGAGGTGACAATAAATTGAGAAGAGATTTATAATAACTCATTTACCTAAAATTAAATAATTTGTGACAAGTAGATAATAGTTTTTAAAATATTAAATGGTACTTGCTAAGGTAAAATGATGAAGAGTTTGATAACATGATTTTCCAGTTTAATATTGCTTTTCAATGAATTTTTGAATATATTACTTATCTGAATTTCAATATGGGTTTTGTGTATGTTTATTTTCTCAGTTTTTAAAAGGAATTTTGCTAACATTTAAGTACATTTAAAGTAAATTTTCTAGACTAGAATTAAGGATTTTTAAGTGTGTTGATACAAAGAGAACCTTGAGATTAAAGCTATGTATTTAAAGCTTTAAAATTTCTTGCATTTATTGAAGCCTGTTTTTGTCCTTAGATCCACTGTAGCAGCATTTTCTTTGTGTGGTAGACTGTTAGACAGACATGAGCAGAGCAAGGAAGATGGGCCAGGTACAGAAGGTCACCAGGGTGGAAAGCCCCAGGTGCCTAGCAAAGGACAATTGTAGTGTGTGACTTCACCCCCAGGCTGACCTTTCCTCCCCTTCCTATTGCTGATCATGGGGTTTGGACCCCCTCATCTTTCCTCCCTAGAGATAACATCAAGGCCTCAGTTGTATTTCAGCTTTAGGCCCCAAAAGTGACAAAACCAGCCATGGCTGACCTCAGGGCCAGCTGCATTGCATAATGACTCCCTGCCCTGGTGCTGGCCAATCAATCAGTGGAAACCACAACCCTGAAAAGACACACCTGGAAGACTGCTGCATATCCTATTGAGATCTTCCCCTGGGACCGCCCCTAAAATCTCCACCCTTAAATCCCTCAGGATGGAGGACCAAGAGGGCTTTCCCTCCAGGGAGCATGCCAGGCCTTTCCCTTTTCCTTCCTCATTCCTCCCCCCAGCTCTGACCCAAGCTCCTTTACCTCTATAACTTGTTTCTTTAGCCCATTTCTTCTAGGATTTACTTTTCCTACTTCTTATTATTTTAAAATGTATTTTTATTGATTTCAGAGAGGAAGGGAGAGGAGAGATAGAAACATCAATGATGACATAGAATCACTGATTGGCTGCCTCCTGCACACCCCATATTGGGCATCGAGCCTGCAACGAAGGCATGTGCCCTTGACCGGAATTGAACCAAGGACCCTTCAGTCCGCAGGCCGATGCTCTATCCAGAGCCAAACTAAATGTTCTACTATAGTTGGAGTGTTGGCTCTGAATTCTTTCCTAGCCAAAACACAAGTACTGAGGTTGCTGAACCCAGGTCCAGTCTGACCTCATAGGTCTAAAGCCTGGTGCCGGTCTACTGCCTACAACATTTGGACAGGTGTGGGGACACATGGTCATTCTGAGGTTTATTCAGTGTTGAGAAACTCAGTATTCTAGGTTCTTACAACTTCACGTGTGGTCCACAGACTCAGCAGTATTAGGATCATCTTGGGACTTTTAGAAATGCAAAATTTTGGGCCCCACTCCCACTTCCAACTACTACAATAGAATGTGCACATTAACAAGATCCTAAGGAATGCACCCTAAGGCTTAAGAAACACCCACCTAAGTCCTAACACAACCAAACCCACAGTGCACAACAGGTTTCAAATACCTCCAGCAATACCTTTGGTTTAGAGTGAAGGTTAATTTGCTTGAGGGTTGCTTAGTGTCAACTTCCCCTTCAGGTTTCAGTCTTCTCTTTGTGCCCCACCTGTGGGAAATCTGCTTCTTGATGCTGTTTGAGGAGGACCCTAACATTCCTTGTAGCCTGTATGTCTTAGCCAAGCGGTAAATGGCACGCTGGAGAGTGTTTTTGAATAGTTTGGTTATGCCTTAATCTTAGGCAGTCTCTTGTCCCTGAGTTGGGATGATAGCCTTTACAATGCCTATAATTGTAGCCTCCAGCTCTAGTTTTGGCCAAACAATGTTTTCCTCCCCTTCCTCAAGTGTTATGTTTTTCCTTTCTCCCTGTTTTACTTTGTGTGTTTTTCCCCCAATAGTATTTGTTGCCTTTCTCCCTACAAATTAAGGATTTTGTTCCAAAAAGGAATACTTTTCAAAAATATATTTTAAAGCTAGTCATGTTCTGTTATGATTTCTCAGAATAAACGCCACAGAAAATGAAACCCACATTAAACTGTTCCCCACCTTCAAGCGTGAACTCACCAGAGTCTGCAACTTCCGTTCACTCTTCAGAGCCTTCAGGGAGCTGCTTTTTGAAGTATATCCAGGATTTATAGCTGTTTTCTGCAAGTAAGGGGAGAGGGATTTACAGATTTATTCCTACATTGCCTCCTTGCATATATATATTTTTATATGCTCCAGCTGCTCTTGATAACCTGATCCCAAGTCTTTCAGAAATTATTTACAATTTTTAGATAGTTTCATCATCTTTTTCAGTGTGGAGCTGATTTTACCTTAAACATAAATATAAATACAGAAACAAATACAAGTATAAATGTGTAATTATAAATGAATGTATTACAACAAATTTAAATATGTTATCACATTAAATATAGGTACCCATTTTCTGTGGAGGCTGAAGTACAACTTTATCAAGTTTGTTTCACTCTTTTTCCAATAAATTTCCACATTTGAAATTGCAAATGACCTTACCTCTTGTCCCATAATGTTACTGATTGGGGTTACCCATTGGGATCTCAGTTCTTCTTGTGGATGCAATAAAAATTTTAAGGTCAACATAAATGAAAGTAAAGCAAAGTGGAATTTACTGAAAATATATTAAAAGTGAGGAACAGGCCAGATGAGAGAGACAATGGCCCCGAACTCCTGGGTTATATGGTTTAAATGAGGAATTTTCTGGGTGGAGACTTTCATTTGCATTCAGGGGTGATTGACAGAAAAGGGTTATATAACTATATTTCTTCTGTGCATGCCCTTACTCATAATGCATACAGAAAAACCCGTGTGGAGGGGGTCAAAACGGCAATGCAAATTTTATTATAATTAGTCCAGGGCCCTAGTAAGGGCACATTGAGCATTGAGGTCATGTTGTTTTCCTCTGAGCTTGCATCAAGTACCAGCTGGTTCTGAACCTGCCCACTGGTGGTCTGCTGGCTGCTGGACTGCCCGTAGAGAGGCCGTCTGAAGGCAATGTTGTTCTGACCCCTGTTCAGGACCCCAAGGCAGGCCCCACACCAGCTATACATGACTAACTTCCTACCTAACATTCTCCCCCTCAAGTTATAAAAACCCAATACTTTAGAGAATTTTGGATGAAGACCACTCTGGCTTCTTCAGGTTGATCAGGGTTGTTGTGGGGTTTTGGTTCCCATAACTGCTAATTGTCAACTGAAGGGGATGGCTGCTGATGTCCACCCAAGGGCCCAAGGGAGTAAGGTCTTGGTGTCCTTCAGACAGTAACATTTGGAGCTGTATGGATGTTATATAAGAAGAAATGAATTGTTTTAATAAATTGAGTAACATGGGTCTAAATATGAAAATAATTATGAGCGCAGCAAAGGGAAGCAAGAGGGAGAGAGACATACAGGTTGGGCACAATGGGATGCAGAGGAATTATGGCCTCATTTATAATTTTTAGGTCCTAGACCAGGCGATCTGATCCATCCTTTTTCTTGATTGGTAGGATGGGAGTATTTTAGGGAGAATTAGTCAGAACTAATAGCTCATGGAGAAACTTTGAAATGATAGAATGTAGTCCTAACTTTGCCTCTGGTTTTATTGGGTATTGTTTTTGATTTGAAAAATGAGTGGGTTTTTTGAGATTAATTAGAACTGGAATAGCAAACTTAACTCATCCTGGGATGCCCTGGTCCCAGACTTCTGAATTAATAAGGTGTTCCCAAGGTTTGGTAATGATGGGACTTTATGTGTCTTCTGACCGCAGGAGTAGTTGAAAGGAAGGTAGAGCCATAGTCATTCCTCCTTGAGCTGCGCCAGCATAGCCAAGGGTTCGGCGAGCCTGAGCAGGGGCGACAAAGGATGGAGAAATGATAGACAAAGAGAAAAAGCTGGGTCTAGGTGGATCTTCTGTGCCTGGCTGAGGCCACAGAACAGATCCAGACTGCAAAGCTGAGGCTTTATTTATAATCAGGGACAAACAAGGTAATCTACAATGTTGTTGTAAGTTTCACTTGTTTTGGCAGCACTTGCTGCCCCTCCCACAGCCCACTAGCTTCCCAGGAAAGATCTAGGGAGCAGTTACAAGATCAAGCTTAATTATGCTTAGAGGGCTGTGCCCTCCAAGCTGGGACTTGTTTGTGACTTTGCCAGCAGGTCAGTCCGAGGCTTAACCCTATAACAGCTTCCTACATCTCACCCTTTCTTTTAAATTTAAGCTACTAATAATGGAAGTAAAATTTAAATAACAAGAACAAATTTCTGACTATTAAAACATTAACAAAGCAATGCCAATGCAAAACCCAATTACAAAACAATGCAAATGCAAAACCCAGACATGGCTAAATAAAACAATGCCAATGCAATACAACAATAATGCCAATGCAACATAACAATAATGCCAATGCAACATAACAATAAAGAAATCAAACTACAGTAACATTTCCCTACTAAATGAAAGTTTCTTTTGCTGATTTACTCAAGCATCCTCAGACTTGGCTGAGAAAGAGTTTTCAGAAGACTGGCAGCTAACCAATGCTAGCATGGCCAGAAACATGATTGAGGGAGCAGCTTCCACTTCCTGCTTTCCTGCCATCTGCTGGGCCTCAGTTGTTAACTTCTTCAGCTGACCCCATGTTGGCACCTCGGTCTATTGTGTAGCCTTCGTCATCTTCCTTTTCCGCTTTGCTGTCATCGGGGCAACTTTCAGTCTTTTGAACGATGGGACAAGGAGCTTCTCTGGGTCCACTGTGGTGACGCACATAACGCTCTGGCACCCAAATTGGCTGCACTGCTCCTTCTGGAAAGATACAAACACAACCTCTTCCCCACATTATTACTGGATCTGGTCCAAACCATTGTCCAGTTTGTGCATCCTTCCATCGGGCTAACCCCGTGGATGCTATTGTACAGGAGGTCCGATGTGTTTCGGCTGCTGTATGACCCTCTGCGTTGCAATTCAAAAAATTTAAAGTATAAAGAACGTGACTGAGTTTGTTTTGAGGTGACACATAACATCCATCTCCCCCTTTCTGTTTTAGTAATACTTTAGTTGGAAGTTGTGCTGAACTTAAAGCATCCTCAACTGTATGTAAGGCTGTCTTGGCTTCCTCTGTCAAGCAGCGTGGGGATGACGGAGATGAATCTCCCCTTAGTATATGAAATAAAGGGCTTGAGTCAGCAGTGGTTAATTTTAAAGCAGGTCAAACCCAGTTATTATCTCCTAATAATTTTTGGAAGTCATTTAATGTAAGTAAAGTGTTGGTCCGAATTTGAATTTTCTGAGGTTTTATTGTTTTTCCCTCAATAATGCTGCCAAGATAAGAAAAAGGAAATGTCCTTTGAACCTTTTCAGGTGCTATGCATAATCCAGCACAATGCAGGGAATCCTGCAAATCTATATAGATATTATTTAGATGAGTTTCATTTTTATGAGCTAAGAGAATGTCATCCATATAATGAGTAATATAAGCCTCGGGATATTTTTTCCTTATAGGATTTATGGCTGCAGCCACAAAATCCTGACATAAGGTAGGACTACTGGCCATGCCCTGAGGCAATACTTTCCATTGATACCTCTTTATGGGCTCTTTAAAATTTATCGCAGGGATACTAAATGCAAATCTTTTGCAATCCTCAGGATGGAGAGGAATAGTAAAAAAACAGTCCTTAAGATCTAAGACCAGTAAATGATATTTCAATGGGATACCTGTAGGGGATGGTAACCCCAACTGAAGGGGCCCCATAATCTCCATCGTTTTATTAATTGCTCTTAGGTCTTGCAACAGTCTCCATTGACCAGACTTTTTCTTTATTACAAATATGGGCGTGTTCCATGGACTGTGAGTGGGTTCAATATGCCCTGCCTCAAGCTGTACTTGAACCAATTCTTGTGCAGCTTTTAACTTCTCTCCTAATAGGGGCCATTGATCAACTGCATGCCAGGTAATTTTAGCTGCTGTACGTTGGGTCGGAGAGATATTTAGTTACTTCATTTTTCCCTTCTTAGAGGAAAAAACCTTCATAACATTTAAAATATATTTATTAATTTTTTATTTGATAAGGCTTTCCATGCAATTTCAAGTATATTAGATTTGTTAAATTGAAAGATTTCCTTTAAGAAGAGAGAATAAATTTCTTGTATTACTCCGGGCCCTTGGAGCTTTCCAAGAATCATCTCTGTTAAACTCTTTGAAATTTTAACATGGAAAAAAACCATCAAATATATATAAATATATATATATCCATATATGATTTAAATATTATAATACCTTTTATAATTACCTGAAGATATCAATTAGATTTTAAACTAGTTTTTGCATAGGAAAATTTTGGTTGGGATCACAGAATTAATCCTCTTTTTTAATTAGACCAATAATAAGCAACTTATTTTGAATTCCTAATTATTAAAGAAAACACAACATTTTATTTTCTCAAAAATAAATTCTTATACTTTAGGCATTTAATTACCACAACTATATAATTTCTCCCAATTTAATTTGCACTTTGAACTTTTAAAGCTGGCAAGTCAAATATATTTAGCATTTCCTAGATTAATAACACTTTATATTTTTAAGAAAAATACAAGACATAAATTCAATTCTGTCCTCTAGGTTTTTTATGAGGCAAATTTAAACTTTACTTTTTATTTGCCAGTAGCTCTGGAAAACCAGGTTTGGAGACTCAAATCCAATTCCAATTATTTTAAGGCATTTACTTTGGATAAATTCTATAACAGAGAATTTACTGGTTTTCTTGAAGTTAACTTTTTAACAATGTTCATTAGTATTTTGAAAACTACTTTTTATTATGGAAATGCGAATCCTGTTGCTGGAATTTGCTTGAATTTCTTTGGAGAAGACTTTTTCGCTATTTTTCTTAGGAAAGAAAAAAAAAACAGTTCTGGGTTTTTCATTTTCTATAGCTTTTGCAGAGAGATTCCAGCTTAAGACAATCTAAACGTCTGAAATCGGACTATGCGCGAATTCTGTCTTATAGCTAGGTTCTCTCCCCATAAGTACAGAAATTCCAGACACATTTCTAAACTTTTAAGACTTTTTCATGGCGAAAAAGGAAACTTTAAATTAGCATATTGAGTGGGCTTCCATATTGGATAGCCACGTGTTTCCCTTCCCCCACATTCTGCTTACTTTGGGGGAAGTTTCAGCAACAGATATTAATTTTTTCTTTCTTTTTTGCTTTCTGAAGTAATAACTAATCACCCAATTTGGCCAAGATTTGCATTTCCCTGCCACATTCCTCCACTTCCCTTCTGGAGTGGGCTCTAGGCAGTCCCGAATCAGGGACCACAGACTGAAGGTAGAGGCAGGCATTTCCTCTCGACCTTCAGCTATATAATGATTGCAAAGTTGTTTTCCTACCTTCTCCCATGCCTCTATATTTAACCTTTTGCACTCGGATGTCAAGTGTGACTCGACACGGTTAGCATCGGTAGCAGCTCTTTTTATACTCTTTGAATGTATTAATAATTTGAAGTATTAAAAAATCCAAATAAATAAGTTTGTATGAAAAGAAACTCCAGTTTTTTATTCTACTGCCGTGCTTTGTAAAATCTGGGGTATTTAAAAAATTAAATCCCGAGTAGAATAAAGGAATCGAGAAAAAAGCAAGCGAGTGCAAAGGGTTAAAACCATGGACAGGTTTTCCAAAAACTCGAAAAGCTATTCATACCTCACAGAACAGCCCATTGCTTGGAGCATAGCCTTAAGCATGGATACACATACATTCTTTCCCTGCGATCCTGAATTTCCCATGTTTTTACACCTAGCTAGTACAGTACCCCTTCCTTACTTACTGCGTGTGCACGCCTTAAGGGGCTCCTTTCGCCTGACAATTGAAGTTCCCTCACACTCAGGTCCGCATTGAGTGCCACTTGGGCCGAACTCAGCACCGCTTTGGGCGCCACTTGAGCTGCGCCAGCATAGCCAAGGGTTCGGCGAGCCTGAGCAGGGGCGACAAAGGATGGAGAAATGATAGACAAAGAGAAAAAGCTGGGTCTAGGTGGATCTTCTGTGCCTGGCTGAGGCCACAGAACAGATCCAGACTGCAAAGCTGAGGCTTTATTTATAATCAGGGACAAACAAGGTAATCTACAATGTTGTTGTAAGTTTCACTTGTTTTGGCAGCACTTGCTGCCCCTCCCACAGCCCACTAGCTACCCAGGAAAGATCTAGGGAGCAGTTACAAGATCAAGCTTAATTATGCTTAGAGGACTGAGCCCTTCCAAGCTTGGGACTTGTTTGTGACTTTGCCAGCAGGTCAGTCCGAGGCTTAACCCTATAACCGCTTCTTACACCTCCTAAAACAATTGTGTAAAATATCTCAGCCTAATAGGGGCCTCAGGTATTCAGGCATAACTAGGAAACTCTGGGTAAAGAAATATGTGTCCCACAGGCAGCACAATGGGGGAGTAAAGAATTTAGAAATAGGCTTAGCCAGGACAGTACAGGATGGAGAGAAGAAGGGTCCAGAGAAGGAAGTCAGGACAGTCAGGTTGCCCAAGTATCCAAAAGGAAGACAATGGTCCTACTTACCTCATCTATGTGTGCCCTTGGCTCCAGTCCAGTGATGGAGATTTCTTGTGACGGGGCTGACTAGAGAGGGCTTCTTCAGTCCTGGACAGACAATTGTAGGTGGAAGGCTGTTTCTGACTCAGGGGCCCTTTGGCCCAAAGGACAGAGGGTGCCCAATGACCTGTTTGCTTGCATTTGTAGCAGGCCATCTTGGGAGACTTTTCTGGGTTAGGACATTCCTTAGCCCAATGGCCTGCTCAGTGGCCCATTTTGGTGGTATCCATCATCGTTGGGAGCAGGGTACTTTTAGATGGGGTGTGGCCATAAAAAGCCGCTAACATTTAGACATGTCTAGCTTTCTTCCTTCTTTCCTTCTCCTGAACCTTGGCCTCTGTCTCCTGGTCACAGTTATAGAAGACCGAAGTGGCTATAGTTAGCATTTTGTCTAGAGTTATCCCAGGCTTCTGAATAACCTTTTGGAGCTCGCACCTAATGTCTGGGGCACATTGGGTAAGGAACCTGTCCTTTAAGATGACCTGGCCCTTGTATGAACTTAAATCCAGATTTGTAGTTTTGTGAGGGCTTTTTGCAGCCTGTCCAAGAAGGCTGTAGGATTTTCCTCTTGTCTCTGACTAATTGTGGAGACATTAGAGTAACTAATGACTTTCTGTAGCCCAGCCTTAATACATAACAGAAAGTGATTATTTCCCTGTGTATGATTGGTGTCACTGTGATACCATACATGGTCTGCAGAGGGTTCAGCAATTTCCCTTATAGGGTATGTGGGGTCAGTCAGATGATAGCTATTGGCAAATTTTCTGGCCTCCCTGATGACCCTTTCTTGTTCAGTATCTGACAGAGTTTGGCCCAGGATTATCATTACGTCCTTCCACATTAATTCATAGTCTAAAGATAGATGTTGGAAGTTGTTAACATTAGCATTGGGGTTATCAGAGTAACTCCCAAGATCTGCCTTAATTTTTTTAATTCTGTCAGTGAGACAGGTTTATTGATAAGCAGTGGGCTGTATTCTCCTGGTGCCTCGGGAAGATCATAGTAGGGGTAGATGGGGTGGTCTTGGCTTTTTCATCTCCGATGATGGGCATTTTTTCCAGGTTTGGAGGCAGGGCCAGGTAGAAGGTTTAGGCAATGGAATGAGGGTGCAGCTGGGATAATTCTTTGGGCCGTTAGCATAGGGTTGTAAGATAGGGTTTTTGTTTGGCTGTAATATAGCCAGGGTAGTCAATTTATATTTCTGGAGGAGATCCTTCTGTTCTTGTAATAAGAAAACTGTCTGGACATAAGAAATTTAACCATTTGCCCTGTTGCTTGCAGAAAAAATTTAATTGAAGGATGGTGTTATAACTAATGCTCCCATTTTGAGGCCATGAATCCCCATCAGGGAGTTTACATTGTGGCCGCACTGAATTACAATAGAAAATTAGTCTTTTCTTTTATAAGGTCTGGGAGTCAAATTGGTTCCAGTTGGCCAAAATACAGGCCATAGAACTCCTGTCTGGCATAGAAGGTTGATTCTCCATCTGGCTATTGGGAATTAGAGAGCCCAGTATCCTAGGGTCATTTCTGAAGCCTGGGGTCCTGGTGCTAGAGGGCGAGAGTCTGATGTGTCAGGGGTCTAGTGGGGATGAGACCATGTAAACTCACCATAATCTCTGAGAATGGGAATTCAAACCTTACAGAGTGATGGGTCTCTCTGCAGACCTGGTTGGGGTGGGATATCCCTAGGAATCTGGGAGCAGGCAAGTCTGCTCAACCAGAGAAAAGGAGCAGAAAAGGAAAATGGTTAGCTAACCATTTTCCAGAGGAGATAACAGGGTAGAGGGGTTTTATAGATAGAGGAGAGTTTTGCTAAATGGTTCTTAATGTAAATAAGGTAGTAGCCCATAAGTGGACTAATGGTTTGAGGTATTACTAGGGCGCCATTTACATAGTTGTCTTGTATCTTGGACTTCTGTGTGTGTGTTTCCTATTCCTTTTATGATGTTGATGCCATTTCTGCTGAGCCCCTCTAGGATCCACTCTGACAGTATAGACTTCTACCCTGAGAGCTTTTACATTGTCCAGATTGTGGGAATGCTGTGCCTGCCATAACCCATGATACTGTGGAAATCCTACCACGGTGCTTCCCACCAAGTGCTATAGAAACTTGACCCCATTAAACCCTGAGAGATTTTGTAGGTTACAGACAAAAAGATTTGCCTGATAGGTCTGGTTGGAAGAGGCAAATAGATTTACCATTTTAGAGTTGATCCAAGAATATTATCTGACCAGACCCTTTAGGGTTTCATTAAAAGTAAATGCTTAAGGAGATGTGGAAGATCTCCAGGGATGACTAGAAAACTAGGTAGTAAGGACCCTGGGGCTATTCCAAAATATGCCCAATAGTTATAAATTAGGCATCTCCTATCCCTTCTATTGACTCATTCCACGTATGAAAAAAAGGATTTTAAGGTTATGAGGTCAGGAATTAGTAGTCCAGTAAGGGTGGAGTAAAAGGTTCCCCTTTTCCAGGTAGCCTGTATATGCTGGATAGAGGGAATGCACTTTAGTGGGCTTTACTGGGAGGCCCTAAAAAACTAGGTGGAGAGCTTTAGTATTAGATCCTCTATTCTTTCCTGCAAAGAATTGGGCATAAACCATCTCCAGATACAGGTTATCAGGTGCCAATTTAAAAAGTTAGGCCAGTGATGTTCCCTACCATATCTTAGGGCACAGGTAAGGAGCAGAAGGTTCTATTTTCTGTCCCAAAAATAGATTCCTATCTAATTAAGTTCCTGTACCGTTTTGAGCAAAGAGACAAGTGAGAATGTAGGTCAAGCAGTCTAGTTGGACAGGCAAGGTGTATTAAATTATAAGGCATGGATGATAGGATTATATGCTGAGAATGTGGGTACAGGGGAGTCATTACTGCAAGCAGAATTCTTGGGGATCAATGTGGTGGGTCAAAGTGTGCTACTTCTGGAGGAGGCTCCCAGAGGCCATGAAGCCTGATGGTCACCCTCGCTCCTCTTGCGTGTCTAGGTTTCTCTCACGGCTGTCTAAAACAACCATGAGAACCTTAAGTGCTAGGTGGCCAAACCTTATATGCACCCCCAAAATGGGTCAAAGTTTAATTAAAATTGTATTCTGGAGTCCCTATGGGACCCTTGCAGGTCACAAGAGAGACCATCTGACACTTCCACAAGGACCCTCAGTCACCTGAGAGTGTCTGCTTGCACAGAGCGGAGGGAAGATGTGCCTCATATCTTGGTGCCAGTTCATCCCCAGGCACTCATAGTTACTTTAGTTTTCTGTTCCCAGGAAATTACCCCTTTTAATTAGAATTACTGCCTCACCATCCCAATCCTGGAAGAGTGGAAAGTAAAGCAGCCCTTTCTCCGGCCTCTTGGCTGAAGGACTTATGGTTTGTGCAATCCAAATCGTGGCTCAACAAGATGTTACCGGGAGACTCAGAGACCTCAGTTCTTGTCTTCTTGAGGGAAAGATTCAATCAAGAGACAAAGTGTAAAAAAGCAAGCAAGAATTTATTGACTGCAGCAAAAACACACTTAGGACAGTGAAGCAAGGACCATTTCTCTGCTGGTTACAAGTCTCATGGGGTCCCTTAAAGGTTAGGGGATACATGCTTGTGAAGGAAGGAAATGGCACAGGTGTACTCCCTGGAGGGAGAGCGCCCTGGGACTGAGCTGCTACTACTGCCTATTGCTCCCTTGGCTGCAAGTCTCATGGGGTCCCTAAGAGGTTAGGGAATACATGCAGGTGGGGGAGGGCAGAGGGGAAGGGAATGGCATGGGCATGCTCCCTGAGGGGAGAGCACACTGGGACATTCATTCATTTTTAGGGGTTTTAAACGTTGGTCATTTAGGAGAGATCTTAAGGGCGGATCACTAGAATATTCATCAGCTTTATGCTGATATACCAAAATGAGATTTATTCTCTTCATTTGTCTGTCCTTGGGTGCAGTTGGTAAATGGCACTTAGTTGGATTTCTGCTATCTGTCTTCCTGAGTAGGGTGATTTAAGCTATGTACCCTTTGGATGTGGAGGAGAAGTACAAACCATTTACTCTTAAGTGTCCTTAGTTTAGGGAAGACAAGATTTACTAGGTGGCTGCAAACTGCTGTTTAACTATCTGTCTTAGTTTCCCTCCAGCTTGTCCTGAAATTTTCCTATGCTATAACAATAATCTAGGAAGATGTTTAGAATTTGCTGTCCATTTCCCACAGCTTTTTAATTTCTCCAAACAGCTTTTAATTTCCAGGAAAGATTCTTAGATATAAATGCCATTTTATGAATAATTTCTATATTCCCCTTTTGGGCAAGCTGCTACTTATCTGGCAAGCTTTAAAAGCTACTTTCAAAAACACTTCCTAGGGACCAGTAATTAACTTCTTTTAACTTTCAAAAACATTCTATTTGGATTTTGTTCCATATTAAGAATATTTTATAAGTTTTTCAGAGAAAATTTATTCCTCTTTTTAAAATGGACAAAAAGGGATATGATACAATATGCATGAATGACTGTAATTAAGCCCTTTACATCCAGAGATTCTATCTTAAAAAAACTATAAGGTAACCAATATACATGACTATATTCAATAACCATGCTATTAATTGTTATAAATTAATTTATCTACAATGTAGATATTAGAGGTACAATGTTAGGTGTTTTAAAACAACCAGAAATTTATTTTTTAAAATAAAGTGTTTGTATTCTGTCTTTACGCTAAAGTATCTTTATTGCCTTACGTATCATAAAATGTTGATAATTCATTTTATTAGTTCTATAAAAATTGGTGACATTAATCCTCTAGGATCCTTTTGAAGCTATACCATCCTATATAATAAAAGCCTAATATGCTAAGTGTCCAGTTGTCTGTTCAACCAATCTAAGTGTAATATGCTAATTATATGCTATGGCCGCTCAACCACTTGCTATGATGTGCACTGACCACTGGGGGAAGACACTCTGACCAGTAGGTTAGCTTGTTGCTGGGGTCTGGCTGATTGGGACTGAGTGAGACAGGCTGGACATACCCTGGAGCCCTCTCACGGTCCCTCCCTGGCTGGCCAACCTACCTCCCAATTGTCCCTCGGCCTGGCCTGTGCCCTCTCGCAATCCGGGACCCCTCAGGGGATGTCAGAGAGCAAGTTTTGGCCCAACCCCGCTCAATGCAGGAGATGCCCCCTGGTGGTCAGTGCACTTCCACAGGGGGAGCGGCACTCAGCCAGAAGCTGGGCTCATGGCTGGTGAGAGCAGTGGCAGTGGCGGGAGCCTCTTCTGCCTCCACAGCAGCACTAAGGATGTCTGACTGATGGCCCATGGGGAGCGGGCCTAAGCCATCAGCTGGACATCCCCCGAAGAGTGTGAGAGGGCTCAGGCTGAGCTGAAGGACCCCCCCCTGCAAGTGCATGAATTTTGTGCACCAGGCCTCTAGTCCTTGTATATCATTCATGTAACCTTGATTCTATTATTATATCTTTTTTGTACTGGAAATAGTGAATAGTGAATCACTGGCAGGGCATAGCAGCACATAGTAACATTTGCATTGGCTCCGTACTCAGAAAAGGATGAGGGAAAAAAATTGCCCACCTATTATATGTTAGAGCATATTATGTGTTATGTGTCTCCTCAAACACAAATGCTCCACCCATTGGTGGAGCAAAACCCACGTCTAATAAATTCTGATGATTCCTTGAAAACATCTCTCTAGATGATGGAAAGTATAATAAATGATAACATTTTAACATATTTATACTGACACTATCTGGCACCTATTAGGGATAATGTTTAAATGACTTATGATTCTTGTATACATTTTCTACTGCTGCGTCATATGATATTCAAGTATTTGGAAGGAACTAAGTGAATTTTATTAGGTAGTCTTTAATATCCATTATATTATTGACAGATATAGAACTGAACTGCCTAGGACCTAGGTAATAAAACCACACCTATATTATAATGACATGAAAATGAAGAATCCCACAACGAATTAGCTCGTATAGCCCTGGGATATATGATGACAAGTCCTTTTTTCTCATTAATTACATATGATCTATCTTTTCTCAAATTAAAAAAATATATATATAAAGTTTATTTAGAAAGTTACAGAGGTAGGAGAAGTAGGTCTTAAAAGAAATGAACTCAAGAAGCAACTTACAAAGGCAAAAGGAGAGCCATTAGAGCTTAAGAGAAAGAGAGAGAGGCAAGGAAAACACTCTGGTAGAAGGAGATGGGAAAAGGTGTGGGAGAGAGACAGAGAGTTGCTTAAATAATAAATTTTAAATTATATTTATATCCTATGTAATAAAAGGGTAATATGCAAATTGACCAAATGGCAGAACAACTGATCACTATCACAGGCACTGACCACGAGGGGGCAGACGCTCAACACAGGACCTGCCCCCTGGTGGTCAGTGTGCTCCCACAGGGGGAGCACCACTCAGCCAGAAGCCCTGAGCTGGGCTAACAGCTGGCAGGTGCAGTGGCGGTGGCAGGAGCCTCCTGTGAGAGGGTGCAGCCCAGGCTGAGGAAACTCCCAGAGTGCATGAATTTCATGCACCAGGCATGTGCCCTGACTGAGAATCGAACAGTTGCTATCTAACGTATTTTTATATAAATAATGGCTGAGTGAAAACAGAAAAAAAGGAAGAGACCCATTTAAAAGCAAAAATCTGACAAATCTAAACTTTTATGTTCATAAAAATATTATAAAACTTTTCTGGGTTCAGAGTTCTTCAAGCTTGTCTACCTCTTAAAATCAACTATGGATCTTTTAAAATATCAAAGGACACATCCCAGCCAAATTAGATCATGAAGACATTCTGATAGAGTATCTACTGAAAGCATTAGAGTATTGCCTTTCACATTTAGGACTTTAATTTATCTAATATAATGTTGGAGTTCAACTTAACTTCAGGGATAATATTAGCATCCATTGAACTCATTTCTAGTTTCTACATTTCTTTATTTGAATGCTTATAACTATATGCAAGGATTGATGTTTTAGCAACTTTATTCTTTATTAGAAGTCTTTCAAAGAAAAAAAGAGGATTATTTATTTTTAATAAAAATACTCATTCTATCTGCAATTACCATATGAATACATAGAAACCTTTTATAAATCAAAGTTACATAGCAGGATCTCAATAATCTTATTTTCCTATATTTTGAAATACCTGACTATTTTATTATAATAGAAATTGTTTTATTCTTATGCATTGATTTTTTCCAACTATGCTTGCAAAACACTGAAATAAGAAAGTGGAAGAATAATCAATTTTTCCACAAGGCTCATACTAAAATGAAATGAAAAAACAAAACAAAACAAAAAATTTTCACCACTGAATTATTCTTAGTTTTCTTATTGCCTTGTCCAAAGCATTGCACCATCTCTCAAAAAGTATGAAAGATGGCATGGAAACACCATCTCTGTAGTATTTCATAGCTTTCTTGAACACAGCTGAGAATTCTTTGCTTATAGTGGTGAAGAGAAGAAAATTTACAAAGAAGGGTTCTTACAAATATTAGATGAATCAGAAGATAAACAGAAGATAACACGTATCACCACACTGGACTCTTAAACATAATAATGAATTACATCATGTAAGAATAGTCTTAACTAACAGATTTTCAATGATGACTTCCTAAATGAATTTTATCAAATTCAAGAATCAACAGGTGAACAATATATTTTTAAGGATAAAAGAAAAATATGACATTCTAACTTGATTAGTCATTCAACTAGAATAGCATTATCACACAACATTTTGCAACAAAAATCTGGACTTCTTATTTGAAAGGATGTGTGACAGAATTCTTTCATTTTTAATTTTGTATATTCATCAAAATGTTCTTGACATTCTCATAAGTGGACAAATAATGAAAGCAGGTATTCACAAAAGACATTCATATACCAATAGTGAACTATGAGAAAGGGAAACTAAAAAAAAAATCTTATTTACAATTGCATAAAAAGACAAACAAAACACCTAGGAATCCATTTAACCAAGGATGTCAAAGACCTGTACTTGGAAAACTATAAGATGCTGAAGAAAGAAATTGAAGAAGACCCAAATAAGAACAAAGTTGGAGGAAATCATGCTACCTGATATCAAAGCACACTACAAGGCCGTAGTAATCAAAACAGCACTATGGAGTTGCCTTACAAAATTAAAACTGAAACTGCTTCATGTCCTCGTGATTCATTTCTGGGAGTGCTGGTATATCTGAAGAAACCCAAAACATCAATTCAAAAGACTATAAGTACCCCTATGTTCATTGCAGCATTATTTACAATAGCCAAGATTTTGAAGCAGTCGAAATGCCCATCAGGAGATGAGTGGATAAAAAAAGGCTGTGGTATATTTATAAAATGGGATACCACTCAGCCATAATGAAAAGAAAATCTTACCTTTTGCAACAGCATAGATTTACTTGGAGAATGTTATGCTAAGTGAAATAAGCCAATCAGAGAAAGAAAAGTTCCACATAATTTCACTTATATGAGGAATCTAATGAATAAAGTAAACTGACAAACAAAATAGCAACAGACTCATACTAGTAGATACGGAGAACAGACTAATAGCTGTCAGAGGGGATAGGAGTTGGAGAAATGGGTGAAAATGGTGAAGGGATTAAGAAAACAAAAACACTCATAGACACAAACAACAATATGGTGATTCCCAGTAGGAAAGGAGGGTGAGGGAGATAGAAGAGGGTAAAGGGGGAATAATGGTGATGGAAGGAGACTTGACTGGGTCATCAAGGGTTTTCTATCTACAATGTCATGCCATATGCATGAAACCTATATAATTTTATTAACTAATATCATCCCAATAAATTCAATAAACAAACAAAAAAGACATTGGCACACTAGATCAGGTGGATTTAATTGACATTTACAGAATATTCCACCCCAAAATTGCAGAACATATATTCTTCTCAACTGCACAAGGGACATTCTCAAAAATAGACTACATGTTAGGAAACAAAATAAGTCTCTACAAGTCCAAGAGGATTGAAATTGTATCAAGCATCTTCTTGATCACAATGGCATGAAGTTAGAAATCAACTACAATAAAAACACTCAAAAACATTCAAATGGAGGCTAAATAGCATGTTATTAAATAATGAATGGGCAACCAATGAAATCAAGAAAGAAATTAAAAATTTCTGAGAAACAAATGAAAATGAACATACAATGACCCAAAGTCTATGGAACATTGCAAAAGCAATCCTGAGAGGGAAGTTTATCACATTACAGTCCTACCTCAAGAAACAAGAAAAAGCTCTAATAAACTATCCAACTTTACAACTTAAAGAAAGATAACAGCAAGAAAAGCCCAGAATAAGTAGAAAGAAGGAAATAAAAAATATCAGAGTAGAAATATATAGCATAGAGACTTAAAAAAAATACAAAAGATCAATTAATCCAAGTTCTGGTTCTTCCAAAGCATAAACAAGATTGATGAACCTTTAGCCAGACTCATCAAGAAACAAAGAGAGAGAACCCAAATAAAGAAAATCAGAAATAAAAGAGGTTAAATAACAACTGACACCACAGAAATACAAAGGATTGTAAGAAAATGCTATGAACAACTATATGCAAACAAGTTGTACAATGTGAATGAAATGGCCAAATTCATAGGGGAGTTTTACCAAACATTCAAAGAAGAACTAACACATATAGTCCTCAAACTATTCCAAAAAAGCCAAGAGGAAGGAACATTTTCTAGTTCCTTTTATGAGGCCAGCATTATCCTAATCCCAGACCAGATGAAGATAATACAAGAAAAGAGAATTACAGGCCAATATCCCTGAGGAGCATAGATGCTAAAATCCTCAACAAAATATTAGCAAATCAGATCCAGCAACATATTAAAAAGATCATACTCTATGACCAAGTGGGATTTATTTCAGGGATGCAAAGCTGGTACAATATTTGCAAATCAATAAACCTGACATATCACATAAACAAATTGAAATACAAAAATTACATGATCATATCAATAGATGCAGAATAAGCATTTGACAAAAATCCAACATCCATTTTTGAGAAAAACTCTCAGCAAAGTGAGCATAGAGAGATCATACCTCAACATAATAAAGGCCATATATGACAAACCTATAGCGAACATCATACTCAATGGGCAAAAACTAAAAACATCCCCCCTAAGAATAGGAACAAGACAGGGATGTCCACTTTCACCACTTTTAGTCAACGTAGTAATGAAAGTCTTAGCCACAGTGATCAGACAAAAAGAAAAAAATAAAAGCATCCAATTGGAATGGAGGAAATAAAACTGTCAGTATTTGCATATGGCATGACATTGTAGATAGAAAACCCTAAAAGCTCCACCAAAAAACTATATCCACCAAAAGTATATTTCACAGATCTAGAACAAATATTTCAAAAATTCATATGAACTGAAATATTTGGTAATGTAATAGAACACAAAATCAACACCCAGAAACCAATGGCATTTTCATACACCAATAATGATTTATCAGAGAGGAGAAACTAACAAAACAATCCTATTTACCATTACAACAAAAAATTTTAAGATACCTAGGAATAAGCTTAATCAAGAAGTAAAAGACATTGAAAAAAGAGATAGAGGAATAAATAAACAAGCGGAAGAATATGCAGTATTCATGGATTGGTAGAATTACATCATTAAAATGTCCATACTTCCCAAAGCTCTCTATAGATTCAATGTAATTCCTATTAAAATATCAAAAGTATATTTCACAGATCTAGAACAAATATTTAAAAAATTCATATGAACTGAAAAAGACCCCAAATAGCACAGAAGTCTTGAAAAGAAAGAACAAAGTTGGAGGAGTCACAATACTGGATATCGAATTATACTTCAAAGCCACCATAATCAAAACAGCCGGGTACTGGGACAAAAACAAGCCTATAGATCAATGGAACAGAACAGAGAACCCAGAAATTGACCCAAGCCATTATGCTTCATTAACATTTTATTTTAGAGGAAAGAGCATACAATGGATTAAAGACAATCTCTTCAATAAATGGCATTGAGATCACTGACAGCAACATGCAAAAAAATGAAACTAGATCACCAACTTACACCATACACAAGAAAAACTCAAAATGGATAAAAGACAAATGTAAATAGTGAAACTATAAAAATCCTAGAAGAAAACATAGGAAGCAAAATATCAGATATCTCACATAGGAGAATTTTCACAGATACATTGACTAGAGCAAGGGAAACAAAGGAATATATAAACAAATAGGATTGCATCAAAAGATAAAGCTTCTATGGATTTTAGCATCTATGTTCATAACCAATGGACACAGACAGGAGGAGGGTGAGGGCATGTGCTGGGGGGTGGGAGTAGCCAGGGAGAGGTCAATGGGGGAAAAAGGAGACATATGTAATACTTTAATCAATAAAGAATAAAAAATATATGTTACTTTAGAACCATTTTATGGTGATGACTATGTTACTTTCTGGTATACTAAATTTTCATCCCAAGTTGAAATGCTATTTTCCTATCACAATTGATTAAAAAAAACATGCTTGCCACTATCCTTTTGTGTCATCTCTGTCATATATGAACTGTTCATGTTTGCATTTTGGACATGTCTCTTTGGGAGACCTTTATTCTATTTAATTAGTCTGATTTCTATGCTGCAATAATATCTTACTATTTAATTACATTACTTTATAGTAAATCTCAAATCCTGGTAAACCAATCCTTCCTCCTACTTCTTCCACAGCAATAGCTTAATTATTCTTAGTGCTTAAGAAATTAAGTACGTTTTAGAATCTGTACTTCATCAAACAATGAATTTTAATTATAATTGCATTAAATTAATAAATCACTTTGGAGAGCTTTTATATCTTTATACTATTGAGTTTTTAAATTAAAAAAATACAACATGATATTTCTCTATTGGCCAATCATATTTCTTTTCTAGAACAACCTTCAATCTATCCTCCAGCATCTTCAGCACAAGGCAGTAGTCCAGAGATAGGTTTCAGATAAAAGGAGAGAAAAGATAACCATCTTCCAAAAATTTTGGACCTGATGTAGAGAAACAGATATCTTAAACTCAATTGTTTTCTGAAGAGTGGAGAGATTTAGCTAAAAACTATAGGAATTAATCTGCAACATTAAAAAAGTGAAATAAATACATATTATTATAAGACTAGGGGCTCGGTGCACGAAATTCGTGCACTGGGGTTGGGGGTCCCTCAGCCCAAGCTGCCCCCTCTCACATACTGGGTGCCCTCAGGGGATGTCCTACTGATGGCTTAGGCCCGCTCCCCACGCTCCTTTGTGGGAGGCAACCAGGCTGATCAGGGGAAGGCACCAGCCCCATCACCCTGCTGCTGCAGCCACTGCCAGTCACCACAGCCACCAAGGTGTTTTCATCAACACGGACTCCAGTCCCTTCACCAAGAAAAAATGACAACTTTCTTTAGGCATTTTCAAGATGTGTCTTTCATAGGATATGCTTTTTTTTTTTAATCCTCACCTGAGGGTATGTTCCCATTGATTTTTAGAGAGTGTGGAAGAGAGAGGGAGAGACAGAGAGAAACATCAATGTGAGAGGGACACTTTGATTGGTTGCCTCCTGTATGAGCCCTGACCATGGGCGCCAGGCTGGGGGGCATTCAGGGACCCCTGGGACGCATGCAGCAGTGGCCGCCGGGGGTCTCCACACACCCCAGAGGCCAGCAGCCAGCCCCCCACCGTGTGCACCAGGCTGGGGGCATGGACCCAAACTGCCTCTTGGTGCTGGAGCATTCCCAAGCGGCTGGGGCACTATGGTGACAGGGGATGTTTCCGCCCCACCCCACCCCCAGCCCCTTGGCACCTGCACCTATAGGCTCAAAGTGGCCAGGGGGCGTTCTGGGACCCCTGCCACTCAGGACCTAAGCAAGGGGCCTACAGGCTCAGACTGGCCTGGGTCCTGAGGATGTTTGCGGGACCCAGCCCCTTGGTGCCTGCACCCTTAGGCTCCAAGTGGCCAGGGGGCATTCTGGGACCCTGCCGCTCAGGACCTAAGCGCGGGCCTACAGGCTCTGAGCGGCCTGGGTCCGGAGGATGTTTATGGGACCCAGGCCGTGTTCTGGGGCCCCTGCTGCTCAGGACCTAAGTGTGGGCCGACAGGCTCTGAGCAGCTTGGGTCTGGAGGATGTTTTCCAGACCCCAGACCTCTGCAAGTGTTTGGGGGTGGGAACATTCCCGCATCGCTATGGCGATGCGGGAATGTTCCCACCCTGCCAAGGCTCCCAGTGGCCAGGGGGCGTTCTGGGCCCCTGTCGCTCAGGACCTAAGCGCAGGCCTACAGGCTCTGAGTGGCCTGGGTCCAGAGGATGTTTACAGGACCCAGGCCGCTCAGCGCCTGCATATGCAAATTAACCGCCATCTTGTTCGCTCTGATTGGCTGTGGGTGTAGTGGAAGGGCAGTCAATTTGCATGTTTGTCTATTATTAGGTTAGAAATTTTCTTCTTTTCTGAAGCAAAGTTAAGTTCAGCTTTCTTTGCTTGCTTTTGAAACACACAATTATCACAGTTTTTATTTATAGAGTATACTAGAGACCCAATGCACAGAATTCATGCAAGAGTAGGCCTTCCTTCTCCTGGCTGCTGGCACTGGCTTCCCTCTGGCACCTGGGACTCAGGCTTCCCTCACAGCCCTGGCTTTGTCCGGAAGGTCGTCTGGAAGGATGTCTGGAAAGATGTCTGGTCTAATTAGCATATTATGTTTTTATTATTATAAATGTATAAAAATGATTATTTCTTAGGCAATTACTTTTCCTTGGGTTTTATAACTTTATAGTCAATTTAGATATTATAAATTTAAGCACAATTGTATTGTATTATATAGAAAAATTCTTGAGTATGCTTATAAATGATGAATAATATCATACAGCATGACTTAGAAATTCTGTTTAAAATGACAGAAATGGTTTGAAATAGTTTATTTGAATCATCCTTGATTTTTAGAAAATATTTATTTTGGGGAAAGGCATATTAAAAATCTATATAAAAAACTGATCATATCCTATCTAATAAAAAGGGAATATGCTTATTGACTGTCACTCCCTCACAAGATGACGGTGTCCATAGCCAATAAGGAGGAAATGTGCTAATTGACTGCCACGCCCTCAAAGATGGTGGTGCCAACAGCCACAAGATGGCGGTGCCCAGTCCCCTCAGCCCCGCCGAGGTGGCAGGTGCATGGCACGGCCAGGCCCACCTTCAGGTGGGTCTGGCTGCACCACGTGCCTGCTTCCAGAGTCCCCCAGTCCCCTCAGCCACCCAGCTGCTCAGGGCTGGCCTGAGGTGCAGGCAAGCCTTGGTTGGCGGCTGCCCAGCCACCCAGGGTCACCCAAGGCTCAGGTAACCAGGGCCGGCCAAGGCTTGTACTACCAGCAGTGGCAGCAGCAGAGGTGTGATGGGGGTGTCGCCTTTCCCTGCTCACCGGGTCACCTCCCTCCCCTCTCCCAGATTGTGAGAGGAGGCAGGCCGGGCTGAGGAATCCTCCCTCCAGTGAATGAATTTTCATGCATTGGGCCTCTAGTGTTTTTATATCTATTGGTATTTCTTACTTTTAATAATAAAAGATGAATCTAATAACTTCTTACTAGTAATCCCATATTGTTGCATCTGGACTAATATCTTTAATAAACTGAAATCTAGATTTTAATTTCTAATTATTGTAGGAATATTCATGGACAAAATTGAGATAAATTTTGGTTAAACACTGAGAACTTTGAATTCTCATTCATCATATAGGAATTATTGATCAATATGAATAACTTAGCTTTTTTTAAAACACATGTTATGTTTATCCTCTGTTTACAGGAATAAATGCACTTAAATTGTTCTTTATAATGAAAATCACAACTTACAATATGAAACTAAATATTGGAGAAACTTTATACTATGTTTGAAAAGCTGAGGATCATTGAACTAGACTTCTGGAAATGTTAGCATTTTATGTGTTTCATAAAGGCAAAATTTTAAATAATCCTATATGCAAATATACCAGCTCAAAATACCTGATCAAAATGATTACTTGAATTTGAAAGATATTGTATGATGTTGGAAAAGCTAGTTAGCAGGATATTGTAACAGTCCAACTGGGAGTTAATGGATCTTTGTGTTACATATGTATCTATTGGAGCTACAGAAATGAATAGAAGTGTATGAGCAAAGAATATATTTTTGACATATAGACTTGCTAGTGAATTTGATGTGAATATTTATGAAAAGAGAGGAGATAATGATTAATCCTCTAGGTTTTGTTTGAGTATTGGGTGTGTATGGTGCTAGCATTTATGGACACAAAGAATATTAGAGTAGAAATAGGCATTCATGGGAGTAGGTTTGGTGGGGAGATTATTCAGTACTGGACTATTAAATATTAAAGCATGTGTGAGCATGTGTATGTGTTAGAGTTCTGGAGGAAGAAAGAGAGAGAAATTCAGGGGAGAAGTGAAGGAAGAGGATACATTGAAGATAAAGTTTCCCTCAGCTTCACCAAGCTTTAGAAGGGTTCTTTCTGACTCAAGGCTCCTTACCTCCCTTTTTGTTTACTTCACGTAGATAATTTGTAATTGTAAAATCTCTTTAAGATATACTTCTTTTTAAAAGCCTTTTGCCAGTTTTACAACCCATGGATGACTTTCTCAAGGACCTGGGAGCCATCCATCTAAAATGTAATCATCAAGGAAGATAACATCCATATCTCTGTTTCTGGAGGAGTATAGGAACCTAACTTCAGTGGGCACCAATTAACAAACACACATAACCAACCTCCTAACAGAGTTTCACTTTTGCAAACTCAGGATTAACTCAATATTCTCATCACCTCTCATTGAGTAACCGCCCCCTTAACTTCTCTTAACAGTGGATTTAAGCTCTTGCCACTGTGATCTGAAGAACAGCAACACTGGCCTTCCTGGGAACTTGTTGGAAATGAGAAAAATTCAGATCCCATCCCAGGCCTACTAAATCTTTATCTGTATTTTTAATAAGATCCCCAGGGGATTCCTATGCACACTACAGTTTGAGAAGCACTGAATTAGGTTACTTAGGGAGGGAAAAAGTCCCCAAAGGAAATTGTAGTGAGTAATGAAGAATAAAAAAAGTAGATTGGATGTGTAGTTAATGTTGAAATACTACTAGAGTGTGGGCTCTAGAATACATTAGATGGAGGATGGTTCAGAATAGTCAAAAAAGGGGGATTTTGACTATAAGGTAAATATAAGGTGAGGAAATAGGTTTGGCAAGGATGGCATGGTCAAGTTTACAATCACAGTTGGGGTTGGCTAACAGCAATCCAAGTGCTAGATTCATCTGTGAGTGAGGAAGATGGCCTGCAGGGCGATATTTCAGGTTATGGCTGTCTAAATGTATAGCACAGTGGCTTCCGCTTCAAATATTTTCTGTTCCTAAAAAGTAGAAGAGGAAGCAAGGTTTAGAAGTGTCAATAGGACCCCTTAGTTGTCACTAGTTGTGCGATACATTGTGAAAAATGTGGTCTCAGGAAAGGGCCAGGATTCAGATAAGGTAGGTGATGGCCAATGTTTTCTGTGAAGGGCCACATCACAAATATCTTAGGCTTTGTAGGTCATATAGTCTCTATCACAGCTTTTCAACTCTGCTCATATAGTCGGAAAGCAGTCATAGATATTAAGCAAATGAAAACAGGCAGCAGCTGAATTTGGCCTGTGGGCAGTAATTTGTCCACTCCCAAGTTAAGGCGTCAAGGTGAGGAGACTAGTGATGGTGATAGAACAGGAATAACTGAGCCGGGTTCTGAGAGAATGAGTGCCAAGCATTGGGAAACTGACCAGCTGTGGAAGATGTATATCAAGTTAGCAGATAGGAAAAGCAGTGTGACACCAACTGCAAGACCCTGGATTTCTGCTAATAAGTTAAAAACAACATGGAACATGGAGAACTAGTCCTGATATTCTCTGTTAAGCTTCTAAATTAGCCCAGCTGGTGTGGCTCAGTGGTTGAGCGTCAATCTATGAACGAGTAGATCATGGTTCAATTCCCTGGTCAGGGCACATGTTGCAGGCTTGATCTCCATTTTGGGGCATGCAGGAGGCAGCTGATCAATGATTATCTTTAATCATTAATAATTTATGTTTCTATCTCTCTCTCCCTCTCCTTTCCTCTCTGAAATCAATAAAAAAGATTCTATAAAGACAGCACAATGAAAGAGAATTACAGGACAATATCCCTCATGAATATAGATGCCAAATTCCTCAACAAAATTCTAGCAAATCAGATCCAGTATTACATCAGAAAGATCATACACCATGACCAAGTAGGATTTATCCCAGGGATGCAAGGATGGTACAACATCCGCAAAACAATAAACATGATTCATCACATAAACAAATTGAGAGATAAAAATCACATAGTCATATCAATTGATGCAGAAAAAAACATTTGAGAAAATCCAACACCCGTTCTTGATAAAAGGTGGGAATAGAAGGATCAGACCTCAACATAATAAAAGCCATATATGACAAACCAACAGCCAACATCATACTCAATGGGCAAAAACTAAAATAATTTCTCCTAAGAACAGGAACAACACAGGGATGCCCACTCTCACCACTCCTGTTTGACATAATACTGGAAGTACTAGCCATTGCAATCAGACAAGAGGAAGAAATAAAAGGCATCCAAATTAGGAAAGAAGAAGTAAAACTATACTTATTCACAGATGACATTATACTGTACATAGAAAACCCTAAAGACTCCATCAAAAAATTATTATACTTAGTAAATGAATTCGGCAATGTAGCAGGATACAAAATTAATGCCAAGAAATCTATGGCATTTCTAAAAACTAATAGTAAACTTACAGAAAGATAGACTGAAAAAACAATAACATTTACCATCACACCAAATGGAATGGTATAAACTTAACTAAGGAGGTAAAAGACCTGTACTCGGAAAACTACAAGACACTGAAGAAAGAGATAGAGGAAGACATAAACAAATGGAAGAACATACTGTGTTCATGGATTGGTAGAATCAACATCATTAAAATATCTCTACTACCCAAAGCAATCTATAGATTCAATGCACTCACCATTAAAATACCAATGGCATATTTCACAGACCTAGAATGAACTCTCAAAAATTCATCTGGAATAAAAAAAGACCCCAAATAGCTGCAGCAATCCTGAGAAAGAAGAACAAAGTAGGAGGGATCTCAATACCATATTTCAAGCTGTGTTACAAAGCCACTGTCCCCAAAACTGCCTAGTACCAGCACAAGAACTGACATATAAACCAATGGAATAGAATAGAGAACCCAGAAATCGACCCAAACCACTATGCTCAATTAATATTTGACAAAGGAGGCAAGAACGTACAATGGAGACAAAAAAGTCTCTTCAAAAATGATGTTGGGAATATTGGACAGATACATGCAAAAATATGAAATTAGACCACCAACTTACACCATATATAAAAATAAACTCAAAATGGATAAAGGACTTAAACATAAGAATGCTAACCATAAAAATACTAGAGGAATCCACAGGCAGCAAAATCTCAGACATATGCCCAAGCAATATCTTCACCGATACAGCTCCTAGGGCAATGGAAACTAAAGAGAAAATAAATAAATGGGGCTACATCAAAATAAAAAGCTTCTGCACAGCAAAAGAAAACATCTACAAAACAACAAGAAAGCCCACTGCATGGGAGAACATATTTGCCAATGTTATCACCGATAAGGATTTAATTTCCACCATTTACAGGGAACTCATACAACTTAACAAAAGGAAGATAAACAACCCAGTCAAAAAACGGGCATGGGATCTAAATAGATACTTTTTGAAAGAGGACATAAGGAAGGCCCAGAGACATATGAAAATATGCTCAAAGTCTCTAATCATCTGAGGGATGCAAATCAAAACGACAATGCGGTACCATCTCACACCTGTCAGAATGGCTATCATCAACAAATCAACAAACGGCAAGTGCTGGCGAGGATGCGGAGAAAAAGGAACCCTCCTGCACTGCTGGTGGGAATGCAGACTGGTGCAGCCACTGTGAGAACAGTATGGAGTTTCCTCAAAAAACTAAAAAATGGAACTCCCGTTTGAGCCAATGATCCCACTTTTAGGAATTTATCCCAAGAAACCAGAAACACAAATCAGAAAGGATATATGCACCCCTATGTTCATAGCAGCACAATTTACAATAACTAAGATTTGGAAACAGCCTAAGTACCCATCAGCAGATGAATGGATTAAAAAACTGTGGTACATCTAACACAATGGAATACTACGCTGCGGTAAAAAAGAAGGAATTCTTACCGTTTGCAACAGCATGGATGGAACTGGAGAGCATTATGCTAAGCGAAATAAGTCAGTCAGAGGAAGATAAATATCACACGATCTCACTCATTTGTGGAATATAATGAAAAACATAAACTGATGAACAAAAACAGATCCAGAGACAGAGAAGCATTGATCAAACTGTCAAACCTCAGAGGGAAGGTAGGGGAGGGTGGAGGTAAGGGGAAGAGATCAACCAAAGGACTTGTATGAATGCATATAAGCCTAACCAATGGACACAGACAACAGGGGGCTGAGGGCATGAGTGGAAGGGGGGGGGCGGCAAAAGGGGAATAAAGACACATATGTAATACCTTAATCCAGTGGTTGGTAAACTGCGGCTCGCAAGCCACATACGGCTCTTTGGCCCCTTGAGTGTGGCTCTTCCACAAAAAACCACATGGGCGCGTACATACAGTGTGATTGAAACTTCGTGGCCCATGCGCAGAAGTCAGTTTTCAGCTCTCAAAAGAAATTTCAATCGTTGTACTGTTAATATTTGGCTCTGTTGACTAATGAGTTTGCCGACCACTGCCTTAATCAATAAAGAAGAAAAAAGATTCTAAATTAAATCATATTTCATAGAATTTAATATGTGCAAAATAACATATTATAAATTATACTAGAGGCTGGGTGGATTAATTCATGCACAGGTGGGGTCCCTTGGCCTGGATGGCGATTGAGGCTGATTGGGAAACATCTCGCCCAGTCCTGTTTGGGGCCGATAAGAGTGGCCAGTCATGGGGAGGGACCGCAGAGGTTGGCCGGCTGTGGGAGGTTGGCTGTGGGAACACACTGACCACCAGGGGCAGCTCCTGTGTTGAGCATCTGCCCCCTGGTGGTTAGTATGCATCATAGCTACCAGCTGGTCATCTGGTCCTAATGGTCGCTTCATCTTATTATGTACAGTGTACAATGCACACGAAGCTCATATGCCCAGGTTAAGAAATGGGATGTTACCAATATTTTTAAGTCCCCTGTACATTCCCTTGTATTCTTACCCACTTTATCCTCTCTTTAAAGATACTCTACTCTAAATTTTGTGTCTATCATTTCTTAGTTTTCTGTTGCTGGATCAAGGTTAAAGGACAAGTCTAGAATTTAGATGTCTGAATAGATAGTTAGAGTCCTCAGGAGAGACTGAGAAATTTTTTCTTCCAAAGTTGTGTATTTACATTTCAAAGGCAGATAGAATCTGGTGCCAGTCACCATTTAAATTCAAAGGATTAAAATTTGAGAAACTTCCTCTTCTCTTCCCAGAGAAAATTTGTTTACATTAACGCAATACGTTTTCATTCCCTCTCTCTGAAGATGAGGGTAGCAGCAGCTGGCAGTGTGTAACTCATATAAGCTCCCAGAATAATAATTTGGGGTTCCTTTCCTTTGAGGCAAGAAACTTCCTTTGGGCACTTCCAGGTTTCACAGTGTGGCTCTCATTGCTTCACCTGGAAGGGGAAAATGAGGCATGGGGAACAAATGTACTTAGTTTGGGGGCCAAATAAATAAATATAGGTATTAAACACTGACTATCACCAACAGCTGAATACGTATTCTTAAATGTGCCCTGGGTCTGAAGGTTTCGAAGTTCTCTTTCCGGAAAGTGGGCATCCTGTTCACCATGCACACAGCAAGAGCTTCACTGGGCTGTAAGCTGTGTTCTCTGCCTGTAACTTTGGGCTTCCTGTGCTCAGGTGCCAGCAGATAAGAAGAGGGTCATTATCCTGGCAGGGGTAATGCCTCTCATTGTCAGAAGAAGGTAGGGCTGGTGTTTTCACAATAGAGGCAGGGAAGAACATGCGTGGTACCTTGTTCATCCACTTAGGCACTTGATAATTCCTTACACAATTTTAAAGATAAATGGACCAGAGCACCAGCCACAATCTGAAAACATAATATCCAAGGCTCACGCTCCTCAGGGTGAGGGACTATGTCACACTACTGGGTAAGCTACAAGACCAGCAGAGGTGCTAGCTGAGGGAGAGAAGAATATACAATGGAGGGTAAAAGACATAATGAGTGTCAGTTACAGTCCTGATTGCAGCCACAGTGGTGATGGCTGTCATTTGTCTCAGGGGTCATCTTTTATAAATTTCCATCAGCAAAAGAAGCCCACTGCAATTCTCTGTGAGCTGCTTCCAGAATTTATAAGGATATGCAAGAAACACAAAGAGTAGACTTCAGTGGACTTTATGATATACTGCCCAGATGAATGATTTATTCTCTCAGCTTCTGGGAGTGCTCCCATCATCCAAAGTCACATTTCCATCCTGGGCAGCCCACATCCAATGTCTGCTGAATGCAGGAGTATAAAGGCCCAGTCCCACTGACCAGCTTCTTCCTCTGCTCATTCCTGTTTCCCCCTCTTTTCTCTTTTTGCACAGTTGTGGATCTTAAGGGTATCTCTATATATAAAAGCCTAAGCAACCAAATGACTGAACGACAGGTCGACCAGTTGCTATGATGTGCACTGACCACCAGGGGGCAGATGCTCAATGTAGGAGCTGCCCCCTGGTGGTAAGTACGCTCCCACAGCAGGAGCACTGCTCAGCTGACTGATGGGCGCCAGAGGCAGGGCTCATGGCTGGCGAGCACCACTGTGGCGGCATGAGCCTCTCCCGATCGGGACTGACTGGGTGGGAGGCTGCAGCAGGTGCAGAGGATCTGGGATGAGCAGGAGCAGCAGGCAGGAGCGGCAGGCAGTGTTGGGCTGCCAGTTTCAGCCCCACCCCGCAGGCCAAGCTGAGGGACCTCACTGGTGCATGAATCCGTGCACCAGCCTCCAGTTCTCTTATAATTTCCCACAAACTAATTTCAGTTTCATTGTCAGCTTTCTTCAGAACCCAAGCAATACACCAGTTAATAAATTATTATTATTACTGGAGGCCCATTGTATGAAGAGATTTGTGCAATAGGCCTTCCTTCCCCTGGCTGCTGGGCACCAGTTTTCCGCCGGCACCTGGGACCCAGGCCTTTGCTTTGGCTGCCGCCTTCAGTCTTCACTCTGGGCAGAGCACCACTCCTGTAGCTCCCTCCGCCCCTGCCCTCCTCCTCATAGTAGGCATCCCGTCCTGCCCGGCCACTCCACGCCTACATGCGTGCTGCCCAGAGGCCCAGAGCGGCTTGGGGGCGGGACCATCGCCAGCTTTGTCGGGTTAATTTGCATGCTCACTCCTGATTGGCTGGTTGGCATCACGAAGGTATAGTCAATTTGCATATTTCTCTTTTATTAGTGTAGATTATTATTACTAGAGGACCGGTGCACAAAATTCGTGCATGGGGGGGAAGGGGTGTCCCTCAGCCCAGCCTGCACCCTCTCTAATCTGGGACCCCTCAAGGATGTCCGGTGCCCATTTAGGCCCAATCCCACAGGCAGTTGGACATCACTTTCACAATCCAGGACTTCTGGCTCCCAACAACTTACCTGCCTGCCTGCCAGATTGCCCCAAACCACTTCTGGCTGCCAGCCTGATTACCTGCTAACCACTTCCCTGCCAGCCTGATCGATGCCTAACTGCTCCCCTGCTGGCCCGATTGCCCCTAAAAGCCCTCCCCTCCCAGCCTGGTCGCCCCTAAGTGTCCTCTCCTGCAGGCCAGATTTCTCCTAACTGCCCTCCCTTGCTGGCCTGGTAACCCCTAACTGCCCTCCCTTGCCAGCCTGGCTGTCCCTAACTGCCCTCCCCTACAGGCCTGGTTGCCCCCAACTGCCCTCCCCTGCAGGCCTGGTCACCCCTAACCTCCCCTGCAGGCCTGGGTCCCCCCTAACTCTTCTCTCCTGAAGGCCTGGTTGCCTCTAATTGCCCTCCCCTGCTGGCCTGGTACCCCCTAATTCTCCTCTCCTAAAGGCCTGGTTGCCTCTAATTGCCCTCCCCCTGCTGGCCTGGTACCCCCAACTGCCCTCCCCTGCTGGCCCAGTAACCACCAACTGCCCTCCCTTTCAGTCCTGGTCCCCCCCAACTGCTCTCCTCTGCTGGCCTGGTCACCTCCAACTGCCCTTTCAGGCCTGGTCTCCCCCACTGCCCTCCCTTGCAGGCCTGGTCCCCCCAACTGCCCTCTCCTGCAGGGCTGGTCACCCCTAACAGCCCTCCCCTACAGTCCTGATTGCCCCCAACTGCCATCCCTTGCAGGCCTGGATCCCCCCACCCCCAACTGCCCTCCCCTGCTGACCCAGTAACCACCAACTGCCCTCCCCTTCAGGCCTGGTCCCCCCCAACTGCTCTCCTCTGCTGTCCTGGTCCCCCCACTGCCCTCTCCTGCAGGGCTGGTCACCCCCAACTGCCCTCCCCTGCAGGCCTAGGTCCCCCCTAACTCTCCTCCCCTGAAGGCCTGGTTTCCTCTAACTGCCCTCCCCTGTTGGCCTGGTACCCCCCACCTGCCCTCCCCTGCTGGCCTGGTAACCCCCAACTGCCCTCCCTTTCAGGCCTGGTCCCTTCCAACTGCTCTCTTCTGCTGTCCTGGTCCCTCCAACTGCCCTCTCCTACAGGGCTGGTCACCCCCAACTGTCCCCTGCTGGTCTGATCACCCACAACTGCTCTCCCCTGCTGGCCATCTTGTGGTGGCCATCTTGTGTCCATATGTGGGTGGCCATCTTTGACCACATGGATGCAGCCATCTTGTGTGTTGGAGTGACAGTCAATTTGCATGTTACTCTTTTATTAGATAGGAAGGATTATTAAATCCTCACCCAAGGATACACCTTTATCGATTTTAGAGAGAGGAAGGGGGAGAGAGAAACATCAATGTAAGAAAGACACATTGATCAGTTGCCTCTTGTATGTGCCCCCACCGGGATTCAAACCTACAACCTTTTCGGTGTAGTGGATGATGCTCCAACCAACTGAGCCACGTGGCCAGGGCAGGTAATGAATTATTTTAAAATATGTGCCTGAATGATACAGTGTTGAAAGATAAATATTGAAATTGTCAATTTATAGACGTTAAAAAGAAATATCCTTAGCATTAAGGTGGAAATATACAACCTGCTGGCAACATTACCCAATGCTGCGCACCGTCCCTGGAGGAGAAGAGAAAATTCAGAGGACAGTGGCATGCACCTTTGTGCTCAGGCACGTGGCAACACAGCAGCAGGGGCTTCCCTGGGAGCTTGTTAGGCTATCGGGCTCCACCCCAGAGCTACTGAATCTGATTTTGCATTTTTACAAGATCCCAAGGTAATTCTTATTCACTGATTTAGACCAATGATTCTTAATCCTGACTGCGGGGTAGAATCATCTTCAAACTTTGAAAAAAATACTATGCTTATGCCTATTCCAAATAAATTTCATAGAATCTGTTGGATATGGTGTCTAAGCACTAATGTGTTATAAAAGTTCCCAAGGCATTATTTTTTTTACTTAATTTTTATTGTTTACACTATTACAAATGTTCCCAATTCCCCCTCCTTTGCCCACCTTCTCCACACCCTCACCCCCCCCCCCCCCACCCCCCTTCTCTCTGGCCATCGCAACACTGTTGTCTTTATGTATGGGTGGTGTATATACTTTTTTCTTGAATTCTATGAGTAGCCAGAGTTAGGAGTCATTGATACAGAAGGTCTCCAAGATTCTTTTCCCCCCTTTATTGTTTTAGGTTAGTCACACAAGCCTAAAAATCCCTGTGGATTCCTATCACTACATCACCATTTTTCTCTTAAAATTTTTAAATGTATTTTTTTTCATTTATCTTTTTATATTCTCAGAAAATCAAAATCTGAAACTGTACACTGGTCAATTTGCTTATTGTCTGATTTCAACCTCTAGAAATGACCCTCTCTTTTCAAGGGACTGTGGATAAGGTGAAATCAGTAAAGGGTCATAGACCTTAGCTTCCAGGAACAAAATCAATGCTCATAGTCACTCTTATTTCAGTTTGCTAAGAAAGATTTTTTATTTCAATGTATTTTGGGGGGTGAATCAATGAGATTTGGCCTCAAGACAAATCATTCAATCCTTTATTCTTCCCCAGTGCTATGAGACAAGGGAACAAACTAAGGGGTGAAAGTGTATAAATAGCTGCAATGGTTTCCAATTCCATTGATTCTTGCCCAAGCAAACAAATACAGAAGACAGTTGAAAAAACATCTATCGCTCCATTTTACATAAATAGGAGATAATTCATATGGACTTAATAATATGGATCTGAAGAAACTAACATTTTAATAATAAAATAAACATGTATTACACAGCAATTTTAAATATGTCTTGTCTTTCACCACATGTTCTAGAAACCTTTTCTTGACTAAACCAAATCAGAGAAATATAGGAAAAGGACATTATCATTAAATATTTAAAGGTTACTTAATGATAATATAAGTGTAGAAAGTCTATCAACATGTCTAAATTAAGGCTTATCTGTCTAAATGGCCCTTATATTTAAAACATATAGTAGAGCTAAGAATATTTTATCTCTTTCAAGGTGAAAGGACAGAAAAGAAAATTTTGCTCAATATAAGTGGAAAGTTTATCAAACTTATTAAAATTTGGAATTTGACAGTAATAGCATTATTGTTTTGTGTTTTTTTTGTTTGTTTGTTTTGTTTTTTTTACTTAGAAAGCTACTGAAGAGTGAATACAGGAGGATTATCATACAGAAGCGAGTCACTCAGAGGTCAAGAAAATAAAGTTCTTTACAAATGATAACTCCTGTGTAACCTACTTCAACATTTAGTGACTATAAGTCACTCTGCATATGTGTCCAGATGTTTCCCACACTGAAGCTGATGTTACTGTCATCTACATTTATGCATGGGTGATGACTCCCTGAGCTGAGGAAAGGGAGACCTGCTGGAGTGCCTGTCACATGCTCACAAGGAAAATGCATTCCTCGGCGTTGTATATGATCTGTTTTAAAGATCATGATATCTCAAGGTGGATTCAGGATTATTTTCACACCTCTTTATACCTTTCATTGGCTGAAGAATACCGACTTGCTGACCAGCTTTATTGTGTATTTTCTTTCTTTCTTTTCCTCTCTCTTCCTTGATGCCCCCTCCCCCAGTTTAGGTAATTGTGTTCCTTGGCTTTAGGTGTACATCTAAATAAAGACATCCTGTAGGCAATCATTTCCATAATGTATATTTGTTTATGTTTTACCCTATTTTACAATTGCCTTGGCCATGAGAAGCAAGAGACTAAGAAATCATTTCCAAAATACGTTTGAAATGCTTTGAATGTAATTTTTTTTAAATATATTTTTAATGATTTCAGAGAGGAAGGGGGAGAGGGAAAGAGGGATAGAAATATCAATGATGAGAGAGAATCATTGATTGGCTGCCTCCTGCACACCCCCTACTGAAGATTGAGCCTACAACCCAAGCATGTGCCCCTGACTAGAATTGAACCTGGGACTCTTCAGTCCACAGGCCGACATTCTACCCACTGAGCCAAACCAGCTAGGGTTTGAAGGTAATTTTGAACTGAACACTTTATGTCTTGTTTTCAAGTTCTGGCTATAATGACGCTGTCATTTTTTACTGTGTACCTGCCTAAGGGGGAAAAAGTCTGAACTGCTTATGAGACATACTGGTCCTCTAGTAAGCATACATTTACTATATTAACTATAAAGTGTTGAAATTATAACATTGTAAGTTAACTGTTATGATTAAAGCATGTACATTTTATTTTCTAGCTAATGAAAGATTAAATCCACCATATAAATACTTGTGAAATTTTATTGTGCAGAAAAAATCATATATAGTCTTCTAAAAACTCACAAATGAAGTTTTTTCATCCTCAAGTTACATCAGGCTCAACCCTTTTCAGAGTAAAAAGTGATATTTACCTGTTAGCTATATAGAGGAGAAAGAATCTCATAAACAAATGTGTTTATAACTGATAAAGTATTTGTTAGTTTGTAGAATAAATTCCGTCATTATATAACCTTTTAAAACATGTTTCCTTCAGAAAATCAAGATAACTAAGTATCTGAAGTATAAAAGGGATTTTAAAAAAGGGAGGCTTTATATCATGAACAGGGTGTGAAATTTCAAGCATTTTGATATGTGCACAATTTTAATTATTACATCCTTTCAAAGACCTTGTCAAAGCCGCAGTTGTCTCTGTCTGTAGCTTCTGCCCTAAGATAGCATATCATTTAATTAAATGTTTTGGCTACATGGGTTTTTGCTCACAGATGTTAAGTGGTATTGTTTGCATAGGTTTCAAGGCTACTGCTGGAAATTACAGAATCAGGGAATCATTGGTGGAGCCTGACTGTCAAACTGTGATGACAAGTTCTGTGACAGCAGAGCTTAGAGATGGCCCTCCCCAATTAAAATAAAAAATCCTGGTACTCCTTCCCCCCTCCGCTCTTGCTCTCCTCACCTGTTAATTTTTATTCCCACTATACCAACAACACCCTGGTAGCTTTAGTGACAAGGTATTTGGGCTTTCATTGAGACTATAAGATCATCAAACTTGAAAACCCAATAAAATATCATCAACCCTGTGACTGCCACAAATAGTATTTCCTGTGAATCACTACTAAGAAATGAAAAAGGTCTACGTGACAATTTCTCCAAAGATGTTTTCTGCTTTATGCTTAATTAACTCAGATGATAAGCCTTCGCTGCATAAACAAATGAACCTTTTCACCAGAACATATTGTCAACAATCCAGGAAAACATTATGGTTCAATAGCCTTAGAGATAATTCTTTTCCATTTGTTAATGCATTTTGAATTACAAATATTAGAATTCAACCAGTGATGAAAAGCCCATAATTCCTGAAGCAAAATTAAAATCAGAATTATTTTGAAATTGTTCTCATAATTAGTTAGTTCCTGAAGAAATCCAAACAAATATTGACATACATTAAAACTTCTATTTTTTTTCTGCTTCCATAAACCATATATATTTTTATCATGTAAAACCATTTCATATTTTCTCATAGAAAGTGCTGGTAGAGATTGTATCACCTCAGACATCATAATTAAAAGTAGATTGATTCTCTTTGTAAACAAGCCTCTGTCAGCACAATCCTACCTACATGGGGACACTTTGGAGAGACATGTTGAAAATATAGTGTCACTAACGTTCCCTTGTTTACGTGTCCCAATTTTATATTCCTTTGCCCGTAGTAAAAAATTTCAAAAATGAGGCTAAAGAAAGGGCAGTAATAAAACGCATATTTGGAATTCAGAAACATCTATGCAAATAGAGAAAACATATTTTACCAAAAGCAATAAAAATGAGTAGGGGTTGGCTTTGGTCAAATGGCGCATAGGTAAATGAGGTACTCACTCCCATGGTCCTGTGACCACATCAAAATTCCAACTAACCTACAGAACAACCATCATTCAGAACTGCATGAAATCCAGCTGAACCAAAGTCCTACAAGTCGGAAATCAAGAAAAAGCCACTCTGAGACTGGAAGGAGGGGCAGAAACACAGGACCAGCTGGTCCTATCCCCACACGTGGCAGATAAAAATTGAGTGAAATGTATCAGCTGCAGATGTCCTTCCTGAGGAGCAAGGGGTCCCACCCCACACCAGGACCCCAAGCCAAGGAAGAGAAGTCCCCATAACCTCTAGCTGTAAAAACCAACGGTATTTGTGGCTGAGTGAGAGAGAGGACTGCTGTAGTCTCAGGCATTTCCTCTTAAAGAGCCCACACATGGAACTACTCAAGCTCACTCCCTCTGAGTTCCAGTACTGGGCAGCACCTTGAAATGCACCAGAGATAAATGGGGAGGAACTGAATTGTGTGGCATCAGGGTGAGGACTGGAGGGGCAGCTTACTGCCAGGTAAAAATGGGCTGAAGCTATTGTTCCTTTTCTGAGACCCTCCACCCACAGAACCAGTAAGTGGGTATATACCTGAGTCTCCATCAACCTGTGTGATGCCATGAGCCTCCATCCCACCCAGTTTTGGGCCCAGCCACACTGTTCCAAGTGGCTTTTCAAAATAAACGGCCTGTTTTGGCTCATGCTCCAGACTTTTCCTAAAATCTCTCAAACAAGCAGCATCTGGCCTCGGTGTGCCCATACCTCTCACTACGTGGCCCCAGGGCTGGCACTAGCAGCAGCCGGCCTTGGTTTGCAGCTTAGCCTCTCCTCAGCACCTCCAAGCCCAGCACAAGTAGTAGCCATCTGTAGATCACTTTGTAGCTCATACCGAAGGACCCCAAGTGGATGACCTAGGCCTGCACCTTCCAGGAGACCCCAGAGTCAGCACACCCATGGACAGCTTCCAACCATGTTGAAGCACCAAGCAACCACCTCCACAAACTACACATTGAAGGGCAGAGTCAGCGGGCACCAGAGTCCCTCTGAAGTAAGTCCTGCTCTGTGAGGTGGGCCCCTGCACAGCTGATTCACCACAGTGGTTGCAGCCAGTCCTTGCAGCTGATTGTTATGGGCGTAAATCCCTCCCTTTGATATGCAAACAGCATCAAGGCTTAACTACAACAAGAGGATATACACATCCCACAAAGGCTGCAGGGGGAGGGAGCTGCACCAGGAGTGCCTAGGTTGGGTGAATGGGAAGGCCACTCGACCCTATGGAACACCTTTTACATAAGGCCACTCTACCAAGTCCAGAGGACATAGCAGCTGTACCTAATACATAGAAACAAACTCAGGGAAGCTGCCATAATGAGGAGTATAAAAAAACTAAACATATTCCGAATGAAAGAATAGGACAAAAATCAAGAAAAAGAACTAAACAAAATGGAAACAAATAGTCTATTAGATGCAGAGTTCAGAACACTGTTTATAAGTATATCAATAAACTTAGTGAGGACTTCAACAGCATAAAAATGGACATGAAAATCATAAAAGAGAACTGGTCAGAAATTAAAGATACACTAGCTTAAATAAAGAGTAATTTACAGGGAATCAACTATACAGTAGATGAAGCCAAGAATCAAATCAGTCAGTGAAATATAAGGAAGCCAAAAACCCTCAATCCGAGCAGCAAGAAGAAAAAGTAATCCAAAGAATGAGGATAGCATAAGGAGCCTCTGAGACAACTTCAAGCACACCAACATTTGCATCATGAGAAGAAGAGACACAGCAAAAAATTGAAAACCTAGTTGAAAAAATAATGGCAGAAAACTTCCTTACCTTGGTTAATAAAATAAATATACAAGTGCAGGAAGCACAGAGATTGCCAAACAACATGAACCCCAAAAGGCCCACACTAAGACACATCATAATTACAATGAAAAAGGTTAAAGACAAGAAAATCTTAAAAGCAGCAAGAGACAAGCTGTTAGTTGCCTCCAAGGGAGCGACCATATGACTGTTAGCTGATTTCTCAACAGAAACTATGCAGGCCAGAAGGGTGTGGCAAGAAATATTCAAAGTGATGAATAGCAAGGACCTACAACCAAGATTACTGTACCCAGCAAAGCTATCATTTAGAATTGAATGTCAGATAAAGAGCTTCACAGACAAGAAAAAGCTAAAAGAGTTCATCACCAGCAAACCAGTATTATATGAAAAGTTAAAGGTCTTCTTGAATAACAAGAAGAAGAAGAAAAAGGAGGAAGAGGAGGAGGAGGAGGAGGAGGAGGAGGAGGAGGAGAAACAATAAAATGGCAATAAATATATATCTATCAACAATTAAATATAAAAACCAAAATAAACGAATAAGCAGAAACAGACTCACATACAGAGAACATTTTGAGGGTTTCCAGATGGGAGGGGACTTGGGGAATGAGATAAAAAGGTGCAGGATTAAGAAGTACAAATTGCTAGTTATAAAATAGTTGTTGATGGGTGTAAGATATATCAAGATGATCATTTAGTAAGTTATATAATATCTAATCATTGGGGTGTACCTATAAAACTAATATAATAATATATGTCAAGTATAAGAAATAATTAAAAATGATTTAAAAATAGGTTTTTTAAATCATCTGTTCTGTAGGTTTTTAAAAATATAAAGATATATAGGACTGCATTTTTCAGCATTCTTTTAGATTGCATTGGTATGAGGAAATAGTGCTTTTTATAAACACAGGAACATTTTGAATTTTTGCAGCTTTTAAAATGTATAGATGTGTAAGGCAGCTACAAATGTTATCTGCTGATATTCATTTCATTGTTGATAGTATTACATATATCTCCCATTTTAAAAATTTCTTTATTGATTAAGTTATTACATATGTGTCCTCATCCCTCCATTAACCCCCCAACCACCCCCCTACTCATGCCCTCAGCCCCCTGGTGTTCGTGTCCATTGGTTAGGCTTATATGTATTCATATAAGTCCTTTGGTTGATCTCGCCCCCTTACCCCCACCCTCCTCTACCTTCCCTCTGAGGTTTGACGATCTGATCGATGCTTCTCTGTCTCTGGATCTCTCCCTGTTCATCAAGTTATGTTGTTCATTATATTCCATAAATGAGTGAGATCATGTGGTATTTTTCTTTTATTGCCTGGCTTATTTCACTTAGCATAATGCTCTCCAGTTCCATCCATGCTGTTGCAAATGGTAAGAATTCCTTCTTTTTTAAAGCAGCATAGTGTTCCATTGTGTAGATGTACCATAGTTTTTTAATTCACTCATCTGCTGATGGGCACTTAGGCTGTTTCCAAATCTTAGCTATGGTGAATTGTGCTGCTATGAACATAGGGGTGCATATATCCTTTCTGATTGGTGTTCCTAGTTTCTTGGGATATATTACTAGAAGTGGGATCATTGGCTCAAACGGGAGTTCCATTTTTAGTTTTTTGAGGAAACTCCATACTGTTCTCCACAGTAGACGAACCAGTCTGCATTCCCACCAGCAGTGAAAAAGAGTTCCTTTTTCTCCGCATCCTCGCTAACACTTGTCGTTTGTTGATTTGTTGATGATAGCCATCCTGACAGGTGTGAGATGATACCACATTGTCGTTTTGATTTGCATCTCTGGGATAATTAGTGACTTTGAGCATGTTTTCATGTGTCTCTTGGTCTTCCTTCTGTCCTCCTTCAAAAAGTGTCTATTTAGGTCCATTGCCCATTTTTTTTATTTGATTGTTTATCTTCCTTTTGTTAAGTTGTATGAGTTCCCTGTAAATGTTGGAGATTAAACCCTTATCAGTGATGACATTGGCAAATATGTTCTCCCATGCAGTGGGCTTTCTTGTTGTTTTGTTGATGCTTTCTTTTGCTGTGCAAAAGCTTTTTATTTTGATGTAGTCCCATATGTTTATTTTCTCTTTAGTTTCCATTGCCCTAGGAGTAGTATCAATGAAGAAACTGCTTTGGCATATGTCTAAGATTTTGCTGCCTGTGGATTCCTCTAGTATTTTTATGGTTTCCTGTCTTATGTTTAAGTCCTGTATCCATTTTGAGTTTATTTTTGTGTATGGTGTAAGTTGGTGGTCTAGTTTCATTTTTTTGCATGTATCTGTTCAATTTTCCCAACACCATTTATTGAAGAGACTGTCTTGACTCCATTTTATGTTCATGCCTTCTTTGTCAAATATATGTCAAATATATATCTCCCATTTTCAATAACCAATTTAAAATCAATCAAATGGTTATGGACAAGTTAGGTATTTAATTTCAAAATCTTTGTCTAACTTTATTTTTTTAAAGTAGAATTTAGTAAATTCAGTAATTCATCAGAGTTGGCCAAATATTTCAGTGACATATTTGTAAATGGGAAAAGTATCTACTAGTAAACTAATGTTTTCTCCTTTATACAATGAATCATGAAAGTTAAGCAACTCCATAATGCCCTAGCAAAAGCAAAATAAATGCCTGTATTACTTATTAGAGACCATGGAGACTCATGATTATATTTATTCTAAAATTGCTGCCTACTCGTTAAAGATGTCTTTGCGACTTTCCTTAGAATAAATATTGTTAAAAGTAATTGGAATTTACCATTATATGCACAAAATTATATATAAAAAAAAGACTAAACAACAACAATAAAAATAACCCAACTTCTGCTGAAACAACTACCAGGCCTTGAGGTGCTTTCCTTTCCCTGAAGAATTTAAGCCGGGCTGCTTGTTATCTGATGTAACTTGGAAAAAGTTTAGATTAGTTGACATACTTCAGTCACTAACACTCTATTTCAGAAGCTTCTAACTACAACATCTAGGGAACTTGACCTAAAATTAAATTATTTTTATGTTTCTCCATACAAAACATCATGATTTCTCTGATTCTATGCAAATTAGATCTTAAGCATAGATCTAGGTCTCTTTTTTAATCTATATGTATAAATTACATGGGCTTATAAAAGAGTATCTACCACTACCAGTACTTCTGATCATGAAGTGGACTGATTTATATTTCATATCTATAGTATTATTATTTTAAATATCTACTCTTATATATATTGATAAGGTACTATCTGCAACAGTCTCCTCTCTCTACACTCTCCAGCTGAAAATTCTGGTATTAATGATAAGGCCAAATATTGTCCCAAACAGGTTGTTCCAGTTCAAACTACTGTCAGGAATATGTAAAAATTCCTGTTGATGAACATACTTACCTATATTTAGTATTGAAAGACTTTTTACTTTTTTCAGTGTGAGATGGTATTTGATAATTTTCCTATTGAAGATTAGTATCTTTTTCTATGTTTTTTGGCAATCATGTTTTCTTTCTGAAAATGTATCTTTATGAGTTTTGCCATTTTCTATTTCTATTTCTTTAATCTATCCTATAACTATTTGTGGGAGAAGCTTATATTATATTGGCCAATCCTCAGTTTTATGTGTTGAAATATCATTCCCAATTGTATTTCTGGTATTATTTAATAAACAGAAGTTCTTGATTTTAATAAAATATAATTAATCGAGATTTTCTTTGTGATTTTTGTGCTTTTTAATGTTTTATTTAAAAACCACCTCTATCTACACTAATAAAAGAGAAACATGCAAATTGACCATCAATCTGCTACACCCACCAGCCAATTAGGAGTGAGTATGCAAATTAACCCAACAAAAATGGTGGTGGCCACTGAGCTGGAGCGAGCAGGAGGCTTGGGTTGCCCCCAGTGATGGAGGAAGCCAAGCTTCCTGCCTGTTCTGGCTGGCCCTGGCCTCTGCTCAAGGCTACAAAGTTTCAATTATAGGAGATAAATAAATCCCAGATACCTGCTTCCAGCCGGCCCTGGCCTCCACTCAAGGAGGCGCTGAAAAAAAATAAAAAGAAAAAGTAATAGCCATTTACATAATTTCATTATTTTTATTGAGATATTATAGACATATAACATTGTGTAAGTTTAGGGTATACAATATGTTCATTTGATACAGTTATATATTGCAATATGACTAGGACTACAGCATCAGCTAACACTTCTATCACAACACATACTTACCTTTCTTTCTTCTAGTGAGAACAGTGAACATCTAGTGTCTTAGCAGCTTAGAAGTTTCTAATGCAGGACTGCTTACTATAAACACTATGCTGTGCACTAGATCTCCAGGACTTATTTATATATCAGTTGTAAGTTTTTACCTTGAACATCTCTCCAGTTCTTCCAGCTACTGGCCTCTGGTAACTACCATTCTTCTCCTCTTTTATTAGTACAGCTGTTTAAAATATCTTATAGCATTTGTCTGTCTAATTATCTCACTTACCTGAATGCCTTCCAGGTCTATCCATATACATTTACCATAGCATAAAAAAGGTAGGGTTCCAAGGAATAAATCTTACAAATGATATCAAATATTATAAAACTTTATAGAGAGATATAAAAGAGGATCTGAATACGTTATGGAAGACCTAGATCTGGTCCATGATTATTAACAGAAAAAATCTGTATAACAGAAAATAAAAATTATCTAAAATTGATCTGCTGTGATAGCAAAAATCTTTAATAGATGGAAGAACAAATTGCCAAAAATTATTAACATTCCTAAAAACTAAAAAGAAGAATGATACCATTTATAATACCTATTATAAAGTCATATAACTAAAATATTGTATTAGAAATATAATGGTATAATATTGACCAGTAGAAGAAAAGAGAGACTGAAAATAAATTAAAGTACACACAAAAATTTATATATGAAAAAAATGTATATTGTTTTTCATCAAAAAAAGAGGATGTCACCTTGGCTGGGTGGCTCAGTTGGTTGGAGCATCATCCCATGCACCCAAAGGCTGGGGCACTTACAGAAAGGGGATGACTGATCAATGTTTCTCTCTCTCTCTCTCTCTCTCTCTCTCTCTCTCTCTCTCTCAGGTTAATAAAAATAAATAAATAAGAGGATATCAATCCACACATTTACATGAATTAAAACTTTAAGAGGTTATCTTTATAAGTCTACTAGAGGTCCAGTGCATGAAATTTGTGCACGGGGTGGGGTGTCCCTCAGCCCGGCCTGCACCCTCTCCAATCTGGGACCCCTTGAAGGGTGTCCTACTGTTGGTTTACAGGGATCGGGCCTAAACCAGCAGTCGGACATCCCTCTCACAATCCAGGACTGCTGGCTTCTAACTGCTCACCTGCCTGCCTGCCTGCCTGATTTCCCCTAATCACTCTGCCTGCCAGCCTGCTCACACCCAAATGCCCACCCCACTAGCCTGATCACCCCAAAATGCCCCCCATGCCAGTGTGCTCGCCCCCAACTGCCTCCCCTGCTGGCCTGCTCGCCCTCACCTCCCCTCCCCACTGGCTGCTCGCCCCCAACTGCCCCCCTGCTGGCCTGCTCACTGCAAATTGGCCCCCCCGCTGTCTTGATCACCTCCAACTGACCTCCACTGATGGCCTGCTTGCCCCCAAATGACCCCCCTGCTGGTCTGCTTACCCCCAATGGCCCCGCTCCCCACCAGCCTGAACTCCCACAACTGCCGTCCCATCCTGGCCTGATCACCCACAACTGTCCTCCCCTCTTGGCCTCTAACCGCCTCTACCTTGGCACTGCCACCATGGCTTTGTCCAGAAGAATGTCCGGAAGATCTCCTGGAAGGTCTTCCAGTCTAATTAGCATATTACCCTTTTATTAGTATAGATAGAGGCATGGGTGAGGGCCGGCTAGTTTGCTCTAAAGGGTGTCCCAGATCAGGGTGGGGGTTCCCTTGGGGTGAGGGGCAGCTTGGGCAAAGTGCCTGTGGTGGTTTGCAGGCTGTCCATGCCCCCATGGGGTGAGAGTCCCCACTGGGGGGGGGCATGGCCAGCCTGGTTGAGGGGCTGAGGGCTGTTTTCAAGCTGACTACAGCCCCTTCATAGTGGGGGGTCCCGCTTGGGTGCTTGGCCAGCCTGGGTGAGGGGCTGAGGGTTGTTTTCAAGCTGGCCACACCCCTTCAGGGTGGGGGTTCTCACTGGGGTATCTAGCCAGCAGGGTCAGGGGCTGATGGCTGTTTGCTGACTGGCCACACCCCTTCAGGGTGGGGGGTCCAGCTAGGGTGCCTGGCCAGCCTGGATGAGGAGCTGAGGGCTGTTTTCAGGCTGGCCATGCCCCCCCAGCAATCCAGGCTCCCAGCCCCTCCTTTTTTTTTTTTTTTTTTTTTTTTTTCCAGTAGCTCCTTGAGCGAAGTCCAGAGCCGGCTGGAAGCAGGTATCTGGGATTTATTTATCTTCTATAATTGAAACTTTGTAGCCTAGAGCAGAGGCCAGGGCTGGCCAGAACAAGCAGGAAGCTTGGCATCCTCCATCACTGGGGGCAACCCAAGCCTCCTGCAAGCTCCTGCTCTGTGGCCCCACCATCTTTGTTGGGTTAATTTGCATACTTGCTCCTGATTGGCTGGCGGGCGTAGCAGAGTGATGGTCAATTTGCATGTTTCTCTTTTATTAGTGTAGATAGTTGTGTTTTCAAATAAGGTAATACTCTTAGGTACTGAGAGTGAGGACTTTATATATGAATTTTGAGGGGACACAATTTGACCTATAACATGTCCTAAAATCATTCAGAAAGAAAATGTACAGAAAACAGATCACAAAAACAGAGCTGGATTTGGAATGACATTGGACACCTCAATATGCCTTTAAAGTTCTGAGGGAAAATGATTTTCAACTTAGAATTCTAAATATAGCCAACTGACAATCAAATGAAATGGTGGGCTAAAGACATCCTTAGACACACAAGGACTGAAGTGCTAACTTCCCCTGCTCCCTTCTCAGGAAACCATTGGTGGATTTACTGTGAAGTTAATGAATCATCAATTTCAGAATCTCTCACTTGCACAGGTCCCTTTCAAAAAATAGAGAAGGGGCTTTAGCAATGTGTTGACATGATCACATAGTTTTGTAAAAATTTTAAAATTAATTTAACTACTTTTGGTTGACAGTCAAATTTCTTAGTACAGGTGTGCTACAATGGTTGGCTGCAGGCATTTTTGTAATCCAGTTAAGAAGAAGTTGTGTTGGAGACATTGTTTTGTAGGCTGTACTTATGAGGCTCATGTAATTTCCATGGATAATTAATTTTTTGCTAGCTGCAAGTATAAAAATAGCTTCCAGTAATCTCATCCCATTATTTTGCCAACTTACCTGGTTTAGTGGTATCAAAGTTTAGAGCCAGAGATTTATCAAAATAAGAATATGTCCTTTTGCAGCTGCCACCAAAAGGGTCTAGGTAAGGAAGGAGATGGAGGATGTGGAATTTACAGAGGCCAAAAATAAATAATGGAAAAACCAATGCTCTCACTTATAAATTGTAAGTATAGCACTTAGGTCTCATCAAAGCCTAGGGGGAAAAAACAGGATGTACTCTACAGTAAGGACTATACTGTAAAATATAGAATTTATGATTATAAATGCACCACATTTTTATGAAAATTGTGCAAAAATATAATTTATCTGAATTCCTGTGTTTTGAAGATACATGCTTATAGCAGTGCTATTAATATGGTGCACCTAAGTGTAAAGTTGTGTGGGTTATAACTTAGCACCTTGTCTTGAAAAATTTTGGCAGTTCCAGATGAAAAATACTCCTGAATGAAATAACACCTGATAGACACAACCTGAAGAAGTAAGTCTCAAGTGACAAAAAATTTACACATCATCTATATAGGTCAAAATCTATATATATAAAAGCCTAAGTGACCGAATGACTGGTTGACCAGTCGACCGGTTGCTATATTGTGCACTGACCACCAGGGGGCAGATACTTAATGCAGGAGCTGCCCCCTGGTGGTCAGTGTGCTCCCATAGCCAACCTCCCGTGGCCCACTAACCTCCTGTAGTCCCTCCCCCTGGCCAGCCAACCCCCTCCCATTTAGCCCCAATCACCCACCAGGCCAAGGGACCTTACCCGTGCATAAATTCTTGCACTGGGCCTCTAGTATGTATATAATACACATTTTATGTAGCTCAATACAGGCTAGCAGCAATTTGTAAATGCATTTGAATTGATGGGACAGGAGATAAAAAGTAACAAAGCAAAAACTGTCTTCAGGAAAAACAAAAACTTGTAAAAGAGTATTAGTATATCACTTAGTTTCACTGTGAACAATAGAACAGTATAAGCACTTCATATCAATTTAGTAAAATACTATGATGCAACTATATTAGGGAGTTTAGGGACTATGTATGTGAGTCTGTGTGCTTGTGTGTCTGTCTGCTCTGTGTGAATGCTTTGTAAAAGAGATAAATTTTCATCTTCTATCCTATCTTATAAAGAGGGAATATGACCGGCAGAGACTTGGCCAATAGCAGCTGCCCTCTCACTCCAACAAGAATGGTTTGAGTTGTCTTGTACCCATGGTGTGGGGAAGTGGGTTTATGATATCTAAATCCAGCCTACCACCAGGAATGCTCAGGACCTACTCAAGAAGGCAAATAATCCCTTCCACTAATATTTACAGGGTAAAATAAGATTGTTGTTAGAGTAATAAATTTGACAGTAAAATAGTAGTCAAGTTTTCAGGCAAATTTAAATTGGCTAGTTGAAACAAGCAAATATTCTAGAAAAATTAATTGTACTGGACAAAAAGGTGTTCCTAAAGTGTTAACTAAAATTGTTATTGGTACTTCATCTCATGATAAAATTGTGCACCAAGTAATGAACCTAAAACAGTAATATTATAGTGCAAAAAATTAAAATTTAAAAGCCATCAAGACTACATTATAAAATTTTCAAAAGCCTCCTAACATTTTAATAAAAAAAGGGGGGGATAGTAGAAGAATATCATGTAAGGAAAAATATCCTGTAAGTAAATTACATCTAGAAAATTAATACTTTAGAAAATTAATTGTAAGGCTAAAAGCAAGACACCCATGAAAAACACACAAGGTGTCAAAACAAGCCAGAGGAAAATCATTTGGGCAAAAAATGAAATAGGATCCCAAGTCAAGTTTATAGAAAATATTCCTTTATTAACTTTTGGTCAAGAATATGTTTGTATATTTTCAGAAAACAACTCCGAGACCATGTGGATTCCAGCAACAGAGAGGAATCGACAGGACTACTCCAGCCACGAAGACAGAAGAGAAGCAGTCCAGAGATGGAAGACGCTGACATGGCCTTCCCATACTAGCAGTTAGCAGCTGTGCATCACTGCAGGTTGCCCAGGACCAAACCAGAGAGAGTTGGACCTGCATTACCACCATTTGTCCACCATCCAGAACTGAAATGTCAGTGCTGACATGTACACATAAGGAACTGTTGGACATTGAAATTGGGTCTCAAAAGAACTGTTGGCCCAGAAAGAAATTCACTACAGACTGATTCATTTGCCTGTCACCATAACCATTATTGCTTGTCTCATTTTTGGTTCTTATAAGTGTATTTCTAATAGCACATGATCTCACTCATCTAGGGGAAATAATGAACAACATAGACTGATGAACAAGAACAGACCCAGAAACAAGGAGGCATGGATCAGACTGTCGGGCCTCAGAGGGAGGGTAGGGGAGGGTGGGGGTAAAGGGGAGAGATCAAGCAAAGGACTTGTGTGCAAGCATATGAGCCTAACCAGCGGTTAAGGACAACAGGGGGGTGGGGGCATGTGTGGGGAGGGGTGTGGGATGGGAATGGGGGGATGAGGACAAATATGTGATACCTTAATCAATAAAGAAATTCAAAAAAATAAATAAAATAAAGAGGGAATATGCTAAGTGACCCTCACACCATTGCAAAGAAGGCAGCACCCATAGCCAATAAGGAGGGAATATGCTAATTGACTGCCCCACCCTCAAAGATGGCGGCACCCATAGCCAATAAGGAAGGAATATGCTAATTGACTTCCATGCCCTCAAAGATGGCAGTGCCCACAGCCAAAAGATGGCAGCACCCGGTCCCCTCAGCCCTGCCGGGGCAGCAGGCATGTGGTGCAGTCACTCCGCTCACCTGTCTCTGGAGTGCCCCAGTCTCCTCAGCCCTCCAGCTGCCCAGGGCCAGCCTGAGGAGCAGGAAAGCCTCAGATGGCAGTTGCCCAGCCACCCAGGGCTGCCCAAGGCTCAGGTAACCAGGGCTGGCCGAGGCTTGCGCTGCCGGCAGTGGCAGCAGCAGAGGTGTGATGGGGCATTGCCTTCCCCTGATCACAGGGTCGCCTCCCACCCTTGAGGGCTCCCAGACTGTGAGAGGGGGCAGGCTGGGCTGAAGGACCCCCCCTCCAATGCATGAATTTTCATGCACCGGACCTCTAGTCCTATATAATAACTAGCTAATATGCAAATGGTCATCACGCTGTCATGACATAATAGCTCAGACACTCAACACTGGGGAGAGAGGAATGGAGACCAGCCAGGCACAAATGAGCTCATGAGAGAGAAATGAGCACCAGCCAGGATGTGGCCCAGGAGAGGGACAAGCCACCCGCTCTGCGGTTCTGGGCACCAGCGGCTGGGGCTGCAGCCCGAGAGAGGCACAAGCCACCCGCCTTGCAGTCCCGGGCACCAGCACCTGCGCCTGCAGCCTGGGAGAGGGACAAGTTGCCCGCCCTGTGGTCCTGGGTGCCAGTGCCTGCGGAACGGCCCGGTAGAGGGACAAGCTGCATGTCCCATGGTCCCAGGTGACAGTGGCTGGGACTGTGGCCTGGGAGAGGGACAAGCCACCTGCCCTGCAGTCCAGGGCACTAGCAGCTGGGGCTGCAGCCCAGGAGAGGGACAAGCTGCCTGCCCCACAGTCCTGGGCACCAGCGGCTGCATCTGCGGCCTGGGTGAGGGACATGCCACTTGCCCCACAGTCCCGGGCACCAGCACCTGTGCCTGCAGCCTGGAGAGTGACAAGCCACTCACCCCACAGTCCCGGGTGCCAGTGCCTGCGGCCCAGGTGAAGCTGACCACCCACTGTCCCCTGAGGCTGCATTTGGCCCAGGCGAAGCCAGCCCAGGTCCTGGGTGCCTGCGGCCAGCCAGAGGGAGGGAAGCCTGTGACTGGCCGGAGGAGGGAATCCTGAGTCCTGGGTGCGGGGCGAGGCAGAGGCGGTTGGGGTGATTAGGCCGATAGGGGAGCAGTTAGGGGCGATCAGGCTGGTAGGGGAGCAGTTAGGGGCAATGAGGCAGGCAGGCAGGCAGAGGTGGTTAGGGGTCATCAGGCAGGAAGAGGTGGTTAGGGGAGTTCAGGCAGGCAGGCAGAGAGATTAGGGGTAATCAGGCAGGCAGGCAGGTGAGTAGTTAGGAGCCGGTGGTCCTGGATTGTGAGAGGCAGTCAGATGTCCCCCGAGGGTCCCAGATTGGAGAGGGTGCAGGCCGGGCTGAGGGACTCCCCCACTCCCCTGTGCATGAATTTCATGCACCGGGCCTCTAGTCTGTATAATACAAGCCTAAGTGATCGTTACAGCAGAATGACCAGAATGACTGGTCGCTATGATGCACCCTGACCACCAGGGAGCAAATGCTCAACTCAGGGGCTGCCCCCTGGTGGTCAGTGCGCTCCCACAGGGGGAGCGCTGCTCAGCCAGAAGCTGGGCTCACGGCTGGTGAGCGCAGCGGTGGTGGCAGGAGCTTCTCCTACCTCTGCAGCAGCATTAAGGAGCAGCGAGCCAAGCAGTAAGAAGCAGCAAGCAGGCAGGTGGTAAGGAGCGAGGGTTCCCAGACTGTGAGAGGGATGTCCGACTGCTGGCTTAGACCTGATCCCATGGGGAGTGGGCCTAAGCCAGCAGGCAGACATCCCTCAAGGGGTCCCAGACTGCAAGAGGGTGTAGGCCGGGCTGAGGGATCCCCCCTCAGTGCACAGATTTTGTGCACCGGGCCTCCAGTTTAAAAAATAACTGCCTAACATTGAAAATTTAAGATATAGCATATAAGAATGTTAAATATTTGAGGAAACATAAGGTTTATTAGGGGTTGCCATTGGAGAGTAAGATTGATGAGTTGGTAAGGGTATGGTGAGGAATAGCTACATTTTGTTATAAACTTTGCAGTACTATTTGCCTTTTTAAACGTGTTTATTAATTTTGGTAAAAATAACATTTAATTGAAAAATGGAATAGTTCTGACACAGTTTCATAAAATGAGTCCTATCAGCTTTGTATTACCCTGTCTTTTCTAGATTATTACTGAAATTGACCCACATTTTATTTTTGCCTTATGTAACATTAGTAGGATTATACTTCAAGGTGAAGGAATGATTAAATGAAACTAATTATTTCTCTGAAGAAAACCTAAATCCTTGATAAACCAAATGAGAATTGAGATAGAGCAGCCTATTTGAATATTATTGCTTAGAGCCAATATTTTTGAAAGGAAAGTAGGATTTAAATATTTATGAGTGAGTTTACTTTGCTATTTAGAAAAAGAAATTCTTAAAATTTTACTACCTTTGTATAATTTATTTTTTCTTCCTTTCTGAACCAAGTAGGAAACAAATTAGTTTTGCATTAATAAATCAGAATGCATAAAAAATAAGTTGCTTATAAAATGCTATTGTATGAAACATGTAGATATAAAATAGAATATTGTAGCTTAGCTTTCCAAGTTTTAATTTATTATATACAATAAAATGAAGATTAAAACCGTATGCATGTGGGTTTCTAACTGTATACATCATGCATTCCTCCAGGTTTTGGTACAGACAAAGCACTGATTTTACTCTCGCCTCTACTTTTCACAAAGAAAGCAACTTGCCTCACAGAGTAGGTGGAAAGCTCAGTTTTATTCTTTCTTACCTTAATAACAAGGGGCTGCTACGCACTGAAAAATATATGCTTCAGAAAGATTGAACCCGCTACTTTTTACAGGGTTGTACATCTTTTCTAAAGGACAGTTATCAACTAAGCAAAAAAAAAAAAAAAGAAGAAAATAGCTATTCTGCTTGGCTTTACAAATCTGTGTAGCTTAAACAAATAATCCAAGCATGAGAATTTAGACTTTAAAAATTAAGAGACAGGTGATAGAGTGTTTTGTTGAGAAATAGTTTCAGAGGTGATACATATCGTGGTAGGTTTCCTCTAAAATGACTTCCAATAATCCTTACCTCTTGGTATTTCGATTTTTGTGAGTCCCCCTCTACTTGAGTGTGCGCTGCACTTACTGACTTGCTTCTAAGCAATAGAATGTGGCATGAATGATGGAATGTTGCTTCCAACACTAGATTATAAAAGTGTTTAGCTTCTGTCTTCATACTCTTTCTCACTCTCTCTTGGATTGCTTAATTGGAAAGGAGCCGGTTTCAAGGTTGTGAGGCAATTCTGGGGAGAATCTCATGTGAGTGAGCTTGGAAGCAGATCTTTTGAGACCTGCCAACACCATATGTGTGAGCTTGTACGCGTTCCTTTTCTAGACAAGTGCTGAGATAATTGTAGTCTCGTCTAACACCTTTACTGTAGGCTCCTGAAAGACACTAAAATCAGAAACACCCAGTTTAAATCACCATTATATATCTAACCCACTGAAAGTGTAAGACAAAACAAATATTTTTTTAGATACTTAATTTTGAGATAATACGTTATGGAGAAATAAGTAGTTAATACACAGATCAAAATTCAAACCCTGGCCCCACTTAACCTAAGTCTCAGATTTTTATACTGTTACAATGGCATGACAACTTCATGTATTTCGTACAATCATTGTGGGCATTTAATGAGATAAATCAGCATGTGTAACTACATACGGAGTATCCAAAATAAAGGGGCCTATTATTTTATTATCCATATAATTTTTGGCAAGATGTGTAGGAATCATTTATTCGATTCTACTCTCAGACTGGAGTATATCTCATCTTCTCAAAAGGTCAGTAAGGCACAGCCTAATATTTATTCTAAGCCAATGGCAATCCTCTCTGCCTTTCCATGGCCATCAGCTACTATCTGCAGCCTCAGACTCAGTCTTGTCCAACACTGAACAAATGCTGATCAGCGCTGGCTATATATGTATCAACAGAATTAATACTAAAGTGCCAGTTCCAAGACAAGATTATATTTGGGGTTTGAGGAATAACAACTTTTAAACTGCATAATTGGTCCTAGCTGGTTTAGCTTAGTAGATAGAGCGTTGGCCTGCAGACTGAACAATCCCAGGTTCGATTCTGGTTAGAGCACATGCCTGAGTTGCGGGCTTGATTCCCCAGTAGGGGGTATGCTGATCAATGATTCACTCTCATCATTTATGTTTCTGTCTCTCTCTCCTTCTCCCTTCCCCTCTAAATCAAGTAAAGTGAATAATTGTCCCTACTTCTTGCATTTTACCTGGGCTACGACTTCCTTATTTGTGCAAGGTGCTGAGATATCAGTCCTCGTACCTCAAGTTGAAGTTTGAGACCTTAGACCAGCTAAGCTTTCCCCCTTATTCCTGACCTCACCATGATTCCTGAATTCCTGTTCTTCCTTAAATGTGACTGAGCTTAATTTTGATGGCTCCATGTTGAGGATGAGCTCTGTTACCATTTCCTCAGAATAACAAGTAATTCCAGATCTATCAGTGTCTTTTCAGATTCTGCCTCCACCTGTTCGATTTGTCAATACTGGTCTCTCTAAACCTTGATTCTACCTTTATTACAACATTGAAAAATACTACCTTTTTACAAAAGCAGTAATTTACTAGTTTTATATGTAAGAAAGCTTACAGAGAAAAAAAACATTGCCCAGCAATTAGGATAAAGTATACCTTCCTGGTGAAAGTGAATTTATGTTTCCAAAGATTGATTTTATTCAAGCACCTTTTATCTCACACAAAAAAAAGAATGTACTCAGTAAAACCAATTTCTGACAACCCTAATTCAAACTTATACACTAAAGAAAGTATACTACTGAAAATGATCACTTATTTATCATCATTTATATGTAATATTATGGGATTGATATAAATGATCTTCTTTATAAGGAACATCTTGACCTTTAGAAAATGAAAGATTTTTCCCTCCTAATTTAATTGAAAGTTTTATTTTATAATTTTTCAAAAATAATAGGCCCAAGACTATAAATCTAGCAGATTGAGAGACATAGCAGTGGTAATAGATTATTTCCAGTATAAAGTATATCAGGAAAATTTTATGATAAAAAATGATGGTACAAAAATCACACTCATTCTGCTCACACTTTTAAGAAAGTTAATCATCCCCAAGCTAGAATGATGAACTTACAAAGTATAAGATTGATTTGTTTAGATACATATCTTCACTCAAGAGACCTAGCTCATTTTATGAATTATGTGTCAGAGTATGATAATAATCAGTCTGCACTGATAGATTCTATGCTCATCTCATTTTTTTCAATCAGAATGGTGCTATAAATCACACCAAGTGGCAATGATGTAGGATAAATTCTAACGTGTAAATAAATCCTCTGCTATACTGCCGGGCTAGCACATTTCACTTCCAAACCTAATTTGTATTTTCCTTAAATAATATTCTGATCAGTCCTCATTTGAAAGTAAACTTAAAAGTCATTTTAACTGCTACTATTTAAACTGTTTATGAGTTATATAATTACTTTGATGTTCACCACCTCTTAAAGTTATTTTCTTTACTATAATTTTCACCTTTGTTATTTCTTCAGAAAACATCTCCCAGAAATTATGTTCAATAAGAACAGCAGAGCACAATTCCCTGAAAGTGCTTTGCTTTCCCTGAGACACACCACAGAGCATGAGAAGAGAGGCTGAAGAAGCACACCCAGGCAGGAATATTTCTATACCTACCCCCTATAGGTAACCAAGAGTTTACAAAAACATTATCCTATCTAATAAAGAGGTAATATGGAAATTGACCATCACTCCAACACACAAGATGGCTGCCCCCATGTGGACCCAAGATGGCCACCACAAGTTGGCCAGCAGGGAAGGGCAGTTGTTGGCAATCAGGCCAGCAGGGGAGGGCAGTTGTGGGTGATCAGGCCAGCAGGGGAGGACAGTTGAGGGGGACCCAGGCCTGCAGGGGAGGGCAGTTGGGCATGACCAGGCTGGTGGGGGCACAGTTAGGGGCGATCAGTCAGGCAGGCAGAGGCGGTTAGGGGTTATCAGGCTGGGGGGGGGGCAGTTAGGGGCGATCAGGTAGGCAGGCAGGTGAGCAGATGGGAGCAGCGGTTCCAGAGGTGAGACGATGTTCAACTGCTGGTTTCAGCTCGGACATCCTCCGAGGGGTCCCGGATTGAGGAGGGTGCAGGCTGGGCTGAGGGGACCCCTCCCCCATGCATGAATTTCATGCACCGGGCCTCTAATATATAGATAAGCAAAGACATATAAAAGAATCTCTCTCCTGGTCAGCACTAAACAGGAATTAATTGACAAAGTTGGGGTAGGATATTAATCAGGTCTCCTGAATGACAGCTAAGCTTCCTTCTATACACTCTGTGTGCTTCATATAAAGTGGTTTCTAAATGTTAGCATTTAAAAAATATTTCATTGTATTTAGACTACCTACATTGATTGTCCCTGATATTTTGAGATAGGCAAAGAAACATGATATGAATTGTGATGTTTCTTAGTCAGTACCATTTGAGAAGGAACCAGTAAATTTTAGGCCATTTGGCAAGTCACATGTTTACTTCATCTGTGAACTTATAGAAATCCAAAGTAGTATGTGGCAGGACAGATCCATATCCAAAAGCAATCATTTAAACAAGGCTTGAGCAAAAGGAGGGATGTCCTCTAGTTTTATAAAGCACACACACTGTTTATATTTGTCATTAAAAAATTAGGGCATGCTAGTTGAGAAGCGAGAAATCCTCTCAGTACCCTCTAATGAGAAAGTTACTGTGTATCATCACTTATGTCTATAAAAATAGGAAGATTTTCCATGTTGTAGCATATGGATAAATCTTGAAAACATTATGTTAAGTAAAAAACCATTCACAAAAGGATAAATACTGCATGTCTACTTAAATGAAATACCTAGAGTAGTCAAATTCATAGAGACAGAAGGTAGAGTGATTGTAGCGGGAAGGTGGAGGAAGGGAGCAATGATTATGGCTTAATGTGTATACTTTTAGTTATGCAAGATGAAAAACGTTCTGGAGATGGACAATGGTGATGGTAGCACAATATTGTGAATATACTTAATGCCACTGAACTGTACACCTTAAAATGGTTAAAATAGCACATTTTAAAAAATATGTTTCTATTGATTTTAGAGAGAGAGAAAGGGAGAAGCATAGAAAGATTAGAAACATTGATGAGAAAGAAACATTGATCATCTTACTCCTGTATACTTCCTAGTGGGGATCAGGCTGGCAAACCCAGGCATGTGCCCTGACTAGGAATTTAACAGGGACCTCTTGGTTCATAAGTCTATGCTCAACAACTGGACCATACCCAGCCAGGTGAAAATGGCACATTTTATGTTATGTATATTTTACCAGAATTTATAAAAAGTAACTTCTGATAGGTTACCTCCTTCTGACATGGCATAATGGCATAGCACATTTGTGTGTCCTTATTTATTTCTCTGGGAATAATGTTTCTGACAGAAAGCATGGTCTCTGGAATATATAATTGTGACTTTTTAGATAATAAACTTTTTCATTATAAAAACAAACAAACAAACAAACAAAAAAACAGGAAGTTTTTCACCTGGTAGTGGAAAAGCAGTAATCTTATTTTCTCCATAAATGAGTATCTTTTGCCTTTCCTTACTAAGATTGGAGTAATATCAAATTGAATATATTCTGGAAGTTGTAGAATCATCCTCCAAAAACCTTTATGACTAAGAATCCATAAAGCAATGTATAATTATTATTTTTAATAAAGAATATTAAGGGATTGATGAAAAGTTTTCTGGTTTATATCTATTTCTTAGAGTTCATACATTCTATCATTTCACAAATATTTATTGAGACCCCATTATGTTCCAGATATCCCTCAAGCCTTTAAGAACACATTAATGAACACAACATAAATTATTTTCTTCCAGAGCTAACATTCTCCTAGATATGTCATTCTTTTGACTTATCAAAAGAACCAATTAATTTATTTGTGAATAATTAAATAGATTAGTTTCCTCTGATCTTTTATTTAAAGTTCCCATAAAACAATGGCCTTGTGTAAACAATTGGTATAATACTATTGTAATCCTCTCTAAACCTGAATTGTAGCCTGTGATTGAACCAGCACCAGTAAAACTTTTAGTTACATACGTAGAGCTTTCATATCCTGATAGACACAATAGTTGAATACTACTAGTAAAAAGTAACCCAGATGCAGAATTGTGTCTATATCCATTTCTGTATCTACATCTACATCTATATCTAGGTATATAGATAGAGATTACATATAGTTAAAGATATAACTATAGGTATAGATACAAATACCAATTATCTTGCCAGAAAGGATAATGAAACTAACAATTTATTTTATTCAATAAACTTACCTGTCCCCCAGTACAAGGCATTACTGAAAGCACTGTGATGGTTTAGTTAAACAAAGGCTACTCAGACCTTAGGATATATAAAGTTTAATAGGTAAGATAAGGCTAATAATACACTAAGTAAAGGGTAGAGGCATAGTATAATATACTAAATGCTATATAAATTCCAGAGTTAAGATGAGCGCAAGAAATAACTAATTCTGGTTCAAGGGACCTGGAAAGGCTTAATAATTGAGCAGGCTATTCTATTGAGCTTCAAATATCCAAACACTTCAATCTTGTACTATTTTATTTGATCTGTAGCAGAAGGATCTAAAGTCCTTGAAAGAACTTAGCTCTAATTAAATATATCCAAATCCAGTTTCAGATTCTTTCTCTGGACCTTCATGTTGAAAGTGAATGTTCAATTGAAGGTAACTTTCAGTTCACCTTCTGAAGTCAGTACAAAAAAACAAATGAGTTTTCTATAATGATTAGTGACTTCCCTGCCTTCCCAGGCTAAGACATTTAAAGGTTGCATACAATTAAGTCCCACGGTTTTTGTTTTATTTTGCTTTTTTAAATGAATATGAGTAATCTTAAAAAAAAGTAGAATAATTTTAAGAAGTGTGTGGAGAAAGAAAAATACACAGCTACACCTGAAACAATAATTTTTCATGTATTTTTCCCCAGTGTATTCTGAAGGGACGGAGAGGAGTGCTTATCTTTGACCTTTCCTGAGTGGATCGGTGACCAGCTGGCTCTGTGAGCCATTCACACACACAGGATCATCCAGCGAGTTGTCCCTGGTTTCAGTTTCCTGTACAAATAAAAATGACACACACCTACTAAGTCATTACTACTTTCTATGATTTCCTCTTTGGAGGAGGTGTCTCTTTTTAGGCTTATCTTGCCTGATGTCTTCACATAATTTGATGGAAATACAGTTTTTACTTTTTGTAATTACACAGAATTTTCTAATAGTCTTTTGTTCAAATGTCTTACTTATATTTATCAGTGCTGTTGAAAGAAAGGAAAATGGAATGATTTCTAATGAGAGAAAAACCTGTATTATCTGCATAAATCATCTCTGTCTTGAATATAATAAATAAAATTGCTACACATTGTAGGTAGAAAAGTGTCACCTCTTTTCTGTCAAATCTCCAAAAATATATTTAAAAATTTCATACATCTACTTTGAAAAGTGAAAGCAACTCTACCAGATCACTTGTAGATAAGACTGTCTTATTATTACTTTTTAGTAGTGCTTCCAGTTGAATTATTGAATTAATCAACATATATTGAATATCTGCTGTGTGATTTTACTGATAACAAACAGAATATTGTACAGATGACCTTAAAAAGTATAAATAATTTAATTATAGAATGTGTTCATAAGATCAGAATGCAGAGAAATAAGAGAAAACTTCAGATAAAATAGTTATAAAAATGTTTGTGGAGAAAGTGATTTGGGTCTATTTGGCTAAAAGAACCAGAGATGAATGGAGTTGCTTAATATATGTGGGGACATTGAAAACCCAAACCTATAGATTTCAAGGTGGACTGTGCATAGAAGAATTCAGAGCAGAACTTTTAGGAAGAGGAGCGCAAAGCTAAAATCCTGGGCTTTAATTTTTAGTGACTGGGAATGTCTGGGAGAAAGAAGTATTTGAAGAAAATATATGATACTAGAGGCCCAGCACAGGTAGGGTCATTAGGCCTAGCCTGCGATCAGGGCCATCTTCTGCCTGCTCGCCAGTCCCCAGTCCTGCCACACCACCACCCACCCCAGTTCCCCATGGTTCCCCATTCGCCATGATTGGAGCCTGCAGGCTAGGGGGAGGGACCAAGAGGTCTGCCTTCTGCCCACTCACCAGTCCCCTGTACCCACCCCCCCGCAGCCACCCTGGTTCCCTTGTGTTCCCCCCATTAGCCATCCAGTGATCGGAGCCTGTGGGCTGGGGGGAGGGACCGAGAGGTGGTTAATGTACCTCATAGTGACTGCTCGATCAGTCGTTCTGGTCATTACGCCATTATGGTTGCTGGCCTTTTATTATATAGGATTAGAGGTCCGTTGCACGAAGATTCATGCAATAGGCCTTCCTTCCCCTGGCTTCCAGCACTGGTTTTCCTCCAGCACCTGGGACCCAGGACTTCATTCTGGCTGCTGCCTTCTGCCTTCGCTCCAGCTGGAGTCTGCTGCCTTTGCTGCTGACTCTGGCCGCAGCCTGCCGTCTTCGCTGCAGACTCCAACTGGAGTCTGCCGTCTTCGTCTTCGCTACAGACTCTGGCTGGAGTCTGCCATCTTCGTCTTCGCTGCGGCCAGAGTGCCGCTCCTGTAGATCCCTTCGCCCCGACCCCCCACCCTCCTTCTCATAGCAGACGTCCTGCCCCACCTGGCCTCTCTGCACCTGGAACGGCTGGGCAGAGGGGCCGCTGCTGGTTTTTGTCCTTTTAATTTGCATAATCCCTCCTGATTGGCTGGTGGGTGTCACAGAGGTACTGTCAATTTGCATCTTTCTCTTTTATTAGTGTAGATAACTAGTGTTATAAGAGTACACTTAATAGATTACTCTGGATTTTATCATAAATATGTTTCTATGCAAGATTTTGTGCTTTTTTTTAGGTATGAATTTAGTTAAAGTTAAACATGTATATTATATTTTCAATTATAATTATACCAGAGGCCCAATGCATGAAAATTCATGCAAGAATAGGCCTTCCTTCCCCCTGCTGCCTGCACTGGCTTCACTCCGGCACCTGGGACCCAGGCTTCCCTCCTCCAGCTGCTAGCAGTTACCCTGGACCCAGGCTGGCTTCCCTCCTCTGGCCGCCCGCAGGCACCTGGGACCCAGGCTGCTTTCCTCCTCTGGACGCCCGCAGGCACCTGGGACCCAGGCTGCTTTCCTCCTCTGGCCGCCCGCAGGCACCTGGGACCCAGGCTGCTTCCCTCCTCTGGCTGCCCGCAGGCACCTGGGACCCAGGCTGCTTCTCTCGGGCTGCCCACAGGCACCTGGGACCCAGGCTGCTTTCCTCAGGCCTCCCACAGGCACCTGGGACCCAGGCTGCTTCCCTCCTCTGGCTGCCTGCAGGCACCTGGGACCCAGGCTGCTTCCCTCCTCTGGCCTCCCACAGGCACCTGGGACCCAGGCTGCTTCCCTCCTCTGGCCGCCCGCAGGCACCTGGGACCCAGGCTGCTTTCCTCAGGCCTCCCACAGGCAGCCAGAACCCGGGCTGGCTTCCCTCGGGCCGCCCACAGGCACCTCCTACAAAGAGGAAATCATAGAAAGTAGTAAAGACTTAGCAGGTGTGTGTCATATTTATTTATACAGGAAACTGAAACCAGAGACAACTAGCTGGATGATCCTGTGTGTGTGAATGGCTCACAGAGCTAGCTGGTCACTGATCCACTCAGGAAAGGTCAAAGATAAGCACTCCTCTCCTTCCCTTCAGAATACACTGGGAAAAATTACTTTAAATACATAAAATATAGGTCTTATATTTGCTCACATCGGTGGTATACCACTGGTTTATTGACTTAAATATGAAGTGTTTATAAACCTGGGTAAGAGTATGAAATTGAGAGCAACATAACTTTTCTGTTAGAGCCACTAAAATGAAGTGAAGCACAAGATTTAGAGCTAAGACAAGATGCTAAACGTTTCCTGGATTTTCATGTGTGGTATTTATTTCTATGATTTCAGAAAGAGTTACTTTATAAATCTGTCTTCTAAGTTTAGAAATGACAGGTCATAGTTTAAAAAATCACAGCTCTAAGGAGTCTTGGAAATCAAATCAGTGCAAGTATAACATGGAATTTGGAATTCTCAGATTAAAAAAAGATTGTGTACATAATAATTTAAAGAGCTATGTCAACAAATACTTTTTAAATATAAAAAACAAAAATTTAGGAAATGTGGTTTTTTCCATTTAATGAAATATATTCGTGTGACCTTGATTAATAAAATTATATAGTTTTAAGGGTATAATTCTGTGATGCATCATATGTATATTGCATTGTGTGTTCACCACCCAAAATCAAATTTTCTTTGGTCACCATATATCTGACCCCCTTTATCCTTTACTACTCACTTATACTCTGGTAACCACCCTACTGTTGTCTGTGTCCATTTATTTAAAAAAAAAATATATATATATATATATATATATACACACACACACAAACACACACACACACATTAGAGGCCCAGTGCACGAAATTCGTGCACAGGGGTTGTCCCTCAGCCCAGCCTGCACCCTCTCCAATCTGGGACCCCTTGAGGGATGTCCAACAGCCCATTTAGGCCCGATCCCTGTGGGTGGAATCGGGCCTAAATGGGCAGTCAGACATCCCTCTCACAATCTAGGACTGCTGGCTCCCAACCGTTTGCCTGCCTCTGCCTGATTGCCCCTAACTGTTTCTGCCTGCCAGCCTGATCACCCCCTAACCACTCCCCTGCCAGCCTGATCGATGCCTAACTGCTCGCCGGCCAGCCCGATTGCCCCTAACTGTCCTCCCTTGCCAGCCTGGTCACCCCTAACTGCCCTTCCCTTCCAGTCTGGTCACCCCTAACTGTCCTCCTCTGGAGGCCTGGTCGCCCCCAACTGCCCTTCCCTGCTGGCCCAGTAACCCCTAACTGCCCTCCCCTGCTGCCTGGTCCCCCCAACTGCCCTCCCTGCAGGCCTGGTCCCCCCAACTGCCCCCCCCCCGCAGACCTGATCCTCCCCCAACAGCCCTCCCTTGCCAGCCTGGTTGCCCCTAACTGCCTGCCCTGCTGGACTGGTCACCTCCAACTACCCTCCCCTGCAGGTCTGGGTCCCCCCCAACTGCCCTCCTCTGCCAGCCTGGTCACTCCCAACTGCCCTCCTCTTCTTGCCTGGTCATCCCTAACTGCCCACAACTGCCCTCCCCTGCAGGCTATCTTGTGGCAGCCATCTTTGACCACAAGGGGCGGCCATCTTGTTTCTTGGAGTGACAGTCAATTTGCATAGTAATCTTTTATTAGATAGGATGAGCATGCATAAGTGTGTATCTTTGTGCGCACACACACGTACACATGTACCTGCATGTACCCGTGCACACAGAATCTTTCTGAGAAGACACATAAGAACTATTATCCCTGGTTTACATTGGCAATTAGAACTGGATGACCACAGTAGGAACAACATTAACTTTCATATATATATGGTATAGGCCCGGTGTACAAAATCATGCACTCGGGGCGGGGGGGGCCCTCAGCCCAGCCTGAATCCTCTCGCAGTCCAGGAGCCCTCGGGGAATGTCCGACTGCTGGCAGTCAGACATCCTTTGTGCTGCCACAGAGGTGGGAGAGGCTCCTGCCACCACCGCTGCACTCACCAGCCATGAGCCTGGCTTCTGGCTGAGCGGCGCTCCCCCTGTGGAAGTGCACTGACCACCAGGGGACAGTTCCTTCATTGTGTGGGATCGGGCTGAAACTGGCTCTATGACATCCACAGAGGGGTCCCAGATTGCGAAAGGGCGCAGGCCAGGGACCACACTGGTGCACAATCTGGCCTAGGGAGGGACATGGGAGGTTGGCCAGCTGGGGAGGAACTGTGGGAGGGCTCCAGGGCATGTCTAGCCCCTCTTGCTCAGTCCTGATCAGTCAGACCCCAGCAGCAAGCTAACCTACCAGTCGCAGCATCTGCCCCCTGGTGGAAAGTGCATATCATAGTGACTGGTCAACCTGTTGACTGTGTCCGCTGGTGGTCAGTCACATCATAGCAACTGGTCGACCAGGTTGACTATATTCTCCCTGGTGGTCAGTGCACGTTACAGCGAGCAGTTGAGCGGGCTTAGCATATCATTAGCATATTACGCTTTGATTGGTTGAACAGACAACTGGATCACCAGACACTTATCATATTAGGCTTTTATTATATAGGACTAAAGGCCCAGTGCACAAATTCGTGCATGGGTGGGGTCCGGCTGGCCCAGACCCAATTGGGGTGGATTGGGGCTAGGCCTGTTGGAAGGAGGAAACGATGGGAGGTTTGCCGGTGGCCCACCCCAATTGAGGACCAATCAGGGCCGGGCTGGCTGGGGGGAGGGGCCATGGGGGATTGGTTGGCAGGCCCTGCCCCTAATGGGGTGGAGGGAGGCTGATCAGGGGTCAGTGGCCAGGGGAGGAATCATGGGAGGTTGGTCGGACAGTTCCACCCCTGATTGGTGTGTGTGTGTGGGGGTGGAGATCGTGTGCAGGGATGCCTGGGGGGAGGGGCAGCAGGTGGTTGATCAGCTAGCCCAACCACCTATTGGTGTAGGGGCCGATCAGTGGTGGGGCTGGCTGTGGGGAGGGACTGTAGGCAGTGGGATGGCTGGCCCTGCCCCCTAATGGGGTGGGGGGGCCAATCAGGGGTCACTGTCCAGGAGAGGGGTCATGGGAGTTTGGTCGGACAGCCTCACCTCTGATTGGTGTGGGGAGGTTATTATGGGCAGAACTGCCTCGGGGGAGGTGCCACGGGTGGTTGGTGGGCCGGCCCTACCCGTGATTGGGGTGGGGGTGCCGAACTTGGGTGGGGATGGGTGGGGGGAAGGGCTGCAGGAGGTTGGCCAGCCAGCACCACCCCCTCTTGGTATAGGTGAGCAATCAGTGGCAGGGCCTGCTGGGGTGAGGGGCTGAAGGTTGATTTGGGTGATGGTGGCCCATTGGGGGCAGGGCTTTCTGGGGGGAGAGGCTGCAGGAGGTTGGCCTGCTGGCCCCACCCCCTATTGAGGTGGGGGGTGATCAGGGGCAGAGCCAGCCAGGGGAAAGGGCTGCAGGGAGTTGGTCCACCACCCCACCCTCTATTGGGGTAGGAGAGGCTTATTGGGGTCTGGGCCAGCTGCAGGGAGGAGCCACAGGAGGTTGGTCAGCCAGCCCCACCCCCTGATTGTGCCGGTTCTCTGGCCACAGTGAGCATCACAGCAGCTGGTCGTTCTGGTTGTTCCGGTGTTCCAGTTGCTGGCTTTTTATATATATAGATATATATTTGTATTATACAAATATATCATTTTTGTAAGTATAAACTGTTCAAATTATGTGTTGATAAATTATGTATCTCTATTTAAATTATGTATTATAGAAATTATGTACCTACAAACTAACTGTGCATCTTATGTTTATACTAGGCACCCAGTGCACGAGATTCGTGCACTCAGGGCAGGGGGGTCCCTCAGCCCAGCCTGTGCCCTCTTGCAGTCCAGAAGCCATCAGTTGGACATCCTTAGAGCTGCCACGGAGGTGGGAGAGGATCCTGCCACCACGCAGGCTTCTGGCTGAGCGGCACTCCCCCTGTGGGAGCACACTGACCACCAGGGGGCAGCTCGTGCATTGAGCATCTGTCCCCTGGTGGTCAGTGTGTGTCATAGTGACCAATCATTCTGCGGTTTGGTCAATTTGCATATTAACCTTTAATTATATAGGATACTAGGAGCCCGTTGCACTAAGTTTCGTGCAATAGACTTTTCCTTCACCTGGCTGCCGGCACCAGTTTTCCTCTGGCCACCCGCCGATCAGAGCGCCTCCTGCCAGCATGATCGGCCACCCCGAGAGGAACTCCGATCAGGAGGTTCTCCAATCGGGCGGGTGGCCAGAGGAAAACTGCTGCTAGCGGAAAACTGGTGCCAGCAGCCACACAATCAGCCACCCCGAGTTCCGCCACCAGCATCTTCCGCAGCACCGGCCTAAGCAGCGCCGGCTGTTTAAGCCGGCAGGAGGAGCGGGGGGCGGGGACTCGCGAGTCCCCGCCCCCCACTCCTACCGCCAGCCAATCGGCCACCCTGAGTCCCGCCCCCCACGCCTCAGCTGGCCCAATCGTGGGCGTAGCAGAGTGATGGTAATTTGCATATTACCATTTTATTAGGTACTAGCTTTCCCGTTGCAGGAAAAAATCCTGCAATAGGATTTCCTGCTGCACTCTACCCTGCCTCCGTTCCTCCCTTGTTCGCCCGCCTCACCTTCTCCTCCAGCCCGTCTGCGTTTCCCTTCTCCCCCGCCCCGCCTCCGCCCCGCCCTTGTCCCCCGCCCCGCCCTTGTCCCCCGCCTCACCTTCTCCTCCAGCCCGCCCGAGTTTCCCTTCACCCCCGGCCCCGCCTCCACTCCACCTTTATCATCCACCTGGCCTTCTCCTTCAGCCCGCCCGCGTTTCCCTTCACCCCCGGCCCCGCCTCCGCCCCGCCCGCCCCGCCTTCTCTTCCAGCCCGCCCTTGTTTTCCTTCACCCCTGGCTCCGCCTCCGCCCTGCCCTTGTCACCCGCCCCGCCTTCTCCTCCAGCCCACCCGCGTTTCCCTTCACCCGCGGCCCCACCTCCGCCCCGCCCTTCTCCTTCCCCCGGCCCCGCCTCCGCCCCGCCCTTCTCCCCTGGCCCCGCCTCCGCCCCGCCCTTCTCCTTCCCCCCGGCCCCACCTCCGCCCCGCCCTCCCCCCCCCCCTTGCTTGCTTCTTCGAAGCTTTACTCCCTTCTGCAGCTGTTGGCTTCTTTGGACGCTGTCTTGATATGCAAATTAGCCGCCATCTTTGTTGGGGCAATTTGCATACTCATCCTGATTGGTTGGTGGGCGTGGCTTGGCTGGTGGGCGTGGCTTAGGTGTAGCGAAGGTGCGGTCAATTTGCATATTTGTCTATTATTAGATTAGATGATACTAGTATTATGTACCTTATATTATATGTTGTATGTTATATATATGTATAGGTGTGTGAATGAATGCAAATAAGTGTTCATATATATGTGTGCTTTGTATTACAAAGATCAAAAATGGATAATATCTATATATACACTGTATAGCATACATATAGTATATATATAAATATTACATATATAAACACAGATATGCACACAGCATGAGGGAAAGAAAAATCTTTAGGTCTAAAAAAAGGAAAAATATTTAGTCTATGTCAGTGATGGGCAACCTTTTGAGCTTGGTGTGTCAAACTTCGCCAAAAACTGAGCATAACCCCGGTAGTGTGTCACTTTGAGGAAAAAACATTATTTCGCAAATGTTTCATCCTCAGGAACAGCAAATGTTTCATCCTCGGCATGCGGCCACCTTAGCAGCCGCGTGTCATCAGAAATGGCTACGCGTGTCAGTGCTGACACGCGTGTCATAAGGTTCGCCATCACTGGTCTATGTAATCCTAATTCTAATTTAGCTAATAAAAGAAGATAGAAGAGGTTTCAATGTGTGCATATTTATTTTAATAATATGTTGAAACTAGAGCTGAGACTAGAACTTATGTGTCATATTTTTCTTTATAAATAAATTTATATTTTTATTTATATAACTAGAGGCTCTGTGCATGAAATTTGTGCACTGTGTGTGTGTGTGTGTGTGTGTGTGTGTGTGTCCCTTAGCCCAGCCTGCACCCTCTCCAATCTGGGATCCCTCTCACAATCCAGGACTGCTGGCTCCCAAACGCTCACTTGCCTGCCTGCCTGATTGCCCCTAACCACTTCTGCCTGCCAGCCTGATCACCCCCTAACGACCCCCATCTCAGCTTGATAGACGCCTAACTGCTCCCCTGCCGGTATGATTGGCCCTAACTGCCCTCCCTTGCTGGCCCGATTGCCCCTAACTGCCCTCCCCAGCTGGCCTGGTCACTGCTAACTGTCTTCCCCTGAAGGCCTGGTTGCCCCCAACTGCCCTCCCCTGCTGGCCCGGTCACCCCTAACTGCCCTCCCTTGCCAGCCTGGTTGCTCCTAATTGCCCTCCCCTGCCAGCTTGGTTGCCCCCAACTGCCCTCCCCTGCAGGCCTAGTCCCCCTAACTGCCCTCCCCTGATGGCCCAATCACCCCTAACTGCCCTCCCTTGGAAGCCTGATCACCCCCAACTGCCCTCCCCTGCTGGCCTGATTGCCCACAACTGCCCTCCCCTGCTGGCCATCTTGTAGCAGCCATCTTGTGTCCACATGAGGGCGGCCATCTTTGACCACATGAGGGTGGCTATCTTGTGTGTTGGAATGATGGTCAATTTGCATATTACCTCTTTATTAGATAGGATGTGACTTTATATTTTCATTTTATATTCCATTTTGTAAGTTTATTATTTCAAAAATTTTTTCCATTTGCTATTTAAACATTATATTCAATTTATTGCATTGCATCTCATTAAATTTAGTTTTTTAATTCTTATTTCTCATTACTTTTTTTTATGTCCTTTATCTTCTATAAGAGTGAAGTTTTGAGGCATTTTTTCCTTTAGTCTTATTCTGCTTTGCTAAAGTTTTAAAGTTAGCAAGATAACTTTAACTTTGCATTTTTATCACTTTTATCAGTTTTCTTTCCAAGTGTGTTTCCACTCTGGCTGGCTTTTACTGGTACCAATGTGGGTTATTGCATTGAAAATTTGCATGAGAAATATTAGAAATGCTATTTTCTAGTATTCCCTCTGGAAAAATGTTAAAGATAGCACATCCATTTCTATAATATCAATTTACTTACATGGAAATTGCATCAGAGGTTTCATTTGACTTATAAAGTCTAAGGAGCTCTTGAGGAAGCCAAGGATAAGCTATATAAATGTGTGAATGTTACAAATGTTTGTAAAAAGGCTTTGGAATGCCAAACTGAAATCATAAACATTTTACTACTACTGAGGTAATGTTTTTTAGGTTTAAGAAATACACAAGTAATTTTTTTCAGGTTTCAGGAATGTGCACACAGGTGTGGGAGAGTAAAGGTGGCTACAAGTATTTTGCTTTCCCTTCTATTAAAAGGCGAGGCGTACATCCCTCTCCTGCATTCTAGGATGGCCTTAGTCACTTGTTTGGCCATTAGAAGGCTGTGGACTTCCAGGGTTCTGGGGTTTTCAAGGTTAGACAATTAGAGTCTTATAATCTCTCCCCTGGCCTTTGGGGTGTTTGGGAGCGTTAGACCGAAGAGGGAAACCACCACCAACTAAGAAGCCTGACTACTCAGAGACCACTACACTGTGAGGAAACCTGTGCTGTGAAGAGGCTCACGCTGGATCAGTGAAGAGGCCACACGGAGACAGAGGGTGTGGCCAGCCAGGTGTTCCAGAGGTCCAGTTTGGTCAGCAGACTGTGAGTGGGAAATCCATACTGAGCATGTAATCCCTAGAAGATGTGAAGTTGAAAGGTAATAGGAACCCATCTGTTAGCCAGAACTGAGGCCCTATACAAATGTCCACAAAAATGTAGTGCAGAAGAAAACTGCCAGTGCCTTTTTTTAGAAGACATGCAGCAATTTGAGACACCATGGAAAATTGTCTCCCAACACTGGCACAGTGGAACCTTGGTTCTCAAATTTAATCCATTCTGGGAGGCTATTTGAGAAGTGATTTGTTCAAAAACTGAATAATTTTTTCCATTAGACATAATATAAACTGAATTAATTCATTTCAGACCCCCAAATGCTTCACTATTTTAACCTTTCCTATATAAAATACAAGTCTAATGTACTGTTTAAGCTATAAACAAACACTTCTTAAATTTATTGAACCTCCCTACCCCACCACCCATTAGCCTTAAACTAATCACTTTCAGCAAGCATCCCAGGAGAGTCTTTCAGGAGGTCACCTTGCAGTTTTTCACATGTCCTTGCCTCCTAAATGCTGTCACTGGCTAACTGCTTTTCATTTATCCAAATCGAAGTTTTTCTTACTCTTCAATTGCCTATGATTATTTTTTCTTTCACACCATCAGAAACATTAGTATTCTTGATGGAATCTTGATGTTTTAAAATTGTGCTAATAATCTATTTTGCCAGCAACAAAAGCAAAATATTTATATTCACAGCACACTTTCCTGAGATGTTAAGATGAGGTTTAGTGGTAAACTGACTCATATTGGTGCATTTTCTCCTTTGTTTGTGGCTTGAGAAATGATTTTTGTCAGCATGAAAGGGTTTTCAAGTCAGAACTGAAGTTGGTTCAACGACTGAGACATGTTTGTCCATGAACAACTTGGTTGCAAACTGAATTGTTCGAGATGGAAGACTCTCAGGAACCCAGGTTTGACTGTATTTAGTACTTATTTTACACATGTAATTGAAAAGGAGATGGTGAAATAAATGAATATTTAGTCATTAAATTTTATTGGACAGAAAGCCAATAGTTATTCACCCATAGTGTCAAATATAATTTTTATAAAACTGTAAAGTGATTAAAACTGTCATTTTCTGATAAATCATATGAGTTTTTCTATAGTGTATGCAAAGAGAGGTTTATCATAGAAAATTATTCAATTTTATCTCTAAATAACATAACTGCATGAAAGGAGTGGAAGAGTAATAAAATTTAAGCAGTGTTAAAAAGTTATTATTTATTTTAAAAATTCATTCATGGCATGAATAGGTACATGTCCCAGGTTGCTCAGAATCTAATTAAGTCATCAGTTCAGGACAAGAATTCTTAGAAAAAAGTGCAGGAATCTGGCTATTAGCAAAAAATCCTTTATCAGATGTCACTATTGAATGTTTCATATTAATGGCATTCAATGTGGAAGAATAATATCAACTGAGTATTGTATAAGAATTATTTTATTTTATGTAGTTGAATTAAGTTACTGTTAAGCAGAATATGACACAATTTTTCATAAATGTGATAGAGAGTTATTGAATACTTTTTGCTGTCTGTCCTTTTGGAAACCAAGAAACAAGATAATTTTTTTGGTATTTGGTTAAGTGATTAATTTATGAGCTGTGATATCGACTAGAAAGACTCAGTGCAATCAGACAGCAGGGGAAGGTACTTGTGGAGCAACCTTAGTTGTAAGTTCTAAAGCAAGGCGTTCCTTCTCAAAGTGCAAGTATTTGCATCTGAATGCACCTCTACACAGGGCCTTCCATTCTGAGAACTGGTGGAAAATATATGCCTGGGTTTTTGTTCAGTTTGGATGAAGGTTCTGAATATAGTCAATACTATCAACTCATGGACACTGATTATATGTCTTTTTAGAGTACCTTGTGAAGAAATGTACAGTACTAAAGTTTACTGGCTTTGAAGAGGAAAGATTCTCACATAATTTCTGAACTGAAAATAGATTTTTAAAAATCATGATTCTATCTTCTGACATACTAGTGGTTCTCAGTGATATATTCAGAATCATAGAGAATATGAATTTACTTTTTCAGTTTGTATTGTTAAATATAACCGGATTTTAAAGATAGTGCTTAAGACTGTATTATAATCCACTAGAGGCCCGAAGCACGAAATTCGTGCAAGGGGTTTGGCCCCCGCCACAGAAGTGGCTGCCTCTGCCTTGGCCCCCACCCGCCTGAGCAGCTGCCTCTGCTGTAGCCACCTCTGCCTTGGCCCCTGCTGCTGTAGCTTCATCAGGAAGGTCATCCGGAAGGACATCTGGTCTAATTAGCATATTACGCTTTTATTATTATAGATTGGTATATTGCACTATCCTTTTAAATATGTGCAATACAGTTTCTGAAGAGCAAGGAATATATTTGTGGATTGGGGTTTGACTCTTATTAATCATTTTCTTTGCCATAAAGAAAACATAGGTGCTATATTTATGGATGCTTGTTCCAGAGAACTTTTTAGGAATTTGAACCCAAAAGCAAGGGAAGTGAAAGCAAAAATAAATGAATCAGAATACATCAAACTATAAATTTTTGCAAAGCAAATGACCCTGACAACAAAACAAAAATGCAACCCACCTAATGGGAGATGATATTTGCAAAAAACGGTTCCAACAAGGGGGTCATATCCAAAATACATAAAGAACTTATACAATGCAAAACACACAATCAAATTTAAAAAAGGGGCACTGGCAATGTAGTTCAGTTGGTCAGAGCATCTTCCAGGATATAGCAAGGTTGCAGAATTGATCCCTGCTCAGAGCACATAGAGGAATCAACCACTGACTGCATAAATAAGTGGAACAACAAATTGATGGTTATCTCCCTCTCTCTCATATCAATAAATATTTTTTTAAATTATAAAAAATGGGCAGATAGGCCTTAACAGACACCTCTCCAAGAAGACATGCAAATGGCCAACAGATACACTAAAAGATGTTTAACTTCACTAGCTTTTAGGGAACTGCAAAACAAAACTACAATGAGATACCATCTCACACCTGTTAGAATGACTGTGACTAACAAAACAGGTAATAACAAGTGTCAGAGAGGTTTTGGAGAAAAAGGAACCCTCATTCACTGCTGGTGGGAATGTCAAATGGTACAGCCACTAAAAGAGTGTGGTGGCTTCTCAAAAAAAATGTAACAATAGTGTTAAGATGACTAGACATATAGACCAATGGAACAGAACAGAGAACCCAGAAATCAACCCAAGCAATTATGTTTAATTAATATTTGACAAAGGAGGCAAGAGCATACAATGGAGCCAAGACAGTCTCTTCAATAAATGGTGTTGGGAAAACTGGACAGATATGTGCAAAAATATGAAACTAGACCACCAACTTACACCATTCACAAAAATAAACTCAAAACATATAAAGGACTTAAACATAAGATGGTAAACCATAAAAATATTAGAAGAATCCATAAGCAGCAAAATATCAGACATATCCAGTAGCAATATCTTCACCAACACAGTTCCTAGGACAATGGAAACTAAGGAGAAAATAAACAAATGGGACTACATCAAAATAAAAAGCTTCTGCACAGCAAAAGAAACCATCAAAAAAAACAACAACAACAAGAAAGCCCACTGCATGGGAGAACTTATCTGCCAATGTTATCTCTGATAAGGGTTTAATCACCAAAATTTACAGGGAACTCATCCAACTTAACAAAAGGAAGATAATACAATAAAAAATGGGCGAAGGACCTAAAAAGACACTTTTCCAAAGAGGACATACACAAGGCCATGAAACATATGAAAATATGCTCAAAGTCACTAATCATCCAAGAGATGCAAATCAAAACAAAAATGACGTATCATCTCACACCTGTCAGAATGGCTATCATCAACAAATCAACAAATGACAAGTGCTGGCAATGATGTGGAGAAAAAGGAACCATTCTGCACTGCTGGTGGGAATGCAGACTGTTGTAGCCACTGTGGACAACAGTAAGGAGCTTCCTCAAAAATTAAAAAGTGGAACTCCCATTTGACTCAGTAATCCCACTTCTAGGAATATATCCTAAGAAATAAGAAAAGATATATGCACCCCTGTGTTCATAGCAGCACAATTTGCAATTGCTAAGATTTGGAAACTACTTAAGTACCCATCAGCAGATGAGAGGATTAAAAAATGGTGGTACATCTACACAATGGAATACTGTGCTGTGGTAAAAAAGAAGGAATTCTTACCACTTGCAGCAGCATGGATAAAACTGGAGAGCATTATGCTAAGCAAAATAAGCCAGTTGGAGAAAGATATATATCACATGATCTCACTCATTTGTGGAATATAATGAACAACATAAACTGATGATCAAAAATAGATCTAGAGACATAGAAGCATCAAACAGACCATCCAACCTCAGAGGGAAGGCAGAGAGCGTGGGGGTGGTTTAAAAGAGCATCCAAAAAACTTATATGCATGCATATAAGCATAACCCATGGACACAGACAGTAGTGGGGTGAGGGCATGTACTGGGGAGTGGGAGTGGGAGTGGCCAAGGAGAAGTCAATGGGGAGAAAAGGAGACATGTGTAATACTTTAAACAATAAAGAATTTAAATTAAAAAAAGAAAGAATAGAGTTAACAGATGACCCAGAAATCTCTCTCCTGGATATCTACTCAAAAAACTAAAAAAAAAAAAAAAAAAAAAAAAAAAAAAAAAAAAAAAAAAAATTATTTGCAAAGATAAATGCACCCTATGTTCATTGCAGCACTTTTTATGGTGGTCATGACACAGAGACAATCAAAATGCTGTTCGATTGAGGACTGGATAATAAAGTGGCATATATCCACATGGAATACTGCTCAGCCCTAAGAAAGGATGAAATACTGTCATTTGCAACATGGATGAATCTTGAGAATATTATACTAAGCAAAATAAGTCAGTCAGAAAAAGGCAAGAACCATATAATTTCACTAATATGTTGGATAAAAAACTATAACTCATAGACACAGACAACTGTATGGTAGTTACCAGAGGAAAGGACATGGGGGTATTAAAGGGTAAAGGGGGCTCAATATATGGTCATAGAAGATGATTTGACTTTGGGTGGTGGGAACACAATGCAATATACAGACCATGTAGTGTAGAAATGTACACTTGAAACCCATAATGGTCCTATTAACCAATGTCACCTCAATTAAAAAATACAAAGGCAATTCTAAAATACACTGGAAAACTCACAAAGTTTTTTTCCCATATTTGAAAAACAATAAAAAATAATACTTGCCTTTTAATAAGTGCTTTTTAAAGAATCTAGAATTTTACTCTTATGGAAATGACTCTCCTGAAATTGTTTTGTTACCTAAAGAAGAAAGATTTGTGTCTTTGGTCTGTCTACAAAAAGAAACATTACAATTTAATAATTTTACTCAGAGTAGGAACCACAAACATATATTGAATTACAACTATAAGCAAAGAACTATGTTTCATTCTGTTAGGATATGAAATGAAATCAAAGTTTCCCCTTTCTATAAATGGCTATTCAGGTGTCTAGCAGCCATTGTTTTATTTTTTCATATTGAAAAATAGATGTTACTATTTAACAATTGCTGGAACAAATTATTCAAGTTTTTAAAATACAGAAAAACTCATAATTTATAAAGACATAGATTTATTTAAGGTAATATTGGCTTTCTCTTGTCAGTAATTAATAACAAAGTGATGGATGGATGATTTTACACATATCTTCATTTCACAAAGGCAATTATCTTAATGACCTTAAATAAATGGAATAATAATTACTGTTAAAATTATTAAAATATTCTCTTATGATTAGATTTTATAGCATCATAAATATTGAATCAGAAATTATACTTATAACAATAATTTTCTTTTTCTCAATAAGTCAGTGATGTTGTCATTAAACTCTTGACATTAATAAATAAATGTAATAATCTTCAAAGAAAAAAAGTATAGTATAAATTACACAGCCCTCAGTGTTGTACTCTAGAGACATACTATGTTTTTGAATACTGTACATTTCTCCCTAGATCCAGTCTTCACACAAGGTAGTCAAGAAAATCATATCACTCCTCTGCTTCAAATTCTTTGATGGATTCCCCTGCAACTAATAATGAAATCTATACTTCTTTATTTTTGTTTTGTACTTATCTTTACCTGAAATTAACTAATTTGTTTGTTTACTTGGTTTCCCACTAGGATATAAATTTTATGAGAACAAACATCATTTCTGCCTCATCCCCACTTCTATTTCCAAAATCTAGGAAGAGTAGATAGGTTCTTAATTCATAATATATATTAGTAAGTGGAAATCAATCAAGATCTATTATTTTTCTTCAGTCTAGAGCTTAAGAAAAGACATATCACCATAGTGACTATTTTGATTGTGAATTAATTAGATGAATGAAGCCATTAGTTTTATTCACTTTTTTTTATTGTCTAAAGTTTTACATATGTCTCCTCTGACACCCCGCCCCCAGCCATTCCCACCCCGAGCAAACCCCCACCGCCCCAGTGTCTGTGTCCATTGGTTATTGTAATATGCATGCATACAAATCCTTTGGTTGCTCTCTAATCCCCCACCCCTACCATTTGTCTCTGGATCTATTCTTGTTCATCAAATTATGTTGATCATTATATCCCACATATGAGTGAGATCATGTGATATTTATATTTCTCTGACTGGCTAATTTCGCTTAGCATAATGCTCTCCAGTTCCATCCACACTGTTGCAAATTATAAAAGTTCCTTCTTTTTTATAACATCACTAAAGGCCCGGTGCATGAAATTCATGCACAGGGGGGGAGGGTTGTCCCTCAGCCCAGCCTGCACCCTCTCCAATCTGGAACCCCTCAAGGGATGTCCAACTGACCGTTTAGGCTGGATCCTGGTGGGATTGGGCCTAAACGGGCAGTCGAACATCCCTCTCACAATCCAGGACTGCTAGCTCCCAACTGCTCGCCTGCCTGCCTTCCTAGATGCCCCTAACTGCTTCTACCTGCCAGCCTGATCACCCCCTAACCACTCCCCTGCCAGCCTAATTGATGCCTAACTGCTCCCCTGCCAGCCTGTTTGTCCCTAACTGCCCTCCCCTGCAGGCCTGGTCACCTCTAACTGCCCTCCCCTGCAGTCCTGGGTCCCCCTGAACTGCCCTTCCCTACAGGCCTGGTCCCTCCCAACTGCCCTCCCCTGCTGGCCATCTTGTGGCAGCCATCTTGTGTCCACATGGGGGCAGCCATCTTTGACCACATGGGGGAAGCCATCTTGTGTGTTGGAGTGATGGTCAATCTGTATATTACTCTTTTATTGGATAGGATAGAGGCCTGGTGCATGGGTGGGGGCAGCCTGGTTTGCCCTGAAGGATGTCCCAGATCAGGGTGGGGTTCCCTTGGGGCATGGGGCAGCCTGGGCCAGGGGCCTGTGGTGGTTTGCAGGCCAGCCACACCCCCTAGCAACCCAAGTGGAGGCCCTGGTATCTGGGGTTTATTTATCTTTTACAATTAAAACTTTGTAGCCTGGAGCAGAGCCAAGCCTTCTGCTTGCTCTGTGGCGGCAGCCATTTCTTTTGGGATTTATATATCTTCTATCATTGAAACTTCGTAGCCTTAAGCGGAGGCCTGGGCCAGCCAGGGTGTGCAGAAAGCTTGGCTTCCTCCATTGCCAGGGAAACCCAAGCCTCCCTCCTGCTCTCTGTGGCCATAGCCATCTTGGTTGGGTTTATTTGCATATCCGCTCCTGATTGGTCGGTGGGTGTGGCTGGTGGGCGTGGCTAGTGGGTGTATATTACTCTTTTATTAGATAGGATAGTATTCCACTGTGTAGATGTACCACAGTTTTTTAATCCACTCATCTGCTAATGGGTATTTAGGCTGTTTCCAAATATTAGCTATTGTAAATTGTGCTGCTATGAACATAGGGGTGCATATATCCTTTCTGATTGGTGTTTCTGGTTTCTTGAGATATATTCCTAGAAGTGGGATCACTGGGTCAAATGGGAGATCCAGTTTTAACTTTTTGAGGAAACTCCACACTGTCTTCTACAGTGGCTGCACCAATCTGCATTCCCACCAGCAGTGCACAAGAGTTTCTTTTTCTCCACAGTAGGAGAGCCTAAGGGAACTTTGGGACAACACGAAGTGAAACAAAATTTGCATAATAGGGGTGCAAGGAGGAGAGGAAACTGAGCAAGGAATAAAAAACCTGTTTGAAAAAATATTGAAAGAAAACTTCCCTGATATCAGGTAGAAGAAAAAACTCACACAAGTTCAAGAAGCACACAGAGTCCCAAACAATATGAACCCAAAAAGACTGACACCAACATACATTATAGTTAAATTGGCAAACACCACCAACAAAGTAAGAATCTTAAAGGCTATCAGAGAGAGACAGAAAGTTACCTACAAAGAATCTCCCAACAGACTATCAACTGGTTTCTCAACAGAAATACATCAGGCAAGAAGGGAATGGAAATAAATATACAAAGTCATGCAAAGGAACGATCTGAATCCAAGAATACTGTACCCAGTAAGGCTATCAATCAAAATTGAGGGTGAAATCAGGAGCTTCACAGACAAAAAGGGACTAAGGGAGTTTATTACCACCAAACCAGCAATGCATGAAATGCTAAAGGGTCTGCTGTAAAAAGAAGAAATAGGAAGGGAAGAAGGAACACAAGCATAAAGAATAAAAATGGCAACAAACAAGTATCTATAAATAATAACTTTAAATGTAAATGGATTAAATGCCCCAATGAAAAGACATAGGGTAGCTGAGTGGATAAGAAAACATGACCTATATATCTGCTGTTTACAGGAGACCCACCTCAGAACAAAGGACTCACACAGACTGATGGTGAAGGGATGGAAAAAGGTTTTTCAGGCGAATGGAAATGAAAAAAAAAAAAAAAAAAAGCTGGGGTAGCAATACTTATATCTGACAAATTAGACCTCAAAGTGAAGGCCATAACAAGAGATAAGGGAGGCCACTTCATAATACTAAAGGAAGCAATTCAATAAGAAGATATAACTCTGGTAAACATATATGCATCCAATACAGGAGCACTCAAATACATAAAAAAAAAAAAAAAAAACTTCTGGAGGATATCAAGGGAGAGATTGACAGCAATACAGTCATAGCAGGGGACTTTAATACACATGGGTCATTTTCAAAGATAGAATAGAGGGATCATATCTCAACATAATAAAATCCTTATGTAACAAACCTATAGCCAACATCATACTCAATGGGCAAAAACTAAACTCATTTCTCCTAAGAATAGGAATAAGACAGGGATGCCCACTTTCACCACTCCTGTTTGATATAGTACTGAAAGTGCTAGCCATAGCAATCAGACAAGAAGAAGAAATAAAAGGCATCCAAATTGGAAAAGAAGAAGTAAAACTGTTCTTATTCACAGATGACCTGATACTATACATAGAAAACCCCAAAGACTCCATCAAAAAACTACTAGACCTAATAATGAATTTGGCAATGTAGCAGGATAAAAGAAGGTAAAAGCAAGTGAGAAAAAGAAAAAAAATAGTTTCTTAAGTAAAAGATAAAAAATAAAAATGTGCAGTAGTGAAGGTCATTCACTTGCTCTACTGTTCTGCTTGCCAAGTCTGTTTCCTGTCAGGTAGTCATCACAGTATTGAAGTTCCCTTTGATCCACCACTCCTCTGTGTCATAAGCCACAATCCTATTTTCAAGCAGGCGGGATCTCTCTGCTCCCTTTATTACTCAGCCTGCCTTTAGTTGTATTTACACAAGAGTCAATTTCTGATACAACCCCTGGGTGGCAGTGTTTCTGTATTAATATCTGGGGCTAAAAGGCCCCTCCACCCCGTGTTTAGATTTTTCTTTCCCTTTTGCACTTAATACTAGGTTGGAGGAACGGACTGCCCCAGAGCAGGTTTCCTGTTCATCTCTCCCCACTCTGATCCCCAGTTTCCACAAAAACAACTTTCCCCTGCAGTCTCTGTGAGTGTTTTTAATTGAAAGATCCTACGTACTGGACTTAGCAAGTAAAAGCAAGGAGTTAAAAAGGAAAAAAGGTAAAGGAAGTACACCGACTTGTGTCTTTTCCCCCTAGCACTGTGAAGTCGGTATATAAATTCAGGCTGCCTTTCTGGGACCAGCCCAGCAGTGGGCTGATATCTAGAGTCCCCTTCTGCCAGCAGCCCTGTGGACCCCCTTCCACATTCGAAGGCTACACTGACCCCAATGGCCACGGATTTTGTGGAGTGCAGTCTTCTGAGACTCTAATCCCAATTGCGTGAGTTTCTCCCTCCATCCTGAATCCCAGATCTCTCCTTTCTCTAGGAGATATCTGACCTTTCCATTTATGGATTGCCTCACCAGCTGTGTTTAATTTGCCAATTCCTAGTGGGTATTGTTCATTTCAGCTGTTCCTTCTATGTGCTCTGTGAGAAGGCGCAGGGCCCATCCGAATATTCGGCGCTGCTTTGTCTCCCCCTGGACAGACTTTTCAGGCACCCATAGTCGGGGAGGCTGGAGTCCCGGTGTTTGTGGGTTCTCAGCTGAGGTAGCTGATTCCTGGGCATTATGGTTGTAGGGTCCTGGGAGGTATCTGAGGTCTCCCTGATAGAAGGTAAGTCTGGGCTTCTGATCACAGCCAGTCTTCCCTTCAACATGGCATGGTCTCTGCAGCAGAGCCGGCCACTCTGGGAGAGATTTCAGCAGCAGTGGAGGCTGCCCGGCCAGGGGAGTCTCATCCGCCAGTCCCCAACAGTCCTGTGGGATATAGCTGTCCCTCAGTCACAAATACAGACACTCCCACATGTCCACCCACTCTCCTTTTGTTCACTCACACACTATCTTGCAGCCTGCCATCCCATCGGCCGCCATCTTGGATCTCTAGTTTATTCACTTTTTTTTTCAGATTTTTAAAATTTTTTCAGTTTTATTCACTTTTAATGTGATTTTTATTCACTTCTTTTGTCAATTCAATAAAAGTAGTCAATTAGTTGCATGTGTTTTCTTAAGATGTTGTTAAAGAAAACACAAAGAAATAAAAAAATTAAATCAATTCAGCTATTTCCAACCTCCATTTCCAAAGCTACACCATTCTGAAAAAGGGAAAGTGAAGTCTTTCAGGCATGTTGCACATAAACATGAACACACCCTTTGGGCTGCCCTGTGGCCTGTGCTGTTGTTCATTCTTGCTGTGGCTCCCACATTGCATTGCCGAGCTTCCTGCCAGTGCTGAAGCTGCCCTCTCTGTCACTGCTGCTACCAGATCACTTGTTGCCAGCACTGCAGGCACAGACTGGTGTCTTCCAATTCACAGTACATGTCCATGCATCACTGCCATGTCCTCTAGAACCCTTTGTGGGCCAGAGCATGCAGCTTTCTCCACAGAGAATGGAAGAAAGCCCTCTACTCCTCCTTGGGGTGTTGTTCTGTTAACTAAGACATTGTTCTAAGCCAAGAGTGCTTGTTGTTGGGTCTCCTTCCTTTCACCTTCACCAAGACAGTCCTATCTACCCCAGACCTCTGATGTCAGTAGTTTTTTAAGGGCAACAGGACAATTATGAACCTGGGATAGCACTGCTTGGTTTACAGTCAAGATTCCTGCTGTATATAAATGGCTTATTTAGTTAAAACTGAAGTATTTGGTATTTTGGATTCACTGAAATTCACTTAAACAGATTTGTTATATGGCAATATTTATAAATCACGTTTATTTAGACAAAGGCCCTGCCCTTAGACCTGTTTGGAAACAAACATTCAATCAGTGAATAAATTAGTAAAGTAATTGACTTGTTTTTAATACCATAAAGGAAATATACAGAGTATATCCTAGTTTCATTCTGCTTTAAATTGGATCTTATTTAAGGCTGAGAATAAGGAAGCTTTTTTGTAGAATAAAGGTACCTTGGACTGTCTCTGCAGGCTGCTAGTCACAAGAACTTAACCTAACTTCACTTCACTCCTAGGAATACAGTAAGCATTTTTATAAATCACAAGGCTGTTTTGAGATTTATAATTAAGAGTTTTAAAATTTTCACATTTTTAAAGAACAATGCAAATTATCATTATCTTTTAGACCAGAACTTACAGAGTATAATTTTATAGGCATATTACAATAAATTCAAATAGATTTCTTAGAGTGGTGAGTATTCTGAGGTTGAGAAGGGATCAATGGAAAAGAGTGCCATTACTGATTAAGGTTATCTGAGCCTGATCAGGAACAGCAAGGAGGAGAGGTCCCGGCAGTCCTGGCAGCATGAGGAGAATAGTGTATGCTATTCACAGACAAAACCGATTTCCTGCCATCAGAGAGCGTACAGTCTGCTATTGCTGATTGGAAATGCATGACATGTGTCCTAAGTCACTTTGGGGAATATCTGTGTGACATAAAAAGATATAGGAGTAAACCTGGCCCATTAGTAAAGAAAATCATTGAAGTATTTTAAAGTTTCTAAATAATTAGTTCCTTGCCATGTAATTCAGTCCAAGTCATGGATCAATCCAAATTCAGATAGTTTCCCAAAGTTTATAAATAGAAATATTCCACCTATCCAGTCTCAGCAGGATCTTCCTATCTTGTGCCAATCTTCATAGCAAAAACAAACAAACAAACACAAAAGAGTACAAAGAAAAATATTGATATTTTTCTCTACAAGAAATTTACTTGATATTGATATTCAAATTTAGTCCTAACCACCTCATTAGTGCCCAACTGTGCAACCCTCAGTAACCTGCATTTTGTGTATCATTGGGAAAACAGACACATCTCATTCTTCCAAATGTTTCTCTTTTCTACTCCAGAGCAATAATTCTCAAGTGGAGGAACAGGAATGTGCACCCTAGGGACATTAGACAAAGTCAGGAGATATTTTGGATTGTAGTAACTGGGAAAGGTGAGATGGTGGGTGCTACTGGGACCTAGTGGATAGACACAGGGATACTGTTAAGCATTTTATAATGAAGGACAACCCCTCAAAACCAAAAATTAGCCCTAGCTCAGTGGATAGAGTGTTGGCCTGAGGTCGGAAGGGTCACTAGTTCGATTCTAGTCAAGGGCATATGCCAGATTGCACGCTCAATCCCCAGTAGGGGGTGTGCAGGAGGCAGCTGATCAATGACTCTCTCATTGAAAGGGAATTAATTAGATGAAATATTTTAATATTGCTATTTGCCCTTTCTCTATAATAAAAGTGTGAGAGATAAAAGGAAATGAGTACAATGTATATGAAAATAATACATAAATTTATTAATAAGTAAACAATAACAAAATGATATAACAATAACAAACTCGTAATATAAAAACAACATTGATGCAAATAATGATTGATAAAGTGATTAAACTTATTCTAATATCTTCCTGTATACCACATTAAGAGTAAAAACACTTTCAGAGTGCTTGACTAATTTCCCTTGAGATAAAGTATTTACAGCTTTAACTTTAACGTAACATGCTCTTTGAACTCAAGAGAAAGCAACAGCCGTAACTGGTTTGGCTCAGTGGATAGAGCATCGCCCTGTGGACTGAAAGATTCCAGATTCGATTTTGGTCAAGGGCATGTACCTTGGTTGCGGGCACATCCCCCGTAGGAGGTGTGCAGGAGGCAGCTGATCGATATTTCTCTCTCATCGATGTTCCTAACTATCTATCCCTCTCCCTTCTTCTCTGTTAAAAAAATCAATAAAATATTTTTTAAAAATGCTTTAAAAAAAAGCGAGAGAGAAAGCAACATATAACTGACCATGTCCAAAAATGGGTTCAGGTAGGAATATCCCTACTCTGTCTAGAGTTTGTCCTTGTGATTTATTAATAGTCATCACAAATGCTGGCATAACAGGAAAATATCTTCGAATTAATTTAAATGGGTGGCCAGTGTCAGATGGGGACAAATCAATTCTTGGAATCAGAACAATCTCTCCCTCTGCAGATCCTGTTAATATTTCAGCTTTGATAATGTTAGGTTGCAATCTTTTGATAATAAATCTGGTACCATTACAAAGACCCCATTTACTGTTAAGATTTCTCAATAGCATGATGATTGCACCCACTTTCAATTTTAATTTATGACACGGCATTCCAGAAGGAGTAATACTATTAAGAAATTCAATAGGAAAATTTTCCTTTTCAGCATCATCTGTTGAGTCAATGGAATCACCACTCAAATAGGCGTGAAAATCTCCATCAAGTATATCCAAAATTTCTTCATTTAATTTTTGAACGTGCTCATTTTTTGAACAAAGAATTGCATGTTTAGATATATTTTTAATATTATCTATAGATATACTATTTCCAAAGATGGCTTAAATAATAGATCCATTAAAAATCATTTCATGGGGAATTTCAATAATATCCATTCCTAAATGAAAACTGCTATCAAGTTTGCCATCTCCAAGTTTTACTAACCATTCACTATAAGCAGAATCCTCTGATCTCATATTTGTTTTAAGAGACAACTGTCTGAAACATCCCCAAACACTACAGTACTTTAAAACTTATTTGTACTATGGCCAATCGTATAGCATGGCAACACAAAAATCCCCTCTGAAAAGAACTTTCCCACCAAATGCAACATTCAAATTAGCGCCAGCGAGAGCTTTATATGTAAGGCACCTGTGCGAGTCAAAGTTTATTTTTATATTTCCAGTGTGTCATATGTACCAGTTGGTCAGACGGATGGACAAATGTCAGTCACTTAGCCTTTTATCTATACAGATTATAAGTCATGATTTTAACTTTTTAAAAAATTATCCTTTAATATCTCCAAAGCACAATGAGTAAGAATCTTAAGGTTTATGTGGCTTCTATTTGGTTTCTAGGACAAAGTTCTTTCCTTTACCCACCACTCACTTCTCTCCTTTTACTCTTGAATGTTAATTCCAACATAATTTTTGTAACACCTCTTGAAAAGGATCCCACCAAGTTTTTGATAGTCCACATGATAAAACTTACAGAAAAATACAGCATGAGACTTTCATTCTCTCACTAAGTTCTTCATATAACTGTAATTCCTCAGCCTCTAAAGAATGAAAAAGGAGAATAAAAGTGCCTTCTCTCATTCCAAGGCCTTTCTCAGTCAGGCAACCACAAAAAGAAAGAATGAGCCTACAATTCATGCCATGTAATCTCTATCAGGCATAATTCAAATCCCATCATGCAAAGTCTGGGATAATTAAAATGTATAAGAGAACAGTGGTGACCTGGGGGAGAACTTATGAAACCTTGTCTCCTGCTTTTGCTGAACATTCTTTTCGTTATGCTAGACTCCAAGTCCCTATCGGGGACCTGGTCAGATGGCTGTGGGTGCTAACCCACGCCACCTGGATCCGTGATCGTGGACCTGGGCAGCCTGCTGCAGGCATTAACCCACGCTGCCTGCCCTGGTCCATGATCCCTGATAGGGGCTTTGAGTCAGCTGCCACTGGCGATGGCTGACTTGAAGCCCTTATCCCGGACCTGGTCAGGCGGCTGCGGGCGCTAACCCACACCGCCTGCCCTGGTCCGAGATCGGTGATGGACCTGGGCAGGCAGCTGCCCTGGTCCGTGATCCCTGATCGTGGACCTGGGCAGGCGGCTGCAGGCCTTAACCCACACCGCCTGCCCTGGTCGGAGATCGGTGATGGCGGACCTGGCCAGCCGGCTGCGAGCATTAACCCACGCTGCCTGCCCTGGTCCGCGATCGGTCATGGCGGACCGGGGCAGCCGGCTGCGGGCTTCAACCCACGCCGCCTGGCCGGGTCTGCGATCGGTCATGGCGGACCTGTGCAGGCGGCTGCCCCATCCGCGATCGGTCATGGCGGACCGGGGCAGCCAGCTGCGGGCTTCAACCCACGCCGCCTGGCCGGGTCCGCGATCGGTGATGGCGGACCTGTGCAGGCGGCTGCCCCGGTCTGCGATCGGTCATGGCGGACCTGTGCAGGCGGCTGCCCGGGTCTGCGATCGGTCATGGCGGACCTGTGCAGGCGGCTGCGGGCTTCAACCCACGCCGCCTGCCCTGGTCTGCGATCGGTCATGGCGGACCTGGGCAGGCTGCTGCGGGCTTCAACCCACGCCGCCTGCCCGGGTCCTCGATCGGTGACGGCGGACAGGGGCAGCCGGCTGCGGGCTTCAACCCACGCCGCCTGCCCCGGTCTGCGATCGGTCATGGCGGACCTGTGCAGGCGGCTGCCCTGGTTTGTGATCGGTCATGGCGGACCTGTGCAGGCGGCTGCGGGCTTCAACCCACGCCGCCTGCCCCGGTCTGCGATCGGTCATGGCGGACCTGTGCAGGCGGCTGCCCGGGTCTGCGATCGGTCATGGCGGACCTGTGCAGGCGGCTGCCCGGGTCTGCGATCGGTCATGGCGGACCTGTGCAGGCGGCTGCCCCGGTCTGCGATCGGTCATGGCGGACCTGTGCAGGCGGCTGCGGGCTTCAACCCATGCTGCCTGCCCCGGTCTGCGATCGGTCATGGCGGACCTGGGCAGGCAGTTGCCCCGGTCTGCGATCGGTCATGGCGGACTGGGGCAGCCGGCTGCGGCTTCAACCCACGCAGCCTGCCCCGGTCTGCGATCGGTCATGGCGGACTGGGGCAGCCGGCTGCGGCTTCAACCCACGCCGCCTTCCCCGGTCTGCGATTGGTGATGGCAGACCTGGTCAGCCGGCTGCCAGCGCTAACCGCCTGCCCCAGTCCACCATCATGGCTTGGATCTCACTGGCATGGGTGCTCCCCTCTCCCCCCCGCCATCTTTGCTGGTTTAATGTATATTTGCTTCTGATGGGCTGGTGGGCGTGGCTGGTGGGCGTGGCGTAGGTGCGGTCAATTTGCATATTACTGTTTTATTAGATAAGATGTTTCTATCTCTCTCTCCCTCTCCCTTCCTCTCTGAAATCAATAAAAATGTATTAAAATCAAAAATTATTCAGCCCAAATGCCAATGATACCAAGGTTGAGAAATCATACTCTACAAAAAAAATTTGCCTGAAAGCAAAATTCCAAAGCTATTATTGGAGAATGGAAAAGAAAGAAATGTATGCATATGTATGGCCACATACAACCATTCTTGCTTTAAGAATATTAGAAGAAGTGTGGTAAAAAATAAGGTCATTTAATAATAATATCCAAATGTACATTGATATCTGAGTAAGTTGAATATCAGACCTCCATAGACTTGACTATGATTCCTCTAATAAATGCAAAGCACATGACACATATAATAAGTAGTCATTTTTCTTCCACAATATCCATCAATAGTCTTAATTCTGCTATCTGTTTAGATGATAGAGAACCCAAGTATATTTTAATTTATAATAACTTGATCTTTGCCTTTCCTCAAATTATATATAGTTATCACATTGGAAATAATTTGCAAGCTCAACCTCAGTGACCTTTCTTTTTTTTACATAGCTAGAAAGAAAATAATACAAACTTATATGAAAATTATTCCATTTAAATTCTATGTGTCATTCACTGTGACATTAGTTCAAAAATGATTGTATAACATCTCTTTCTCTAAGTAAGCATAATAACCTAATACTCTTGTCACTGAGAAGCAAAATAAATATGACAATATTAAGGATTATAAGACTTTATTCAATTAATACATACAGCTGCATAAAGGTTAAAAAACAATGGAAATGTTTATTTTGTGATTAATGTCTTTAGTTTAGTCACATTTATTTGAAATAAATGAGTTCAGGATAAGAATTAATTTATATTCCTTCTTACTTTATTTTTCTTTTTCAGTTCAATTTCATTATTTAAGTGTTTTATACATTTTTTATACATCAAGAAATAAATAGTAATAATTTTTTTGTTTTTAATTTGCCCCTGATTATTCCCTTTCTCTTTCAATAAATCATGCCTACACAAGTTGAGTTGCTGTTCTCATAAATTAGTTTAGTATATTTTCTTTGGGGTATTTGTTTAATATTTAAACATTGACATTTTGGTGCTTCCAATGGATTTTCTATGACATCTCTACCACTATTAAAAAAAATGTATTGTCAGTGAAGCAATGATTTTATCTGAAGAAGGAGGGACACTGGGAATCCCCAGAACATTTCAGGGGTCTATAAATTCAAATTTACATATAGCTAAAAGGTCAAGGAAAGGAAAAAAATAGCCCACAGGTTTGAATAGATTTATAACCACATTAAAATAGATCACCTGGTTAATTAGGTACATTTTCTTTCTTCTACACTACTATAGATGACAGTCTTTTCTAAACTCTCTGCCACTATAATCTCCTTTCCTCTAGTATCTAATAAGATTCTTCTCACTCTCCTTTATGTCATCACTAATAGCCTCCTCAAAGTCCAAACTTTATGAATTATGTGTTCAAAGTTTTCTAAGTGTTTGTTATATCCTCAGTGTCCACTGTCATGTTGCAAAGTAGTGCCCACATTTTAAGTATTTGTTAATGGTAACATGGCAATTCTGTTGCCAAAATCTGTATTAAAATCTTACTGCAGTGTAACAAATTATCCCCAAACTTAGTGTCTTTAAACAACAAATATTTATTATCTCACACTTTCTTAGGGTTGGAATTTAGGAGCACCTTAGCTGACTCTTGGTGTTCCAGAATCTCTTAGGAAGTTATCATCAAAATGTTGACCTGAATGGCAGGGAAGGGGGAGGTTAGAGAGCAACTAAAGGACTTGTATGCATGCATATTAGCATAACCAATGGACACAGACCCTGGGGCGGTGGGGACTTGCCTGGGGTGGGAATGGCTGGAGAGTGGGTGGGTCAAGGGGGGAAAATGGAGAAATATGTAAAACTTTAGACAATAAATAAAATAAAATAATAAAATGGCAAAAAAAAATTAGATAGCTGAGGAATTAATTTGAAAATAGCATGAAATTTTAAATTAATGATGTTGTAGCCTACTTCTGCACATTCAAAGTAACCTTTTGTGAGAGGCTGTGTTAATGTATCTGAGCACTATCCTATATAATAAATAGGTAATATGCAAATCCTATATAATAAATAGGTAATATGCAAATTGACCATCACTCGAACACACAAGATGATCGCCACCATGTGGTCAAAGATGGCTGCCCCCATATGGAGACAAGATGGCCACCACAAGATGGCCAGCAGGGGAGGGCAGTTGTGGGCGAACAGGCCTGCAGGAGAGGGCAGTTAGGGGTGACCAGGCCAGCAGGGGAGGGTAGTTAGGGGCAATTGGGCTGGCAGGGAAGCAGTTGGGATTAGGCCTAAATGGGCAGGCAGACATCCCTCCAGGGGTACCAGATTGGAGAGGGTTCAGGCTGGGCTGAAGGAACCCCGCCCCCCCCATGCATGAATTTTGTGCACCGTGCCTCTAGTCCTATATAATAAAAGGCTAATATGCAAATTGACTGAATGATGGAATGACCAGTAGCTATGACATGCACTGACCACCAGGGGCAGATGCTCAATGCAGGAGCTGCCCCCTGGTGGTCTGTGTGCTCCCACAGGGGGAGTCCTGCTCAGCCAGAAGCCGAGCTCATGGCTGGCGAGTACAGCAGCAGTGGCGGGAGCCTCTCCCGCTTCTGTATCAGTTGGACATCCCCCGAGGACTCCTGGACTGTGAGAGGGAGCAGGCTGGGCTGAGGGACTCCCCAACCCCCAGTGCAGGAATATCTGACATATAAGTTATCTAATATTGTGGGCCCTGAGGAAAGTAATTTACAAACGTTACTATTTTTTAAAAATGTATTATTTTTATTAAATATTTATATAATTATTTAAAAAGATGTTGACCTGGCTGCAGTCATCTGAAAGCTGACTGATGCTGGGCAACTCATGCCTATGGTGGTTCACCCACATGGCTGTTGGTCAGTGAGCTCAGGTCTTTGCTATGTGGGTCTCTCCTTAGATTGCCTGAATTTTCTCACGACCTGGCAGTTTACTAAGCCTAGAGTGAGTGGTCTAAGTGACAGATCCAGAGGAATATGAAACACTAATATTACACACCAAGGGAAGTATTAAAGACTATGGCTTCTGAAAAGCAGTGGACTTTCATATTCTAATCTGGGAAATGACATACCGTCACTTCTGCCATGCCTTATTGGTCGATGTTAATTGTGGGAGGGGGTTCCACGGAGTGTGATATCTGAAGCAGGCATTTTTGAAGGCCGTCTGGGAAGCTGGCTGCACACTCTCGTTCCTTTGCAGTCCCAGTGTTTCCCTGCCCCTGACGGAGGGAGCCGCTGATTTGTTTTTTATCCCTACAAACTAGGTGAGACGTTTTAACATTTTATATAAGTGGGCATGTACTATTTTGTGTTTGGCTTCTGTCACTTGGCATAATTTTCAGATTTATTTATGTTGACAAGTTCATCAGTCATTTGTTTCTTTTTACAAATATTCAACATTTTATTTACTCACTTATTCATCAACATTTGCATTTTTGCTAGGTTTTCTTATAAAAAAGCTTCTATGCACATCTTTGTCTTTATTTTTGTGTAAACATATAATTTTATTTCTTTTGTAAAAATGCTAAGGAGTGTGATGAGTGGGTCCTGTGGTTAGCTTAATAAATAAACTGCTAAACTTTTCCAAGCTCTTGTACCATTTTACAGTGATATATGGGAAAACCAGTTGTGCCACATCCTTGATAGCATATGATATTTATATGCTTCTTATTTTAGCCATTCTAATATCTATATAATGGTATCATTATGGTTTAAATTTGCATTTTCCTGATGACTAATTATGTGAACATCTTTTTATTTGTTTAATTGCTATTCATATATTTTCTTTTTTGAACCGTGTTTGCTATGAAATTCTTTTCCAATTGTAAAAGTTTTATAAATTGTGGGTAAAAGTTGTTTGTAAGATATGGTATTATGAATATTTTTCCCTACCCTGTGACTTGCTTTTCATTTTCTTAATGATATCTTTTCAAGAGAAATACTTCACATTTTAATAAAGGCCAATTTTTAATATTTTATTTTATGATTCCTATCAAATGAATCTTTTCTTAGCCCAAGGCTATAAAAATTTTCTTTTCAGCTTTCTGTCAAAGTTTTATAGTTTTAAGATTTGCATTTAGGCTTATTCTTCCCCTTGAGTGAATTTTGTTCCAAAGTTAGGGTTGATTTTTTTGCATACGGATAACTAGTTGTTCCATCAAATTAAAAAAATATATATCCTGAATAAAGCTTTCCTTGAAGTCTTGGTTAAAAATATTTTGTTGAGCCCTAACCTGTTTGGCTCAGTGGATAGAGCGTTGGCCTGTGAACTGAAGGGTCACAGGTTTGATTCTGGTCAAGGGCATGTACCTTGGTTGTGGGCATATCCCCAGTAGGGAGTGTGCAGGAGACAGCTGATCGATGTTTCTAACTCTCTATTCCTCACCCTTCCTCTCTGTAAAAAATCAATAACAAATATAAAAAAATAAAAATAAAAAATAAAAAAATAAAAATATTTTGTTGATATATTTTTACATCTATTTTGTATTTGATATTGTTCCATTGAACTGTACGTCCTTTGATATGCTAATACCACACTGCTTTGATTACTTTAAACTTTATATTATTTAACTAGAGGCCCAGTGTAAGGTCTCCTGCACTAGTGGGATCCCTTGGCCTGGCCTGTACCCTCCTGCAATCTGGAACCCCTTGGGGGATGTTGGACTGCTGGTTTCAGCCCAATACCCACAGCCCAGGCTGAGGGACCCCACCAGTGCATGAGACTGCACTGGGCCTGTAGTATGCATATAAAATCTTCGGTTAATCTCTTCCCACCCACCCCCTCTTCCCTCTGAGATTCATCAATCTGTTCCATGTTTCCATGGCTGTGATTTGAGCATCTGCCCCCTGGTGGTCAGTGCACATCATAGCTACCAGTTGACCAGTCAAAAGGTCAAACAGTCACTTAGGCTTTTATATATATAGATGTAAGTAATCAAACTTTATTTTATTTTATGAAATTACTTTGGCTTGCTGGGTCTTTTTCATCTCAGTATGACTATTATAATAAGCTTATCAATTTATTCCAGAAAGCTTTTTTTGGAATTTTAGAGATAATTGCTTTCAGCCTATAGATCTATTAGGAGATAATTAATACTTAAATAATATTGAATTTTCTGCTTAATGAGCACAGTAACGTTTCATTTATTTAGGTATTTAATTTCTTTCAGCAATGTGTTCTAGGTTTTAGTATAGATGTCTTGTAAATATTTTCCTAAATTTTAAGGCTTTTTTATATGCTATTGCAAATGAATTTTTATATCTTACTATTTGTTCACTGATAGCATACAAAAAACAATTGACTTTTTTTTTTTTAACTTTAGCAATGCTACTGTATTAGTCAGGATTCTCCAGAGAAACAGATCCAGTAGGATATAAATCTTTATATAAAGACTTTTATTATGCCCTGGCTGGGTGTCTCAGTTGGTTGGAGTGTAGACACATCAAAAGGTTGTTGGTTTGATTCCTGGTCAAGGTTGCAGGTTCAATTCCCAGTGAGAGTGTGTCTGGAAGGCAATCGATCCATGTTTCTTTATCACACCAATGTTTGTTTCTCTCTCTCCCTTTCTCTCTCTCTAAAAACAATGAATAAAACACACATATCCTTGGGTGAGGGTTTTTAATAAGAGTTTAATTATTAAAAATGGTTCACACAATATAGAACCTGAGAACCCCCACAATATGTCCTATGCAAGTCAAAGACCAGGAAAGCTGAAGGCAGAAGACTGATGTCCCAGGTCAAATAGTCAGAGAGGAGAAATTCTCCTTTCTTTCATCTTTGTTCTATTCAGATCCTCAATAGATTAAATGATGCCACCAACACCAGTGAGGGCAATCCGTCTACAGATTCAAATGTGAATCTCAACTGGAAACATCCTCACAGACACACACAGAAATAATGGTTAGCCAAATATCTGGCACCCCATAATTTAGTCAAGCTGACACATAAAATTCACCTTCACAGCTACATTCATGCCTGAGTTCCAGTAACTGTAACTTAGTTCTGCGTATTATTATGGCCAACCCTCACGAACTGGAAACTCAACATTTTCTGAGCTTTTCTTCCAAATTTAGACTACTCTCCAAAATCTCGTTTAATTTGTTCACTCTCCAGAGCCTCTGTTTTTTTGTTATTGTTGTCATTTTTATTGTTGTCCTCATTGTTAAACCTCACCCAAGCATATCCTTTCCATTGATTTTTAGAGAGAGTATGAAGGAAGGAGGGAGAGAGAAAGAGAGAGAGAATGACACATTGATTGGTTGCCTCCCACACCCATCTGACAAGGGACAGGAACAAACCTGCAGCCCAGGTACCTGCCATTCACCAGGAATCCAAGCTATAATCCTTCAGTGTGCAGGCCAATGTTCTACCACTGAGCAATGCTGGCCAGGGCTCATTTGTGGTTTTCGTGTGTATCTGTTTTATCCTGAGGTTACAGTTGTTATCTGCAGCAGAGTTTTCAAAGGGTCATACTCTGCCAATACTGGATGCCAAAGTGCTACTGTCACTTAATATTTTAGCCTTCAAACTATTAATGAATTTATAGAAGATACTAAAATAAAAATTATGATTTGGGGAGACATTCTCTGCTTCTCAATATTAAGAATTTAAGGGACTCAATATAAAATATATTGAAAATCATATCTAATAAAAACTCTGTGATTTCTCAAGATACTTAAAAATGAATGGTTGAATCAATCTGAAGGCAGATTTGGAAGCTTTAATTCAATTGTGTGATGGTATGTATGGAATGTGTATGTGTATATATGTTTGGTTTGTACACTTGGAGAGCAGATGGTAAGGAATGGTCAGTTTGCTGGAGAGACTATATGAGAATATTGACAAAGAAGATTCCAAGGTTATAGACAATTAGTTCCAAGGTTAGAATCACAGTGATAGTATTAGAAAAAATAGCCATAATAATTATAGCTAATGTTTATTGTTCCTTTGCATGTCAAACATTGTAAAATGCTTTGCATGATTTTTTAGCTAACTCTCACAGCAATGCTGGGGGAGGGTGCTATTATTATCTCAATTTTACAAATGAGTATAGAGACATTAGCTAATTTGCTCAAGATGTTAAGCTAGTAGAGGGCATGGATTTGAAACGAGTTTTAAGGTTTGTCTATATGAATATGCTGTATACCTGTGTCTGACTCAATCATTCATTGTAGTGCTTACCCAACAAAACATTTTCTCTTTTATTAATTAATTTATTTTTATTCATTTATTTATTTTCTTTATTGATTAAGATATTACATATTTGTCCTTATTCCCCTTCCTCCCTACCCCCACTCATACCCTTACCCTCCTGGTGTGTATCCATTGGTAAGGCTTACATGCATGCATACAAGTCCTCTGGTTGATCTCTCCCCCTTAACACCCACCCTCTCCTGCCATCCCTCTGAGGTTTGAAGGTCCAATCGATGCTTCTCTGTCTCTGGATCAGTTTCTTTTCATCAGTTTATGTTTTTCATTATATTCCACAAATGAGTAAGATCATGTAATATTTATCTTTCTCTGACTGGCTTATTTCGCTTAGCATAATGCTCTCCAGTTCCATCCATGATGTTGCAAATGGTAAGAATTCCTTCTTCTTCTTCTTCTTCTTTTCTTTTTTTTCTGCAGCATAGTAATCCATTGTGTAGATGTACCACAGTTTTTTAACCCACTCATCTGCTGATGGGCACTTAGGCTGTTTCTAAATATTAGCTATGGTAAATTGTGCTGCAATAAACATAGGGGTGCATATATCCTTTCTGATTGGTGTTTCTAATTTCTTGGGATAAAATCCTAGAAGTGAGATCACTGGGTCAAATGGGAGTTCTATTTTTAGTTTTTTGAGGAAACTCCATACTGTTCTCCACAGTGGTTGCACCAGGCTGCATTCCCACCAGCAGTGCACGAGGGTTCCTTTTTCTCTGCATCCTCACCAGCACTTGTCATTTGTTGGTTTGTTGATGACAGCCATTCTGACAGGTGTGATGTGAGATGGTACCTCATTGTGGTTTTAATTTGCATCTCAGGGATGATTAGTGACTTTGAGCATGTTTTCATATGTCTCTTGGCCTTCCTTATGTCCTCTTTCAAAAAATATCTATTTAGGTCCATTGCCCATTTTTTTGATTGGATTGTTTATCTTCCTTTTGTTAAGTTGTATGAGTTCCCTGTAAATGGTGGAAATTAAACCCTTATCGGTGATAACATTGGCAAATATGTTCTTCCATGCAGTGGGTTTTCTTCTTATTTGGTGATGGTTTCTTTTGCTGTGCAGAAGCTTTTTATTTTGATGTAGTCCCATTTGTTTATTATTATTTTTTTTTTAGTTTCCATTGCCCTAGGAGCAGTATCGGTGAAGATATTGCTTCAGCATATGTCTAAGATTTTGTTGCCTGTGGATTCCTCTAATATTTTTATGGGTTCCCAAGTATATTTAAGTCCTTTATCCATTTTGAGTTTATTTTTGTGTATGGTGTAAGTTGGTGGTCTAGTTTCATTTTTTTGCATGTATCTGTCCAATTTTCCCAACACCATTTATTGAAGAGACTGTCTTGACTCCATTGTATGTTCATGCCTCCTTTGTCAAATATTAATTGGGCATAGTGGTTTGCTTCAATTTCTGGGTTCTCTATTCTGTTCCATTGGTCTATATGTCTGTTCTTGTGCCAGTACCAGGCAGTTTTGAGAACAGTGGATTTGTAATATAGCTTGATATCTGGTATTAAGATCTCTCCAATTTTGTTCTTCTTTCTCAGGGTTTCTGCAGCTATTCGGGGTCGTGTTTTATTCCAGATGAATTTTTGGAGAGTTCATTCTAGGTCTGTGAAATTTGCCATTGGTATTTTAATGGGGATTGTATTGAATCTATAGTATGGACATTTTAATGATGTTGATTCTCCTAACCCATGAACACGGTATGTTCTTCCATCTGTTTATGTCTTCCTCTATCTCTTTTTTTCAGTGTCCTGTAGTTTTCAGAATACAAGTCTTTTACCTCCTTAGTTAACTTTATTCCTAGGTATCTTAATTTTTTTGGTGTGATAGTAAATGGGATTGTTTTGTTAATCTATCTTTCTGTAAGTTCATTATTGGTGTATAAAAATGCCACAGATTTCTTGGCATTAATTTTGTATCCTGCTACCTTGCCGAATTCATTTACTAAGTCTAATATTTTTTTGATGGAGTCTTTAGGGTTTTCTATATACAGTATCATGTTATCTGTGAATAATGGGAGTTTTACATATTTTTTTCCAATTTGGATACCTTTTATTTCTTCTTCTTGTCTAATTGCTATGGCTAGCACTTCCAATACTATGTTGAACAGGAGTGGTGAAAATGGGCATCCCTGTCTCGTTCCTGTTCTTAGGTGAAATGGTTTTAGTTTTTGCCCATTGAATAGGATGTTGGTTGTAGGTTTGTCATATAAGGCTTTTATTATGTTGAGGTATGATCCCTCTATTCCCATTTTGCTGAGGGTTTTTATCAAGAAAGGGTGTTGGATTTTGTCAAATGCTTTTCTGCATCAATTTATATGAGTATGTGATTTTTATCTCTCAATTTGTTTATGTGATGTATCATGTTTATTGTTTTGTGGATATTGTACCATCCTTGAATCCCTGGGATATATATCCTACTTGGTCATGGTGTATGATCTTTCTGATGTAATGCTGGATCAGATTTGCTAGAATTTTGTTGAGGATTTTTGCATCTATGTTCATGAGAGACATTGGCCTGTAATTCATTATGTTGTTTTTTCTGGTTTTGGTATTAGGGTAATGCTGGATTCATAGAATGAGCTTGGAAGTATTCCTTCCTCTTGAATTTTCCAACAAAACATTTTCAATGTACTCCTATCACTAGGATTTACCTAGAATGACACTGTTAGCCCACACTAATGAGTCAGCTACCATAATACAAACATTTCTAAAAGTAAATTTTAGTCATCTAGTCATGTATATTTATGATTTTTCAGGGTTATTTACTATGTAATTTTGTGAGAATCTTGTCAATAAAAAATAGCTTTTTAATGTGTTATCTCAAGTACAAAAATCTATGTGCCAGATGTTGTCCTTGTTAAATTCCTGTTAAAAACATGTTTTTGTCAGCTGCTGAAGGAAACTTGAGAGGTGGTGTGTCTGGTTTGACAATTGCTTTAATATTATAAATTGATAAAAAAGGGCAGTATTTACAGCCATGCTAACTTGTAGAAATACTGAATAAGAAATTACCAGGTACCAGGTTTATGTAAACAAGGGTGAATAAATGCTATAAATTAATGTTATCAACTTTGAAAACTCAAATTATTTAAAGAAAAAGAAAATGTAACCTAAAGAGCTATTCTTGAGTAAGATTTGCTCTTTTCCCTGTTTTGCAAATCTACACTAATAAAAGAGAAACGTGCAAATTGACCGTACCTCCACTACACCCACAAGCCACGCCCACCAGCCAATCAGGAGTGAGTGTGCAAATTAACCCAACCAAGATGGCGGTTAATTTGCATATCCAGGTGCAGAGCAAAGACTGAAAACAGCATGGAAGGAAGCCAAGCACTGCAGAAGGGAGCAAAGCTGCGGAGAAGCAAGTGGGGCGGCTGAGATGGGAGGGAAGCAGGTGGGGTGGCGGAGACGGGAGGGAAGCAGGCAGGGCGGTGGAGACGGGCACAGGAAGCCCTATTCTTGCAGGAATCCTCCTGCAATGGGCCTCTAGTTAAAATATAATATGTCAACTTTACCTGAAGGTAAACTCTGAGCCCTTTTGATTGTGAAGTTTCTCTTGTGCTCCCTTCTCAATTATGCATTCACTTTGTTTTTTCTCTCTAATATAAAGGATGTATATCCAACTGCCAAAAGCGTCTTTTGAATAATTTTTTAAAAATGTTTCCTTTTCAAGAAGAAATCAGACAATGATGTAGTGCAACTATATCTTTTTTAATGTCCTTGGCACTTGTTTGTTTGTTTGGGTAATGTTTGCAATCATTTTCATTGTGAACAAACTAATTTTTTCTTCTTCCTTTTGGTAGGGATGAATGACTGTAATGTGTACCCTGAGAAACAACATAATTTATCTTAGGATATAATGATTAAATTTATCTAACACATTTAAGGAATCTTCTGAAAGAATGCAAATAAACCTAATATTATAGGACTTTGGTGGATATTTCAATTGGCTACAGACTTTTACTCTAAAATATTGACTTTACCCTATTAATAATGTCATTAAAGCACTAATGAAATAGCACATAAGGGACATTATAAGTTTCTAAAAGGAGAAACAGCATACTTTACTCAGTTGGAATTTTAGACTATTTTCTCTGATAATAAGGGAAGAATTGAATGAGAGATAGACTTTTAGACAACAAACAAACAAACAAAACCCACAAAAAACAGATCCATATTCTGACCTCTTTTATCTGCCCATTAACAGCGTTATGTGGAATAGCTAGGAAGACAAGGGGTTGAAAATACTTAAAGGAGTATTTGTTCCCACAAAGGAGTGAGAACATGTAGTTATCTATGTTCCAAATGACAGAAAGAATACTTGGCTTTTGTTTCTTCCTAAATGACTGACTTCAAGTGTAAGGATTCTACATGAAATGTTCCAGAGAATAAGGCTTAGAATATGGTACTTGGATAGCATTGGAGTCAAGTGGTCTGTTTTTGAGGCTAGAGCCACTGCTACCCTCTTTGTGCCTCAGCATTGCCATCTATAAAAATGGACCTATCAAAAAGTACTCTATTTTGAGACTCACGATTCTTATATAAAGTTACCAGATATGCTCAATCCTTATCTCTGTTTTCTTCAATTCTTAGTTAGGGGACAAGGGGCTCCTCTCAGAGACATTGTCTCTCATTAGAGCAGTTAGTAATAGTTGGGAAATTGAGGGACTGAAGAAGCTAGCTCAGGACAGAAAGAAAAACTGAGGATTTATAGTGCAGCAAAAGACTTGACCAAGTACCTAAAATCTGCATGGCCTGTAAAAAAAAGAAAGAGGGAGAGAGGAAGGAAAGAAGGGAGGAAAGAAGAGAAGAAAGAAGAGAAGAAGGAAGAAAGGGAGGAAGGAAATGAAAAAATGGTTTTTTAGCAACACTGTGATTCCTCGTGCACTTCCAAAGGGAGAGAGTCTAGATCTAGTGAGAGTGTATTTGTGCTTCTAATGGTCAGATCAGCACCTGCAAATGTGGTCAGATCAGCACCTGCACATGTGCTGCATCATAAATGGTCAGATCAGCACCTGCACATGTGCTGTGGGAAAGAGAACAAACACGGTACTATTGGCATAAAGCATCCAGTATCAAGCATTTGGTAGACTACAATGACTAGTAGTTCCCTTCCCTTCAAATTTATCTTTTCTCAAAATTTATATTACTATTAAAGCACCATAGATATGATAGAATAGGCAGCTCTTACTGTTAGCATGTTTTCTAAAGATTTCTTTGGAATCAGTCTTGGAGGGACTGAACCGATTCTTTACATAGAGACAGGTGTTAATGTTTGTTTTACTTCATAATTTGGAGAACTGTAGAGATAAGGAAATGGCAATGACAAGACAAAAATTGCTCTGGCAAAGTTAAACAGGTAAGAAAGACTTTATTCAAGGCCATTATGATAGGGGACAGAGACCAGGATTCATTCTGAAATTAGCTTTGCTGAAACAAAGGACTACACATTGTTTAAGAACTGGGATAAATGACCAAGGATGGGGAGAGGGAGGTGGGTGAATATAGGCAACTGTGTCAGCTAACTGTCTTTACCCTAAAAGGAAAATAAACTTTTTTACATTTTCATGACAAGAAGCAGTTTTACAACCTGGAGATGGCATCCACTGAAGTTAGATTCCTTCCCTTCTATGGACTGGGATATAGGACACTATTTTCCTTGATAATTTCATTTCAAAGGGATAGCTCCCAGGTCATGGAGAAAGACAGTCCCGCATTGTAAAATTGTCAAGAGGCCTTTAAAAAGATTTGCATCTGAAAGGAGCAGAAAAAAACAATTTACAATTATTAACTGTAAGAAAAGGGAGGGGTGAGACCTCTGTGGTTAGAACATCTGAATGATGTAAGGGTTTGGGCAAGAGGAAAGTCAGGAGCCTAGAGGCAAGAAGAGGTCTGTCTAAAGGGTCGTCAAACTAAGGAAACATTAAAACCTTCTATGTCAGCAGAGAAAGATGTTGATATTAGCAAGTATTAAAGGGAGGTTTTACTAGGCATTTAAATAATTTATCAGTATTTCTGCATCAAAGCCACCTTAAAAATCCAGTCAAATTTTAAAAATTGTTAGAGATTTTTTTGTTAATGTGTAATTCAAATTAATATGCAAAATAAATATTTAGAGGTCTAGAACATTAACTTAGTGGAATGGAAGTATTAACATTGAAAACATTAAAATATGGTGTAACTGCCACATGGAGAAAACTGCCTTATGGAGAAAATATCTCCAGTGATGAAGAAAATGGAAATACTTCCTTATCTATTAAACCTAGTAGAATATCAGAGGTATGTTTATAATTATTATCTTCAAATATACCATGTTGGACTGCACTTTTATCCAATTGTTAGTAACTTTTGATATTTTGGCTAGACTCCATAACTTTGCAAATCCTATCCTATATAATAAAGAGGTAATATGCAAATTGACCCTCATGCCCTCACACAAGATGGCCACCCCCATGTGGTCAAAGATGGCCACCACAAGATGGCTGGCAGGGGAGGGCAGTTAGGGGTGACCAGGCCTGCAGGGGATGGCAGTTTGGGGTGACCAGGCCAGCAGGGGAGGGCAGTTGGGGGTGACTGGACCTGTAGGAGAGGGCAGTTGGGGGCAACCAGGTCTGCAGGGGAGGATAGTTGGGGGTGACCAGGCTGGCAGGGGAGGGCAGTTGGGGGTTAACAGGCCAGCAAGGTAGGGCAGTTGGGGGTTATTGGGCCAGCAGGGGAGGGCAGTTGGGGGAAACCAGGCCAGCAGGGGAGCAGTTGGGCATTGATCAGGCTGGAGGGGAGTGGTTAGGGGGTGATCAGGCTGGCAGGCAGGTGAACGGTTGGGAGCCAGCAGTCCCAGATTGTGAGAGGGATGTCCCTCACAATCTGTGGGATTGGGCCTAAACCAGCAATCGGACATCCCTCAAGGGGTCCCAGATTAGAGAGGGTGCAGGTTGGACTGAGGGACACCCCCCCCCCCGAAGTGCACAAATTTTGTGCACTGGGCTTCTAGTTAATTTATAAACTTGAATTCCCACCTCTTTTCATCCTCTCTGCCTATACTGACTATGACTTTCTTGGCTTTAGAGCTTGAAGTATAAAGGAAAGACAAGATCAATACTTTTTTGCTCCTCTTCACTAAAAAATGTGTTGTCAGAATAGAGGCATGGGGCAGAAAAATGAAAAATAAAACCTCCAGTTGGGCAAACTTTTATTTCTCTCCTTGTTGGGGTGATTATCTTTGAGAATTTTTCTGCAATTATATCAACCAAAAATACATTTCTCTGCCATGATTTTTATAATTTTTCTAAAATGGGGCTAGTGGCAATTCCAACAGGCTATACTTAGTCCATTGGAGGATCACTTTCCCACATCTTCCTTAAGCATGTGCTATCTATCACACCACATCTCCTTGCTTACCTCATCTGATGACATTCACATGTCGATGTGAGCTCTTTGTCCCAATGCTGTGGGTGCCCACCTAAGCTGGAGCCTGGACATATGCAGCCTCCTTGGCCAACAATCCAGTTTTTATCTTCTGTACCTTTTAGGAACCAGAACCTGTAGAGAAGATCCTAGTTTTTTCCATTCTTAGCAATCTCCCAGGAAACAATCCATTATCTATTTCCCACTTCCACTAATCAGGAAGTGCAGGGATAAGTCATCAATTAGAGACTCAAACAGATACCCTAACAGTGAGCAAAATTCTACTCTCACTTCTTTTAGGCATCCCTTTTGCACATAACTGATTCCCTTGGTGCCCATTTCTCTTGGCTTTTGAGACAAGGTAATAGCTAATAACCACTGCATTTACTAAAAGGCCAATGACATCCTTAACTCACAGTTGTCTTCTTATATTGACTTGCTTGGAGTAGATGGACTAGATTCCTAAATGGTGATTTTTAGTAATACTCCTGGGATGTGGCTTCTTCCAACTGATGGCTACTCTACTTCAAGTGGGGAAAGTTAATGTCTTTTGCCTTTAGTTGAGGCTTAGATGAAATTCTTGAACTATAGAAAAAAATATCTTATAGGATATGTGGATGCATGTAAAATATTTCTCACAGAATTGTTGAATGTATTAAATTGGATACTGTGTGTTAGGTTTTGTGTTTGGAATATTCTAGACACCCAATGAAAGTTACCATGATCATACTCTTCAGTTTCCTCTTGAAATTATTTCTTACTCTGGCCTTTGTCACATTGTACTATCAGATTTTCCTACATGTCTCAATTTTGGCATTTACTGGTTCCTCTACCTGTCACTAATTAATGGGCAAGCACTGACATTTTAGGCTTCAGTCACTGCCACAAAAATATATATATAAATATATGTTTATATTACATATTCCATACTTTTGTATACCATTTCTTTCAAGGTCCCAATTCATGTGACAAACTGTCTCCAGAGAATTTTTCTTCAGTTATAGTAACCAACCTCAGTCCTTAAAACCAAATTTTCATATAACCAAAAGTACATTTTCCCACCATGATTTCTATAATTTTTGTCTTTGACATTTTTTTCCTACTAATAACTCAAGAAAAAGAATACTCCAGATTGTCTGTAAAACACCCTTTTCTGTAATGTGAAATATTTAGCCAAATAATAAATTTATCAATTTATATCATGGAACAAATTAAGTTATTCTTTATTGTTGCTTCTTGCAGAAAATACTAAAGACATCCTTTTATAAGTTCCTGTATGTGTAATTGTGGTAAGCTATTAATTGGTTTCTCTTGGGTACTATTTTCCAATCTCCAAATTGTATTACTCAATACCTCTCTAAACCAATCTACCTTAATCACTGCTTTCAATAACATCACCCTTCTGTCAAAAGGAAATTTCAATATCTATTTTTTGTCTGAAGATAAAGTTTAAATTTCTTGATATAGCTTTCAAACATTCAAATCTCTCTAAATCATCCCCAAATATATTTCCATAAAACTCTGTTTCAGCTGAACTCATTTATTTCACATTTCTGGATTACTTGCTCAGCTAGTTAGAGTATATTCTTTAGTTCATCTTATCTTAAGCAAAGCCCAAGCTTTTAATAATGAAAGATAACCTATGGACACAGACAATAATGTGGTGAGGGCCTGGGGGATGTGGGGTGGAGGGGGTCAATGGGAAAAAAAGGGGACATATATAATACTTCCAAAAATAAAGATAATTTTTTTAAAAAGGTTCACATTTTCAATGAAACTCTATAGGCACTATCAGCCTTCAGACCCTTATAGCACCCTTTACCTGATGCATTCTTCTTCTTCTTTTTTTTTAATAACACTAAATTTTCTAGAAGCTTTAGGCCCTTGTTATTTGGCATCCATTATTTCATTAAGTCTTTCCAAAAAGCCTAAAAGATGGGCATTATATCCATATTATTAATTTCAAGCCTTGGCATAGAAATGTTTCAAAATACCAGCAAGGTTCTTTAAATGGCAAGCCCAAGTACAGGACTCAAATAATGGTGCATCTGATTGTGAGGCCATTTTATTTTTTATTTATTATTATTTATTTTTAAATTTCTTTATTGATTAAGGTGTCACATATTTGTTCTCATCCCCCCATTCCCATCCCACACCCCTCCCCACAAATGCCCCCACCCCCCTGTTGTCCTTAACCATTGGTTAGGCTCGTATGCATGCACACAAGTCCTTTGGTTGATCTCTCCCCCCTACCCCCACCCTCTCCTACCCTCCCTCTGAGGCCCGACAGTCCAGTCGATGCCTCCTTGTTTCTGGGTCTGTTCTTGTTCATCAGTCTATGTTGTTCATCATTTCCCCTAGATGAGTGAGATCATGTGTTACTAGAAATATACTTATAAGAACCGAATGTGAGACGAGCAATAATGGTTATGGTGACAGGCAAATGAATCAGTCTGTAGTGAGTTTCTTTCTGGACCAACAGTTCTTTTGAGACCCAATTTCAATGTCCAACAGTTCCTTATGTGTACATGTCAGCACTGACTTTTCAGTTCTGGATGGTGGACAAATGGTGGTAATGCAGGTCCGACTCCCTCTGGTTTGGTCTCACCCGGACCCAGGTGCGCGCGGCCTCACACGGACCCGGGATCCAGCCTCACCTGGACCCAGGGGTGCGCGGAGGCCATTTTATTTTTATTAGCTCATATTATAGAACTTGAGAGATCAAAATGAATGGGGACAAAGAAAAGTACTTTTGATTTCATGATCTAAAACAATTCTTCAACTGAATAAGGGGGACTGAAGGCAGATTGAAAAGTACTAACATGTAAATAGTACTAGAGAAATAAAGTAATGAATCCACTTAGTGTTTGGTTCATTTTATATCATTTTATTCCCTTTCTAGAAAAAAAAAATTCTTAATGGACCCCACGTAAATTAGAAAGAAAAGAGGGGGTAGAGAAGAATAAGTAGAAAGGGTTTCCAGATTAAATAAGACTATCCTGAGAAAGACATTCAGTGGGTAGCCATTTGCATTGAGGATATTATATTGTTAACATGCATTTAAGTTAACATCAAAGAGCAGCATGTCACACACAATAATGTCATAGTACCGAAGAAATAAAGAAATGATATATGAGCCTTTTTCCAATAACTTTTGCTTTATATTGTCTTGTGTTTGTGATAGAATCATTAATAAAGTTGACAATGAAAATTGAATTTCATGCAAGTGTGCCTAAATTATTTTTAGAAGATGAAAACGTAGTAGAGCTGTTAAGGTTTAAAATTAAAGTGTGCATTTTCCCTTGTTAATAATTATGCCCATTTAAAATAAGCCTTACTCCAATAATGTAAATTTAACGAGGAAAATATATGAGAATATTATTTTCTTTATGTTAAACTAAAAGGCTCTTTTGATGACATCTAATGACAATATCACTAATAGGAAAAATTAAATTAAAGTCAAACTAAGAAAAAAATCCCATTTACAATTGTATCAAGAAAAAAACCTAGAAATAAATTTAACCAAGGATGTAAAAGATCTATATTCAAAAAATTATAAGATATTGAAGAAAGAAATAGCAGAAGTGGAAGCATATATTGCATTCATGGGTGGGAGAACTATTATCATTAAAATGTCCATACTACCCAAAGCAATCTATAGATTCAAAGCAATTCCTATCAAGATATCAATGGTGTATTTCACAGAACTAGAACAAATATTTCAAAAATGTATACAGAACCACAAAAGACCCAAAATAGCTATAGTAATCTTGAGAAAGAAGAACAAATTTGGAGAACCACGCTACCTGATATGAAACTATATTATAAGGCTAGAGTAATCAAAGCAGCATGGCACTGGCATAAAATCACACATATAGAACAATTAAGCAGAATATGCTTAATTAATATTTGACAAAGGAGGCAAAAACATACAATGGGACAATGATAGGCTATTCAATAAATGGTGTTTGGAAATTGAACAGGTGTGTGCAAAAAAAATGAAACTATAGAACTTTCTTACACCACACACGAGAATAAACTAAAAATGAATTAAAGACTTAAATGTTAGACTTGAAATATAAAAATGGTAGAAGAAAACTGTAGGAAGCGGTTATAGGATTAAGCCTTGGACTGACCTGCTGGCAAAGTCACAAACAAGTCCCAGCTTGGAGGGCACAGTCCTCTAAGCATAATTAAGCTTGATCTTGTAACTGCTCCCTAGATCTTTCCTGGGTAGCTAGTGGGCTGTGGGAGGGGCAGCAAATGCTGCCAAAACAAGTGAAACTTACAACAACATTGTAGATTACCTTGTTTGTCCCTGATGATAAATAAAGCCTCAGCTTTGCAGTCTGGATCTGTTCTGTGGCCTCAGCCAGGCACAGAAGATCCACCTAGACACAGTTTTTTCTCATCATTTCTCCATCCTTCACCACCTCCCTCAGGCTTGCCGAACCCTCGGCTGTGCTGGCTCAGCACAGAAAACAGGCAGGAAAATCTTGGACATTTCTTGTAGTAACATTTTTGTTGCCTCAGTCAAGGAAACAAAAGAAAAAAAAATTGATGTAAAACTAGTATTACATCAAATCAGAAAGCGTACTCACAGTAAAGGAAATTATTAACAAAATGAAAAGGCAACCCACTGAGTGGAAGAACATATTCACCAATGATACATCTGATGAGGGGTTAATATCTAAAATTTATAAGAAACTTATAGAACTCAACACCAAACCTCCCCCCAAAATAATTTAAAAATTAGCAACTATTCTGAATAGACATTTTTCTAAAGAGGATATACAGATGGCCAATAGACATATAAAAGGTTGCTCCACATCACTCTTCATAAGAGAAATGCAAATTAAAAGCACAATGAGATATCTCACATCTGTAAGAATAGCTATCATCAATAAATCAACAAACAACAGGTTTTGGGAGAATGTGAAGAAAAAGGAACCGTCACACACTATTAGTGGGAATGCAGATTGGTGCAGCCACTGTAGAAAGCAGTATGGTGTTACCTCAAAAAAATTAAAAATGGAATTGCCTTATGACCTAGTACAGTGGTGGGCAAACTCATTAGTCAACAGAGCCAAATATCAACAGTACAAAGATTGAAATTTCTTTTGGGAGCCAAATTTTTTAAACTTAAACTTCTTCTAACGCCACTTCTTCAAAATAGACTCGCCCAGGCTGTGGTATTTTGTGGAAGAGCCACACTCAAGGGGCCAAAGAGCCGCATGTGACTTGCGAGCAGCAGTTTGCCAACCACGGACCTAGTAATTTCACTTTTTGGAATATATCAAAAAATTCCCCAAACACTGATTGGAAAGAATATGTACATCCCTACGTTCATTGCAGCATTATTTACAATAGCCAAGATTTGGAAATAGTCCAAGTGCCCATCAGTAGATGAGTGGATAAAGAAGCCAAGGTACATTTACACAATGGAATATTAGTTAGCCATAAAAGAAAGGAAATCTTACCCTTTAGACAGCATGGATGGACCTGGAGAATATTATGTTAAGTGAAATAATCCAATCAGAGAAAGACAAGTACCATATGATTTCACTCACACGTGGATTCTAATGAATGAAATAAAGTAACAAAAATAGAAACAGACTCATAGATAGAGAATAGACTGACAGCTGTCAGAGGAGATGTGGTTTGGGGGCTCGGTAAAAATGGTGAAGGGATTAAGCAAAGCAAAAACAAAAACCCACAGAGTTTGGTGTTTGCCACAAAGAAAGGCAAGTGGGGGGAGGTAGAAAGGGGTGAAGGAGGATAAACAGTGATGGAAGGAGACTTCACTTGGGGTGGTAAACATATAATATAATATGCAGAAAATGTATTATAAAATTGTACACTTGAAACCTATTTAATTTTATTAACCAACTAGAGACCCGGTGCATGAAATTTGTGCACTCCAGGGGGTGGGGAGTCCTTCAGCCTGGCCTGTGCCCTCTCGCAGTCTGGGAGCCGTTGGTGGATGTCCGACTGATGGCTTAGGCACGCTCCCCATGGGAGAGGCTCCTGCAACCACCGCTGCACTTGCCAACAGTGAGCCTGGTTCAGGGCTTCTGGTTGAGCAGCGTTCTCCCTGTGGGAGCTCACTGACCACCAGGGGGAAGCTCCTGCGTTGAGCATCTGCCCCCTGGTGGTCAGTGTGTGTCATAGCGACTAGTCATTCCACTGTTCGGTCGATTTGCATATTAGCCTTTTATTATATAGGATGTCACTCCAATAAATTCAGTAAGTCAAACACTAAGTTCATGGGATTCAAAAATAACTTCAACTCACAGATAGCACACTATCTTTAGAATATTAAAAAATAATAGGCAGGTTCCTACTATTTATGCCACAAATAATTAATATTTTGACCGATATTGCCTTCTTCCAGTCTCTCATCTATTTTCAAACAATTTCTCTTAATTCAGCACAATATTGTGATAACAGTGTTGAATAGCATTGTGAATCTAATGCTGAGTAAGACTTTTTACTATGAAATAGTATCAGAACAGAAAAGTCATAAATATAGTACAAATAATACCAGTGTATCCGTTATCTAGATTCCAGAAACAGTAGGATTTTAGAATATTTGCTTCGTTATTCATTCTTTCTGCCTGCCCCTCCCGATATTGACACTTTCTATAGTGTTTAAGAGTAAGTTGCAGACACCATGCCCTTTTTTCCTTGGCACTTTGTGTGTATTTCCTTAAAACCAAGAATACTCTCATACATAGCCATAGTACAAATATAAAAATCAGACAATTGGAATTGATGCTGCATTACTATATAATATACATTTCTTATTCAGATTTTCTTTAGCAATATTTTAAGAAAACCAATGTTGTGTAAAAGCTTTTATACTCATTTTTTCTAGAAAATTTTAAACTTCAAGAAATGCTGTTCCCAAACTACGATGTGACTGATATTTTTAGTAATAAAAAATTTCCCCTTCCTCCTCTCCTTCCTTTCAACTAAAACTCATCTGCTCTTGAAATTCTATTAAATGAATTTTGAACTTATTGGCTCATAATTCAATTAAAAATTGAATTGAAAATATAGACAAAATTTAATGTTCAGATATAAAGAAAAAAAATAAGAAGCTTGCATCACTGATTTCAAATGGCAACTAGATCTGCTCTAAGACCTCCCACTTAGAAAAGCAGGTATCATATATTATGTATATCACTCATTTATCTCACGCAGGGTATTTGACAGTAATTTTGATGCACATTTTTGGACAAATGTGCATAGTCATGATGATCAGGCTCAACTTAATTAGCTAATGGTTAATGTAATTCAAAGCTCTCAGTTAATGTTGGATTTTAGTAAACTAAAAAATGAGTAAGGCTTGCTGAAACCGGTTTGGCTCAGTGGATAGAGCGTCAGCCTGCCAACTCAAGGGTCCCAGGTTCGATTCCGGTCAAGGGCATGTACCTTGGTTGTGGGCACATGCCCATTAGGGGGTGTGCAAGAGGCAGCTGAGTTGATCGATGTTCCTAACTCTCTATCCCTCTCTCTTCCTCTCTGTAAAAAAATCAATAAAATATATTTTTTAAAAATGAGTAAGGCTTAAAGCAGCACTTAACAAACATGCTGTTCGTTCAGATTTAATATGTGGCCCATTTCTAGGAAGTTTGATTTGTTCATATTCCTGCAATCAAGTCCCTTCACCTTGGACAAATCTTTAGTCCAAATAATTATCTGATTGCATTGTTCTATTCCATTGATCCTAAGAAACCTGAAACACCAATCAGAAAGAATGTATGCACCCTATGTTAATAGCAGCACAATTTATAATAGCTAAGATCTGGAAAGAGCCCGTGTCCATCAGTAGATGAGTGGATAAAAAAGCTGTGGTACATTTACACCATGGAATACTATGCAGTAGTGAAAAGAAAGGATCTCTTTCCCTTTGAGATAGCATGTAAGGTCCTGGAGAGTATTATGCTGAGCGAAATAAGCCATTCAGAGAAAGACTGATATCACATGATTTCACTCATGGAATCCAATGAACAAAATAAACTGATGAATAAATATTCCACTTATTCACTCATCACATGGATGAATAAAGAGAATTATATGTGTATAAGGGATTATTATCCATAAAAAGGAAATCCTGCCAGTTATAATGCATAGATAAACCTTGAGGGCATTATGTTAAGTGAAATGTATCAGACTGGAAAAGGCATATTCTATATGATCTCACTTATATGTGGAATATAAAAAACTTGAAACTCATAGAAACAGATTGACAGTTGATAGAGGCAGGGGGTGAGGAGAGAGCATAATGGGTGAAGGTGGTCAAAAGGTACAAACTTCCAATTATTAGATAAATAAGATCTGATGATGTAATGCATAGCAGGGTAACTATATTTAACAATACTATTGTACATTTGTAAATTGCTAAGAGAGTAAATCTTAAAAGTTCTCATCACAGGAAAAAAATGTGTAAGGTGATAGATGTTAAATAAACTTATTGTAGTAATCAATTTGCAAAGCATATATATGTCAAATCAAATGATTATATGTATATATCTTATTATATATTATAAAAATATCTGTTTGTGTAATAATACAATAAAATTATAAAATATATAGATTATATAGAATGTTTAATTATATTATATGTAGAGATATATTATATAACTACATGATGTATAATATATTTTGTTGATATACAATATGCTTACATATAAATCCTACCTTATAATAGAGAAACATGCAAATTGACCGCACCTCCGCTATGCCCATGATTGGGCCTGCGAGAGGCTGGGGGCGGGACTCCGGGTGGCCTATCCGGCCATTGAGAAGACCAAGATGGCGGCGCCCAATCCTCTTAGTTCCGGGGGTCCCGGAGGCGTTCGCCACCCGGGGGGGCGTGTCCGGGCCGAGCAAGGCGCTCCCGGGGGTCCCGGGTGGTGATCGCCACTCGGGGGAGCATGTCCGGGCCGAGGCAGGTGCTCCCGGGGGTCCCGGGCGGCGATCGCCACCGGGGGGGGCGTGACCGGGCCGAGCCAGGCGCTCCCGGGGGTCCCGGGCGACGATCGCCACCCGGGGGGGCGTGGCAGGACTCGCCCAGCCCCTCCCGGGGGTCCCTGGGAACATTGCAGGCATGTGGTTGCTGAGACCCAGACCAGGCCTCTGGCCACAGATTCATAGCTTTGCGGAGACCTAGGGCAGGGATCTGCCTCATCTGCAGAGAGACAGAGGTTCTGCAGTGCCCCCAAGATGTGGGTGGGCCCAGCCAGGGATCAAGGGGCATGGAAGGACTCCTGGCAGAGGGGCAAGGACCCTCACCCCTGAGGCGGGGGTTGAGGGGTGGAGCCACCTCAGTGAAGAGGTGCTGCACTGCAGGGTACTGGACTGACTGACGTGATTCAGAGAAGCTCCCAGTGCTAATGGGCCTCGCTCAGGCGGCCTTCACACTTCAGAGGCAGTGACTACTGCTCCTGCCTTCACCCAAAAGCAAGCTCGCTACACCTTGCCCCATAGCAGAGCATGCCTAGGCAGTGAGTGGGAAGCCTTCCACCTGCTTCGGAGAAGGGGGGGGCAGTAAAGAATGGGGGGAGAGGAAAGAATGTGGAGCATCCGCAATGAAGAGGTGCTTGAGAAAGAGGCTCAGAAGCCTGACTGGAAGGTTTGTTCTGTTTGCTGGGCCGCTGCCCCTTAGGAAGCGCAAAGAGCATGGCTCTGAGGGCTTCCAGTGTGCTGAGTCAAGTTCCACAGCCAACTGGAATTGGCCTCAGTTTCCTGGTCTGTAAAATGGATGAAGCGTGTCCCAGTGCCTTCACTGAGCTTTGATGGCCAATTGAGATTCTATATAAAGAAAATGAGGGAAGAAGTGAGAAAGAAAAGGAAGGACAAAAAAACACAAAAGAAAGATTGAAAGGAACCTGTAAACCCATTGTCACTTAAATAGGGAATATAGTCAGTAGTGTTGTAATGATGGTATGATGCCAGGTGGGTACTAGAAATATCGGGGAACACTTTGTAAAGTATATAATTGTCTAACCACTATTCTGTAACTAATATAAAACCTGAAGCCAATACAAAATAATGTTGAATGTAAAGAAATGAAAATTGGAGTGAAATTTTTATAAATTTCAAAGTTTAAATAAAAGCTGTAAAGGAAGGAAGGGGAGAATAAAAAGTGTTTTTCATTTTGCCACTTCATTAAAAAGACAGTTGTCTTTATGTGGTGCTTTTATACTTTTCTAAGTCATTATCTCATTTTAATTTCAGGGCAACTTAAAGACAAGATAAGTATTCCCTCCACTATTCAAAGAAAGGAAATCTTGGTGTCTGGTCCTAATGATTCAATCGTCAAGCCCTTATTGTAAATCAGGGTTAGTAAAATTTTCTGTGCAGGGTCATATCTATACTAATAAAAGCCTTGGGGGTGATCAGGCCAGCAGGGGAGGGTATTTGGGGGCAATCAGGCCTGCAGAGGAGCAGTTAGGGGTCAATCAGGCCAGCAAGGAAGCAGTTAGGGGGCAATCAGGCAGGTAGGTGAGCAGTTAGGAGCCAGCAGTCCCGGATTGTGAGAAGAATGTCCAACTGCAGGATTAGGCCCGATTCCACAGGAATCGGGCCTAATCCTGCAGTTGGACATCCCCCGAGGGGTCCCATATTAGAGAGGGTGCAAGCTGGGCTGAGGGACACCCTCCCCAGTGCACGAATTTCATGCACCGGGCCTCTAGTTATAATATAATATTATATATAAATATTAAATATATAATAATTAATATGTAATAACACATATAATCTATACAAACTATATATCAAGTTAAACTAAATACAAAGTGTGTGTCAGAAATATAAATAAGTAAATAAATAAATGGTAAACCAGAGTTTGGAGTTGGGCAAACATTCTGTAGCTAGTCCCTTTGGCTGCTTTCTGCTTTCTGCTTCCTGTTTCTGCCTGCTGCTCTCTTAAAAGGGTGGTGGGAACACAGTGCAATATACATATATTGTAACATAGACCCATACCTGAAACCTATATGACCATATTAACCAATGTCACCCCAATAAATTTAATTTAAGAAATAATTCTAGTATTATTTACTTGAAAATATTACTGCAAACAATATTTTTATTTCTAATTGCCTAGGAGGGAGAAACTTTTTTATAAATAGAACTTTTCATATTTGTTACATGAAATCGTTTTGTGTAAGTGGGATTACCTACTTTTTTTTTTAATTTAGGGAAACAGAGGAAGGGAGAGAGGGGAAAGGGAAAGAGGAAGAGAGAGAGAGAGTCCCTGACTGGGGATCAAGCTCTCAACCTTGGCATATCAGAATAGAATGATGCTCTAATCAACTGAGCTACCTGGCCAGGAAGGGACTACCTATTTAATACAGACACTTTTTCTTTTCTTTTAGTTTTTTTTTTTTTTTCCTAAGAGATTCATGGAGTAGATTCTTAAAATAACCTTGATTTTCTCTTTGCCCTGGCTTGGTGGCTTGATTTTAATAATTCATAATCCTGATTTATATATGTATAATTTGATTTTTTCCCCAAAATTCAGAGTTATTCCAAATGCAAAGACAGTGCCAGTGAGCATACATATGCCAATACCTAAAAGCAAACAGGAATAAATAATACATACACGCAAAGCATGTTTAATTTACAAAGTTAGACCTGCATTTGTAAGATTGTGGGCCTGCTAACATTCCCCCTACTAATTTTTAATGAGAAAGTGTATCATATTCCTTAGAAAAGAAGTACAAAATTAAAATGGGCTAGGATCAATTTAGAATATTTTGTATTCTCAGAAGGCTTGCCCTCAAGTACTATAGGAATGGAATACAGGATACCTGTTAAAGAAAACTACAGAGTAAATGTGTTTCACAAGAGTGGATTTAAGTGACTGTAAAAAAAAATAACTCAGAAAGCAAAATATTTATAATGCAGAGACTGTGTAATCACTAGAGCTTAATTGTTTTAAAATACATATAATTGTAGAGTCTTGCATGAAGAGAAATCTGTTACTTTATTGTTCTTTAAGAGTCTTTTGGGGGCTTTCTAAAATGCTTCATTTCAAAGAACTACTTAAAATAAATCTCAAAAAAAAAAACAAGTAATAAGACCAAACATTAAAAAAATTTACTGTATCTTGGAATTACATCGCCTGCATATTCTCATCTGGGGGAAATATTTTTATAAAAATATTTGTGTTTCCCCTTATGTATATATAGAAATATATTTACCTAATTAAAATGCATATAAAATAAAAGGCAAGGTATATATATATATATACATACACATATATATATACACACACAATTTTATTTTAATACTAAACAATATAGATATTGTACAAAGTAGTTATAAAATAAGATCATACTTATTTTTTTGCAGTTGTATTGAATCATTTTTGTATTGATCCCTAAGTGAATCACGCTACTAAATCATCAAATAATGTATTAAAGCAAACAAAATGATACATCTCAACATCTCAAATATTTTCTAGGTCTACTATTGTTAAAGTAACTACAATTAGTTTTCTCAATTCGATATCTATATATTCTCTCACAACTCTCAACTTAGAACACTTGACACAAAAGTGTTTTCCATTTCTGAAGGAATCCATTTCTGTATATCTGTGCTGCTTTAAAACTCTTTAATGATCTATTAAAAACAGTAAGTATTTTTCCCTGGTTTGGGGAATGTGAGGAAAGCAGACTTTGCTCTCTGAGGGTTGGAGCAGGTGCTTTTGTGGCTCTCACACAGTCGGTTACCTGGGGCTCACTCACTGTGGACAGCAGCAGGCCTGCAACTGCTCCCCCTTGGGTCCTCCCTCAGCTTTGCTGACTGTGGCTTCAGCTCTGCTGAGGGGGACAGCTGCTCCCGCAGGACACCCGTGGGTTCCAGTCCATTCTTATGGTTTCCAGCGTGATGCACCCAGGGGCTGCAGATCATTTTTGTGAGTTTCTTTGTCCTTGCTCTCCCCACTTTACATGCATCTCTCCTTCTCATCTGCCACACTGTGGACCTCAAGCTCCAGCAACAGAAGCAAAGAGCAAGTCCAACATCCGTAATGGCTCAGCAGTTCCGTTTTTCTGGTTGAACCCCACCTAATCCTATCTTAGTCATCATCAGAAAAAAAGTTGTAAAGCAGGAAAAGAACACTAAATAAGATTTAATTTAACAAAATAAAAGAAATAAAAACAATAACCATAAAATATTTTTATGAGACTCTTTATTCCTTGACATTCTTGTTTAACGATTCCAAAACAGCTTACAGGTGTCAGTAAAAAAGGCACCAAAATTAACCTTTGTGATTCTGGACCTGGGGTTCTAAACCTTCCAGCTCCCCTTTGTTGGCTGCAATCCTATTGGATTCTACAGATGACAAGCACTAAAGAGACACTGGATGATGGGAAAGAGGGAAGGATTTGGTTTTTCCAGTTTGCTTGCTGTTCTGTAAGTGTTGCCCTCACAATGGTTTGCTGCTATAGCGGCCAGCCCCCTTAGTTAATCCGAGAACCAATTTGCCAAAACTCCTCCTAAGAGCCAGCCAGCCAGCCCTGCCCCTCATGTAAGTCTTAGCTCTCCTTCTAGGTGGTCCTTCTTTTTAGCTGGTGAGGGACTAAAATAATTCCCTCAACTGAGGGAATTTTATTTTTCTCTGAGTCCTAGGAATGGTAGCTATTTCTTGCATTAGCTTGCTGTTTTATCTTTTCAGTATTTCAACATCTGCTTAACGAGTTCCCTGTTTTAAAATTATCTTTGTTGAAAATACTTAGAGTGCTTTTTCAATTCCTGACTAGAGCCCAAGTGATGGAAGGCAAACACAAATTCCTTTTCACTGAAATATATTGTATTGTAACTTCATTTACTACTTTATGAAATACTAAACCACAAGCTAAAACCGATTATCTGGATTTTATATAGAAGCACAGAAAAATGATGTGACCTTTATTTAAGTAGTTGACAAAAAGTCACAATGCTGGGTTGAAACAGATTATTTTTGCCTGGTTGTAGATGACTACAAAACAGCTTAAGATTTTAATACTGACTTTCCTTCTCAGATTCCATTGTAGAAATCCATATATTTGTCAACTTTCAGTTTGGCATATGATTCATTTTTTTCAATCTCTTGGTTGCCTGTTGTTCCATTAACATCTATATCTATCTATCTATCTATCTATCTATCTATCTATCTATCTATCTCTATCATCATCATCATCATCATCATCATCATCATCATCATCATCTACCTACCTATCTATACACAGGGTGTCCCAAAATATATATACACACTCTGAATAATTAATTCTAATGGGTTAAATCTGAAAAGAAACATCAATTGAGCTATCAGCTGTTACAGTGTGTATACATTTTTGGACACCCTGTATATACAAATGTTTACTTTTATTCTGAAATAATTGAATAATTTTTCAATTGGAAAGTTCTCTTTGAGCTTATTCTTATGCCTAAAGAAATAAATTATCATTTAAAATATTTTAAGTATAAATTAGATTTAAATCATTAGCATGTTAAAACAATTATCTATTAAAAACATTATTCAAATACCCAGATAATTTTTACTGCACTTTTAAAATTTTTTTATAATACATTTTTATTGTTCAGATTATTACAGTTGTTCCTCTTCCCCCTTCCCCCACCATAGCTCCCCTCCACAGGTTCCCAAGCCACCCTTTGCCCTTACCCCCCCCCACTGTCCTCATCCATAGGTGTACAATTTTTGTCCAGTCTTTTCCCACACCCCCCAAACCCTTTTCCCCCTGAGAATTGTCATTCCACTCCTTTCATGCCCCTGATCCTATTATATTCACCAGTTTATTCTGTTCATCAGACTTTTTATTCACTTGATTTTTAGATTCACTTGTTGATAGATATGTATTTGTTGTCACTTTGTTGTTCATAATTTTTATCTTTACCCTTTTCTTCTTCTTCCTCTTCTTAAATAATACCCTTCAGCATTTCATATAATACTGGTTTGGCAGTGATGAATTCCTTTAGCCTTTTCTTATCTGTGAAGCTCTTTATCTGACCTTCAATTCTAAATTATAGCTTTGTTGGGTAGAGTAATCTTGGTTGTAGGTTCTTGCTATTCATCACTTTTCATATTTCTTGCCACTCCCTTCTGGCCTTCATAGTTTCTGTTGAGAAATCAGCTGATAGTTGTATGGGTACTCCCTTATAGGTAACTAACTGCTTTTCTCTTGCTGCTTTTAAGATTCTCTCTTTGTCTTTGGTCCTTGGCATTTTAATTATGATGTGTCTTGGTGTGGTCCTCTTTGGATTCCTTTTGTTTGGAGTTCTGTGCACTTCCTGGACTTGTAAGTTTATTTCTTTCACCAGGTAGGGGAAGTTTTCTGTCATTATTTCTTCAAATAGGTTTTCAGTATCTGCTCTCTCTCTTCTTCTGGCACCCCCATAATTCGGATGTAGGTATGCTTGAAGTTGTCCCAGAGGCTCCTTACACTATCTTACTATCTTTATATTTTTGGATTCTTTTTTCTTTTCTGGTTGGGTGTTTTTTGCTTCTTCGTATTTCAAATCTTTGACTTGATTCTTGCGATCCTCTAGTCTACTCTTGGATCTCTGTATATTATTCTTTATTTCAGTCAGTGTATGCTTAATTTCTAATTGGTCCTTTTTCATATCCTCGAGGGTCTCACTAAATTTCTTGGAGGTTTCTAGAAGATTCTTGAGTAACCTTATAACTGTGGTTTTGAACTCTATATCCAGTAGTTTGCTTTCCTCCATTTATTTCATTTGTGACCTGTTTATTCATCTCTGCATTTTGGCTGCTTCCCTGTGTTGATAGAGTGGCTTTGTTTGCTAGGTGTCCTTTAGGGCCCAGTGGCTCAGCCTCCCCAATTACCTGAGGTGGACACTCTTGGTGCACCCGTTTGTGGGCTGTATGCACAGTCTTGTTGTAGTTAAACCTTGATTGTTGTTGATATCACTGGGAGGAATTGACCTCCAGGCCAAATGGCTGTGAGGACCAGTTGTGTCTATGATGGGAGAACTTCTGTGTTGGAGACACCCTTATGGGGCAAGACTTGCTTAGTGGGGCTTTGGTGCTCATTGAGTCTGCCCCCTGAGTGTGTCTCTTATGGATCTGAAGAGTTGTAGTCTGGATGGTCTCTCTCTGACTCCTGGGTACACTGGCTCTTGGTTCTCCAAGGAGAGAGGCCACCCAGCAGGAGCTACAGAGAGATCTGCAGATTCCTTCTCTTTGTTTGGGGTTTGGAGGTACCCAGATGAGGCCCAGCTGTGAAGCAATGCAAGCTGCTGTCGAGCCTTGGGTCCTCTTTTGGAGGTTCTGGGGCTCTTTGACCCAGCTGCAGTACATTAGATTTCAGATTGCAAAGGGCCAGGCCATTCATATGTAAAAGCCTCTGCACACAGCTTGGGTGGGGTTGTAAATTGGGTGGGGCGGGGTCTCAGGGAATCACCAGGATGGAGCAAACAGCAATGGCTGACTGTCAGCCCTGCCTGGAAGAGGTCCCATGTCTCTGTGTCCCACGGCACGGTGCAGGAACAATGATCATTGCAAGCACCTCTAAGAGAAAGCTGCCCTCGAGTTTCGCCTGATGCCAGACAGTCCAGTTTCTCCCCGTATGAGTCTGGGTCCCAGAGTATCACCCAGAACTGGAGTTCAGAGCAGTCGGGAGCTTGTATCTCCCTCCCGATTGTAAAAGACAACAGCGTACTCAGTTGCCAAACCTTTCCGCGCGCGCGCCTCCGTACCTCTGCACTTCACTTCTGCACCTCCACCCCTCCTCCGATTCTCAGTGTGCTTTTCTCTTTCCTTCTAGTTGTATAATTTCCACTCAGCCAGCCTTCTCGTGGTTCTGAATGATACCCATTTTGTCTTCTAGTTGTAGTTTTGAAGTGGTTTTGTGAGGCAGCAAGTTCAGGTGTTTATCGATGCCACCATCTTGGTTTCTCCCACTTTTAAAATATATACTGGATAAATATTTACATTGTTGGAGCTAATTGTTATATCTGTACTTGTTATTTCTAATAGATTTTTTTCGAATGCACAGACCATATTTTAACACTTTACTAAAGTGTTATTTTATGAAAAATCTGAACTTTGTATTAAGCAACCTATTGGGATATCTAGGTGGACATACCATCTCTAAGATGTTTTGAAGCAGAGAGTGGCTAAAATAAATGCAGTATATTCTAAATATTATATATATGTATATTATGTATAACCCATATATATCATTAAATATTGACTTTGCTGGAAAAAAAATTAAAACCTCTTCAAAATGTGTGTGTGTGTGTGTGTGTGTGTGTGTGTATAAGAAAGAAAGAAAGAAAGAAAGAAAGAAAGAAAGAAAGAAAGAAAGAAAGAAAGAAAGAAAGAAACTGGATGCAAATATATGTAAGCAAATCTTTGGCATTCAGAAGTAAAGGGAAAATGTCAATTTACCTTGGGGCCTGAAAAACAATCATTTAAAAGTATAAGCATGCCCACATTAAAAAGCAGTGATTTTTAAATGTATTAGTCCATCAGTAATATGTGTATACTCAATTCTAGTTCTGTGTGTGTTTGCATGTGTGTGTGAGCTCGGGTAAATTTTGGATATGGATTTTAAGCATATCCAAAGAACAGAAAAAAATATCACAAAAAAGTGTTGTAGTCTTGAATATATATATTTTAAATTGCTTTCAATATGGAAGATAAGACTATTAGGGAATTCAGAACATAAATGCAAACCAGTTGTGCCTAGAGTTAGTAGATTAGAACCTGTAAAAATTCATTTGCCCCAGGATTTTTTTTCTGTTAAATCTCTCTCTCTCTCTCTCTCTCTCTCTCTCTCTCTCTCTCTCTCTCTCTCTCTCTCCCTTCCTCCCTCCCTCTCCCTCTCTTCCATCAGACATGGGTGTGTGTGCATGTATCCATGCAAGAGACAGAGAGACAATGTTTTCTGGCATATCTAGTATTTCATGGTCCTTACACCTTTAATCCAATATTAAGAGAGATTTTTACCCCTTATTTGCATATGTCAATTTTTAATGGGGGCATGTGACTGGCTGTCTTTGGATCAAATGATCTCTTCTTGGACCAACCACTGTAAACTGAGGGACTCTGACTAGGTCTGGACCATGTATCAAATTACATATGTCCTCTCTAGCCATATTAACTTTTCTGATAGTACAAAAATGCCTGTAATTTATATATACTTAATTACATATTACCTTGAAAGAAAGAGAAATATAATTATAACTAGTTGCTTTTTTAATTAATAAATGAAGTCATTTATTCCATTTAACATAAATTGTCAAAGTTTAATTGCTTTTCCCCCAAGATTTTAGGTGTCATATAAAATTATTAACCCTGTGAAAAAAGGTTAATTCTGTTTAATGTTGCCATTTATACTAACTGAATTGAAATTGTATAATTTTATAAGAATACATGAGTTTCAATATCTATTATTCTGTATTATGATAGTTATTGACAACTTCTGTGTTGTGCCTTTAATACAGTCCAGCTAACAGTTGCTATAAAACACAATTCAGAAATTCATATAACACAGATTGTCTCTATAAATTACTCATTTGGAAATATTCCCCATGAGGAAAAGTTGAACTCCTAAATGTCCCATAAAAGGCAGTTGAAATCTTTTCATTCTATAAAGATTTTGAACAATAGTGTCTAACTCTAAGGTCCCTCAGCACACATCATGTGAACCATTGATTTATTATTTCTTAACATTACTAATGTTATGATTTGTCTTTATGTAGCATATATAGTAGCTTTATTTAGACTGTAAACTTTGTTAAAATGTATATGTTTGTTATATACCAACCATTGTAGACCCTAACATATATTGGTCTAATATTGACAATTTCTACTGGCTCTTATGTCCTGATCATGCTGTAAATAAGCCACGTGCATAGCTCTATTTCACCATCTTTGTTTTGCTCCATGATAAGGTGTCATCTACCACCTCTGGAAACACTGAGGAAAGTTTTCATATTTGTTTCTGTAAAAGATTATTATGATTAAAAAGGAAATCAACAGGTTATTTTAATAATTTGTCATTAATAGAAAAGTATAATTACAGAAACACCTCTTTTGGTAAGATGTCTCAAAGATATTTATGCAGAATATAGACAGTGATGCTTCAGACAGGACACTTGGAGTTTTAATTTGAAGAGTTTAGGACATTCATTTCACTATCTTTAGACTCCCTATTTCTCCTCCCCAGTTCTTCTCTCTTCATATATAAGAATGAGCTTGACATCAAAGTCCTTAGGTATCAAGAGACACAGAGTTTTTGCATTTGTCCCAGATAGTCCCATAGCTTTTAGAAAACTAAAGAATGTCATGCTCCACTTCAGAACTGTACATTTTAACATTCGAGATTTCTCTTCTCCAACATTTTAAATGCTGTTTATAGATTTAAGTTATAAAGTTCAATGATAATTGTCATTGTGAAATTTTATTTTTTATAGTTTCAATGAAACCTGTGTCACGTTGTGTTGCATATTATGCATTTCTAGAGAAAATTGTTTATATAGTATGCATTTCTAGGAGAAATTGTTTACATATACATACCTAGAACATACTTATAAATTTCTTAACTTATAATATTTTAATTCCAAATACGAAGAACTAAGTATATTTTCTAATATAATATTTTAAATAAAGATAATTTCTGTAAGGAATTTAAAATAACCCTATCCCAAATTGGCAATTTTATGTTTGCTCTCTTTCAAGCCATTTTTCAATATATTTAAAATTGTATTAGAGCCCTAACTGGTTTGGCTCCATGGATAGAGCGTCGGCCTGTGGACTGAAGGGTTCCAGGTTTGATTCAGGTCAAGGGCATGTACCTTGGTTGTGGGCACATCCCCAGTAGGAGGTGTGCAGGAGGCAGCTGATTGATGTTTCTCTCTCATCGATGTTTCTAACTCTCTATCCTCTCCCTTCCTCTCTGTAAAAAATCAATAAAATATATTTTAAAAAATAAAAATAAATAAAATTGTATTAGATTTAAGAAATATAAATAATATGTAACATTAAATTAGGTGGCCAAATAAACAGAACACAATCATTGACTAGAAGATCGGGTATGCTCTTTTCTGCATTGTAAAGAAAACTGTCCCATATTTGATCCTTGATTCCACAGTCAGAGATTTACTCCAAATCAGCACATAATAAAAGGATTTCTCTTTGCAAATGTTAAATCCCAACTCATTTTCTTCTGAATCCAACAGCCCGAGAGTTTTTCCTCTCTCAACATGAATGACAGGGTTGTGAAAGCAAACAGCTGTCCTTCTATTATTTTTTTTTCCATTACATGCTACCAACTGTCACTAGCTTTTATAAATTCAGAACGAAAGGAACAGTCTGAAGCAGTTCAGTTCAGGGTCAAGCTCCCTGGGATAGCATAGAATTGTGCATTGCTGGCACTGGAGGGTTTAATCTTTGTGCTAAGGGTCATAAAACTGGATCATCTGGTATTTCAGCCATTACTCTTTTGCCGTAGCTAGTTCCTAGTCTATCTGTAAGTTTCACCGTTTAAAAAGAGAAACCATCATTTGGTTAAAAGAACATAGAAATAAATGCTGTAACCTACCTACTACTTGGACTTGATTCCTGAAGTTCTGTTTCACAGCCATATTCAATTAATTGCAATTAGTCCTCACAGACTTAATATTCAAAATCCATCGTTACTGAAGTGCGCTCCGTAAGATTCAGCCATGCAAACCAGGGCAATACATGTGGTACATATTTTAGTGACATTATTTCTGTTTGATTTGATATTCTCTCTGCACAGCAATATTTCAGTTCTAAAAATGCCCTCTTTTGTAGCTCACAAAATAAAAATTCATTTTTTCAACATTGGGACATAAGAAAAATAAGACAGTGTGTCTAGGTGCTGATAACATTTTTTTATTATAGTATGCCATTTGGCATTTTGCATGAATTCCCCTTATGTTAAAAGGTGAAAGTTATACTGTATTTTCTAGTTTAAGGTTATTTTAGGGTATATCTGTTAAATAAATAATTATTTTAGAATTTTTAAAATTTAAAGAATTGAGGTTATATGTGGAGCATGTACACACATGTATACATACACAAAGAAAGTGGTAAGATCTCACATGATCAGCCACTTAATGTTTTTTCCTGCTCTGAACTATCTTTTTTTTGTTTTGTTTAGAAACCCATATAAAAGTATTAATAATATTCAATGTGTCTGAATCATATACTGAATTTCTTCTGTGTATCATTTTCTAATTTTTATTGAATTTGTTCAGGTGACATTGGTTAATAAAATTATATAGGTTTCAAGTGCACAATAAAACTTCAGCTGTATACTGTATTGTGTGTTGACCACCCCAAGTCCAGTCTCCATCTGTCACCATTTATCCCCACCCCTCTTTATCCTGTTCTACCTCCCTCCACCCTTTTCCCTCTGGTCATCATCATACTGTTGTCTGTGTCTATGAGTTGTTGATTTTTTATTTGTTTGTTTGCTTGCTTAACCCCTTCATCTTTCTCACCCAGCTCCCCAACCCCATTCCCTCTGACAGTTGTCAGTCTATTCTCTGTATCCATAGTCTGTTTCACTTTTGTTTGTTAGTTTATTTTGTTCATTAGATTCCACATATAATTGAAATTATATGATAATTAGTAGCCCGTTTGCACGAAGATTCGTGCAATAGACCTTCATTCACCTGGCTGCCTGCACCAGTTTTCTGCCGGCACCGGGGACCCAGGCCTTGGCTGTGGCCACCGCCTTCTACCTTCTTTCAGGGTCCAGGTGCCGGCAGAAAACTGGTGCAGGTGAAACCTGCACCCTAGCGTCCCTGTGACCCGATCGCAGGAGAGAGCCGACCCCCCAGGTCGGCTCGCTCCTGCGATCGGAGCACGCACCCGGCTGGCGCCCAAGGCCCGGAAAGCCCCGGGCAGCTTCCCGGGCCCTGGGCCCCGCCACACCCCAGCGACCCTGCGACCCGATCGCAGGAGCGAGCTGACCCCCCAGGTCGGCTCGCTCCTGAGATCGGAGCACGCACCCGGCTGGCGCCCAAGGCCCGGAAAGCCCCGGGCGGCTTCCCGGGCCGTGGGCCCCGCCGCACCCCAGCATCCCTGCGACCCGATCGCAGGAGCCGGTTTGGCTGGCTCCTGTGATGGGAGCAGGTGCTTCCCTGCAACGGTTTCCTGGTGGGCGTGGTTGATGGGCGTGGCTTGGTTGGTGGGCGTGGCTTGGGCGTAGCGAAGGTGCGTCAATTTGCATATTTGTCTATTATAAGGTAAGATTATCTTTCTCTGACTGGCTTATTTCACTTACCATAATACTTTCCAGGTTTAGCATACTGTCACAAAAGGTAAGATTTCCTTCATTTTGACAGTGGAGTAGTATTCCACTGTGTAAATGTACCACTGCTTTTTTATCCACTCTTCTACTGATGGCCACTTAGGCTGCTTCCAAATCTTGGCTATTGTAAATAATACTGCAATGAACATAGGGGTGCATATATATTTTCAAATTAATGATCCTGGTTTCTTATGATATACTAGAAGCCTGGTGTATGGATTCATGCACTGGTGGGGTCCCTCAGCCTGGCCTGTGGAGATTGGGCCGAAACCGGCTCTCTCACATCCCCTGAGGGGTCCCAGATTACAAAAGGGCAGTTCTCGGCTGACACGCATGGAATCGGGCTCCCTCCTCTCTGGTTCCAGGGTGCATCACCCAAGAACTGCAGCTGCCAAGTCATCGCAGCTCCACAACTCCTGTGTTGAGCGTCTGCCCCCTGGTGGTCATTGCGTGTCAATGCTACCATTCGGATGTGCAGATGGTTGCTTAGGCTTATATATATATATAAATTCCCAGAAGTGGAATCACTGGGTCATAAGGAAGTTCCACTTTTCTTTTTTTAGCTTCCCACAGTGCCTGTACCAATTTGCATTCCCACCAATAGTTCAGAGGGCTCCCTTTTCTCCACATCCTTGACAATACTAGTTTGTTGATTTATTGATGATTAGAGGCCCGATGCATGAACATTTGTGCAAGAGTAGGCCTTCCTTCCCCCAGCTGGCAGCACTGGCTTCCCTCTGGCACCTGGGACCCGGGTTTCCCTCCTACCAGTAGGCAGGGGGCGGGGCCATCACTAAGAAGCGAGGGCCGAGGGCCGACAACCATGGTGGCTGGCAGTGGCAGCAGCAGTGGAGTGATGGGGTCGGCTCCTTCCCTTGATCGGCCCAGTCGCCTCCTGCAGAGGGAAGCCAGACTGCAGGACATCCCCTGAGGGCTCTTGGACTGCGAGAGGGGGCAGGCTGGGCTGAGGACCCCCCCCCCCCCCGCCAGTGCATGAATTTTCGTGCACTGAGCCGCTAGTCAAAGCATAGTATGTTAAGATATGCTAAGGTTGCTCAACCACTCGCTATGATGTGCACTGACCACCAGGGGGCAGATGCTCTGACTGGTAGATTAGCTTGCTGCTGGGGTCCAGCCAATCGGGACTGAACGAGATGGACCGGCCACACCCTGCAGCCCTCCCATGGTTCCTCCCCGGCTGGCCAAATTCCCGCATCCCTCCCTGGCCCCGATCGTGCACCGGTGGGGTTCCTCAGCCTGGCCTGCATCCTATCACAATCCAGGACCCTTTGGGGGATGTTGGAAAGCTGGTTTGTGCCCAATCCCACAGGCCAGGCAGAGGGACCCCACTGGTGCATGAATTTCATGCACCAGGCCTCTAAAATATATATATATCATAGACATAGACAAGAGTGTGGTGATATCCAGAGGGAAAGGGGGATGGGAGTCTTGGTGGAAATGGCAAAATGAGGGAAAGTGGGGACTGAAAGAGACTTTGTGCAATGGTTGTATGATGCAGTGTGCAGATGATGTTTATTGAGTTGTACACCTGAAACCTGTATGGTTTTGGGAACCAATGTCACTTCAATAAATTCAATTTTTTTAAGAAAAAAAAAAAGAGTGCTAGGGGTAATTAGAGGTGCTACTATCTTATTTATGTGAATGTTCACATTTATATTTGTCAGCTGACTCTAAACATTTTTTTACATTGACTTCAGTGGTGCAGACATTTACAAATGTTAATAGTGTAAGAGTGCTATTGATTTTTTGAAAATTAAGGAAATATGTGCCTTTTACCAAATCATAAAATTGCAAGTGCAGGGTTTTAAGTCATCTCAATTAGATTGTTCTGCTTTCTGCCTAGTTATGACTTTATAAATCAAAAGTGGGTGAATTCCAGGAAGACTTTATGGTGTGGTAGTATGAGTTAGTTTTAAAAAAGTATATTTTTCCAATGTTTTTAAATCTTTAGAATTTTCTTCACCTGGTCTTCTGATTGTTAACTATGCTTACTTTTTCATATCCTGTTCTCATTAACTTCTTGTTTGGTTAGGCATTATGGAAGAATATTTCTATAAATGAGTTGCTAAAAAAATAATTGAATTTAAAAGAACAGAGTTGAGGGCACTTACAGAGCAGCCTCTCATGTTCAGTTTTAAGATTTCTAATTGTATCATATATGTCTAAAAAAGATGCTTATTAAAGCTGAAAATTTATTTGAAATAAAATTGGTTCATTGAAATAATCTTTATAGGATTTGTTGAAAAATACTCATATTCATGCATATATCTCTGTGCATAAATAATTATAGTATGTATCAAATGTATAATATGAAAAAGAAAAATAATGTTAGCATTCCATAGGGGAACATTGCAGAGAGAATGAAATGAGAGAGCAGTAACGATACAAGACTGGAAAACATGTAATCCCAATACAGAATTAGCTAAGGTCTGTAAACATCTCAAGTGCCCATCATTAGACAAGTGGATAAAAACGCCGTCATACATTTACACAATGAAATACTATTTGGCTATAAAAAAAGAAGGAGCTCTTATCTTTTACAATAGCATGAATGGACCTGGAGATTATTATGCTAAATTAAATAAGCCAGACAGAGAAAGATAAATATCACATGATCTCACTCATATATAGAATCTCATGAACAAAATAAACTGATGAACAAAATATGTGCAGAGGCATGGATACATGGAATAGACTGACAGGTTTTAAAGGGGGAGGGAATGGGAGAAAGAGAAGAGATTAACCAAAGAACATATTTATACTAAAAAAGGCATAATATGCTAATTAGACTGGATGTCCTTCTGGACAAAGCTGGGGCTGGGAGGGAAGCCTGGGTCCCAGGTGCCAGAGGGAAGCCAGTGCCGGAAGCCAGGGGAAGGAAGGCCTACTCTTGCATGAATTTCGTGCATTGGGCCTCTAGTATGCATATATATGCATAGCCCATGGACACAGACAATAATGTGGTGAAGGCCTGGGGTGGGGCGAGGGCTGGGGGAAGGAGGGCAAAGGCGGGAGCGAAATGGGGGACATTTATAATACAATAAAAAATTTAAAAATAAATCTTGTATTTTCTAACATTGCTTCTTTTCATTTCCTTTTCAAGATGGTAGCAATATATAGAAGCACAAAAATTCAATACCTTAAAGAGAAAACTGCATCACTAGAAACTTAATTAGAATTAATATAATTGTGAATTCCTTCCATTTCACTGAGCACCTACTCTGTATGTGGGCATGTTCTGGTATGGGATCTCTAAATAGGAGAAACAATTAATCTGGCCCTCAAGATTTTTATATTTTTATTTTTTAATATATTTTATTGATTTTTTTATAGAGAGGAAGGGCAAGGGATAGAGAGTTAGAAACATTGATGAGAGAGAAACATGAGCCAGCTTCCTCCTGCACACCCCCTACTGGGGATGTGCTCACAACAAAGGTACATGCCCTTGATCGGAATTGAACCTGGGACCCTTGAGTCCGCAGGCCGACCCACTACCCACTGAGCCAAACCGGTTAGGGCTGGCCCTCAAGATTTTTACCACTAACAATACAACTAGAGTGGATAAGCAGTTGTTTATGAAACTAACTTTGAATCATAGGGACATTATTCCCCTAAAGAGATGACAATCCATACATTAAAACATTGTCTGTTTTCTATTTAAATGATTACATGTACGTAATTGCAGAATTATGACTTCCAAATGCACTATGACTATAAAAAATAACTAAAAAATTTTTGTGAGAGGAATTTTCTGTGACAATTGAAGTTCTAATCAGTGGATTTTTTTATGTAATTTTCCTAGAATTGCTGACATTCACCTGTACAGAGTATTAATGAACACAAACTTTCATCTAGTTTCAATTGGATAAAAATAATCTATTACAGGTTTCTTGCTTAGTATAAATGAATGTTTATTTTCTGCTAGAACTCTATATGCAAGTATTTGCATAAATTTTGCTTTTATAATCTTAGGATTTTAGTAATTAAAATCCATAGAACTAAGGCTTACTATCTCCAAACTAAATAAGTTGAAGAATTTGACTATTAAATTATAAGATTCTAATTTTAATTGTACTGACACTGTGCAAGACATTTATCACTATTCTGTGTTAATTCAAATGGAACAACATTGTACACTTTTGAAACATAGGTCCAAAATTGAGCTACTTTGGGTCTCAGGTTATATCTCATTCCTTATAGGATGTCCTCCTGATTCCCCACTGTGGCTTTGGGGAATGTACATTCTCCTCTAATATCCTGTGCCTCTTTTTTTAGTATTTATTATGTTTTATTTTATGCTTTGCAAAGACAAGTAATGCATATGTCTTTATAGTGAAATTTCATGCACTTATTGAATTAAAAATTAAGTTTAATGTGATAATATTATATTTTTACTTCTTTTATTGTTTAAGCTCTATTAAATATTACATTGAATTGTAAGACTCTTCTGATAATTGTTTTGGTAACAAGATCTTAATTAAAAATAAATTTATATTGAAAATAATATAATGTTATTTAAGTTGCACCTAATTATGTCTAATGAACTTTATATAATATTAAGGTGTGCATAGTTTAAATATTACATAAAGGTTTATAAAAAAAAAGGATGATATAACTAAAAATCATTTCAGAAATGTAGCATTACTCAGTTTTCATTCTTTTATCGAATGTTGGTATTCAATGACATGGACATGAATATATACTGTGCTTTATTACAATGAGCCCTAAAATGTCAACAGTGAAAAATGATTATTTAATGCAAGCCAAAGACCAAATCCCATATAGAAAACTACTCAGAAAGATCAGAATGTAAGCCTATATTAAATAATTATGCATCTTTAATAAAATAAAACTCACTGATGAGATGTCAGAGATCTGAGATTTGACATTAATAGTTTGCTGCAGTAAGTACTCAAAACAAGCAGGAGTGGTATGGAGGACATATATGCTTACAGTGAAATTTTAAGCATTAAGAAAATCTCCGATCACATGATTTTTTGCCTATAAGAAAGAAACATATGACATCAAGTAAGTTATCAAGTCATATCATAATATCTTTAACAGTTAGAACTACCAATGTTGAATACTCATCACATTGATTGTTATTATTAGATATATAATTTTAAATACATTTAAAACATAATATTGATATACTAGTGCCCTGGTGCACGGATTTGTGCACATTGAAAGGAAATTAATTAGAACCTGGCTGACAGGGCGGGACTGGGAGAGATGGGCCGGACATGTCCTGGAGCCAACCTCCCATGGTCCCACCCTGTCCTGCTGCAGGTGTCTGCAGAGTGAGTGGGGTCCCTCCAGCAGGTAGGGTCCCTGGGCCTGGCCTGCCAGGATTGAGCTGAAACCAGCTCTCTGACATCCCCCAAGGGGTCCTGGATTGTGAGAGGGCAGTTCTTGGGTGATGCACCCTGGAATCGGTCTCCCTCCTCTCTGGTTCCAGGGTGCATCACCCAAGTACTGCATCTGCCAAGTCACTGCAGCTTGGCAACTCCTGCTTTGAGTATCTGCCCCTGGTGGTCAGTGCATGTCATACCTACCAGCTGGTCAGACAGTGGCTTAGCCTTTTATATATATAGATGAGGAGGAGCCAGTTTGGGAAATGTAGTTGCCAAGACTATTTCTTTATAACTCAGGAGTCTCCCTCTAAGTTACTTCCTGCTTCTTAGTATAGGTCAGCAGTCAGACTGCCTGGGTTTGATGTCAGACTTGAACACTTACTCTAGAACATTAAACTCTCTACACTCAATTTCCTTCTCTGTAAAAGAAAAATTATAATAATAGTATCAATATCACAATTTTGTGCATATATTCATTTATTTAAGTAAAGCTCTTAGAAGAATGTCTGGCAGGTAGAAAATGCTATGTAAGTGCTCATTACTATTTGCCCCGCTGGCAATACCTTAGTGTTAGCGGGTAGAATCTATAAGACCTGTTTCTGACCATTGGTACTTTGGTACACCCATGCCATACTCATATACAAAAGCTTCACAGTTGCAATTTTGAATGTCTAAGATGTCATGTTTACCCTGTCTTTTAACTAGTAATAACACTTTTGTAACTCATTAATAGAATAAATTATTGTTCAAATAAATAGTGTGCAGTATATTAATAAAATTTCTAAACTCAACTTGTTGGAATTTTTAACATGAATTTATATCCAGTTTGAGATACAAATCAGATTTTTCTCAAATGCCTGAAGGTCATTCACTAAATGCTGCTTGCTTACCAGCAGAAAAGCAGTACCTGCACATGTTTGGATTGATTAACAATCAAGTTACCAAGACCAGATACAACAACTTCCCTGTTCTGCTGAAACAAACAAACAAAAATTACCCTTTCCAAAAAATGCACAATAGAGACACCAATAGTAAAGTCACACTGCCAGACCCACGTTTATTTTCCTGACTGTATTAACCTTTCACAACTATGTAGTAATTGTAAGAAGATAGCAGCAGGTGAGATGACAGGTTGACCGAGTCACCTTGAGCTGGAGCCCATCTGCTGGGTACACAGTTTTTTATTGTTAGAGGTATTCTTTAGTTTCAAGATAAATAAACTTTTAAGCAACTTTTACTTTTAATACACCATAAGAGAAAAAAAATAACCCAAGTGGTTTGTAAGGGGTTGGGGCTGGGTAGAGAGGGGGATGCCATACTAAATACTAGAGCTAATTCCTTAGCATCCAGACTAAGAAAAATACCATCACCCCATGCCTGGATCACTGAAATATCCTTCTCTATTTTTGACCATACATTATTATTTTACTTTTTTATCTTTTTTCTTTAGAACTATTTTTCTTATTTTCTGAAAAATGTAAACTTACAGAAAATTTATAAGAATAGTACAATATACATCTACATTCTCCTCACTTCAATTCACCAATTACTAATATTTAGTTAGTGCCTTTGCTTTTTCTCTCTCTTTCCTCCTCCTTTCTTATCTCCCTCCAAACATTTCTCCCTCTCTCCCTTCTGTATTATTTGGGATTTAGTTGCAGATGTAATGATGGTTCTCCCCTAAATAGTCGATCATTTATTTTTGAGAATTAGGGCATCTTCTTACATAACCACAGTACAATTTTCATGCTCTGAGAATTTAATATTGAAAGAATACTATAATCTAGTATATAGTCCATATTTAAATTTCTCCAGTTTTCCCAATTTTTCATAGCTGTCTTTTTTCCTTCTCTTAAATTTAATCAAGGAAAGTCTCTACATTTGATATTCATGTTCTGAAATACATTTTCCATATGCAGCCAGAGTAATCTTTTTAAACCCTCAAATGCATTATGACTTATCTTTGAGTGTTTCATTTTTCTTAAAATAAAATACAAACTGGTCCTTAGCTCTACAGTCTCTTCTCATTTATTAGCCACTTCAAATTATTATCCATGATATTGAATTAACTTACTTTTCCAGAAGTCACTATGACCTCTGTTAAGTCTATGGCTTTGTGAATAATGTTCCTACTAAAGTATTCTTCTACCTTAAGTCCTCTCTTCACTTATATAACTCATCTATGTTCTGTGGGTCACAACTAACACATCACTGCCAGTGGGAAGCCTTATTGCCAAGATCAGACTGAATTTGGTGTCCCACTATGTGCTTATGTAGCACCCTATACTAACAACCAGCAGAGGTTTTATCACAATGCCTTATATTCATCTGTTTACTTACTAGAATCCCCATAGAGGGTATGGAGTTTCTTGAAGACAGGAGCAGTATAACTTGTTTACCACTACATTCCTCAAGCCTATTGAGTGTTTCTCATATAGCTAATTCAGTAAGTGTTGAGCAACAGGGCACACTAAATCATAACTGCTACTCTGAACCCAGGGCTAAGTTTGGATAAAACTATAATAGAACTAGAGGGCATATGCATGAAATCTGTGCAAGGGGCTTGGCCCTCACAGCTCAGGCTGCCTCAGCCCTTGCAACCCCAGCTTCATCCGGAAGTTTGTCTGGATGGTCGTTCTGCTGTTCGGTCTAATTAACATATTAGCTCTTTATTATATAGGATGATCTGTGTGAGTCCGAGGTTACTTCCAAGTTAGAGACAAGCAGAAAATTTTAGTTGTTATTATTATCCAGGCTCTGAAAATGTGTTCTCAATTTAATTTATTTTCTTTTTCAATGATTGAATATTTTTGTTTACATTTGTAGTGCTGGAGGATAAAAATAGTTTGCTTAAAGTTCAGTATTTAAGGCCTTTCCAAATTCCCACCTGTTGGAATTCCCACCTGATTCAGCAATTAACTTTCAGATTTAAAACTTGTCACCAAGAAAAATATGATTGTAATCCTATGTAATAAAGAGGTAATATGCAGATTGACCCTCACACCCTTGTACTACATGGCAGACCCCATGCGGTCAAAGATTGCTGCCACAAGATGGCCTGCAGGGCAGGACAGTTGGGGACAACTGGGCCTGCAGGGGAGGGCAGTTGGGGGGGACCAGGCCTCCAGGAGAGGGCAGTTGGGGGCAACCAGGCCTGCAGGAGAGGGCAGTTGGGGGTGACCAGGCCTCCAGGGGAGGGCAGTTGGGGGTGACCAGGATGGCAGGGGAGGGCAGTTAGGGGCAACCAGGCCAGCAGGGGAGGGCTGTTGAGGGTGATTGGGCTGTCAGGGGAGCAATTAGGTGTCGATCATGCTGGCAGGGGAGTGGTTAGGGGGTGGTCAGGCTGGAAGATAGGTGAGCAGTTGGGAGCCAGCAGTCCCAGCTTGTGAGAGGGATATCTGACTGCCCCCTGAGGGGTCTCAGATTGGAGAGGGTGCAGGCTGGACTGAGGGACACCCCCCCAGTGCACGAATTTTGTGCAACAGGCCTCTAGTCTATCCTATATAATAAAGAGGTAATATGCAAATTGACCATCACTCCAACACACAAGATGGCTGCTCCCATGAGGTCAAAGATGGCTGCCCCCATGTGGACACAAGATGGCTGCCACAAGATGGCCAGCAGGGGAGGGCAGTTGTGGGCAATCAGGTCATCAGGGGAGGGCAGTTTAGAAGGACCAGGCCTGCAAGGGAGGGCAGTTGGGAGCAAACAGGCATGCAGGGGTGGACAGTTAGGGGTGACTGGGCGGCAGAGGAGGACAGTTGGGGGCAACCAGGCCTGCAGGGGAGAACAGTTGGGGGCAACTAGGCCTGCAGGGGAGGACAATTGGGGGGACACAGGCCTGCAGGGGAGGGCAGTTGGGGGTGACCAGGCCTGCAGGGGAGGACAGTTAGGGGCAACCAGGCTGGCAGGGGAGGACAGTTAGGGGCAATCAGGCCAGCAGGGGAGCAGTTAGGTGTCGATCAGGCTGGCAGGGGAGTGGTTAGGGGGTGATCAGGCTGGCAGGCAGGTGAGCAGTTGGGAGCCAGTAGTCCTGGATTGTGAGAGGGATGTCCGACTGCCTAAATGGGCAGTCGGACATCCCTCGAGGGGTCCCAGATTGGAGAGGATACAGACTGGGCTGAGGGACACACTCCCCCCCTCCCGTGCATGAATGTCATGCACCGGGCCTCTAGTATATATATAAAAGCCTAAGTGACTGAACAACCCAACGACCGAAGAAGTGGTTGACAAGTCGCTATGATGCACACTGACCACCAGGGGCAGACGTTTAACACAGGAGATGCCTCCTGGTGGTCAGTGCACTCCCACAGTGGGATTGCTGCTCAGCTGACCGACCCGTCCTGGTGGCCCACCAGCCCTGCAGCAGCCACTCACTCCCTCAGTAGTCCTGCAGGTCCAATCTTCAGAGAATGGTCCAGGCACCAATGTACTGGTGCTGCCGGCATGATCCCCACAGCACCACTGGCCTCCTGGAAGTTGGCCTTGGGCACCGCGGCTACTTCCCCTCACTAGATGCTCTGCAAGGAAGAAACTATATAAAAGTGGCCACCAGGTGGCTCCCAACAACCGGTGTGAACCTCAGCGGTACAGATCCAGATCTCAGGCTGGCAAGGGGGTCCCACCACCTGCCCAGAGGACTGATCATGTCCCGGCCTCCCACCTCCTCAAGACAGATGCCAGACACAGGACTCATGGCTGGTGAGTGCCGCTGCAGCAGCACAAGCCTCTCCCGATCAGGATTGACTGGGCATGAGTCTGCGGCAGGCACAGTGGGGCCTGGATGAGTGGTAGCAGCAGGCAGGAGCAGCAGGTGGTGTTGGACTGCTGGTTTCAGTCCAATCCCCACAGGCCACACTGAGGGACCCCACCTATGCTTGAATTTGTGCACCAGACCTCTAGTTAATAATAAAAGAAAACTAATCTGGGTAGATTAAAATCTATACTAATAAAAGGGTAATATGCTAATTAGACTGGGTCAACTGGACATCTTCCAATCGTCTGGTCCTCCTTCCAGACAAAGCCATGGTGACGGGGGCCAAGGCAGAGGCAGTTAGGGGCGATCAGGCCAGCAGGGGAGCAGTTAGAGGTGATCAGGCCAACAGGGGAGGGCAGTTAGGGGCAATGAGGCTGGAAGGGGTGGGTGGTTATGGGTGATCAGGCTGGCAGGCAGAGGCGGTTAGAGGTGATCAGACCAGCAGGCGTAGGGGTTAGGGGTAATCAGGCAGGCAGGCAGAGGGTTAGTGGCAATCAGGCAGACAGACAAAGGCAGTTAGGGGTGATCAGGCAGGCAGGCAGGGGTGATCAGGCAGGCAGGTAGAGTGGTTAGGACCAATCAGGCAGGCAAGCAGGTGAGCGGTTAGGAGCCAGCAGTCCCGGATTGCGAGGGGGATGTCTGAGGGGTCCCAGATTGGAGAGGGTGCAGGCCAGGCTGAGAGACCCATGCCCCATACATGAATTTCGTACACCAGGCCTCTAGTCCTACCTAATAAAAGAGTAATATGCAAATTGACCACACCTTCAGTACGCCCAAGTAACGCCCACCAGCCAATCAGGGCAAGTATGCAAATTAACCCAACCAAGATGGCGGTTAATTTGCATACATAGGTGCCCTGAGCGGACCCCCTGTGAGGGATCGCAGGGAGCTGGGGTCCACTCTGGCACCAGGCCAAAAGCCTCCGCCTGAGGCTTTTGGCCTGGTGCACTAGCGGACCCCCTGCGATTGATCGCAGGGAGCTGAGTGTCTGCTCCGGCCCCAGGCCGAAAGCCTCTGGTGGAGGCTTTTGGCCTGGTGCCAGAGCAGATGCCCTGCAATCGATTGCAGAGAGCTGGGGGCTGTTTTGGCCTGGTGCAAGAGCAGACCCCCTGCGATCAATCACCTGGGCAGGGAGCTGGGGGTCTGCTTTTGGCCTGGGCAGGAGCCGATCCCCTGCAATTGATCGCAGGGAGCTGGGGGTCCGCTCCTGACCAAGTGGCTTTTGGTCTGGGCAGGCCTGGGCAGGGGCTGAGCCAGTGATCAGAGGGAGCTGGAGGGCCCCTGCCCAGGCCTAAAGCTTCGGCCAGAGGCTTTTGGCCTGGGCAGGGCCCAGCCCTCCATTGGTGTGAACTATAGAGGAAACACCTTTTTGACTGCACATTGGCTAAGCTTCCTGTATGCCACTGGTAATATTCTTAGTAACTTGGGTAATAAAAATCCAAAAAGGTGATCTAGGGTTTTTCCACCACACTTCTGGAGAAAAAAACGAAGGTCCGCTGCTGGAGGGCTAAGAAATGTCATATCCTGCCCTAGCCGGTTTGGCTCAGTGGATAATGCCTCAGCCTGCAGACAGCAGGGTCTGGGTTTGATTCTGATCAAGGGCATGTACCTAGGTTGCAGGCTCCTCCCTGGCCAGGGCCCAGATCAGGGTTCATGCAGGAGGCAATGAATCAAAGTGTTCCTCTCACTTTGATGTTTCTCTCTGTCTTTCCCTTTCTCTTCCACATTCTCTAAAAGTCAATGGAAACATAACCTCAGGTGAGGATAAAAAAATAAAGAAAGAAATGCATATCCTATGAAAGACACATCTTGGAAATGCCTAAAGAAAGTTGTCATTTTTTCTTGGTGAAGGGACTGGAGTCTGTGTTGATGAAAACACCTTGGTGGCTGCAGTGACTGGCAGTGGCTGCAGCAGTGGGGTGATGGGGCTGGTGCCTTCCCCTGATCAGTCCGGTTGCCTCCCACAAAGGGAGGCCAGACTGCAGTTTAGGCCCGCTCCCCATGGGGCGCGGGCCTAAGCCGTCAGTAGGACATCCCCTGAGGGCTCCCAGTATGTGAGACGGGGCAGGTTGGGCTGAGGGACCCCCAATCCTCCAGTGCACGAATTTTGTGCACCAGGCCCCTAGTAATAAAATAAAGAGCCAGCAGATTGGATATTGAAACAGGCAAACTTTAGCACACAACTCTGCGTTCAATTTAAATAAAACCCAATCTTTTAAAGGAATACTTTCAAGAATTTTTAAAAGTTTGAATTATATTTAGTATCTAGGTCTAAGCAATAGAGTATCAGGTTGATTTATTGATTTTTTTTTTTTTGAGAGTTTCAAACAAGTTTTACTTATTTATTTATTTACTAGAGGCCTGGTGCATGAAATTCGTGCATGGGAGGGGGTGTCCCTCAGCCCGGCCCACACCCTCTCCAATCTGGGACACCTAGAGGGATGTCCGACTGCCCTGTGGGCTCGGGCCTAAACTGGCAGTCGGACATCCCTCTCACAATCCAGGACTGCTGGCTCCTAACTATTCGCCTGCCTGCCTGATTGCCCCTAACCGCTTCTGCCTGCAGCCTGATTGCCCCCTAACAGCTCCCCTGCCGGCCTGATTGATGCCTAACTGCTCCCCTGCTGCCCTGATCACCCACAACTGCCCTCCTCTGCTGGCCCGATCACCCCCAACTGCCCTTCCCTGCTGACCCAATTGCCCCCAACTGCTGGCCTGATTGCCCCCAATGGCCCTCCCCTGCCAGCCTGGTCCCCCCAACTTCCCACCCCTGCTGGCCTGGTCACACCCAATTGCCCTCCCCTGCAGGCCTGATAGCCCACAACTTCCCTCCCCTGCCAGACATCTTGTGGAGGCCATCTTGTGGAGACATCACATGAGGGTGTGACACCACCTAGGCTTTTATTACGTAGGATTATCTTTATTGTTGAGAGTATTATAGGTGTCCTTCATTTTTCCCCCAATGCTCCCCTCCCCTGGTTCTTGCCCCACCACAATATTGTCTGTGTTCATGGATTATGCATACATGCATATAAATTATTTGGTTAATCTCTGCCCGTCGTCTCTCCATTCTCTCTGACATCTGTTAGTCTGTTCCATGCATGCTTCCATGGCTCTGGATCTGTTTTGTTCCTCATTTTATTTTGTTCATTAGATTCCACATATAAGTGAAACTATGACACACATTGATTTTTAAAAGTGAGCAAACTATTACTTCTGAGTTTGTATTTGTCCTGTTTTTTTGTCTTTGCTTATATACAGCAGGGGAGTAATTAAAGAATATTTGCCTGATGTACAATTTATGAAAAATCATTTTGAGGAACTGAATAGCCTTTAGATAATTACTATAGTTGCTTTAGGTAAATTTGAAAAGAAATACTTAACAAAAGTGTAAAATAAAATCTACTGGTTTTAGAAAAAAAAATTTTGTCTTGAAATGTATTCTTCTTAAGTAAATGTAAAATATTCATACTACATATTTGGGTTGCCATCTTCTAAAATTTTATTTAAAATTAAATTGGTACTTATGATAATTATCTGGTTAACTAACTAAAAGAATCATCCTATATAATAAAGAGCTAATATACTAATTAGACCAAACAGCTGAATGACCTTCCAGATGTCCTTCTGGACAACCTTCCAAATGAAGCCAGGGCTGCGAGGGCCAGGCGAGCCTACGAGGGGCTGCGCGGGCTGGCCAAGGCAGCCGGGGCTGTGAGGACCAAGCCCCTTGCATGTATTTCATGCATAGGGCTTCTAGTATTAGATAAAGAGCCAAAGGTTTCTTTGATACTTAAAATATATTAGTAACAGTGCAAATGATAATAAAATAAATATTTTAAAAAAGAGAAAATCACAAAAATGTACATTACAGAATAATGTAATCATGGTAAAAGAAAAACAGCAAAAGAAGTTATATTTAAGATCGGGAAAGATATATTCACAAAGAGCAAACATGGCCTTTTATCTGAATCTATCTTTACCTCAAATATAGACTGCACCAGGGCTATGGATCCTTCCATCCACAGGACATTTTCATCTGGTTGTTCCCATGTAACTCTAGTTTCTTTAAGTCCTTAAGTAAATTATCGCTTCTTTCTCAAATTTATTTTCAGGGAATTATAAAACCATTCATCTGGCCTAGCATTTTCCTAACTCTTCAGAGAAACACAAGTGTTTAAAAAATGTTACATTTCCCAGAGGGAAAAAGAGATTTATAATCAATATTTGGTAAAAAATATGAGAAGATAACAATATAAACAGTTTGAAAACTCTTCTGCTTAATTAACAAAATTCTCACTCTAGCAAAGTCTAAAAGACAAGATCCTTTTCAAAATAGAGACAGTGAGGAATTCTTATATGAGGTTTACTACTACTTGTAGGATAAGAAATGCTATTAAAGTTGTAAATTATTATTTGTGCAGGGAAATGACATAACCCTATCACTACCCAAACCTTTATTGAAGCTTGCTGTTGTGTACATATGAATGTTGCTTTGGAGACTTTAGTGAAATTGAAGGTTCATGAATACTAAAAAACTAGAACAAAGTTGACTAATGACTGTATATATGGATGCTAAACTAGGATTTGATTTTTTTTAATATAAAGAATAAGGTGACAAGTATTTTCTCAGTTACATCAGGAACTATTCTATCCTTTCCTTGTATAGCAGTTAGTTTACTTTGCCTGTAATGCAATAATTCAACAGCAAGGTATGACAATTATAAATATGCTAGAGGCCCAGTGCATGGGATTCGTGCACTGGTAGGGGGCGTGGCCTGCGGGGATCAGCCCACTGTGGGAGCACCACTCATCCTGGTCAGCCAAGTGGCTGTGGACCTGCCCTCTGAGCGGCTGCTTCCTGGTCTGGTGGCATCTTCTGTGGAGCTGGAGCACTCGCCTCTCCAGGGGACCCGGTCAGGGCTGGGCCCAGGGACAATAGCACTGAGAGGCAGTGGAGTAGGCTTCAGTCCCACAGCAGCCACAAACCTGCCTCCCAGCCTCCAGGGTCAGCTCTGTGAGCCTGGCAGCAGTGCTGTGCAGCCTGCGGGTGTCTGGAGGAGGCAGCAGGGATTGAGGAGGAGGATCCTGGGGTGAGGAGGCAACGATCGCAGCCCAGGTTCTTGCCTGTTGGCCCGGGGTTCGCAGCGGTAGCAGCCATTCGTCCTGGTCAGCCAAGCAGCACTTCCACTGTGGTAGTGCACTGACCACCAGGGGGCAGCTCCTGCATTGAGTGTCTGCTCCCTGGTGGTCAGTGCAAGTCATAACGACTGGTCGACCGGTCATTCTGGTCGTTCTGCTGTTCAGTTGCTGGGTTTTTATTATATAGGATAGGATATGCACCTAATATTAGAGCACCAAATCAATGATTAATACATTGGCAGAACTGAAGAGTTAAATAGACAGTGACACAATAATAGTAGATCCAATCTTCACTTCAATAATGAATAGTACAGCCAGTTGCAAGAACAATTTGGAAACAGAGTACTTGAACAACAATATAAACTCAAAAAATTAAACCTAACATATCTACAGAATATCTATAATAATAAAAGCATAATATGCTAATTAGACCAGACGTCCTTCCAGATGACCTTCCAGACGAAGCTGAGGCTGCAGCCATGGGATCGAGGCAGCCACTGTGGCTACAAGGCAGCCACCGTGGCTGAGAAGACCTACTCTTGCACGAATTTTGTGCATTGGGCCTCTAGTAATATACTACAAGAGCAGAATACATATTCTTCTTAAGTGCACACAAAGTATTTTTAGGAAAGAACACATGTCACAAAACAAGTCTTAAGAACTTTAAGAAGATTAAAATCACAGTGAGTTATTCTCTGATCACAGTGGCATAAAACTAGCAAGCGATGCCAGAAGGAAAACTGGAAAATTCACAAATATATGGAAATTAAAACACTTTTGAACAACAAATGCATAATATGCATAAAAATTCTTGAAAATTGCCTGTGGATGGCAGTGCTTTGGTATTCCGGAAAGATAACTATCTCAAGTTGTTTTCCTTTCTATGATTCATGTTTATGTCTTGCCTCTGAATCATATATAAAACAACCAGCTGAGTGTATATTGTCAGCTGGAAAGCACTTTGTAATGAACCAGACCACACTTGTGTTTGAACACGCATCAATGTTTATGGCTTTATTTTAGAACATCACCAGAATAAGGATCATTTTGGCCAAGAGAAAATTAAATCAGTCAGTGATGAGAACTTATGAACAAGAACAGACATCTCTAATGGTTCTGTTGCTTATTTTGTCTGTTGCTCTCTTTCTCCTCTATGTAGCATGTTGTGAAGTGTGTGATTTATTCATAGAAGGCACTGTCACTGCTGAAGAATTGTACTCTAAACCACTAAAATGTCTTGACAAAACCCATTAAAGGGAGGGAATCATAATCAAAATATCAAGTATTTACAGACCATGTTTTATTTTATCCCTTGAATAATTCCTACTGATCACTAAAGTTGAACTATATGAAAATACCAATATGCAACCATTCTGAACTACAAAATGGTAATTTAATATTATTAAGTTTAATTTATCAGATCTCAGTCTGGCCAATTCTGGTAATTCTTAGTGTTTCATTTCAGTATGAGAAATCTGTAATAATAGAAGTGTCTTCTGAGTAGGCATCACGAATTAATGTCACTGTAAGAAATAATGAGCCAGTTACAAAAGTGAAATTGAGGTTTATTTAAGAGATTGTAACAAGACATCCATCACAAACACACTGTGTCTTTACACAGTGAGGAGGGGTGAGGAGGAGGGTGAGATTGAAGCTGTCTAACATGGCTATTGCTAATACTTCCCTTGTTGATTTATACAGAGTTTTAGATTCCACAAATCATGTAAAAGTAATTGAATTAACTTCATGAGGTTGCTGTAACAAAATACCACACACTTTGTAACTTAAAACAACAAAAATTTATTCTCTCATAGTCTGGAGTCTAGGAGTCTGAGATACAAAAGAGTCGGACTTTGCCTCTTGCAGCTACTGGTAGTTACCAGCCTCCATGACTTGAGGCCAAACTCCAATCACTGCCTGTCTTCACATCGCCTTCTCTTTTGTGTCTTTCTCTTCTGTGTGTCTCTTATAAGGACACTTGTCATTGGAACTAGGGCCTGCCAGGGTAATCTAAGATGATGTCCTTACTTTAATTATATCTGCAATGACCTTTCTTCCACACAAGGGAACATTAACAGGATTCTTTAGAGGATTGGGATGTAGATTTATCTTTGTCGGGGGCGGGGAGGGGCACCATTCAGACCACTGCATTAGCACTGAATCTCTCTGATAGGAACTGAGGTGATTCTTAGGGAAAAGAAAGATTGTTATCCAGTTTGTTTTCATTTGCTTCTACTTATAACTCACCACGAGATAATCTGAGGGCCAATAAAGCTCTTTATTCACATTCAGTCTCCAAGAAAAATAAGAAAGCTTTCAGAAGCTTACTAGGACTGAGAATAAGCAAAAGACACATGAACAACACTCTCACTTTGGCCATGTGATCTGCTGGACCATGAAGAATTTGGTTCACAATGGACTGAGGATTTTGCCCCAGAATGAAAATCTTTATCAGTAATGTCTTGCTGGGAATAAAATGTTAGCTGAATAGAATAGTACGCTTAGACATACTAGTATAACTGATTTGCATTCTTGTATGAGCTCCCTGCCTCTAAGCAGACGGGTGATGGTTCACAATGTGTACCATTATTCTAGTGGGTTTTCTAATAAGGCTGGTGTGTAGTTTTTCAGTTCTCCGAGAGGAGAGTGTGGGTTTTGTTTAAGTAATCCTGATAAAGGTCTAAATCTCATAGAGCCATTTAATTTTTAGGTTAATTTGTAGACTTGTAAGTGGTGTTCTTTTGACTTAAGAATGTAATCACCTTGAAGGCTTTAGTTTCATTGTAAAAAGTTCAACCTTTCTATCTAACTTGATGTTTTAAATTCAGCCTTCTTTTACCAATTGGATTCATCAATCCTTCATTCTCAAATTCTATCTTATCTTTCTGCTGATTCTAAAATACAAAGTAACTAAACATTTTATCACTTTTAACAATTTGAGAACCATGTTTTTTATACTTCCATCAAGATGAGTCTAATAATCTGAGAGTATCTGGGAACATTTGGATATAACCTCCCACTTCCCAATTACTAGAGGTATTTTAAATTTTGGACCCTACTTATAAAAGAATGTCACCAGAAATAACCTTTTTTTATCTATACATATGGCAGGAAAACTACTAATCAGTGACATTTGCTCTTCTTCTTATCTTTCAAAGTTATAAAAGTGAAATTGAGGTTTCACCTCAAGGCACCCTACCACATCCTTAGCTCAGAATGCCATATATATTCATTTTCCCTTTCTGTCTTTGAACCTCTCGTGTACATGGGGTTTCTGACTCTCTCATGTATGTGAGGTTTCTATGCATACATATGCAATTAAATTTGATTTTTTTGTTGTTGTTGTTAATCTGTCTCACATAGATTTAATTATTAGAGCAGCCAGAGGAGCCAGGAGAGTAGGAGAAAGTTTCTTCCTCCAAACATGTCGGCATGAATCACTTTATTCATCCTTTCATTCATCCAAGCAGCATTTCTTGACATTGTGGATACTGAGCCTCATTGGACATATTTCACTCTTAACGACTAACAGACTAAAAAGGGATATGAGAAAGACAAACATGATTATAATAATAAAGTTGATAGTGGATAGTTTCAAAACCAGTGAGAGAACATAGGAGGAATTCCTAATTCAAGGTGAAGGATCCAAGATTTCCTAGGGGAGGTAGCTCTTTAGGTAGTTCTTAAAGGACAATTAATAATTTATCCACTGCTGAATTCTCTTGAGCCAATATTTACCACTCTAAAGGAATGGTAATTTTAATTATTCCTTTTCCTTAGATAAAAAATGTGGTAACTCTGACACCTGACTTTTCTGGCATGGCCTTTGTAATAGTCACAATGCAGCTAGGTTACCTTCAGAAGCTAAGGATCTCCAAGGATGTAGGAAGAGGTATTTAAGGGTAAGCGAAAGACACCGAGGCAAGGTTTTATTTTTTTATTGGCATGTGGTAGCCATTATTCCCATAAACTTATTGAGAAAAATCTTAAGTGATACTTATGACACAGTATATTTTAGACTGAAGTAAGTAATAGGGACACCAAAACTAACTATCAATACTGGAACTTCTTGCTTTATATATCTCTCCAGACACTGCCATCGCTTTGTAGAAGACTATTCTTCCTTACCACAGTAAGTAATAAACTCAGCTATGTCATATTAGCAGGTTATATTTGGGGAGCAACCATTTGACAAGATTCTATGGTGAAAGAATATGTGACAATAATGATTTAGCAAATTCATAAGCAACATGGCTTGTGCCTTGCATTAGAGATAGAGTAGGACTTTTTCTTTGACTTCCAATGTCTGATTTTTGAGTCAGTAGAATGATGGCCTTTCCTCTGGAATAAATTTTGTGAACATACAAATCAAGATATGAAACTAGACAACTTTTTGTTGTTCATGTTGTTACTGGCATAATGATTCACTGATTAAAAGAAGACTGTTTTTCAGGCAGCTAGATTGGCAACTCAGTATGCGGTTTGCTTATAAGCCTGTGAACAGTGAGACATTTCTGCTCCTACTAGGTAAGGATTTTATCTTTTCCTAATCATTAAATATATGTTTGCATTAGCATATGGAGTGAAATACAAAGGTTCTATTTTAAATAAATGAAACAATTTGTCACTGCATGTGACAAGACTTCCTACCTGTGATAATGCAAACTTGTAAAGGAGAGGAAATTCAAAAAAACTAGGAATTGAAGTACAAAGAAGAGAGCTGAATCACACTGTATTAAAGACAGAGCTTTTGCTTTTAAGTGTAAATGTACCATTGACTATGCCCCCTGGTGAAATAATGGTATTGTTCATTGGATATTAACTATGACCTTGAAAATCATGAAAGAATGTGCAGTGCAAAGGACAAAAATGAATTAGACTTAACAACAAAAGATTTTCTTTTGTTTAAATTATCTAAAGTAAAAGGAACCATTAAGACTTTATAAAAATAAGCTGACTTCTTTTCTAATTATCACATAAAAATTTCTGTAACAAATTACTTGCTTTACAAAGATAAGTTTTCAAATTTATATTTCACGTAAAATAAAATTCATTAAATTATATAATTTACTGCTGAAAAGGAATAGATGATAGATAAATTGATAGATGATAGCTAGATACATAGATATAGATAAATGGATAGATGAAATCATGAGTTTAATATAACTACAAATAGGTTATTTTTTAGATTTATGGAAAGAAAATATTTGCAATTATTTCCATACATACATAATATTAAGTAGGGATAACTATATTATAAATAAATCTGGTAAAACTAAAAGTAGTAGAAAATTGCCTCATTTTATATTGCGCAGCATTTTGCAAACCAATAGTGTAAACTGAAATGGACATTAATGTTTGTAAAATAATTATCAATAGTTTTTAAACAAGGAAAGATATTTACCATAAGAATTATGGATATTAATTAATTATGAGAATAAGACCTTACATATTTATGGGAGAGTCTAAAGAAGGAAGGGTCAGAGGGGGATTTAGGAGATCAAGAAAAAGTTGCTAACCAGCCCTACCAAAGAACTGACAGGTAAAAGTCAGGAATTGCAGGGGATTCTGGGAAGCCAGTAATGTCCAGCCACCAAATGAAAAGGGAACATAAGAGAAGTTAATGGAAAAGGCTAAGGCAGATTGTCCAAACTGTATAACTCTTGCTTTTAAAGGTCTCCAGCCAAACATGTGTTGGTGGGTTTCAGTTGCTATTTTCAGTAGGGCCAGCAATGAGAGGAGCTGGATGCAGAGTGAAACAAGACAGAACTCACTTTTTCTGTCCATCATGGCATCTACTCCAATGACTTTTAAAGACTAAGCAGCTGCTTCACTTCTGCCTTCCAATTCTCAAGCATTTTCTATCTTAGCCACTCTAAACTAGTACAATAGGCCATGGGATTCTGGGAAACAGTTTCACTACTAGGTATATTGGTTAATAATGCTGATTTTGTAATCAAAGAAAACACTATAATTTCAAGAGAAACATCAAAAGTGCTTTATTCAAAGTAATGTCCATCACTAGCTACACATTTCCCCCATTTTTAGGTAATTTGTGGATACTGTCCCAGTAGAAATTTTTTTGTTGTTTATTTTATTTCTCCTCTAAAAGTTCATCTATCTAAGCTTTCTATGATTATTGGTGCTCATTTTTAGTAAATTGTATTTCTAGTCATATTTTTATTTATTTAACTTGGGCTACATTGAGTAGTGAAAGGAGTCTTAAATACATTTATTATTATTTATTTATTTATTTACTAGAGGTCTGGTGCACAAATTTGTGCACGGGTAGGTGTCCTTTGGCCTGGCTAGCCAGGGGGAGGGACCCTGGGAGGTTGGCTGGCTGACCCCCTGATTGGGGCCAACAGGGGGGCCCGCTGGCATGGGGGAAGGACCACGGGAGGTTGGCTGTGGGAGCGCACTGACCACCAGGGGGCTGCTCCTGTGTTGAGTGTCTGCCCCCTGGTAGTGCGCATCATAGTGACTGGTCAACCGGTCATTCCAGTCGTTCGGGCACAACGGTCGCTTAGGCTTTTTTATATATAGATTTATTTACTTATTTTAATTTTAGAGGAAGTTTTTTAAAGTTGGGGACAGTGAAACAAGGAAGGACCTAGGATAAGTGGAGAGGGACTTGGTGGGGAAATGAGCCTAAGCTGGCTGCTTTGGCTCATTAAGAAGTCAAAGAAAAGGAGGCCTTGGGTCAAGTTCAGGGGCGTTGCCTGGGATGAACTGCCACTGCCAATTGCTGCCCTTTTTGCAAGCCTCTTTGGGTCCCTTAGGGTTTAGGAGATACAGACTGGTGGGGCAAATAGAGGGGAAGGGAGAGGGGAAAAGCATGCCATAATCCCAGGAGGGAGAGTACACCCTAGGACCTTCATTTTAAGAGGGTTTAAAGTCTGGGTGTTTAGGGAGATCTCAGGAGAGGATCTCAATAAAATATTCATCAGCTTTATGCTGATGTACAAAAATGAGATTTATTCTCTTAACTTCAACTGTCCTTGATTGCGGTTGGCAAATGACACCTCTTGCATTTCTGCTATCTGTCTTCTTGAAAAGGGTGATTTAAGCTACTTACCCTCTGGTTGGGGAGGAGAAGTGCAAACCCTTTACTCTTCAGTGTCCTTGGGTTCAGTGAAGACAAGATTTACTAGATGGCTGCACACTGCTGTTCGTGTCAGTTTCCCTATTCCACTTGTCCTGGCTTACTAGCTTGTCTCATTTCCTCCTTAGAGACTTCCTTCCCTAAAATCTTTAGGGTTGATGAGGCAGGATGGTCTGTCTTTAGTAACTGCTTTCTGCTGACAAGGGCTGTGGGCCCTGGCTATATAGAGTATGGAAGGCTCTCATGCCTGATCTAAGGGTGCGAGGAAATGGGATCAGAGACTGGAACAGAGATGCTTTAGCTGATTCTCCCAAAGTAGGGAGGCAGTCCTACAGATGGATTTCCAAAGTGAAACCTATGTTCTGTAAACAAGCAATCAAGTATTTAATAAGGAATATGTATATGAAAACAGAAGAAAAAACAAAGGTTAATGATCAGAGCAAATTATAAAGCAGTTTCTGAGTCTGCAAGACTGTCAGTCGACAAGCCTTAGAGTTTCTTTTGCTGGAATAAAAGCAAACAGTGACAATCTGACAGATCCTCTTTTTCCGCAGTGTAAATGTCTGCTGATGTCATCAGATGCTCAGGTAAATTCTATATGGTTGACATTGGATCAGTAGTTCTCAATAATTCCAAGACAAAGGATGGGAAAAAAAATAAAACATTATTTTGGAGAGTTGTAGCCAAATATTTAAGAAAACTAGAAAAATTTAGGATCCAGTTGAGTTTATAGGTAAAAAATAAAATTTTGAAGGCAATTAACTGAATTACAGTTTAATATCTTTACTAGGTGTACCAGTTAATAATAGCAGATTTTGTAATCAAAGAAAACACAGTAATTTCAAGAGAAACATCAAAAGTGCTTTATTCAAAGTAATGTCCATCGCTAGCTAAACATTTCCCCCATCTTTCAGGTAATTTGTGGATACCGTCCCAATCGAACTTTTCTTGTTTTGAGGCAAACCATTCAGAGACCAATTTTCCACTTCTTCGTATGTTTTGAAGTGCTGCTCAGAAAGTGCGTGTGCCATCAATCAGAACAAGTGGTAATCTGAAGGAACAAGGTCTGGTGAATACAGTGGGTGGGTTAATACTTCCAAGGCAAGATCTTTTAACGTGTCTTTAACTGGTTTTGAAGTGTGTGATGGCATGGTTCAGATTGATTATTTGTTGTCAGTAGCAATCAGTATTAACGGTTTCACCTGGTTTTAGAAGCTCATAATACACCACACCTTCCTGATCCCACAAACGCAGAGCATTGTCTTCTTTCTGAAGTAATTTGGCCTTGTAGTCAATGTTGATGGTTGACCTGGATCAACCCATGATTTTTCGCATTTGGGATTCTCAAAATAAATCCACTTTTCATCACCAGTCACAATTAGATGCATAACAGACTTTCTTTCGTGCCATTGAAGCAACATTTTACTGATGACTTTTCGATTTTCCATTTGTCTTTCATTCAGTTGATGTGGCACCCATTTTCCTTCCTTTAAAATCTTTCCCATTGCTTGTAAATAATCGGAAATTGTTTGCTGAGCAACGTTTAATCTTTCTGCAAGTTGTTTTTGAGTTTGACATGCATCATGATCCAATAATGCTTGTAATTGTTGGTCTTCAAACTTTTTCGGTTGACCTGAATGTTCTTTGTCTTTCCCATTGAAATCATCACTTTTAAAGCATTTAAACCAGCATTGACAAGTATTTTGAGATGGAGCATGTTCACCATAAGCTTCCCGAAGTATTCAGCAGCACTTTTCTTCAAAATAAAGTAATGAATGAAAACTTCCTGCAAATGCTCTCTTTTTTTTTTTTGGCATGAAATTTGACATTTTCAAGTGTAAAAATATAAATGATGTTAACACCTTCAGAAAATTTACATATGAAGTTTTGAAGCTTGTTATCAATACAACAAAATAGCATACATATCAAATCACATATATATCAACATATGTGTAACTCCATCTATTGAAAAAAATCTGCATTATTAACTGGTACACCTAGTAACTATGTATTATAGACTATATAAAAACATAATTTCCCCCCTAAATTCATCCTCATTTTTATTAAAGACTAGAGGCCCAGTGCATGAAATTCGTGCACGGGGGTGTATGTCCCTCAGCCCAGCCTACACCCTCTCCAATGTGGGATCCCTTGAGGGATGTCCGACTGCCCGTTAAGGTCCAATCACAGTAGGATCGGGCCTAAATGGGCAGTCGGACATTCCTCTCACAATACAGGACTGCTGGCTCCCAAATGTTCGCCTGCCTGCCTTCCTGATTGCCTGCCAGCCTGATCACCCCCTAACCACTCCCCTGCCAGCCTGATTGATGCCTAACTATTCCCCTGCCAGCCTGTTTGCCCTTAACTGCCCTCCCGTGCAGGCCTGGGTCCCCCCAAACTGCCCTTCCCTGCAGGCCCAGTTGCCCCAAACTTCCCTCCTCTGCTGACCTGGTCACCCCTAACTGCCCTCCCTTGCAGGCCTGGTCCCTCTCAACTGCCCTCCCCTGCTGGCCATCTTGTGGCGGCCATCTTGTGTCCACATGGGGGCAGCCATCTTTGACCACATAGGGTAAGGTGACCAGATTTTAACATTGGTAAAGCGTGACACCATTGACTGGGGGGGAGGGGTGTTGTTTTTCTTCTTATTATTTTTTTAATATATTTTATTGATTTTTTACAGAGAGGGATAGAGTTAGAAACATCGATGAGAGAGAAACATCGATCGGCTGCCTCTTACACACCCCCTACTGGAGATGTGCATGCAACCAAGGTACATGCCCTTGACCAGAATCAAACCTGGGACCCTTGAGTCCGCAGGCCAACGCTCTATCCACTGAGCCAAACCGGTTTTGGCCTGGGGGGGCTCTTGATTAAAAATGTGGTCTATATTGTAATCGCTTTTGGTTTTTTTAATAAAAAAACTTCTTAGATCATCGTTGAATTTGCATCCTCTTTTCTTACTCATTATGTTAAAAATCTAAAAAAAATAATTTAAAATTATATTATAAATTATTATATACATACTAGAGGCCCGGTGCACGAAATTCATGCACGGAGGGGGGTTGTCCCTCAGCCCAGCCTGTACCCTCTCCAATCTGGGACCCCTTGAGGGATCATCCCTCTCACAATCCAGGACTGCTGGCTCCCAACTACTTGCCTGCCTGCCTTCCTGATTGCCCTTAACCGCTTCTGCCTGCCAGCCTGATCACCCCCTAACCACTCTGCTGCCAGCCTGTTTGCCCCCAACTTCCCTCCTCTGCCGGCCTGGTCACCCCTAACTGCCCTCTCCTGCAGGGTTGATCACCTCCAACTGCCCTCTCTTGCAGGCTTGGTCCCTCTCAACTGCCCTCCCTTGCAGGCCGGGTGCCTCCCAACTGCCCTCTCCTGCTGGCCATCTTGTGGTGGCCATCTTGTGTCCACATGGGGGCAGGATCTTTGACCACATGGGGCAGCTATATTGTGTGTTGCAGTGATGATCAATCTACATATTACTCTTTTATTAGATAGGATAGAGGCCTGGTACAGGGGTGGGGGCCAGCTGGTTTGCCCTGAAGGGCATCCTGGATCAGGTGGGGGTTCCCTTGGAGTGTGGGGCGGCCTGAGCGAGGGTCCTGTGGTGGTTTGCAGGCAGGCCATGCCCCCTGGCAACCCAAGTGGAGGCCCTGGTATCTGGAATTTATTTTCCTTCTACAATTGAAACTTTGTAGCCTGGAGCGGAGCCAAGCCTGGGGCTCCCTCTGCGGCCGGCAGCCATTTGTGTTGGGGTTATAATTGAAACTTTGTTGCCTTAAGCAGGTGGGCCCGGCCAGGGTGTGTGGAAAGCTTTGCTTCCCCTGTTGCTGCCAGCAACCCTGGCCTGCTCTCTCAAGCTCCATTCTGCCGCCATTTGTTTGAATTTGTTTACCTTCTATAATTGAAACTTTGTAGCTTGAGTGGAGGCTTAGGCCTGCAACGGCTGGCAGAAAGCTTGGCTTCCTCTGTTACCTAGGAAACCTTGGTTTGGGTTAATTTGCATACTCACTCTGATTGGATGCTGGGCGTGGCTTGTGGGTGTGTCGGAGGTATGGTCAATTTGCATATTTCTCTATTATTAGATAGGATTCCTTAAAAACACAGTAAGTCGGTTCATAATTACATGAATATATTTTATTGTTAGTTTATAAATTAAATTAATTTGATTGTTATAAAGCAACTATATCTTAAAAATTATTTTAATTTTAATCTTATATTTCTTTCTAAATAATAACAATACTAACTTGTATTATTTTTCCTCTGAATTTGCCATAAAGTAAGTTGTAAGTGTCACTTTCAAGGCTGGCGCTAGACTTTTTGCTGCCACTATAAAATATAAATAATACGAATACTGTCTGCTAAATTCAAGAAAATTTATGTATTTATGAAGTAATAAATAAATTACTTACCTAAATTATCTGAGTAGCTGATTTGTAATGACATCACTTGTTTAACTAGCTTACTAGCACGCAGTATGATGTATATCGTCTGAGAGACAGTTACAAAATGTTTTCATCGTTGCCAATCCCAAAAAATACCTTTGTTCATTAAGTCCAAACAATGGTTGGTGGTCGAATTCTAACAACTGATCAACAATGCAAACTTTGATAAGCAGTTCTCAATAATCAGTTCTCAACAATTATTTGTTATTATTATAGTTTAACATTGTAAAATTAACAAAAATAATATAAAACTCATATCCTGGCTAAATAGACACATGGCCGCCGAAAACCGTGTATTCCCTTCCCGTTCTCCTGCTGATCCCTAGCTTGTAGAGCATTCTTTCCAAAAATCGGGACTTTATTAAAATGCCATGGGACGCGGGACAAATTGTTAAAAATCAGGACTGTCCTGCCAAAAGCGGGACGTCTGGTCACCTTAACATAGGGGCAGCCATCTTGTGTGTTGGAGTGATAGTCAATTTGTATATTACTAATTTTTTAGGTAGGATAGAGGCCTGGTGCACAGGTGGGGCCCAGCTGGTTTGCCCTGAAGGGTGTCCCGGATCAGGATGGGGTTCCCTTGGGGTGTGGAGCAGGGCTGGGCAATGGGCCTGTGTTGGTTTGCAGGCTGGCCACGCCCCCCAGCCACCCAAGCAGAGGCCCTGGGATCTGGGATTTATTTATCTTCTATAATTGAAACTTTGTAGCTTTGAGTGGAGGCCTGGGTCAGCCAGGGTGTGCGGAAAGCTTGGCTTCCTCCATTGCCGGGTAAACCCAAGCCTCCTGCTTGCTCCATGGCCACATCCATCTTGGTTGGGTTAATTTGCATACTCGCTCCTCATTGGCTGGTGGGTGTGGCTTGTAGGTGTAGCAGAGTGATGGTTAATTTGCATATTACTCTTTTATTAGATAGGATAGCCAATCTAAGACTATTTATTGTATTATGTCCAGTTTCAATTTGGCTTGATTATTTGCATAAATACAAGGAGAATACTAATTAATCACATAAACTCTCTTAAGTCTACTTTGCTAAAATCTCACAAGAACTCTTTTTAGCTTTATTTGGAAAACTTTCATTCTCATGAATGATTTGTTTAAATATTTGTGGCTTAACATGCGAAGTTTAGGTTTACCTTTGAACCTACCAGAGCTAGTATGGGGGTGGCTGTGTTCAAATTCCCATCCTTGCTCAAGTCCTAGCGTTTATGTTCTGTGCTGTGTGAGATCATTAAAACAGATGTGCTGGGGGTCTGCTGACGTTTCATGGCAGATTCATGGCCTTAACATCTGAGCATGGGTCGTCCAATTCTTTCTTTTCTAGCTCAGTCATATATTTTTAAAAATTGAAATGATATATTCTATCAGACATGTTTTAGTAAGAAAGATTTTAGTTTGTGCACTCTGCCATAAAAATGTTATGAGTCAATAGACTTAACATTTTTTCCATTTTATTAAAGTCAGTTAATGTTGACTGCCTTTTCTTCTTTTTTCATTGTAGCACTAGCATTATCCAATCTGCTTTACTTATAATTTAATAATAAAAAATGCATCTTGAAATTGCCCAGTTATATAGTTTACATACATATCTTAAAAATAAGTCAGTTCAGATGTTTTAAATTTGAACTCATTCTTTCTTAATGTAAACAGATTGATGAGCACTGAAATCAGTATGTGTACATCATCAGCAAAGCCATAGTACATGATGAAAATCATATCATTCTTTGTTTACATAATTTCTAGACCAAATACCTTCTCATTTAGAACACTCTCCAGCCATACTTTTTCAAAAGCATGTAATATGTACCTTCCAAAGTTCCTGTCATAGAATATAATATGCTATTTTCATGAAAGTCAATAAGTTTTATAGATTCTGTATAGATCTGTGAGACCCACAGGTTGAGAACCGCTGTTGTAGAGCCTAAGACCATCAGAAAACACAGATATTTACATTACAATTCATTAACACTAGCAAAATTACAGTTATGAAGTAGCAACGAAAATAATTTTATGGTTGGGGGTCATCACAACATGAGGAACTGTATTAAAGGGTCGCGGCATTAGGAAGGTTGAGAACCACTGCTCTAGGTGATATATCTGAAAATTCTGCTACGTGAGATGTCTGAAATTTTGCTCTCTATGGCTTCTTCTAGGAATTTTGTGGTTTCATGACTTACCTTTAATTCTTTTATCCATTTTGAGTTTATTCCTGTGTATGGTGTAAGTTCTTGGCCTAGATTATTATTATTTTTTTTTTTTTTTTGCATATACCTATCCAATTTTTCCAACACCATTTATTGAAGAGACTGTCTTTACTCCATTGAATGCTCTTGCCTCCTTTATCAAATATTAATTGAGCATAATGGTTTGGGTCGATTTCTGAATTTTCTGTTCTGTTCCATTGATCAATATGCCAGTATTTGTGCCAGTAACAGGATGTTTTGATTACAGTGACTTTCCAGTGAAGCTTGATATCTGATATTGTGATCCCTCCAACTTTGTTCTCCCTTCGCAAGGTTGATGCAACTATTCGGAGTCTTCTTTTGGTGCCGTCTAAATTTTTAGATTATTTGTTCCAGATCTGTGAAATATGCTGTGGGTATTTTAATAGAGATTGCATTGAATCTATAGATTGCTTTGGGTAATATGGACATGATAATGATGTTAATTCTTCCAATCTAGGAGCATGGTATATGCTTCCGCTTGTTTGTATCTTACTCTATATATATATATATATTTTTTTACAATGTCCTTTGGTGTTCTGAGTACAGGTCTTTTACCTCCTTGGTTAAGTTTATTCCTAAGTATCTTAATTTTTTATTGTAATGGTAAATGGGATTTTTAGTTTCTCTTTCATAGAGATTATTATTGGTGTATAAAAATGTCATTGATTTTTGGATAATTTTGTATCCTGCTACTTAGCCAAATTCATTTATTATATCTAGTAGGTTTTTTGTGGTCTTTAAAATTTTCTATATACAATATAATGTCATTGTTAGGTCTGATCAAATAATTGAATCAATATCCCCTCCCCTGGGAACTGACCTTGAAGCCACTTCACAATGGACATTCCACTTGCTTAGTGTGGGGCGCGACTACAGTGTTTGGACAGGTTCAAGCCTTGGACTGATGAGAGGGCACAGTCCTCTGATGGCCACGTGCAAGTCCCAGCCTGGAGGGCAGAGCCTTCCCAGCACAATTATAGCCAACAGCTATAGTTGTAAGCTTGAACCTATGGTCCGAACACTGGCCCCACGTGCCTAAGTGATATAGGCTGCAAGTAAACAAAGTTTGATCAGGTGCATGTAATTGAGTAGGATCAAAACACACGAGAATGCTGTAAACATCTTCCACGCCCTTGTTTTGTCTCGTGGCATCGGCTATAAAATACAGACACGGCTTGTAGTCCGAGGTGCTGCTGGCTCCCCATCAGGGAAGCAACGTCCCACCGAGTCCCAGCTTTCATTCTCTTGTCTGTCTTTTCTCAATCCTTCATCATCCCCACTTGGGTTCACCCTTGGCCATGCTGGCAGGGGAAAGCTTAGACCACATTCTACTTGCTAACACCATTATGTCTCCACTCTGGAGTTTCCCAGAATCCCAAATACACAGAGAATTCTCCGTCCAGAAAAAGCCTGCCTAGAGTCCTTTAAAAACCTCTGACTCCCTGTCTTTGGGTGCTGGCACCATTTGGGGACTCAGCCCCTCTGGTATCCAGACGACCTAATAAATTCATAATTCTTCACCGTTTTTGACCTTGTGCGTTCCTCCTTCAGTGCCTCTAACAGTAATCTGTGAATAATTGCAGTTTTACTTCCTCCTTTACAATTTTGATGCCTTTCATTTTTCCTTCTTATCTGTTTGCTGTGTCTAGACTTCCAGTACTATCTAAACCAGTGATGGGCAACCTTTTGCGCTTGGTGTGTCAAACTTTGCCAAAAAAACTGAGCATAACTTGGGTAGTGTGTCACTTTGAGGAAAAAACATTATTTCGCAAATGTTTCGAAAAAACATTATTTCGCAAAAATTATTTCATCCTCAGGAGCAGCAAATGTTTCATCCTCGGCATGCGGCCGCCTCAGCGGCCGCGTGTCATCAGAAATGGCTACGCGTGTCAGTGCTGACACGCGTGTCATAGGTTCGCCATCACTGATCTAAACTAATAAGAGAGAAATATGGTAATTGACCATCACTCCACGACACCCATAGCCAATCATGAGGGAATATGCAAATTAGTGTGACAAAGATGGCGGTGGCCATGGAGCCAGCCAGAGAGGGCAGAAGGCTTGGGTCACCCCCAGCGATGGAGGAAGCCAAGCTTCCCACCCGCCTGGGCCGGTCGCCAAAGGCGGGGCCTGTGGGTGGCAGCCATGGAGCAGGCCGGAGTGCACAGTAGGCTTGAGTTGCCCAGGCCAGCTGCTGAGGGAGGGGCCTGAAAACGGCCCTCAGCCCCTCACCCAGGCTGGCCATGCCCCCATGGGGTGAGGGTCCCCGCTGGGGGGTGTGGCCAACCTGAAAACAGCCCTCAGCCCCTTACCCAGGCTGGCCATACCCCCATGGGGTGAGCATCCCCACTGGGGGGCATGGCCAGCCAACAAACAGTCATCAGCCCCTCACCCAGGCTGGCCAGGCACCCCCAGCGGGGACCCTCACCCCATGGGGCGTGGCTGGCCTGCAAACCACCACAGGCCCCTTGCCTAGGCCAACCTGTCCCCCAAAGGAACCCCCACAATGATCTGGGACACCCTTCAGGACAAACCAGCCAGCCCCCACCCATGCACCAGGCCTCTATCTATACTAATAAAAGGGTAATATGATAATTAGACTGTGAGACCTTCCAGGAAACCTTCCAGATGTTCTTCTGGACAAAGCCATGGTGGTGGGGCCGAGGTAGAGGCGGTTAGGGGCCAAGAGGGGAGGGCAGTTGTGGGTGATCAGGCCGGTGGGGGGGAGGGCAGTTGGGGGGAAGCAGGCTGGCGGGGGGGCACTTGGGGGTGGACAGGGGGGCAATTGGAGGTGAGCAGGCTGGCAGGGGGGACAGTTAGGGGCAAGCAGGCCTGCAGGCAGAGTGGTTAGGGGCAATCAGGCAGGCAGGCAGGTGAGCAGTTAGAAGCCAGCAGTCCTGGATTGCGAAAGGGATGTCCGACTGCTGGTAAACTGGCAGTCGGACATCCCCCCTGAGGGGTCCCAGATTGGAGAGGGTGCAGGCCAGACTGAAGGACACCCCTCCACCATGCGTGAATTTTGTGCACCAGGCCACTAGTGTTGAATAAGACTGGTGAAAGAAGACATCCTTGTGTTCATCCGGTTTTTAAGGGAAACACTTTAAGTTTTTGTCCATAAAGTATAAAGTTGGCTGTAGTTTTGTCATATACAGCCTTTATTATGTTGAAGTATGATCTCCCACTTTGAAGAGAGTTGTTATCAAAAATGGGTGCTGAACAAATCAAATGCTCTTTCTGCATCTATTGATATGACCATATGATTTTTATCTTTCATTTCATTTATGCAATGTATCACATTTATTGATTTGAGAATATTGTACTGGCCTTGTATCCATGAGGTAAAACCCACCTGGACATGGTGGATGATCTGTTTAATATACTTATGGTTCTAATTTGCGAGTATTTGTTGAGGATTTTGGCATCTATGTTTATCAGGGATATTGGCCTGTACTTTTCTTTCTTTGTAGTGTCTTTAGTATTTTGTTTTGGAGTTAGAATAACGCTGGCCTCAAAAAAAGAGCTTGAATGTGTTCCTTCCTCTTGAATTTTCTGAAATAGTTGAGGAGGATAGGTGTTAGTTCTATGAATATTGGGGATATTTTCTTGTGAAGTCATCTGGTCCAGGGCTTTTGTTTGCAGGAAGTTTTTTTGTTTGATTGCCTGCTTGTCTGTTTTTTTACTGCTTCTATTTCATTCGTTGTTATTGGTCCATTGAGATTCCCTGATTCTTTCTTATTCAGTTTCAGAAGTTTGTGTTTCTCAGAATGTGTTCATTTTATCCAGGTTGTCTAATTTGTTGGCATATCGTTGTTCATAGTATTTTCTTACACTTCTTTTTTATTTCTGTGGTGTCAGTTGTTACTTCACCTTTTTCATTTCTGATTTTATTTATTTGGGTCCTCTCTTTCTTGATTTGAGTGGATAGAGGTTCATCAATCTTATTTATTTTTTCAAAGAACCAAATGCTTGGGTTCATTGATCTTTTGTATTGCCTTTTTAGTTTCTATTACATTTATTTCTGTTCTGACCTTCTATTTACTCTGGGATTTTCTTGTCTTCTTTCTAATTCTTTTAGTTGAGGGGTCATATACAGATTTTTCTTATTTTTTGAGGTAGGCCTGCAATGCTATGAACTTCCCTCTAAGGACTGCTTTTGCTGTGTCCCATAGATTTTTAGTGTGCACTCATTTTCATTTGTTTCCAGAAGTTTTTATTTCTTCCTTGATTTCATTGGTAACCTATTCATTGTTTAATAACATGCTCTTTAGCCTCCATGTATTTGAATGCTTTTGAGTATTTTATTGTAGTTGATTTTGACTTTCATGCCATTGTTATCCAAGCAGATGCTTGATATGCTTTCAATCTTCTTGAACTTGTAAAAACTTAATTTTTGTACTAATATGTGGTCTATCTTTAAGAATGTCCCATGAAAAAGACATTCCAGAATAAGAATGTTTTTAGAAGAATGTATATTCCACAGCTTTGGGTTGAAATGTACTGTAAAAGTCAATTAAATTCATATGATCTAGTGGGTTATTTAGGGTCACTGTTTCCTTTTTTGTCTGGAAGATCTATCCAGTGAAGTCAGTGGGTTGTTAAAGTCCCCTACTATGACTGTATTGCTGTAGATCCCTCACTTAAAGTCCTCTAAGAGTTTTTTTTTCATATGTATTTAGGTGCCCCTATATTAAGGTGACCAGATTTTAACATTGGTAAAGCGGGACACCATTGACCGGGGGTGGGGGTTCTTGATTAAAAAATTGGTCTATATGGAGCAACAAAAATTTTCATAGAATGCAAAAATAGTATTGTAATATATTTTTTAAAATTTCAACATAAGTACAATTTACAAATATAATAAATAAATAAAAAATTATGTATAGTATTATTTTATTCTTTGGCATATTTCTCATTTGAATGAATTTTTTTTAGTAGATTGCTGTCGTTGTTTAAAAGATCATGAAAATTTTCACAAGAATTTGTTAAATTATATTTCACACATAAAATGGCTTTCAAAGTCTCAACACTTAATTGAGATTTTTCTGATGTCCACACTTTATTTACCGTAGAAAAAACACGTTCAGTCGCAGCATTAGTTCCTGGTAAGGACAGTGCATATTCCACAATTTTTAGTGCATTATTGTATGGAACATGGTTTGTTTCAAAATGATGAAATATTTCTAACCATTTGTTCTCTATTGTGATTTTTGCTGATGCCCAAGATTTAACCTTTTCCTTATCAATATATTTTTTTAATAATGATACCTCATTAAAAAGATCATTTTCAGAAATATTACTATATGGGAAATTTTGAGTAATATGATCGAATGATTTTTGCACATCATTCCAATTAAGTTCTTGTTTTAATGTAACCCAATGAAAATGTTCAATATCATTGTAATGTACCGTCCACTCTTCTAAATAATCTATGCAGTTACTATAGAACTTTTTGACGTGATTAATGATATCTGCACGATTTATTGCACCTTGTTCTTCTAGCTGGCTTATACTATTACAGATAGTTAACGGAAGAAAATTATTTTCTAACCGCTCTTGACACTGAAATTTTAAATTATTAACTTCATTTGCTACTTCGATTACCGAAATTTTGTCACCTTCAATAAGTTTTATAGCATTTTGAAAAAGAGCTGCTTGATTGTGTACAAACTCTAGCCAAATTTTTGAAGATTCTTTTTCAAAAAACTCTTCTAAAATTCTAGGACATTTATCCTGTGATAGAAAGTAGGATTTCAAAGGATCGTATATTTTCAAAATTCTTTCGACAGCTGGCAAAAGAGCTAACCAGCACGTTTTACTGTATCCAAGTATTTTCTGATATTCGACTTCCACAGTTTCACAAAATTCTTTAAGCATTTCAACGTGCACAGTGTATATATAGAAATAAGAATATATTTTAATAACAATATTTTCCACATCTACAGGTAACAAGTCAGCAGCTGTTTGAATGGCGTTATGTATTATGTGCACTGCACAACCAACACCAATAATGTTTTGATTAAGGTTTTTGTTTAATTTATAAAAAATATTATTTGTACCTCTTCTCACTTTTCCTCCAAAATTTGCGTTCATGTTGTCTGCACAATATGCAATCATTTTATGTTTTAAATTGTTTTTTCCAAAATATTAATAATGGAACTGAAAATTATTTCAGAAGTTTCGCCGGGCAAAGAAACTAAATCTAAAATTCTAATTTTTATTCCAGTTTCCGAATCAAAAAATCTAATAATGGTTGGAGATAACTTTATATCCTTATGATTAGATGCATCAGAATATATGGATATAAAATTAATTTTTTCTTGATTTTTGTTTAATTCTGAAAATGCATATGGGGAAAGCACATTACACACAATTGCCTCGGATTTTGTTCTAGCACAGGCAAATTTTTTGTTGAATAAGTTTTTGACAACTTGTGATGTACAGTCCATAGATCTGAAGGAATTATTGTGATTAATAGCATGAAAAGACATAAGTCCTTCTGCTAATGCTAATATCTTTTCTTCATCTCCATAAGTTGTTTTCCAAAAAAATTCCTGTATTTTGGAGGAAGATGCAGCAGTATTTAAATATCTTTTATGTTTCTGTGTCTCCAAGTGCTTTGAAATATCATTCTTTCCGCCGTGCGAAATAGAAAATTCACCATTACATTTCTCACATTTTACCATGTAATCGCTTTTGGTTTTTTTAATAAAAGGAAATTCACTTCTTAGATCATCGTTGAATTTGCATCCTCTTTTCTTACTCATTATGTTAAAAATCTAAAAAAAATAATTTAGAATTATATTATAAATTATTATATGCATATTGCTTAAAAACACAGTAAATAGGTACATAGTTACATGAACATATTTTATTGTTAGTTTATAAATTAAATTAATTTGATTGTTATAAAGTAACTACATTTTAAAAATTATTTTAATCCTATATTTCTTTCTAAATAATAACAATACTAACTTGTATTATTTTTCCTCTGAATTTGCCATAACGTAAGTCATAAGTGTCACTTTCAAGGCCAGCGCTAGACTTTTTGCAGCCACTATAAAATATAAATAATACGAGTACTGTCTGCTAAGTTCAAGAAAATTTATGTATTTATGAAATAAATAAATAAATTACTTACCTAAATTATCTGAATAGCTGATTTGTAATGACATCACTTGTTTAACTAGCTTACTCGCACTCAGTACAATGTGTATCGTCTGAGAGACAGTTACAAAATGTTTTCGTCGTTGCCAATCCCAAAAAATGCCATTGTTCATTCAGTCCAAACAATGGTGGTCAAATTCTAACAACTGATCAACAATGCGAACTTTGATAAGCAGTTCTCGATAATCAGTTCTCAACAATTATTTGTTATTATTAAAGTTTGACATTATAAAATTAACAAAAATCATATAAAACTCATATCCTGGCTAAATAGCCACATGGCCACCGAAAACCATATATTCCCTTCCCGTTCTCCTGCCGTTCCCTAGCTTGTAGTGCATTCTTTCCAAAAATCGGTACTTTTTTAAAACGCCGCGGGACGCGGGACAAATTGTTAAAAATCGGGACTGTCCCGCCAAAAGCGGGACGTCTGGTCACCTTACCCTATATTGGGTACAAATATGTTTACCAGAGTTATATCCTCTTATTGAAGCTATCTCTTTAGTATTATGTAGTGGCCTTATTTGTCTCTTGTTATGTCTTTGCTTTGAAGTCTATTTTGTCAGATATGAGTATTGTGACCCCTGCTTTTTTTAAATTTCCATTTGAATAAAAAATTATTTTATTCCTTCATTCTCACCCTGTGTGAGTCTTTTGTTCTTAGGTGTGTCTCTTGTAGACATTATATATATGTGTCATTTTTTTTATCCATTCAGCTTCCCTATGCCTTTTGATTGGAGCATTTAATCCATTTACATTTAAATTTTACTATTGATAGGTATTTTATTGCCATTTTTATTACTTATGCCTATGTCTCTCTCTCTCTCTCTAATTTTTTTTCTTATTGTTACAGCATCCCCTTTAACATTTCATGCAGTTCTGGATTGATGGTAATAAACTCCTTTAGCCTTTTTTTTTTTTTTTTTTCTGAGAAGCTATTTATTTCACCTTACTGGATAGAGTAGTCCTGGTTTCAGATCCTTACTTTTCATTATCTAAAATACTTCATGCCATTCCCTTTGGCTTGTAGTGTTTCTGTTGAGGAATTAATTGACAGCTTTATGGGAGCTCCTTTGTAGGCAACAAATTGCTACCTTTAATATTCTCCCTTTGTCTTTAATTTTTGATGTGTCTGGGCATAGGCCTCTTTGGGTTCTTCTTCCTTGGGACTCTCTGTGCTGCCTGAACTTGTGTGATCTTGTCCTTCACCAGGTTAGGGATGTTTCCTGTCATTATTTCTTCAAACAGGATCTCTATCCCTCACTCACTCTTCTCCTGGTACTCCTATGATACAGACATTTTTATGTTTCATGTTGCCCCACAGCTTTGTTACATTGTGCACCTATTTTTATTATTATTTTTTTTCCTTTTGATTCTCTGGTTGAGTGTGTGTTTTTTTTCTATCCTGTCTTCTAATTTGCTGATCTGATCCTTAGCTTCCTCTAATCTGCTGTTTATTCCTTTCAGTGTATTCTTTATTTCTGATATATCATTCGTCAATTCTGACTGGTTGTTTTCATAGTTTTATGTCTTTTTTCATGGTGCTGAGCATCCTTATAATTATTACTCTGAACTCTACATCTGACAAATTGCATATCTCCTTTTCATTTCATTCTTATTCTGGAGAATTCTCTTGATCTTTCATCTGGGGCTTGTTTCTTTGTCTCCCCATTTTGGCTGACTCTTTTGGTGTGATTCTATGTATTAGGAATATCTGCTATGACTCCCTGTCTTTGAAAGGTGGCCTTATATTGTAGGTGACCTATGGAATCCAGTGCTGCTGTCTCCCTGATCACCAGAACTGGGTGCTCTAATAACGTCTCTTGTGCTTGCTGTGTGGGCCCTCCTGTTGTAATTGATTCTAGATTTCTATTGGCCCATTTGTGTGTGGGATCAACCCACAGGCTATCTGACAGTGAGGCTCAACCACCAACAAAGCATGCAGACTGCTGTGCAGGTGCTGATCACACAAAGCAGGATTTGCCTCAGCAGTGTTTGGAGCCTGTCAATATCTCCCTGTGGATTATACTGCTTGTGAAGCTTATTGGATCCTGCTCTGTTGTGGTCTATACCTGGCTACTGGTTTTATTGGTTTTGGGACTCTTTGGAGGGTCTCTGGTGTAGGACTATGTCTATCACTGTTTGAGGCTGGCCCTGAGTAACCACTTTGGAGCTATTAGCTAGTCACAGCTTGTGGCTCCCTCTGCTGAGGCTGGGTGCATATGGAAAGAACAAATATGTGTACCAAGGTCTTTTTTTTTTTACTAGCCTTGGGCCCAGGAGCAAGTTAGGCAAACACTCAAAGCACCCAGAGATCCTCTGCTGTCTCCAGGTTCTCTGTTAGTCTCAGTCACTTAATAAGCCTCATGCTGTAAACCTCAGCAGAGTGTCAGTTCCACAGGGTAGGGTGAGAGGGATTCCAATGGGTTGGATTATTGCTTCCTCCCAAGGTAAAGCTACATTGATGGGGAAGCTTTGCCTGAGAAAGCTGGTAAGTATGGAGGAATGACTTAGCATAGGGATCCTGGCTGCTGTCCTCTCAGCTCTCTCCCCAGTGCCACCAACCCAAGATTCTCCTCATGCAGCTCTAGTCCACTCTGCCTTCCTTCTGCCAGAGCCCAAGGTGAGTGGCTACAAATGAAATTTAGTGCATTGGCCCTTTATGAGAGTTCCTGGGTTTCTAGAACTCTCTTCCTGCCAGACAGAAAGCATGGTGCTTTTTACAGCCAGATGTTATATGGGCACATTTCCTGATTCTGTTCCTCTGGGCTGGAGAGCAGAGCTTGGGGTTTAGACCCCATACTTCTCAGGGGAATCCCCCACGGGTTATATATATATCCCTCAAGAACTTCAGCTGCTTCTGTGAGAACCCAGCCAACCCTCTTGTGTCTCTGTACTTCCCACCCTTGTCAATATGGCCTCCACTTTATAAATGTCTTTGGTTTTAAGGGTTCTCTCCAGCTAGATTTCCATTGGTTGTTCAGGATGATTTTTCTATATTTTAGTAGTAATTCCAATTGGGTCCTGGGACAAAATCAGTGTAGCTTGCACTCAGTCCACTGCCCTCTTGAAATCATTAATATTGAGAGCTACTGATGACTGAATATGGACAGGAGGGATGGTGAGATGGAGGAGTGTTATTGTTTGGAAGGGGAGTCCCCTTCTAATGCTGGTGGTCTTGATCCGGCATCCAGAAGGGTTTAGCAATCTGGAGAAGGTGCTGTGCATAAATTAAATAAGAGTCCAAAGACGGAACATAATTTTGAAAGGCATTTTGGAGGCAGAGGAGCTTGCCTAAAGAAACCAAGTTCTCCTTGTCTCAGGACCCCTTGCTTTTTATTAACACAATTTGTCCTAAGGCAAGGTGGAGATATACACATCAAAGGCCAGGGTTTCTTACACAAATCCATTGTCAGATTGGTGGAGTTACCTCTGGCTGTTCAGGTGTTTGGCTAGGAGGAGGCAATAACATGTAGAGCAGTGGTTCTCAACCTTTCTAATGCCGTGACCCTTAAATACAGCTCCTCATGTTGTGGTGACCCCCAACCATAAAATTATTTTTGTTGCTACTTCATAACTGTAATTTTGCTACTGTTATGAATCGTAATGTAATATCTGTGTTTTCCGATGGTCTTAGGCTCTATAGCAGTGGTTCTCAACCTATGGGTCGCGACCCACAGGTTGAGAACCACTAGCAGGGTCGCCTAAGACCATCGGAAAACACAGATATTACATTACAATTCATAACAGTAGCAAAATTACAGTTATGAAGTAGCAACAAAAATAATTTTATGGTTGGGGGTCACCACAACATGAGGAGCTGTATTTAAGGGTCACGGCATTAGAAAGGTTGAGAACCACTGATGTAGATTAAGATGCCCTGAGCTGTTTGGCAGCAAGCAATCATCCTTTTCAGGTTTGGGGAAATGCCTTTAGCCATTCCCAACAGGTTATAACATATGTGACTTAGCCCTTATTGAGTCCCCAAGTTCCATCAACCTTTCGATGAAACTCTTGCAATTATGACATGCTGGAACTGGCTTCCGGCATCCTTCCATGAAAACATCAGGTAGCTCTTTTCTCTTTGCTCCACTAGAACTTGCTTCAGGCTCACTGGGCTTGTCTCACTAAAATATCCCTGTTTTTAATGACACTTTCCAAATGGCTTACCACATGTTTATTTGAACAATGCAGTTATTTTATTTTGAGAAATTTCATTTGTTTACAATTTAGTATTGTAAAAAAATGCCATTTTGTTACATGAATAACAAAATTTGCCTTAATATTTTATTATTTTTAAAGGTTGAATTACTGGATCAGAAACATTTTATTCAGAAAGAGTATGTGAATTTAATGTCTCACTAGGAGAGTATGATATCTTCCCAAGAATATAATGTATTTTATATATACCTATAGTAGATAAAAAAGGATATATGTCTTTGCTTCTCACCTGAATTTCCTTTATTACAAGTACATGTGAGAAATTTCATGGACTTATTACAATTTACAATTTTGTTCAGTATTGGAGTTTTAAAAATTTAAACTTTTTAAATAATTGAGGTGAAATTTACATAATGTGAAGTGCATAAAACATTAAGTTTTAACAAATGCATGTTCTCAAATAAATATATGTACACCATTGCAATCAGTTATTAAATATTTTTATGACGCCAGAAGGTTCCCTTGTGTTCCCTTGCCAGCTACCACAGGCAACCACTATTTTGATTTCTAGCACAATGTATTACTTTTGTTGTCCCTAAAGTTTTTATAAATGGATTAATAATATATTTTTTATTTGTGTCTGGTTTGCTTCGTTCAACAAATATTATAGAGACTGAGAGTGACACATTAGTATTTCAATCTTTTTAAATTTCCCAGTAGAATTCAATTGTGTGAATAACACATTTGTTTATTTATTTTCCTATGGATAAATATTTGGTTCGATTCCAATTTTGAGATGTTTTGAGTAAAGTGTATAAAATTTTTTTGTGGACCTAAGTTCTCATTTCTCTTGTATAAATAACTAGTACTGTAGTAATATTGTTGGATAACAATTTATTAAAAACTGATTAAGTCTGGCGGCATGGCTCAGTGGTTGAGTATCAACCTATGAACCCGGTTTGATTCCTAGTCAGGGCGCATGCCCGGATTGCAAGCTCCATCTCCAGTGTGGGGCATGTAGGAGGCAGCTGATAGATGATTCTCTCTCAACATTGATGTTTCTCTCCCTCTCCCTTCCTCTCTGAAATCAATAAAAAGATATATTTAAAAAACAGATTCACTTTTGCAAAGTAAATGTATGATATACAGTATTACTCACAATTTATGAGAGTGCCAGTTTTTGCACATCATCACCAACATGTAATGCTGCCATTTTTTTTTTTAATTTTAGCCATTTCAGTGGTTATGGTATCATATTGTGATTTTAATTAGTGCTTACCTAATCAGTAGTGATGTAACGATGTGGAGCAGTTTTTCATGTATTTTTTGGCTATTTAAATATCTTTATAGCATGTCTATATTTTTCTTTAAGAAATGTCATTTCAAATGTTTTGCTCATGATTTATTTCTAATACTTTTTTAGAGCAGTATTAGGCTAATAGAAAATTTGAGGAAAAAGTATAGGGGTTTTCTTTTACCTCCCACTCCCTCACATGCATAGCTGCCCCTCCCCACACCCCTATTACCAACATCTCTCATCAGTGTGATACTTATATTATAATTGATGAGCCTACACTGACAAATCATAGTAATTGAAAGTCCATAGTTTACAGCACAGTCCGCTCTTGGTGTTGTACAGTCCATGGGTTTCAGCAAATGTATAATGACATGCATCCATCATTATAATACCATACAAAGCATTTTCACTGCTCTAAAAATCCTCTGTGCTTCACCTACTATCCCTTCCCAACCCTGTCCTCAACTTCAGGCAAATGATATTTTTCACTGTCTCCACAGTTTTGCTTTTTAACTAAATGTCATGTAGTTGGAAAAATACAGTATGTAGTCTTTTCATAATAGCTTTTTTTTTCACTTAGTAATATGCATTTAAGTTTCCTCCATGTGTTCTCATGGCTTGATATCTCATCTCTTTTTAGCACTGAATAATTTGCCATTGTCTGAGTGTACCAGTTTATTTATCTATTCATCTACTGAAGAACATCATGGACACTTCCAAGTTTGGGCAACTATTAATAAAACTGCTATAAAACAGGTGTGCCAGTTTTTGTGTAGACATAGTTTTTAAATTTTTTTCAGTAAATAACAAGGTTCACAAATGCTAGATCATATGGCAAGTATATTTTGTTTTGTTAAATAAAATCAAAACACCAAATGTCTTCCACAGTGTGTGATTTTGCATTCTCACCCACATTGAAGGAGAATTTTTGTTTCTCCACATTTTGTGTCATATTTTGCAATTTTGCAGTTCTAAAGATGTGTAGTGGTATCTCATTTTAATTTGCATGTCCCTGGTGATATCTGATGTAGAGAATCTTTTCATATGTTCCTTTGTCCTTTGTATATCTTTTCAGTAAGGTATATGTTAAAATCTTTGGACACTTTTAAAATCAGGTTGCTTGTTTTCTTATTGCTAAGTTTTAAGAATTCTTAGTATATTTTGTATAATTCTCCTTTATCAGCTGTGCCTTTTGCAAATATTTTTCTCCAGTCCGTGTCTGTCTTCTCATTTCCTTGACAGTGTCTTTCACAGGGCAGAAGTTTTTACTTTTAATGTAGTCCTGTTTTTCAGTTTTTATTCATTGTGCTTTCAGTATTATATCTAAAAGGTCATGACTATACCAAGGTTTTCTCCTATCTTATCTTCTAGGAGTTTTATATTTTTGTGTTTTACATTTAGAGGTGTGGTCCTTTTTGAGTTAATTTTTTTGTGAGAAGTGTAAGGTCTCTGTCTAGATTAATTTTTTGCATGTGGATGTTCAGTTATTTCAGCACCACTTGTTGAAAAGATTATCTTTGCCCCATTGTATAGCCTTTGCTTCTTTGTCAAAGATCAGTTGACTATATTTATGTGGTCTATATCTTGATCTATTTGTCTATTACTTTTTATTGAACAGCCTATTCATTATTTATTTACAATAATTATTTATTCATGAGTCATCTTTTATCAGCTATGTCTCAATAAGTTCTCTCAATGGGTGGCTTTTTGTTTTTCTTTCTTTTTTAAATAGCTTTCTTTTTTATTCAAATTTATTTCAGAGAGAGAAAGGGAGAGGGAGAGAGATAGAAACATCAATGATGAGAGAGAATCACTGATAGGCTGTCTCCCGCATGCCCCCTACTGGGGATGGAGCCACAACCACAAGCAACTCCTGACTGAGAACCTCCTGGTTCTTGTGTGGATGCTCAACTGCTGAGCCACACCAGCAAGCTGTTTTTCCTTACTTTTATGTTTTAATAAGCTCAAGTTTAATTTTGATAAATTCTAACTCATTCACTTTATTTTATATTTAGTGAATGGTGTTGTGTCCACAAATGTGGTGATTGATTTCTAAATTAAATTTACTGTGCCCAGAAGCCAGACACTAAAAAATTTTAACTTTTGATATTGTTCAGAATTACTTTATGGTCAGTACATGGCCTGTCTTGATTACCACTCCATATTCAGTTGAAAAATGTGCATTCTGCATTTGTTTGATGAGTGCTCTACAAATGTCTATGAGGACAAGGTGGGCAGTAGTATTGTTTAAAATTCCTATATTCTTACTGACTTTATTTCCTCTTTAATCCATCAGTTTCTGAGAGAAGAATGTTAAAATATTCAGTTATAACTGGATTTATCTACTTTTTATTTAGTTCTGTCAGTGCTTGCTTGATATATTTTGAAAATTTGCTTTGGAGGTAAGTACATTTATGATTATTATGTCCTCTCTCTTTTAGCTTTATCTCTATGAAGTGCTTTTTATTATATCTGATTATCCTCCCTTTTCAGAAATCCACTTTTTGTTAAAACAGATATTCCAGCTTTCTTATATTTACTGCTTACACTGTATACCTTTTATTTATCATTGTGGGGTCACAGGGCTTCTCTGCTAGGAACTGGACCTTTATGGGTGCTGGTAGTGGATGGAGAAGATATGTGAAGTCATAGGCATAAAGGAGAGTCTTTACTGTAGCCCAAGTAGCCCTTACTGCTAAGGAGCATCACACAACACAATCCTCAAAGCATTCCCATAAAGCAGGCAGCCACACACTGGTTAACAATACATCTTTCCTACAAAGCAGCCTTCAACATAGGAGCTATACAAACATAGTAGCCCAACCAAGCAGCCGCACACCAGCTGGTCAGTAACATACTTTATACCAACTTAGACAAAAGAGGCTTCTTGCCAAAATAATGACATCAGTCTTTGTGTTATAGAAGGGTGCGCTTGCGCATTGTGTACAGTACAATCACTGTGTCCTTGCTTTTGCACCTGCATATGACTAATAGGCCTTGAGCATCCGGTGTACTCTGGACAGGGCCCCCACACTCAAATAGGCCTTGAACATCTGGCATACTGTGATCAGGGTTCCCACAATCATGTTACATGCAAGCCAATACTTTTGTTAAGTGCATGTCTTATAAGCACCATATAGTTTTTCTAGCCTTTTCTTTGAAAAAGATCCAGTGTAAAAATCTCTACCATTAGAATGTATAGAGCATTTATATTCAATGTAATTGTTGATATGATATGGTTGAGTTAAGCCTACCATTTTATTATTTGATTTCTATTTATGTGCCCCAGATTTGTGTTTTTCTGTCTCTCTTTTATGTTTTATTTTAGGCAAGTAGAATGTCTCTTTAGAATTCTATTTTAGTCCTTTATATTTTTTAATTTTAGAGCTTCCTCTAGAGCTTTACTGTTCCATTTAGTAGCCACTAGCCCAAATGTGCCTATTTGAATTTCAACTTTAATTAACTAAAGTGAATAAAAGACTCTCTCAGTCTCGGTAGAGATGGAAATAACATAATCAAATCTGTATTTTAGAAAAAGGCACATTAAGATTGTTCAGAAGATGGACTTAAGGAAAGGAGCACAGAGAGGACTAGAAACTGAAGGCAGGGATATCAGACATGAGGATTTTGATATTATATTCACTGGGGTAATTATATTCTGCACCAGAGAAATGGCAATAAGATTAGAACAGGGATTTTACTGAAATTACTAAAAGGTGTTATCGAAAAGCTCATAATAGTAAAGGAAGAAGTTAGAGATGATATTTGAAGTTAGAGTGATTATTCTGAGATTAATGTTTTGACAAACAACAGCAAAACAGAAGAATATAATTTTCAAGTGAGGAGGAGGAAAATGAGATCAATTTTGAACTTAAAATTACATTCCACAGAATAGAGAGTCGAGAAATATACCCACACTTTTATAGTCAACTAATATTGGACAAAGGAGGCAAAAAATTACAATGGGGTAAAGAAAGACTATTTAATAAATGGTGTTGAGAAAATTTGATAGATACATCCAAAAAATGAAACTAGACCACCTTCTCACACCATACATAAGAAAAACTTAAAATAAATTAAAAACTTAATGTTAGACTCAAAACCATTAAAATCCTAGAAGAAAACATAGGCAGTAAAACCATGGACATTTCTCATAACAATATTTTTTCTGATATATCACCTCTGGCAAGGGAATCAAAAGAAAAAAATCAACAAATGTGACACAACAAACTAAAAAGTTTTGCACAACAAAGGAAACCATCAACAAAATGAAAAAATAACTCACTGAATGGGAGAACATATTGACTGATACATCTAATAAACAGTTAATATCCAAAATTTATAAGAAACTTATAAAACTCAACACCAAAAAAATAACCCAATTAACAAATGGGCAAAGTACCTGAATAGACACTTCTCCAAAAAAGACATAAAGATGGCCAATAGACCTATGAAAAATTGTTCAAAGTCACTAATCATTAGACATATGCAAATTAAAACCATGAGTTATCACCTCAAACCTGACAGAACGCGATCATCAATCAATCAACAAACAGGTGTTTTTGAGAACGTGGAGAAAGGGAACCCTTGTGCTCTGTTGGTGAGAGTGCAGACTGGTGCCAACACTGTAGAAAGCAATATGGCGATACCTCAAAAAATTAAAAATGAAGCTGCCTATGGCCCAACAATAACACTACTGCAAATATATCCAAAGAAACCCAAGACACTAATTTGCATCTCTATGTTCATTACAGCGTTACTTACAGAAGCCAAGATTTGGAAGCAGCCCAAATGTCCATCAGTAGATGACTAGATAAAAAGCTGTGGTACATTTACACAATGTTATACTACTCAGCCTTAAAAAAGAAGGAAATCTTATCTTTTGCAACAGCATGGATGAACCTGAAGCGTATTATGTTAAGTGAAATGAGTCAGTCAGAGAAAGATGAGCACCATACGATTTCACTTATATGGGGAATCTAATGAACAAAATAAACTAACAAAGTGGAGACAGACTCATGGATATAGAGAACAGACAGCTCTCAGAGTGCAAGGTGTTGGGGGCTGCGTGAGAAGGGTGAAGGGATTAAGCAAAGAAAATAAACAAACTCAAAGACACAGACAACAGTATGCTGAATACCAGCGAGATGGGGGTTGAGGGGGAGGTAGAAGAAGGTAAACAGGGGATAAATTGTGATGGAAGGAAACTTGACTTGGCCTGGTAAACACACAACACAATGTACAGATGATGTATTGTAGAATTTTATAACTGAAACCTGTATGATTTTATTAACCAATGTCATCCCAATAAATTCAATTAAAGAAAAGTTAAAAACAAACAGAAATTTTCAAAGCAATAAAAAAGATGAATGAAACTTAGATCTGTTTCTTTGAAATGATAAACAAAATTGACAAGCTAGCCAAACTTGTGAAGAGAAAAAGAAATCCCAAATAAATAAAATAATAAATGAAAATTTAGGTTACAGCCAACACCAGAGAAATGCAAAGAATCATATAGAATACTACAAACAATGACATGCCAACAAATCCAACAATCTAGAAGTTGATAAATTTCTAGAAGCATATAACCTAATATTGAACCAGGAAGAAATAGAAAATCTACATAAACAGACCAATTACTAGCAATGAAATTGTACTACAAGTTTTAATTGCTGTCTCGGCTGAAAATTTACCTTATATGATCCTTAAATGCAAAAGAAAGAAGTACAGTACCGATTGATTTCTTTTCCAAACTTTAAAGTCAATTACACAAAAATTTTTATTGAAATTTGCCTAATAAATATGCATTTTCCCTGGAAATAAAAATTTGTGTTCTAGTGGTGTTTGGATGTGACCAATTGAAATCACAGAAGAACAATATATTTTAATTTGCGTATCAATTAAAATAATTTTAAAATCTCCAAAATTATAAGATTCTAGCACAGAAATCTCCAAAGTTGAAGCAAATTGGACACTCTAAAGAGCACCTTAATAATGGAATGGTATCTTCCTGAAGTATTCACTGGTCATTCTTTTCTTTTGTAGATAAATATTTGCAAGCTGCCAAATGCTGACTCTACTATTTCTTTTTAACTTAAAGTCTTCTGTTTTCTGTCTTGGGCAGCCCTTTTGCTCACCCCCAACTCCCTAGAGAACTCAGTGAATAAGGCTCTCAAGTTAACCTGTCAAATTCAATTAACTGCTGCAAGCTATCCAAGGTGACACTTGCTGTAATTAATTGAGAAAACCAGCATAAAGGCACCTTACAGAGTACTTTGTAATTGAGTGTGAAATCTCATGGGATCTTCTCTTGTTCAATTCCAAGTGCATGGAGTTTTTGAGTGAGATGTGGGTTGTGCTATGGTAACTACAAATGAGTTTGTTAATGTAGGCTAAAATCTAAATAGCACCAGATTTGCAATCAAGAGGCATGGTTAGAGAATACTGGTAGTGTTCTGTGTAGATAAGTAGTTTCAAATTCTTTCTCTCCTCATTTATCCAAATAGATATTTTAGATTTTTCCCTTCTTGCTATTTTCAACTATTCATAAAAGAAAATTATTTCAAACTTTTGTAATATAATGACCAGTGAAATGAACATAGTTTTAGTCTAGATAATAATTATATAAATATTTAATAAAAATAATACATTTTGCCTTAACTGTTTTGGCTCAGTGGATAGAGTATCGGCCTGTAGACTGAAGGGTCCCAGGTTCGATTCTGGTCAAGGGCATGTACCTTGGTTGCAGGCACATCCCCAGTGGGGGGTGTGTGCAGGAGGCAGCTGATCTATGTTTCTCTCTCATCCATGTTTCTGACTCTCTATCCCGCTCCTTCCTCTCTGTAAAAAATCAATAACATATATTTAAAATAATAATAATAATACTTTTTTTTCAAAAATCATAACATTTGTAAATTACTTTCCTCAGGGCCCACAATATTAGATATCTTATACTTTCATAGTGCTCAGATCCATTAACGCAACCTCTTACAAAAGGGTATTTTTGAATGTGCAGAGGAAGTAGGCTACAGCATCATTAATTTAAAATTTCATGCCATTTTCAAATTAATTACTCAGCTATCTAATTTTTCTCTCTCCAACTGAATTCCCTAGATTTCTTCTGAAGGATGGCAGAACAACTCTCAGGTAACTATTGAAAGCTTAAATTAATCACCACTAGATGGTAGCCTTTTCAGGGGATCATTGATCCATATCATCAATTCTTTAGGTTGTTGTGATGAGACATTAAGATAAAGCATCCTATATAATAAAAGCCTAATATGGTAAGTGTCCAGTTGACCGGTCGGTTGTTCAACCAATCAAAGCATAATATGCTAATGATATGCTAAGCCCGCTCAACTGCTCACTATGATGTGCACTGACCACCAGGGGGCAGTCAACTGGTTGACCAGTCCCTATGACATGCACTGACTACCAGGTGGCAGACAGTTGACTGGTCAACCAGTAGCTATGTCATGCACTGACCACCAAGGGGCAGACACTCCAACTGGGAGGTTAACTTGCTGCTGGGGTCTGGCCAATTGGGACTGAACGAGGCAGGCTGGACATGCCCGTGGTCCCTTCCTGGCTGGCCAACCTCCTACATCTATCTCTGGCCCCAATTTTGCACCAGTGGGGTCCCTCGGCCTGGCCTGTGCCCTCTCACAATCTGGGACCCCTTGGAGGATGTCGGAGAGCAGGTTTTGGCCTAATCCTGCAGACCAGGCTGAGGGACCCCACTGGTGCACGAATTCATGCACTGGGCCTCTAGTGTAGTGTTGGGCAACCTTTTGAGCGTGGTGTGTCAAACTTCGCCAAAAAACTGAGCATAACTCGGGTAGTGTGTCACTTTGAGGAAAAAACATTATTTCGCAAATGTTTTATCCTCAGGAGCAGCAAATGTTTCATCCTCATCATCAGAAATGGCTACGCGTGTCAGTGCTGACACGCATGTCATAAGTTCGCCATCACTGCTCTAGTGTATCATAATTGTGACAAATCCAGGCACAGAATGAGCACTCAGTAAATACCAGCGATTGTTTTTATTTTTTTATATCAGTATTTATTAAACACTTGCTCCATGTTAGTAATGGTATAGGATAATTTTAAAACTGACTTAATAAATAGCTATTTAAATGTTTTCAATTTTGTATTTTTATTGAACTGTGTATGTGGTTCATCAATTATAAAGTAATACATTTAATTGCATATATTTTAACAAAAATTTTTAACAATTATTTGATATTTAATTATAAGAAGAGATTCTATTAAAGCAAATTAAATATTCTGTAAGACATTGAAATAATGTGGATTTTTTTAATTTAACATTTTCCTACCATTTTTTATTTTTAAAGCTCTACATAAAAGTTTTCTCCATACTTAAAACATTTATTTCACACTTTCATGATATCAATGATAATATTCTCCTAGATTGTAATGTTTCATGCAAAATGTACCAAAAACAAAGCACAGCAAAACAAATCAGAGAACAAAAACTCATAAAATAAGACCTTCTTGTCAGATTTTACAGAGGATACAAAATGAATAATTCTCTTCTTAAATATCTAAATAATTTCTGTTTCCTTTACATTCTAATGATCTGACTTTAGAAATTTGTGATGTATAAATGTAGATGTACACCAAGAGATGTTAAACAGATTCCGGAGAATCTCTGAGGGAAGGCACAGGTGGGTGGGTGGGTGGGAGGTAATCAATCAAGGGCCTTGTATGCATATATGCATAACCCATGCACAGGGACAGTGGGGTGGTGAGGGCCTGGAGCAGGGGTCAGGGGCTGGCTGAAGGGGGTAAATGGGGGAAAAGGGAGACATATGTAATATTTTCAACAATAAAGAATTATTTTTAAAAAGACATTAAACATTTAAAGTATCAATTAGATATAAAGGATAAAAATAAAATTCAAAGTATTTTAATTCTATTTTACAGTAATACTTTATCTTTTAAATTATGTACGTATATTCTAAACCTATCAAACATTAATATTATACACAATAAAATAAGAAAATTCTAACATACCATTTTTCCTTGCCTATACCAGTGTACATCCCTGTACTAGGCATGCTTATGTTCTTTCTCTCCCTCTCTCTCTTTTTTTCCACCTATTTTTTCTTTCTTACTTCTCTCTCCATCTAATTTTTTAGTAGCTTCATAATACATATGTGCCATAATATATTTTTTCTATTTCCATACGACAGGCATTGTTTCTAATTTTTAACTAGGACACCAATCTTTGTGTACTAGAGGCCAGGTGCACAAAATTCGTACACTCAGAGGGGTCCCTCAGCCCCATCTGCACCCTTGTGCAGTTCGGGAGCCCTTGGGGGATGTCCGACTGATGGACATCCTTAGTGCTGCCGCAGAGGAGGGAGAGACTGCTGCCACTGTCGCTGCACTCACCAGCCATGAGCCCAGCTTCTGGCTGAGCAGCACTCCCCCTGTGGGAACGCACTGACCACCAGGGAGCAGCTCCTGTGTTGAGCGTCTGCCCCCTGGTGGTCAGTGCACATCATAGTGACTGGTCTTTCAGCTGTTGGGCCAAAAAACGGCTCTCCAATATCCACCAAGGTGTCCCAGATTAAGAGAGGGCACAGGCCAGGCTGAGCGACCCCACCGGTGCACAATCAGGGCCTGGGAGGGATGCGGGAGGTTGGCCAGTGGGGGGGACCGCAGGAGGGCTCCAGGGTATGTCCAGCCCATCCCGCTCAGTCCCCATTGGCCGGGCCCCAGCAGCAAGCTAACCTACCAGTTAGAACATCTGTTCCCTGGTGGTCAGTGCACATTATAGTGGCTGGTCAACTGGTTGACTGTTTACCCCTGGTGGTCAGTGCATGTCATAGTAACCGGTTGACTGATCGAATGTCCGCCCCCTGATGGTCAGTGCATGTTATAGTGAACGGTTGAGCGGCCTTAGCATATCATTAGCATATTATTCTTTGATTGGTTGAACCACTGACCGGACGACTGGACACTTACATATTAGGCTTTTATTATATAGGATATTATGTAAGTGGCTATATATCTTTATATTTGTGCAGATGTTCGAGTATTTGTGAAAGGATACCTTTTTAAAAGTGGATTTTGCTAGTGCATTTTGCTCAGTTTTTCAAGTTGCTTGTTATTTTTTATTTATCAGTAAGAACTATTAATATACTGTAAATATGACTTATTTTTGTAATGGCACATTGCAAAACTTTATGCATTTGTCACCAGTCTAATTATTTTGCAAGATCTTTCTTAAATAAATATGTTCCACATTATAAGTTATAAAATCTAATTATTGAAAAAATATATAGCTTTAGTGTCTATTTTAAGAAAACTTTTCACATTCCAAGATTAAAACATAAAACCACTTGTTTTCTTCTACATTTTATGTTTTTTATGTGTGCATCTTTAATCCATGTGAAGATTACTATTATGTAAAACTTTGAATAGAGATTTAGCTTTTGTTTTATTCCCAATTGCATAATGAAATGTAGAAACTGTAGTTATTATTAAATATTCAACCCTTTTCCTAATAAACTTAAAAGCCAAATTTACCTATTACTAAATTTATTTATTTGCCTAGAGATTTCTCTGTGACCCAAATTTTATTTTATTTATTTATGCCTCTAATCTTGAAACTATCAATACAAACAATTTTTAATAATGTTTTAAAAAGCTAAAAATTGCTATTGCAGACTAGGTCTTCGGGTAAAATTCAAAATCAGTTCATTTATTTATTTTCTTAGAATTACTAACTCCTAGAATAGCATAATAATTAAAATAGTACATATTAGAATCTAATATTTATTTTACATTTATTTATTTAACCTTCACCCAAGGATATGTTTCATTGATTTTAGAGAGAGAGGAAAGAAGAGAGAGAGAGAGAGAGAGAGAGAGAGAGAGAGAGAGAGAGAGAGAGATCAGTTGCTTCCCATATTCATCTCCAACTGGGGATACAACCTGAAACCTAGGTATGTGCCCTGACCGGGAATCAAACCCACAACTTTTTGGAGTCAGGCACAATGTTCCAACCAACTGAGCCACCCTCAACCAGAGCTAGAATCTAATATTTAGATATAAAGTTAATGAAAACATATGGTTTTAAACACTTATTCATGAAATATACCATATGGTATATGTAAAATAAATTAAATCTGCAGATCAGAAAACTAAAAAAAAAACAAAATAAATTTTAAAATATGTAATGAAATAAATAATAAAGATAAAATGAGAAGTTAATGAAGTAGACAAAAGAAATAGAGCAAACCAAAATAATCGATAATATGTTTAAGAATATATAATGAGACAACTGTTCAACTGAATAAAGAGGATAAAGCACATATATACAATCTATAGTACTTGCAGCAATTTTTCAGTAGAAAAGAAATCTCATCTATGCCTAGTTTGCTAAGTTGTTTTTGTTTCTTTAATCAAGAAGAGTTCTATTTTGTAGAATGATTTTTCTGCTTACTGGGTGAATAACATTGATAGACGTACACAATGCTGAATTATTCTTATATTCAAAGAATTAGTACAACTATGTCCTGATACATTATTTTTGGTACACCGCTTGATTCTTTCTGACCATACTTTATTACAGTTTTTAATTTAAATGCATAAGTAAATGAAAATTGCAAATTCTCTGCATACTCTTCTAATTTTTGCATAGAAGCTACATTGTTCTTTAAATACCAGTTGAATATCTTTTTCACTCTCTGTGTGAAATATTCTGTGTAAATAATGAATTAACTGCCCCTTGAAGATATAGTAAAACATACCAATTTAAAAGTCTTTTCAGAGTTCTATATGAAAATTTTAACTACAAGTTCAATGTCTTTATATCATGGTTATATTATATTTAAGTTTGCTATACCTTCATAAGTCATATTTGGTAATTTATATTTTTCTGGAAAAGTTTCAATTACATTAAGTTTATTAATTTACTAAAGGCCCAGTGCATGAAATTCGTGCACAGAGGTGTGTGTGGGGGGGTGTGTGTGTGGGTGTGTCCATAAGCTCAGCTTGCACCTTCTCCAATCTGGGACATACCTCTCACAATCCAGGACTGCTGGCTCCCAACTGATCGCCTGCCTGCCAGCCTGATCACCCCCTAACCACTGCCCTGCCAGCCTGATCAATGCCTAACTGCTCCCCTGCAGGCTTGGTCACCCCTAACTGCCCTCCCTTGCCAGCCTGGTCACCCCTAACTGTTCTCCCCTGCAGGCATGGTCCCCCCCAACTGCCCTCCCCTGCAGGCCTGGTCACCCCCAACTGCCCTCCCCTGCAGGCCTGGTCACCCCCAACTGCCCTCCCCTGCAGGCCTGGTCCCCCCCAACTGCCCTCCCCTGCAGGCCTGTTCACCCCCAACTGCCCTCCCCTGCTGGCCTGGTCACCCCTAACTGCCCTCCCCTGCAGGCTTGGTCTCCCTCAACTGCCCTCCCCTGAAGGCCTGGTCCCCCACAACTGCCTTCCCCTGCAGGCCTGATTGCCCCCAACTGCCTTCCCTTTCAGGCCTGGTTGCCCCCAACTGCCCTCCTCTGCTGGCTTGACTGCCCACAACTGCCCTCCTTTGCCAGCCATCTTGTGGTGACCATCTTGTGTCCACATGGAGGTGGCCATCTTTGACCACATGGGGGCGGCCTTCTTGTGTGTTGGAGTGATGGTCAATTTGCATATTACCTCTTTATTATATAGGATTGGCATAAAATTAGTTCTGCTTATCATTTCACATATATTTTTGTTTCTATTATATAACAGGTGATTTTTTCAGTCCTAATTTTATTTATATTTTCCTTTTTATTCCTGTGACTATTATCACTGGACATTTGCATAATTTATTACTTTTTCAAAATATAAGCACTAAAAATGAATCCCTTTTTACATCTATTTTACTAATAAATATGTGTTTTCATCAACATTATTTGTTTAAGTTTTGTTTTAATTTTTTCTACTGCTTTTAAAAAATATTTGCAGGTAATTATTTGTATTAATTTTCAATAGTTTTTTGTGGTTAATATGTTTGTTGCTATATATTTACTTAGATTTTCCATGACTTAGACATGGTTTTGCTCTACATATTAATATAATTGATATTAATATTGCTATACCTGCGAAATTTTGGTGTATATTTTTCTAGCATTGTTTCCTTGCAGTCTTTCTGACCCATTTTTATTTATGTGTATTTCTTACAAGTAAATATTAACAACATTGTCAGTATAAAGTATAATCAATAGCATTAGTAAGGTAGAAGATAGTTGAAAATTAAGTGATAAAAGGGGAGTCTCTAATGTTACTATCTTAGTGGAGAAACCTGAGATACTTTTTAGATACTTTAAAAAGTTAGTGCATACAAAATCTCTAAAATATATCTCAGGTTACCCCACTACATTAAACTAAAAAGTTTTGCACAGCAAAGGAAACCATCAACAAAATTAAAAGAGAACTCATTGAATGGGAGAACATATTCACCAAAGATACATCTCATAAGAGGTTAATATCTAAAATTTATAAAGAACTTATACAACTCAACATTAACAAAATAAACAATCCAACTAAAAAATTTACAAAGGACTTGAATAAACATACAGATGACCAATAGATATAAGAAAAGATGCTCATCACTAATCATTAGAAAGATGCACATTAAAACCACAACAGCATATCACCTTACACCTGTCAATTATCTCTCATCAATAAATCAACATACAAGTGTGGATGAGGATGTGGAGAAAAGGGAACCCTGGTGCATTGTTGGTGGGAATGAAGATTGGTGCAGTGATTGTGTATTGCAGTACAGAGTTAACTCCAAAAATTAAAAATGGAACTTCCTTACGACCCAGCAATTCCATTCCTAGGAATATATCTGAAGAAACCCAAAATAATAATTGGAAAGAATATATGTACCACTATGCTTATTGCAATGTTATTTACTATAGCCAATATATGGAAGCAAGCCATCAGTAGATAAGTAGATGAAAAAGCTGTGCTACATTGGAATACTACATGTCTGTAAAAATGAAGGAAATCTTACCTTTTGCAACAGCATATTTGGAACTGGAGAATATTATGCTAAGTGAAATAAGCTAATCATAGAAAGAGAAGTACCATATGATTTCACTCATATAATGAACAAAATAAACTAACAGACAAAATAGAAACAGACTCATAGATACAGAGAATGATTGACAGCTATCAAAGGGTAGGGGGGATGGTAAGGGGGGCTGGGTGATAAAGATGGAGGGGTTAAGCAAAAAAACAAAAACAAACAAAAAAAAAAAAAAACTCATAAACAATCCCAACAGTAGTGATTAGGGAAAGATGTGTGGGAAGATGTAGTAGAAGGTAAAGGGGGATAAACGGTGATAGAAGTAGACTTCACTTGGGGTAGTAGACACGTAACACAATATATAGATGATGTTTTATAAAATTGTACACCTGAAACCTATATAATATTATTAACCAACTAGAGGCCTGATGCACGAAATTCATGCAAGAGTAGGCCTTCCTTTCCCCAGCTGCTGGCACTGGCTTCCCTCTGGCACCCAGGACCCGGGCTTCCCTCTGGCTGCCCGCAGGCACCCTGGACCTGGGCTTCCCTCACAGCCCCAGCTTCATCCGGAAGGTCTTACGGAAGGATGTCCAGTCTAATTAGTATATTATGCTCTTATTATTATAGATGTCACCCCAAATAAATTAAATAAATAAGTGATAAAATAAAGAAAACTCTTCAATCTAGTGTTCAATCTTAACTTAAAAAATACAGACTTTAAACAAACAATCAAAAAATACTGAGATTCCTTCTGTATTCAGTTTTCTATGTTTATTTAAATTTTAGAAATTACAGAGTTGAAGGGATGTGGGATCATAATAAATTACCAAGCTGCCATCTTACCATTCTTCTAATTTTTATCCTAAGTGTTAAATCAGAAAGCAAATCCTTGTGAAATAAATCCAGCAGGAAAACAAATCCCTTAAGAAAAGAAGTCATTATTTCAAAAGAACATTATAGGTAGAAAATGAATAAATTGACTGATGTGTCTCATTCATTCCCAAAATGTTTACATGAAGGCACTGTAGATATAGAACTAATGGGGTGCTTTATAACGTTAACTAAAAAACAAATTTTAACATATATCATAAAAGTTAGTGACCAGATACTCTACAGTTAGAGAGAAAAAATGACTTAATCTGAATCAGTAACATTTACTATATTGTATAAAATATCCTCATTTTAAACAATTTAAGATGTTTAAATGCATTACAGGAAGAATTCATAATAGAAAATTTGAGGAAAATAAAAATTATAGTTTAATATAAAGCATCACTGTTTAAAAAATCTATTCAAGATAGAATTCAAAATGCAATGTTTATTAAAATATCCTTTTTAATCTTGCAAAAAATCTAAATACTAAATATAAGGTAAGTCTGAATAAAATATAATATTCTATGACTTGTGCTTGGAATCCTTCCTCTTTAAGCTATTAAAAATCAAGAATCTCCCTGTACAATAATTATTAAGTAACAGAAGTAGATTTTTTATCTTTGTATTTCTATGATATGTGCATCTATTTCATAGGATTTTTTAGTAAAAAAGCTTACTGTGAGAACCACAGAGATCCACCACCATTGTTTTGACAGGTATTATGGGTATCTGTAGCTAAGTTAGTAAATGAAATGAATTCAGACTTGAATGAACTTTATTCTTGAATAAGAAAAGGAGAATTTAAGAGTGAACTCTGTAGCATAATTCACACAATGCTCAGATGTCTTTCTATTTTATGTTTTTACCATGGTGCTGAGCATCATAGTAACATTGTTGAAATATTTGTATTACATGGAGCATCATTGTAGACAGATGATCATCATTCATACTGATTGACATTGCATCAATCTTCTTCATTAGTTTAGTCAACAATCTGCTACCCAGTCTGTTCCAAGCACAGTTATAGGTGTGTGATCATTCTTTACATTTTTGTTTATCTCAAAAATGCATTTTATAATGTTCTATACTTTGTCTTATTTTCCTGTCAGGTGTTTTGCTAGAGAATTGGTTAAGTGTTTGAGTTTCAGATCTGGGAAAGAATGGAGTTATAGTGTGGTTAAAATGTACACATGATTAGATTGTTGACAAATGTACTTGGAACTTTCAATCAGATACTTTCATGTTTTAATATCAAAATTAAATGAGGTTGGAGTTTCAAGTTAAGAGGATTCTATTTGCTTGATCTAAATCAAATACTTTCTTTGACTTTCAATAAATAATTCCATTACTAAATCCAAATTTCTCATAATAGATATTATTCATGACCAAACATTAATATTAAATAGTAAAGAAGAGAATTAAAATATACAGAATGGTTCTGCAAATACTTTTTGCATCTATATATATATATAAAAGCCTAAGTGACCATTATGACTGAATGACCAGAATGACCAGAACGACCAGTTGACCAGTCGCTATGAGAGGGAAGGAGGAGGAGGCAGGCAGGGAACCGCACGGCGGTGGGGCTCCAACGTGACATCGGTGTCCAGCGTCCGTTCCTTCTGTGCCCAGCCCGGTGACCATCGCCTCCTCTCCCGACCCCACCGGGGCCTTCAGGCCCTGGGCTGGGACAGGGAACCAGGGGTGGGTGGTGGCAGACATGGCTCCTTTCCCAGGGGGGCCAAGGGCCGGCTCCCTCCTCGGGCTGGTGGCCAACCTCCTGTGCCCTATCCCTCCCCCCGGCTGGCAGGTGCCAATCAGCCTACTGCCTGCCCTCCATGGTGGCGGTGTACTGGCAAGGAAAGGAGAAGGGGGGGAGGTGGGGAACCACATGGTGGCAGGGCTTCAACATAACATTGGCATCCAGCGTCCTTTCCTTCTGTACCCAGCCTGGCTACTATCGCCTTCTCTCCCAACCCCACCGGGGCCTTTGGGCCCCAGGCTAGGACAGGGAACCAGGGGTGGGTGGCAGAGGACATGGCCCCTTTCCCAGGGGAGATGAGGGCTGGCTCCCTCCTTGGGGGCTGGTGGCCAACCACCAACATCCCATCCCTCTTCCTGGCCGGCCAACCTCCTGTGGTCCCTCCCCGCTATTCCTACCCCTGGCCGGCAGGCCCCAATCTGCCCTATCACCAGCCAGGCCTAGGGACCACACCTGTGCATGAATTCATGCACTGAACCTCTAGTTAAAACATAAAATTGAAATGAAAATCATTGGGATAGGTTTCCTCATTCCATTATTTCCACAATAGTCCTCAACCTTAGTACCTCAAATAATTTGGGATTGCATTGCATAATCACATACACATATATAAAGTCTATTGCAAAGCCTTTATTTCTTTATATTATACTTGAATTCTACCCTATGAAAGAGTCATTAACAGTTTGGATTTTAGAGAAACTGAAACCGATTTGGAAAGGGTAAGCATTGATCAATGCTTATTGGGGTAAAGAGGAACACTTAGACATGCTGATGTCGGAGAATATAAACTGAGCAGCATTTATTGCTTGAAGCATTTTTCCTTTTATGTAAGCCTTCACCAACTTGAAATTTTATATAAAAACAGGATTTTTGTGGGCAAGGTCAATTGTGTCTGCATTAAGTAGATAGGAACATTTTTAAATGAGAAGAGATCAACAAAAATACGATAATAAGGATTATAAAGTAGAAGGAAATGTGAGACTTGAAATCAGGGTGACTAACAGCAATAACAATGCATGTTTATGAAGTTAGAATGAGAGTAATTATTCTGAGGGAGAGAATAACCTCTATTTCTGGGGGTGAAAATCATTAAGTATTCACATATTAGTTTAGTTTGACCTCTAAAACTCTGTTTCTACATAGCTGACTTTGAAAATTCACCCAGTTTCATGTTATTCTTTTACCATATGGTCACAATTATACTTAAACTTAAGGTAATTAGAGCTCCAGGGTCAATCAAGAGTCAGATGGAAATCGTGCTAATGAAGGTAGTTACTTCAGCAGTGATCAGTTTATAAACTGTTTATTCTTTTCTGAATCAGGAAGTGCTGTGGTAGAATTTTAGTCAGTAAAATTTGGACTGTAATGGTAAAACTATTGTATCTTACTACAAATTCCAAAGTTTAGCTTAGAATGAAATTTCCACATTCCAGAAAGTGATATAAATTCAAACTTTAGTTTGTGAATTTTATTATATTCACCTTGCTATTTAAAAAAATCTATTTAGAGGTTATGTTTCCATGTATTGTGGCATAGTATAATACCCAGACTATTATTCACATGATCATCTATACTAATAAAAGGGTAATATGCTAATTAAACCAGACATCTTCCAGACGTCCTTCCTGACAAAGCCAGGCCTGGGACAAGCCACCCGCCCCGCAGTCCTGGGTGCCAGCGCCTGCAGCTGTGGCCCGGGAGAGGGACAAGCTGCCTGCCCTGTGATCCCAGGCACCAGCACCTGCAGCTTCAGCCTTGGAGAGGGCGAAGTTGCCCGCCCCCGGTCCCCTGCCCTGCGGCCAGCCCAGGGAAGCCGGCCCAGTCCCAGGTGCCTGCAGCTAGCCAGAGGGAGAGAAGCCTGGGTCTCAAGTGCCTGCGGCCGGCTGGAGGAGGGAATCCTGGGTCCCGGGTGCAGGGCCAAGGCAGAGGTGGTTAGGGGCGATCAGTCAGGCAGGCAGAGGGGCTAGGGCTGATCAGGGAGGCAGGCAGGTGAGCAATTAGGAGCCAGTGGTCCCGGATTGCAAGAGGCATGTCTGACTGCCAGTTTAGGCCCAGTTCCACAGGGAGCAGGCCTAAACCAGCAGTCGGACATCCCCCAAGGGGCCCCAGATTGGAGAGGGCGCAGGCTGGTCTGAGGGACCCACCCCCTCCGCCCCCGTGCATGAATTTCATGCACTGGGCCTCTAGTATAATACATAGTTAGAAAAGAAAATGGAAGCAGAAGAGCAGAAATGATTTTATTCAACAGTCTCAATTTTTATTTATTTATTATTCATTCACACTCCGGTCCTAATATAAGCACAAACATATGATTATTTACTATGGTAAATTAAATGACCACTGCTTCACCTCTATGATTCTGGCTGTAAACACCCAACAGTCATTGAACATGGATATGTGACAATTACAAAATATTTTTGCATTGATTATTTAGTGCAACCACTTTGTTTTGTAGAGAAAGCTTGAAATCTAGAAGGACTGATTTTCCTACTTTTATGCAAGTAATCCAGTTGTGAAAATGTGATTAGAACCTACATCTCTTGACTTTCCAGATTAAGACATTTCTGTACATTGCATATCCTGCTTCTATTTTAAGTTATATGAGTTAATATGCTGATTTTTCTGGAGTAATACAAAGAGGTAATTCTTAATAAGAAAATAGGAATGGGAAGCAGAGGAGAGGAGATGGAAGGAGGGGAAGGAAGGGGAGGGGAGGGAAAGTGAATTCCTGATCTTTGGGCTACTTAAGTCTATGCCAGATAGCTGATGGCAGAAAAGACTTGTAAAAATAATGTTGCTTATGATATAGTACTTGGTTGAAGGACAACTTGGTGGTGTACTATAATGTTAACGCAGAATTTAAAATGTTTGAAATTAATTTATGACCTACAAAAATATACATTGTATGTAATATACCCAGGTTTAATATTTTGTCATGCTACCCATAGATAAACACATTCCTAGAAACTTCACAAGCAAAATGACAAATAAATATATAGAATTCCCCTCTGTGCTGGAAAATTTAAAAATATATATTGACCAGTAGCCACAAACTGGCTCCGTAACAGCATTATTAAAATTTCTCTTCAAATTAGAAGTATAGCATCATCAATAACATAGCAAAGAAACACAGTCCCAGCAAACCAGCAGCTATAATTTTTTCACTAGTTCTATGATATCCAGAAATACTTATCCACATCTCGCTGGAATGTTTTTCTCTATTTTCATGAAGTTGTGATTTTAGCTAAAATATGGGAGCAACAGGACAGATTCCTCTATTACCTCATCAAATACACTTTGTCATACTAGCCATATCAGAGTAGATAGAAAAGGTTGAATGTAAGTAATCTAGGAGAATTTCTAACATATGGATATATTTATTTATGAATATACAAAAGGAAGAACTGCAAACAAAAAGGGCAATGAAGTCTGAAAATTTCCTGGGCTCAGGGATAAAAAAGCTAGTACCAATTAGAGACTTTTTCTTAGTATTTCATTTGGAAAATGTCAATATCTCTGCTATGGTCCAAATATTTATGTCCTCCAAAATTCCTATGCTGAAGACCAATGTGGTGACCTTTAGGAAGTGAGGCCTTTGAAAGGTGACTAGGTCATGAGCGCAGAGCATTCTATATAATAAAGAGCTAATATGCAAATGTGTATCATGCCCTCATGCCTTAATGGCTCAGACACTTAACACTGGGGAGAGAGGAATGGGGACCAGCCAGTCACAAATGAGTTCACAAGAGAGGAATATGGGACCAGCCAGGCTGCGTCCTAGGAGAGGGACAAGCTGCACACCCCACGATCCCAGCCGCCAGCAGCTATGCCTGCGCCTGTGGCCCGGGAGAGGTACAAGCCACCCGCCCATTGGTCCCGGGTGCCAGCGGCTGTGGCTGCAGCCCAGGTGAAGCTGCCTGCCAATGGTCCCCTGTGGCTGTGGCCAGCCTGGGCGAAGCTGGCCCGGGTCCTGGGTGCCTGCGGCCTGCCAGAGGGAGGGAAGCCTGGGTCCTAGGTGTCTATCAATCCTGGGTCCCGGGTGCAGGGTGAGGCAGAGGCGGTTAGGAGCGATAAGGCCAGCAGGGGAACAGTTAGGGGCGATCAGGCAGGCAGGCAGGTGAGCAGTTAGGAGCCAGTGGTCCAGGATTGTGAGAGGCAGTTGGACATCCCCTGAGGGGTCCTAGATTGGAGAGGGTGCAGGCCGGGCTGAGCCACCCCCACCCCCCAGCACATGAATTTTGTGCACCAGTCCTCTAGTTCATAAATAAGATTAGTGTCTCTGCAAGAGAGCTCTAGAGATAGCCATAGCCTCTTCTGACTCATGAGAATATGACAAGGCTACAGCCTGAAAGAGCACCCTCAGCTGATCATGCTGGTACTTTGGACTTCCAGCTTCTAGAAGTGTGAGAAATAACCTTCTGTTGTTTATAAGCTTCTCAGTCTGTGTATTTTGTTATAGCAGCCTGAATAGACTAAGACAATCTCTGAAAGTAGCAACTACCTCTGTGGCAGCGATTTTCAATATTTTTTATCTCATGGGACACATAAACTAATTACTAAAATTCTGTGGCACACCAAAAAATATATTATATTTTTGCCACACTGACAAAAAGTAGGTATCTTTTGATTTATTCACACCAGATGACTATTGTGTTGGCTGTTGTCATTTTTTTAAATTTGACAATCTAAAGGAAAAGAGGTCAGTGCCCCTGACTAAATAGTCAGGTATTGCATGTTTTAAAAATTCTTGCAGCACACTGGTTGAAAAAGTACTGCTCTTTGGGAATAGTGTCAACTCTGTTCCATTAAATGTCAGTATTCTTCAGGCCCTCAAGGTGAAAATTTTTATTTTCCGTTGGTTTCACAGATCATGGTTTCCAGGGCTTTTAAAAATATAATACTTTAGAAATGTTATGTTTTTTCTTATTATTCAGAAACTCGGGTGTTTATAAAATTGTTCTTAAATAAGAAAAAGGCAAAAATAGCTACATGTAGTTTAAAATAGATTAATAAAAATGAAATTTCCCTACCAGATATTAAAACCTATTTAACTACTACCATGGTTATAAGAATAAGCAGAGATTAAAACAAACAAAAAAGACAAGCAGAAACAATATTACTGTCAGCTTATGGAATCATATTCCTATGAACCTGGAAATTAGCTTGCTCTTAGAGAGCTGAAATGTGACATCATCACATAATTGTGCACATAAAATCAGTGTAAAGAAGCCATACAGTTGTGCACATTTTAAAGCATCAGTAACCTAATGACAAAATCTCAAACCGTTCTTCAGATTAAATTAAGTCACACTCTTCCCCTTCTTCCACCCTCTGCCCCAAGCCATTTTCTTTCTATTGTTCTGAGCTATGTGCCAGCCTGCCTTACAGAAAGAATAATGATCTGGGAGACATTAGTTTGTGGTAATTGTGACAGTTACGCTTCTCACTGAAAATGAACTCATTGACATCTGGTTTTGTGTATCAGTCTTGTGTGAGTTTGGTTTAGACAAATCATTCCCAAGAGGAAAATCTATTTTTGATGTGTTGACAAATCAGGAGTTAGACTATGTCAGACAGAAAGGCAGACCCTGACGTGTAGAAAATTCATCATAAAATTGCCTTTCTAAGAAACGTCTCAGGAGGCAGCCTGATGACTTCCCTTGCTGATATTTGACTTGACTAATGGGTGTACATGATTTTCTTTTGTGATTTCTCATTTGACATTTAATATTTAATGAGTATTATAACTGGTGAAATTTTGTCTTATTCAATAAAATATATTGAAAAGTTAGAATATTTTGGAAGAAATTAATATAGACTCATTTATCAATTAATCATAAAAAATAATTTCAGTTGTACTGAAGTGCTAAATGTAAAAATATATATATAAACAGATTAAAAAGACAAAATTGTAGATGAATACTCTGGATGGCAGTGACTTTCTGGGTATACAATTGATAAAATATCATAAAATGAAAGATTAATAGATTTTATCTAAAATAGTAAAATTTTGTGTGAATATAAAAAATTAAACCTACAAGTTGAAAATAAAATTACTTTCTATTGGTAGCAGGGCAATTAGATAATATCTATAGTCTATGAGGATATTCTGAAGAAAATGTCAAAACTCACAATTAATAGAAATGGCACATTTGGAGATATTCACAAAACAAAAAATACATATAATTGAAACATTCATGAAAATGTAACCAAATTGACAGTTAAAGAAATGCAAATTAATACAGAAATAAGGTACAATTATTAATTTTCAACTTAGCAATAATTAATAACAATATTAATTTTTAAAGCTTGAATGAGATGGGTTAATTCATTAAAGCTTGAATGAGATGGGTTAATTTTACTTTCCAATTATTTACTTATTGGAAAGTAAAATAATTAAAACTTTTTGGAAAACAATTTGTTGATATTTACACAAATCTACTGATATATTTGTTAAAAGGGCAAGAAAAGTAAATTCCTGTTTTTCAGGGAAGCAAATGTTCCTATCTCAGACAGTATAGGGCAGTCATTAAGTAAACTCAAAAATTATAGAGCAATTCTGAACATGAAAATCTGTTCTGCTTAAATGTAAGTAATATTGGGCTCTCTGAAATGATTTCCAAGTCACTTTCAGAATAGATCTCAAAGCAAACCTCTCTCTTTCTCATCCCATTTTGTAGTGGTTGCAATGGGGGAGGGGACTCACCACAGCAATGAGAAACTATTTCTCTGGGGTGGAGCACACACATCCCCACTGCAGAGTTTGGATTCTTTGGGAGCAACTGGGGGCTAATTCCTAAGTGTGCTCTACAAAGTAATTAATTTTCATAAAGACCTCTTGTTCTTTCTCTGTTGGTTCACTTTCCTTCCTTCTCTTCTGATCAATTCATTAAAACAGGTTGCACATTCTCATAGGTAAATGTCAGACGTGACATTAAGAAGAGTAATGACTTTTAAATATTTGGAATTTTAACATACAGTATTATAATTCTTCCTTGGAGACTTTCTTTTGGAAATGCTAGTGTTGTGGTCTTTGCCAAGGGCATGCTTATGGGGAAAATGAAAAGGAAGCAGATTTGAATTTAGAAATCGATGAGGTAATCAGTGACTTTTATGCCCCATAAGACATTTTCATGGTTAGAATAAGCTCTCCCATAGCTAATACCTATCTAGAACAGAAAGAACATAAATCCATTCAGAAGAGACCTTCTTGTCAGAGTACAACATGTGGATTCCTCATTCCTAAGGATTTCAAAGTCTCCCAAAAGAAAAAAATACTATATTTATTTCAGAATTTAGATATCATTATTGTATTCTTTTGTATTAGATCCATTTGAATCTAGGTTCTACACCTAATAGACTGTGAGTTCATACAAATTTGTTAATTTCTCTTGCACATGTTTTCCATCCATAAAATAACAATAACATTCCATTGGGTTTTAATGACTATTAAGTGAGATAGTATATTCTTATGTCTAATGTAGACTGTAACCACATTATAAAATATGCTAGTATTTTTACTATTATTGCTATTATCATCATTAATATCTATTAATGAAGGAACAGTGGGAGATATAAAGATCATATCTGATGCCTTCCACTGGGGGAACCTGATGTAACAAGGAGCATAGATCTGCAAATCTGTTCTCCCATTCTGTGGGTTGTCTTTCAATTTGTTGATGATTTCCTTTGTTGTGAAAAACCTTCTGAGATTGATGTAGTCCCATTTGTTAATTTTTTATTTTGCTTCCCTTGCCCAAGGAGATATGTCAGAAAAAATATTTCTAAGAGAAATGTTCAGATTATACTTCCTATCTTTTCTTCTAGGACTTTTAAGGTTTTGAGTCTAATATTTGAAGTTTCAATTTATTTGGTGTGTGTGGTATATAAAGGTGATCTAGTTTCTTTTTTTTTTTTTTGCACTTATCTGTCCAATTTTCACAACACCATTTATTGAATAGTTTAGCTTAGAGTCCATTGTATTTGCCTCTTTGTCCAAAACTAATTGACTATAAAGGTGTGGGTGTGGGAAGTCCCCAATTGTCTTCACTATCAGAGAAGTATAAACAAGGAGCCTGGAAAGCTGGTGAACCTTAAGCCCCTGGCAAGGGCCAGAGTTATGCATTGATTGTTTAGTCCAGACAATGGTGGCTCAAATAATTACTTGACCAAATAGTCTCAGAGTAAATCTTTCTAATATTTACTGACCTTTAAGATAGTCTGTCTGTTACTGCAATTGCCTGCCTGAGTAAGGGCTAGATGTGTATCCAAAATTGAATAAAAGGTTGGCAAGGCCTGAGCACCAGTGGAAGTCCTTCTCCTTGCTTTGGGCTTCCCGCCTGGCCCCCAATATTTCCAAATTATTATTTCTTGTCTCTTTCATTTGCGTGCAGCCCTTCTCCAGATTCCGAAGCCGGAACCAAGCAGGATGTGGCTCACACATGTGGGATTATTTCAGGGCTCTGTTCTGTTACATTTATCTATACGTCTTTTTTTTTTTTTTTTTTTTATGCCAGTACCATGCTGTTTGGATTACTATGGCCTTGAAGTAAAGTTTGTTATCAGGTGCCTGTTATTTCTCCAACTTTGTTCTTCTTTCTCAGGATTGCTCTTGCTATTGAAGTTATTTTGTGGGTGATGTAGACCTTTGGAATATTTGTTCCAGTGCTGTGAAATACGCCTTTGGTATCTTGATAGGAATTGCACTGAATCTATAAATTGTTTTGGTTTAATTATTTAATGATGTTAATTATTCCTATTAATGAACATAGAATATGCTTCCACTGATTTGTATCTTCTTCAACTTTTCTTCAGTGTCTTCTAATTTTCCAGGTCTTTTACATTTTTGGTTAAATTCAATCCTAGGAATTTTATTTTTTTGAAGCAATTGTGAATGCTATTGTTTTGTTTTTTAGTTTCCCTTTCTGATAGTTCATTATCTATATATCTATATATATAAAAGGCTAATATGCAAAGTGTCTCTGCGAGAGTTTGACCAGGAGACCAGGAGTTCTATCACTCACTATGATGTGCACTGATCACCAGGGGGTGGCGAGGAAAGAAGGAAGGCCCCAGTCGGCAGCCAGAAGCCAGGGAAGGGAGGCCCCAGCCGGCAGCCAGAAGGCCCCTATCAGCCCTGATTGCTGGTCAGACCTAGGGACCCTACCCATGCACAGATTTCATGCACCAGGCCTCTAGTTAGTGTATGTAAATGCAACTAATTTCTGGATATTTTTATTGTATCCCACTACCTTACTGAATTAATTTGTCAGTTCTAATACTTTATTGATAGAATCTTTAGGGTTCTTTATATACAGTAGCATGTGATCTATAAATAATGACAGTTTTACTTATTCCTTTCCAATTTGGATGCCTTTTATTTCTTCTTCTTGTCTGGTTGCAGGACTTCTAGGATTGCACTGAGTGGCCAGATTATTATGACCACCCCATCAGTACTTCGTTGGGCCATATTTTGCCTTCAATACTGCGGCAATTCTTGGCATTGAGTCCATAAGATGTTGAAAGATGATGTGAGGAATTTGACACCATGCCTGATGAATAGCACTGTCCAGTTCTGTGAGATTTGATGGTTGTGGAACCAGCTGCCTGATGGCTCTTTTAACTTCATCCCACTAATGCTCAATTGGATTGAGATCTGGTGATTGTGGGGGCCACCTAAGCAAGGTAAAGTCTCCCTCATGTTCTTGAAACCACTCCTGCACAATACAAGCACTGTGGCATGGCGCATTGTCTTGTTGGAAGAAGCCATCTCCATTGGGATACACCATCAACATGATATGATGAACTTGATCAGCAACGATACTTAGGTATGTTGTGCTATTCAGACGTTGTTCCATATGAATTAAAGGGCCCAAATCATGCCAGGAAAACATGCCCCAAACCATAACACTGCCCCCACCAGCTTGAAGGGTTGCACTCATGCATGTGGGGTGCATGCTTTCATCCTGTTTTTGCAACATTCTCACTCTGCCATCTGCATGATGCAATTGGAAATGTGATTCATCGGACCACGTGACTTTTTTCCAATGCTTGACTGTCCAATCCTTGTGTTCCTGTGCGAATTGGAGATGTTTTATCTTGGTACCTGCAGACAGCAAAGGTGTTCGAACAGGCCTTCGGCTTCCATATCCCATACAATGCAGCGTATGTCTAATTTGCCTACAAATGTCAGGTGGTCATAATAATCTGGCCACTCAGTTTATGTTGAATAAGAGTGATGAAAGCTGACATCCCTGTCTTGATCTTGATCTTAAGGGAATGCTTCTAGTTTTTGCTCATTTGGTATGATGTTGGCTGTGGGTTTATCATATATGGGCTTTATTACATATGTTCCCTCTATTCCCTGAGAGTTTTTATCATAAATGGGTGCTGAGAGTTTTTATCATAAACTAGAAGCCCGGTGCACGAAATTTGTGCACGGAGGGGGTTCCTTAGCCTGGTCTGCATCCTTTCCAATCTGAAACCCGTCAGGGGATGTACGACTTTCTCTCACAATCTGGGATGACTGGCACCTAACCACTCACGTTCCTGCCTGCCTGATCACCCCTAACCCCTCTGCCTGCTGGCCTGATCGCCCCTACCTTGCCCCCTTGCCAGCCTGATTGCCCTGACCTTGTCCCCCTGCTGGCCTGATCACCCCTACCTTGCTCCCTGCCAGCATGGTTGCCCCTACATTGCCCCTCTGCTGTCAGGTAACCCCTAACCTCTCTGCCTGCCTGATCGCCCCTAACTTCCCTCCCCTGCTGACCTGATTGCCCCCAACTACTCTCCTCTGCTGGCCTGATCTTGCCCCCAACTGCCCTCTCTTGCCAGCTTGATCACCCCTAACTGCCTCTGCCTCAGCCACCACCACCATGGCTTTGTCTGGAAGGAAGTCGAACACCTGGAAGATGGCCAGTCGACCCAGTCTAATTAGCATATTACCCTTTTATCAGTATAGATAGATTATATAGGATAAGATTGCTTAAATGGGGGGGAAGCCTTTTTCAGCAGGAGGAGATGATCTTGGCAGACACAAAGACATAATTCCTATATCTGGACTGATAGCCAGCCACATGCACTATACTGCCAAACCGGTCATTAAAAAATTGAATCACTTTCTTACACCTTACACCAAATAGCTGTTTCCCTTACTCAGCACCCACCTTAGGTTCTGCCTTCCCAGTTCACCCATATTTGGTTCTGATTGGTTGGTTTCTATGCCAGTCAGCATCAAAAGCTCCACCTTCTAGGCAGCCATTGGCTCCTCGCAATTCACCCAGATTTAGTTCTGATTGGATGGTTTCTATGCCATTCAGGGTCAAAAGCTCTGCCTGCTAGGCAGCCATTGGTTCCTTGCAATTCAGCCAGATTTGGTTCTGATTGGTCGGTTTCTATGCCAGTCAACATCTCCGGGCCTATCTCCGGGCCTGATCATAGAGGCGGGGCTGATCAGCAGCTGTCCCAGGCTGCTGTCAAGCAGCTGAATTGCTGAGCTCTGGGAGAGGGAGAGAGGCATGGCTGCTGGCAAGAGAGAGAGAAACAGGTTCTGATCACTCTGCTTCTCTCGTCCAGCCTCACCAGCAACCCCTGCCACTGCTGATCATCCCTGCCTCTCTCTCTCTCTCTCTCTCTCTCTCTCTCTCTCTCTCTCTCTCCAAGAGGTAAGCAATTCAGCCTGCTCAGTTGCTGCACACGTTGTGTTCAGTCCAGGCTGCTGGCAAGCGGGCTGAATGGCTGACCTCTGGGAGAGAGAGAGAGAGAGAGAGAGAGGCTTGGTTGCTGGTGAGGGTCTGATTACCCTGCTTCTCTCTCCTAGCCGTGCCAGAAGCCACTGACACTGCTGATCAACCCTGCCTCTCTCTCTCTCTCTCTCTCTGAGAGGTCAGCAGTTCAGTCCACTTGTTTGCTGCATGCGCAGCCTGGCAAAATGTTGAGCCTCGGTCATTGCAGATGTGACGGACCCAGGGTTTTTATATATTAGGAGGCATGCTGGCTTTTATTAAATGTTTTTTCTGCATCTATTTATATGATCATGTGGTTTTTATCCTTCATTTTGTTTATGTAGTATGTCACATTTATTGTTTTTAGATATTGTACCAACCTTGCATTCTGGAATAAATTCCACATCTTTTTAATATATTGCTGGATTCAGTTTGCTAATATTTTGTTGAAGATTTTAGCATCTATGTTCATCATGGATATTGGCCTATAATTTTCTTTCTTCATTGTATCTTTATCTAGTTCTGGAATTAAGATTATGCTAGCCTCATAAAATGAATTTGTGAGTTTGCCCTCCTCTTGGATTTTTTGGAATAGTTTGAGAAGGATATATATTAGTTCTTTTTAAAATGTTTAGTAAAGTTAATTTGTAAAGCTATAAAATCAAGAGCTATCATTTGTGGGAGGTGTTTTTTTTGTTTGTTTTTTTGTTTGTTTGTTTTTTATTACTACTTCAATTTCTCTAGTTGTGATCTGTCTATTCAGATTTTCTGATTCTTCCTTATTTAATTTTGGAAAATTGTATATTTCTAGGAATTTATCTATTTCATCCAGATTGTCTAATAGTTGTCCATAATATTTTCTTATAATATTTTGTATTTCTTTGGTGTCAGCTGTTACATCTTCTCTTTCATTTCTGATTTTATTTATTCGGGTACTCTCTCTTTTTTCCTTGATGAGTCTGCTTAAAGGTTTGTCTTCTTATTTATCTCTTTAAAGAACAAATTCTTGGTTCCATTGTTTTTTTGGGTGTTTTTTTTTTTTTTTTGCATTATTCTTTTAGACTCTGTTATGTTTATTTCTCCTCTGATTTTTATTATTTCATTCCTTCTATTCACTCTAGGCTTTGTTTGTTGTTCTTTTTTCAGTTTCTTTTGAGTGTAAAGTTATTTATTTATTTGAGCTTTCTCTTATTTCTTAGATTTAGGCCTGTAATGCTATGAATTTCCCTATTAGGACTGCTTTCCCTGTATCCCCCACATTTTGTATTGTGTTCTTATTTTCATTTGTCTCAAAGTATCTTTTGATTTCCTCCTTGATCTCATTGTCAACCTATTAATTGTTTAGTAGCATGTTGTTTAGTCTCTCTGTGTTTTTTCAGTTTTGTTCTTGTGATTGATTTCAAGTTTTACAGCATTACTAGAGGCCCAGTGCATGAATTCATGCATGGGTGGGGTCTTGACGGCCCACCCTGATCAGGGCCTGATCAGGGGTGGGCCGGCTGAAGGGAGGGGCTGTGGACACTGGACCAACCAGCCCTGCCCCCAAATAGGGTGGGGGGTGCCTACTGGGGGCCATTGGCTTTGGGGAGGGGACATGGGTAGTTGGCCAGCTGACCCTGTTCCTGATTGGGGTGGGGGGCTGATCTTGGGTGGGGCCATCCAGGGGGAGGAGTTGGGGGCCTATCATGGTGGGGCAGGCCAATCAGGGGTGGGGCTGGTGGGAGGTTGGGGTAGGGGGGTATTTGGCCAGCAAGCCCCCCACCCTTGTTTGGGTGGGAGAGTCTGATCAGGGGCAGGCCGGCGGGGGGTGGGGGGTGATCGGGCCATTTCACTGTCCACAGTGGGCATCATAGTGACCGGTCATTACAGTTGTTACGGTTGCTGGCTTTTTATATATATAGATGATCAGAGAAGATGCTTGATATGATTTCAATCTTCTTAAATTTATTGAGACTTATTTTGTGTCTTAACATGTGGTCTATCTTAGAAAATGTTTAAGGGCATTTTAAAAGGATGTATATACTGCTGCTTTGAGGTGAAATGCTTCATTTGATCTAATACGTCATTGAAGGCTGCTGTCTTCTTCTTGATTTTCTGTCTGGAAGATCTATCCATTGATGTCAATTGGGTATTAAAATCCCCTACAATAATTATATTTCTCTCAATCTCTCCCTTTATGTCCATCGAGAATTGCTTTACATATTTAGGTGCTCCTCTTATTGGTTCAAAAACGTTTACAAGGGTTATGTCCTCTTGTTGGATTGCTCTCTTTATCAATCTGTACTCTCCTTCTTAGTCTCTTACTGTATGCTTTGTTTTGCCAGGTATAAGTATTACTACCCCAGCTTTTTTTATCCATGCCATTAGCATGAAATATCTTTCCTCTTTCTTTACTTTTAGTCTGAGTGTATCTTTTGTTCTGGTGTGGGTCTCTTGAAGATAGCCTATATATGGGTCTTGTTTTCTTTTTTTAAATATATTTTATTGATTTTTTTACAGAGAGAAAGAGAGAGGGATAGAGAGTTAGAAACATCGACCAGCTGCCTCCTGCACACCTCCTATTGGGGATGTGCCCGCAACCAAGTTACATGCCCCTGACCAGAATCGAACCTGGGACCTTTCAGTCTGCAGGCTGACGCTCTATCCACTGAGCCAAACCAGTTAGGGCAGGGTCTTGTTTTCCTAACCACTCAGCTACCTTATATCTTTTTGTTGGAGCATTTAAGCCATTTACATTTAAAGTGATTATTGATAGGTACAAATTTATTTTTTTAAACTATGTTTTGTTTTTTGCCAAAGCTGGCCCACAGATCCTGAGTGACAGATGAATGATTACTCTGACACAATGTTTGTTGTGTAAGAGAGGGCTCAGGACTGCCTGGCTAAAGGAACCAGATAGCCTCATTCGCCTGACTCTTTAGGCTTTTATTGTAACAGCAGTTTGAGATAAAGTTTATATTTTAGATACAATCAGTAGGGTAAGTAATCTCGGGAGGACAAGACACCTAAAGATTAAGCATAAAGATTCCAGTAAACACCTAGGGGCTCAGACTTGTTTGGAAAAGTCAGGCAGGGTCTGCCACCTTCAGCAAGGTCCCCCTAGAGGCCCCTGACCTTTTGGAGATTCCTCCTTACAGACTTTCCAACCAAGTCCCCTGTGTTTCCCCACATGTTTTGTTTGTTTTTCTTTTTATTCTTCTTCTTCTTCTTCTTCTTCTTCTTCTTCTTCTTCTTCTTCTTCTTCTTCTTCTTCTCCTCTTCCTCCTCCACCTCCCCCTCCTCCTCCTTATTCTCCTCCTCCTCCTTGTTCTCCTACTTTTTCTTCTTCTTCAGGCCCTTAATATTTCTTGTAATACTGGTTTGGTGATAGCAAACTGCTTTATCTTTTTCTTGCCTTGGGAGCTCTTCATTTCTCCCTCACATTTAAATGATAGCCTTGCTAGATAGAGTAGTCTTGATTGTAGGTCCTTGCTTTTCAATGATTTTGAATATTTCAAGTCAACCCCTTCTTGCCTGAAATGTTTTTGTTGAGAAATCAGCTGACAGCCTTATGGGAGCTCCCTTGTAGGTAAATAACTGTTGATATTGCTGCTTATTTATTATTCTCTCTTTGTCTTTAAATGTTTCCATTTTATTAGTGATGTGTCTTGGTATGGGCCTCTTTCATTTCATCTTGTAGAGGACTCTCTGTGCTTCCTGGGCTTGCATGTCTTTTTCTTTTACCATGTTAAGGTTACCAGTCTTGGTAGGATGGCCTTATGTTGTAGTTATTGGTAGAACCCAATGGTGCAGTGTTCCTGATCACCTGAGCTAGGTGCTCTCAGAATGTTCCTTGTGCATGTTATGTGGGCCCCCTTGTTGTAATTGAGTCTTGGTTACCATTGGCTCGTTCATGCATGGTATCAACCCTCAGGCTGTCTGACAGTGAGGCTCAACTCCCAATACAGTGTGCAGGCTGTTGTGCAGGTGCTGATCACATGAAGCTGAATTAGCTTCAGCAGGTTTTGGTGTCTATTGAGATCCCCCTGTGTATATCATACTTGTGAAGCTTATTGGATTCTGCTCTGTGTGGGGAAGTATGAGATTTGGTTGGAAAGCTTGTAAGAAGGAATCTGCAAAAGGTTGGGGGCTTCTAGGGGGACCTTGCCGAAGGCAGCACCTCCTCTGCCTTGACTTTTCCAAACTAGTCTAAGCCCCTGGGTGTTTTAATAAAATCTCTATCTTTAGTCTTTAGACATGACCTTGTAGAAGCATGTGCTTTCTCAAGGATGCTTACCCTGCTGATAGTATCTAATAGTTAATTTTAGTTCAAGCTGTTGTTACAATAAAAGCCTAAGGAGGCAGGTGAATGGGGCTGCTTGGTTCCTATAGCCAAGCAGTCCCTTAGCCTCTCTTTCATAGATATGTGTGTCAGAGTAATCCATTCACCTGTAGCTCAGGATCTGCTTGTCAGTCCTGGCAGTTCTGTTGTTGTCTGGAACTGGCAACTAAGTTTATGGGTTCTGTGCATCTTTGGGGGTACTCTGTTGCAAGCCAATGTCAGACCCTGTCTGTGAACGGCTATGGGCATTCTATTTGGAGCTATCAGCTATCCATAGCTTGGCTCCCTCTGCTGGGCCTGGGTGCATGTGGAAAGGGCCAAGATGTGCACTAAGGTCTGTTTTTACTAGCACTAGGCCCAGGACAGGACAGCACAACTCTCAAAGCACCCAGAGATCGGCCTCAGCCTGAAGACTGTTCAGATCAGTCACTTGAAAAGCCTCAGGCTATACTCTTTAGCCAGGCTTAAGCTCCAGAGGGTGGGGCAAAAGGGATTCCAACTGGTGGAGCTTTTGCTTTCCCCAGGCTGATGCTCTTCCTGAGAAAGATGACTTCTGCATTATGAAGGAATGACTCAGCCCAGGGATCCTAGTGGCTGACCTCTTCGCTCTCCCACAAGAGCCACCAAACTCAGACTCCCCACATGCAGCTCTAGTCCACTCTGCCCTCCATCCGGCAGAGCCCCAGGTGAGTGGCAGTCTTGATGTGGCTTCCTCTGTAAGTAGCTTTTATTTTTAACCAAGATATTTGGCAAAATTTAAACTGTCAAAGTAGTTGAATATAGGAGCAACTAGAAAATAATGATTTTTAGACATGTAAAGATTCACAGAAATTATCTAATTTCTTTTAGTTGTTTGTTTGCATTCTTTAAAATATTTTTACTAGTTTTTAGAGAGAGAGGAAGGGAGAGAGAAAGAAACATCAATGTGAAAGTGGAATATAAATTAGCTGCCTGCTGCACGCCTCCTCCTAGGGATTGAGCCTGCAACCCCAGCATGTGCCCTAACTGGGAAACAAACCCAACAATTTTTTGATTCATGGGACAATGCCCAACCAACACAGCCACACCAGCCAGGGCTCTTTTAGTTGTTTTATTCTGAAAATTTTCTATAAGGCAAAGAATTACCACGGCAGAGCCCTGTTTTATGTGTACTTAACACAGAATATAGGAAAAGTTTGCAGGTCAAGTTGCTTAGAGTACATTTCTGAAAATTCTTTCTTGCTGAGTTGCTCCACTGCACAGAAGAACTGTGATCTGAAGTAAAGAAGTAAGTGTGGCTACTGAGCCCAGGTAAACCTTTCCCCTCTTGGAGACACAAAACTGGGCCTTGTTTGCCAGCAAACATTGAAACTAGTGAGCTGGGTAGCAAGAAAACAGTAACTTCTTATCCCTGTATCTCCTTCACCTGATGCAATTATAGCAGTCCTTAAAATCCTTTCAGTATGAAAAATTTACCTACCTAAGTTGGTATAAATAGTCTCTGACTATATCTCTAACTTTTTTATTGAGAAACTTAAAACATAATCCCTTTGCACTTAAATATTATTAAATTCAATAAGATGCTTTGAAATTGAATTCTGAAAATGTTGCCTGCATACTATTTTAGTCATCACTTATTTTCAAAAAATTTTCTCGACTTAAACAGAAAATAGAAATGCTACTTATGACAGAGCAAGGTTGCTATGGATTTCATTTCTCATCCAGGTTGAGTTTCATTTATTCAAAATCTTTTGAAGCAATCAGATATGTAGATGCATAAATAAAGAAAATTTTTATCTTCCTCAAAGAATGAATTAGGTTTTGATTAATGAATAGCAAAGAGCTAGATAATAGTATGCCAAATTTTATGACATGAAACATTCTTTTTTAAAAATTTATCTTTATTGTTAAAAGTATTATAGATGTCCCCTTTTATTCCCCCATTGACTCCTTCCACCCTGCTCCTGCCCTCTCCCCAGTCCTTCACTGCACTATTGTCTGTGTCCATAGGTTATGCATATATGCATATAAGTTCTTTGGTTAAACTCTTCCCACCACCCTTACCCCAGACATTGAACACTGATAATTGAACCCATCATGTGAAATACATTCTGTCTTCAGGAATAAAATGGTTAAAAGTGCTTCTGAACAGAAAAACATTACATTTTAAATAATTGAAAACATTTTTTTCAGACAATTTATCTTCCTTTACAATTATTTATTACATAAGGGCTTAGAATAAAAATGGTATTGCATATTCAAATTATCTTTTCAATAAAGGGTCCTTTTAAGAAATAATTAAGGCTGGGTACAAAAGGGTAATATATGAGGAATTTGAAAATGGCATTATGGTGACAAATTGGACAGTCATTTTATAGAGAAAAATGTGTAGTCATTAATACTGTTTTGCTTTGAACTTTTTTTATTGGAAAATTCTGGGAAATAGATATGATTGAAAGTGATTGTGATACAACTTGAAAATAATTTAATAATCTGAAGGAAAAAGAGCTAAGGCAGTGAGTGATAGGCATCATCAAACATATAAGAACAGTTACCATCCCATGAAAGGATAAAGGACAGAAGAAAAGTCTTATTTACAAAATGACTAGCAATTTATTTCTTAAAGCTGTAGAGACTATAAATAAAATGTCATATATAAAATACCTGGTATGGTAGTTGGCACAGAGTATTTTTTTAACAATTGGTTGATGAATATATTGATTAATATTGGTGTGAGTTTATTTATATCTACTTATACACAGAAAAATTACTTATGTAATGTAAATATATATACATGTACGTACTAGTAAATACACAGGTATATACATTGTTTTCATTTAAAATTCTGAAAGAACACTGAATATTTATGTTGCACATGTTTTCTGTCACGTAGGTTTCCTATATAGGAAAATATCTGGGTTCTAATTATGAGAATCTGCACCTATTTTCTGGCCCTGGTGCCTAGCATATAGTGCATGCTCTATCAGTATTTATGAATGCATTTTTTAAAAGTGATGCAATATTCGAATAGGCACTCTTAGGTTTCTCATTATTTTTCACTAGAGGCCCAGTGCACAACATTTGTGGGAGGGGAGGTGGTCCCTCAGCCCAGCCTGCACCCTCTTGCAGGCTTAGGCATGGGGAGAAGGCCTAAGCTGGCAGGTGGATATCCCCCAAGGGGTCCTTAGCACTGCTGTGGAGGTGGGAGAGGCTCCCGCCACTGCTGTTGCACTCACCAGCCGTGAGCCTGGCTTCTGACTGAGTGGTGCTCCCTTTGTGGGAGCACACTGACCACCAGGGGGCAACTCCTGCATTAAGCATTTGCCCCCTGGTGGTCAGTGCAGGTCATAGCAACTGGTCATTCTGCCATTCGGTCAATTTGCATACACTTAATGTTATATAGGATATACACTTAATGTTGTGGTATCTCATTGTCTTTGCCTCTGTATTTCCCCTAACCTTACCCTAAGCCTATCAATATATGTCTCACCCATTAACTTCTCACAGTTCATTTTTCACAGATGTGGTCTCTCTTTGAAAAGATGTTGTTACAGAAGACCGGAGAAAAACCAAGCAAGGCCCAGAGAAATGGAGTTACACTGTTTAATACGCCAGCGGGCTCAGAGAAAGATTTCAAATTCTGAGCAAAAACATGGAGGAAGCCCTCCTCTTTTATATCTTTCCAGTCCTTTGTCTCCCAAATAAGGGTTATTCCGGTCCTCTTTGCAAGTTCTTAAAGAGCCCCATGTGCTCGGGTCTTGAGACCACAACTAAAGGCCTGCCCTGGTGCCAGCACTGATAACACCGTCTGGGGATGGTTTATGGCCTCTCTAAAATGGGAGTAAACAGGTCTTGCAGGACCAGATAATTAAAGGGGCAGAGGCTAGACTATAGGCTAATAAGAATGTGCAATAGGTTAATGGCACAGATTCAGATTGCTAGCCCCCCAAAAATGTCTCATTTTCCCCATCAATATGTAAGCCTCTTTGTACATAGTGTCTTCTTTTTTCAGTGAACATAAAGCACCTATAAAGTGCCACACTCTTTGTCATCTCTTATGTTGCATTGGTTTTCTTTTATAAAATCATTTAATTTCTGCTCTAATTATCACTACTTTCTTAATACAATTAAAGTTTTTTGAGAAAATTGGGACATATATTTTTTTGCTTACCTAGTTTACTTCCTTCCATAGATACTCAATAAATATTTAGGGTCTTGGGAAATTTCCCCAAACAGAAAATTATTTATCAATATTATCCAATGGCATGTTAAAATTGTCACTTTAATACAATGCACGTGAGAGGTGAGTTTAAAGAATATTCACATTTTAGTTTAGTTAAATGAATATGGTCGACAGGCAGTCCTCTCTAAAAACCTTGGATTCTCTTCATCTCCATGTGTTCCTATGTCAGAGAATACATAATCCTAGCACTTCCCTGTATCTCCCACTACTCTAAAGTTTCTTGGAAGCTGAGAACAAGAAAATTTTATTGTTCAGCCCAATCCTTATATAGCATTCACTGATTAGATATCTCTTTAGTGAATAATAAAATTATATAATTTTGCTACTTAAATTTATTTTCTTTTATTACATTAAGAATAAGAAATATTTTAAGATTATGTGGCATTATTCATGGGAATGACCAAAATACATAATTATGTTTTGACAAGTGGACTTTTTGGTAACTTCATTATTCCTTATTTTATGCAGTATTCCTTATTTTATGCCCTGAATGCATATAATTATTTTAATTTTGGAGGATGTATCTTTACTATGCTTTTCTATGATAAATATATGGAAAATAATGACATTTTTCTCTTAAACATTAAAAAGGATTTTATGTCAATGTAAAAATAGCACCTAGCAAGTGGGGACAGACTGATTTCCCATGTAGTAGCACTGTCTGCCAACAGAAAGTTCAATTTCAACCTGTCAACATCCTATCTAATAAAGAAGGAACATGCTAATTGACTGCCAAGCCCTCACAAGATGGTGGCGTCCACAGCCATAAGATAGTGGCACTCAGTCCCCTCAGCCCCACCTCATCCAGCTGGAGTCCCCCAGTCCCCTCAGCCCCATAGGGGAAGGCAGTTGGGAGCAATTGGGCCAGCAGGGGAGGGCAGTTGGGGATGATCATGCCAGCAGGGGAGCAGTTAGGCGTCAATCAGGCTGGCAGGGGAGCAGTTAGGGGGCTATCAGGCTGGCAGGCAGAGTGGTTAGAGGCAATCAGGCAGACAGGCAGGCGAGTGGTTAGGAGCCAGCAGTCCCGGATTGAAAATTTACTATCTCTTTGCCTAGCCTAGAGTTGGGTCTGAGTAAATGTTTGTGGAGTAATCAATAGAATAAATGTTTACCAAATAAGTAAATTAATAAGAAAATAATAATGAAAAATGGAAGTCTAGGTTTTTCTGTAAATGGAAGCAGTGTCATTGAAAAAGTATGAGACGTAGTGTTGGTATATAACTTCCTCTATAAAGCATTCCTCAGTTCTTCTAGAAAACACTGAGTTTTCTCTTTCTTCTTCATATACGGAAACTTACATTCACCCTCATTTTAACATATATTAGCTTGAATTATAATTGCATGTCATTTTTCTTCATAAAACTAAATATTTTGTGAGAAGAGCCAACTCTTATTCTTCTATGTGTACTTATTACCTAACATGGTAGCACACATTTAATAGATGTAAAAAAAAAAAAATGAGAGCAAAATCAAGAGAGGAGGTAAGAACACAAGGAAGGATTCAACAAGCTAAAAATGTAATCTATAATAATAAAAGCATAATATGCTAATTAGACCAGACATCCTTCCAGACGACCTGCAGGACGAAGCTGGGGCTACGAGGGAAGCCCGGGTCCTGCGTGCCAGAGGGAAGCCCAGATCCCAGGTGCCAGAGGGAAGCCGGTGCCAGCGGCCGGGGGAAGGAAGGCCTACTCTTGCACAAATTTTGGGCATTGGGCCTCTAGTATTTGTATGTTTTGCTGTGAAATATGAGACAAATGTTAGAGAATAAAGCAGCTCATATTACATAGCAAATGTATGTTGTATAAACGTTGCTACAGTTTCCTTCGGCCCAGTCTGTGTAAGTGCTGGCTTACATAGTTCAGCAGGGTATTCGAGAATAGCTGTGTGGTTTGTGGGGAGGAAAAAATGTTAAGTTGTAGCTTTGTCTGGATGAATGCTGTATTCTAATCTTGGAAAGTGATTATTGCAAAATAATCATTATGCTATACTGTGCTCAAGTATTTGCTTGAAACTAATTGTTTTGAACTTTTTATCTGCACCTGATGAGCTTCCTATGAATTTTTAAAAGGCTAAGCAGGAGGAAAATTGTTTAGTTAGCAAATTAATCTATAATGCATAAAATGCAAGCCGCTGAAAAGCACAACCTTTCTTCTAAAGATTTTAGGTCCCTGCATTCTCTATTCTGATGCCCATGACATTCAGATAACTGTTTGAAATGTTAAAAATTCAGTCAATGCTGAAATTGCTAATGCCTGTAACATGCCAAACATCTAGTTTGACATTTTGAACTGAATTGTCTGAATTGATCATTTGTGTTGACAGCAGGTAGATACACAGATACAACCACACACACACACACACACACACACACACACACACCCCTATACACATTAAAACACTGGCAGTTTTTCTGCTTTATAATGATTTTTATTTATTGTAGGATATTACAAAAACCCATATAATTATGAACATAACTGGTTATGGCATGAGGTGGTCTTTTTAGTAATAGTCACAAGGTAATTTTTAAACTTTCTGTTAATTTCAGTTTCTGGACATATAATTATATACTAGGCAGATTCTCTGCTTTTCTCATCATTTTTAGAAATTATAAACTCCCCTGTTAGCTGCAGAAACAGCTTCTTTTGGTAATTAAATTCCTGTCCAGGACATGAATGAAAATTTTAAACTCACATCTTTTGTGAAAAGTTGTTTCCTCTCCAGTGCCTGCCTGCCTCTGAGTGGAGCGCCTACCCTGATGACGGGGCAGGACTGGCTTCTGTCTTGCTCTAACTTCTCTCCCCTCAGCTGGCACCGTTCATGACTCCTCTAGAGTTGGGCCAGGCTAACAGGTGAGGAGATTAAGCTCTTCATTAGCTGGGTCAACTGAATCCTGGGGTCTCATTTTCTGGGTAGGAGGTGGAAACTCCTAGTTCTTTGTTTCATGGGTGCTCTTGTGGATTTCTCAGGGATTATCTGCAGGGGAGTAGCCTGCCTCCTCTCTGTGTGGCTGCACAGCCCTCCCCCGGCCTTCTAGAAGTGCCCTTCCATCGTGCTCCTTCAGCACCCAGGAGTCTTATTGGTGATGTCTCTTATAAGGTGGCTGCAGACAGACTCCCGCTCACAGGGTCCGCATTTGGACCCTGGGAAACACTGGCCTTTGCCTAGTTGTCGGTGGAAGTGCAACGCTCACTGAGGGTAGCAGTACACAGTTTTGCTCCTTCCCAGACATGAGAAGCTCCAGCCACAGTGGCCTCTTGACTTCTACTGTGGCTTCAAATGGCAGTCTCTGTGTCTCCCAAATTCTAGGTCAGTCATGTGAGCGATCCCATTGAAGCTCCTCTCACTGGAGACAAGGAGAAAACATCTCTGTGTACACCATCTCCTAAGCACCAGCCTCTTTCCTGAACCACAGCTAGGTTAAGGACCAGATCAACAGGACTGGATCTGAGCCTGCCTTTTGCAAATCCTGTAAAGGAGGTGCAAGGATTCTTGAAGGTTCATGGTAGGCAGAACAACTGAATTTCTTTTTTTAGAATCTAAAGCCTCTTTGAAAATCCACACAAAGAGGAAAGTTTGCTTTAAATATCCAATTACATAAGGAATAACACAAAATCACTACAAATGTTACCTATTTTTTACTTATTTACCCTATTAATACAAATAAAATTGAGTTCATACTGTACAGTTATGTATCACTCATTGTTATTTATGAGATCATGAGCTTCTCTCAGTATTATTAAATATTTATCCAAAATGAAAATGTGTAAATATTTGAATAACATTATTAGATTGGGTGTCTGAAGGGACAGAAAACTTGTCTTTCTAGTCCATAGATTATTGGGCCACCAGGAGCCATGTCCTGACCCGTTAAAAAGGAGTGTCTATGGTCTGAAAAGCTTATCCAGTGACCATGCAGGTCTCTGGATTAACTCTCAAGAAGAGGAAATGAGTGTTTTTAAGTGTAGGATAACAGAGAATAGATGCATTGGTCTCTGTCCCAGTTCCTGGCATAGAGCTCCTAAAACCCTTTTAATGTCCTAGGTGATAAGAATAGTAAGAGCATTTCTTATTCAAATACTTGTCTTTAACTTCCTTCTCTGACACAAGGCTCCTAAACCGTACGGGTTCCTAAGTGACAAAAGCACTAAAAGCATCTTTTGTTCTAATGAGGTGACCCTGGGTGGGCTGCTGGCTAGCGCCTGGATGGAGGCTGGTCACAAGGAGTCCAAGCCCTGGTTAAAAGCTCGGAATCTTCAACCCCACCTCCATCCTACAGAAAGGGGATAAGAGTTGGAATTGAAGTTAATAATTGATCAAGGTTCATCCGTGTTGTAGCATGTATAAATAGTTCATCATTTTTATTGATAAATACTATTTCTTTGCATGAATATACCATATTTTATTTGTCCATTTATTAGTTGATGCTATATCTTTATTTTCATTCAAACCAAAATTGTTTCTAATTTTATGCATTACTGTTAATTTCCAATATACTAGTATGATTTCTTCTTTGACCCATTAATTATTTCAAAGTGTGCTGTTTAAGTTTGATAAATTTGTGAATTTCCAAAATTTCCTGCTGACCTGTCTCTCTCTCTCTCTCTCTCTCTCTCTCTCTCTCTCTCTCTCGACATTGTGACATTGTTCTGGAGCATAACTTGTTCTATATTCTGTTCCAATTAAGTTTTGACATCATTGCAAAAGTAGTTTTTGAAGCTATTCTCTGGAATTTGTTCTGACCTCAGAGGGCAGTTCCTAGCTATATTATTCCCTGGTAATGGTTCTCTCTTGTAATCTAGATAGTCTATAGTTTAGCTCAGCAATTTCAACTGGTGTTCCATGGCAGGCACACTAGTGTGCTGCCAGAAGCTTTAAAACATGCCAAGATGATTATTTATTTATTTATTTATTTATTTATTTATCATCAGTTAATGTGTATTTCATTGGGGAGCAGGTCTGTAGATGCACATATTCTGTCATTTTGAAGTAAATCTTTCTAAAAGTACTTGCTGAGGGTTAAAATTAGACAATACTTCATTTCATTGGATTTGACTTGCCTCAGATAATTAGAATGACATCATCTTTCACTTACATTTCTGCCATGAATGCTTGGAAGTATAGTACATCCAATGCTCAAACATAAGTATATTTCTCATTCTCATAGTATATTTAGTGTAAATTATCCTTTTATGATTTACTTTCTCTTTCTAAGGTGACAATGTTATTGAATGTCTTTTATTTTTAAGGCATGCATCAAGCCTAATTATCTGTGGAGGGCAGTTTGAATGAAAAAAATGTTTTCTGGTATTGATCTAAAATATGTATATACCCTTTTCTATGATTTAGATTTTCTTTCATGTGTCAGTTAAATAGCCCTGTTGTGCAAATGCCTTTTAAAGGCATATCAAATTACTTTTTATATATCATATTAGTCTAATTTTGAGGAAGGGAAGCTGTGTTTTCTGGCAATAAATTCCCAGGAGAATATAACCCAAGAATTTCTAGGATAAATGTTTATTGCCTCATTTCTTTTTCTGTAAAGTGAAGATAATTGTTTAGTTTTATAATGAATATGAAATTAATATATGCAAGATATATAAATGGAGTGCCTGGCATATAGAATGCATTCAATAAATGTCACCTTTTGCTGTAATTATTGTTGTTATTGTTTTAAACTAAGATAGCTTGGCAATGGAATACACATTTTCCAATAAAACATTTTTATCAATATGAATTGATTTAAAAATATGCGGAGAGCTTAATTTTTCTTTTCACTCTAAACATTTAGTAAGTTTCTTGAGAAAATAGAGGTAAAAATGAGCATCAGCTCACATTCATTTCTTCACAAAGAACAGTTTTTGATGCACTCACCCACTGATTTAAAAGCTCACAAATTCACAGAACTATAGTCATTTCTTTGCTTCTAGTTCACATTATGAGGCTGTTTTTGAGAACTTCCATTGCTTAGCTTTGGAGCTCATTAGAGTTTCTTTTTGAATGTCACTTCACCCCAGTTTCTTATCTGTTTTCTATACTGATCTCTTTGAGATTAAACACTCTTAAATCAAAAGATTTATTTGTTTGAGCTTATATAATAGGCTTAAATTATTTAAGAGTTACAGCCTTTTTTGTACTCATATCTGAAAAAATTTTTCAGAAAAAGAACTCCTGAGTGCAAAGTGACAATGCAAACATAAAAGATGATAAAAAAAAATTTGTTTATACTCAACTTTGATACTGGATTGCACATAACATAATAATATACTTCTACTCCCATTTCCCTTTGCAGAACTATTGGCTATCCTATCTAATAAAAATGGAATATGCTAATTGACCCTCACGCCATCACAAATATGGTGGTGCCCACAGCCAATAAGGAGGGAACATGCTAATTGACTGCCATGACCTCAAAGATGGCGGTGTCCACAGCCACAAGATGGTGGCGCCCAGTCCCCTCAGCCCCACCAGGGCACTTGCCTCTGGAATCCCCAGTCCCCTCAGCCCCCCAGTCACCCAGGGCCATTCTGAGGTGCAGACAAGCCTCGGATGGTGGCTGCCCAGCCGCCCAGGGCTGGCCTGAGGCACAGGCAAGCCTCAGATGGCAGCTGCCCAGGGCCACCCAAGGCTCAGGTAACCAGGGCTGGCCGAGGCTTGCGCTGCCAGCAGTGGCAGCAGCAGAGGTGTGATGGGGGCGTCGATTTCTTCTGATCGCTGGGTCGCCTCCCGGAGGGCTCCCAGATTGTGAGAGGGGGCAGGCCGGGCTGAGGGACCCCCTCCAGTGTGTGAATTTTCATGCACCGGGCCTCTACTTTTTTAATATAAGTTATAAATTGAGGGGGTATGTGTTTAAAAACAAAGTATGATTTCATGAGACAACTTATTTCAATAAGCATTGACATTTATGCTTCAAGCAATTTATAAAAATTTTCAAGATTAAAATAGTTATGTAAAAATCACTCTTTATAGTTATGGAGAGAGAATCTGAGATATATTTCATAATTCAGTTATGAGTTATGAAGAATGATCAGATATTTATACAACTTTTTAAAGAATAGAATGAGGTTCAAACAGAATATTAAAAAAGTTCGGGGTAGATTTACCTGCATTTGATGGAAACCTCGAGTCTAAAAACCAATCTACATATTACAAAGGAAGTTTGAAAAGGGTCATTTTGAATTGTGAAATACTGTCCTCTTCAGAAATTTCAGGAATCACTACAGATTGAAATTCTTTCAAATGTGGTTCCTTGGGAAACGGAGCCTGTGGCAAGCATACATACTAAGGTCTCAGTGAGCGGTAAAAATCCCAGCGCAGCAGGTTGAAGGAAAAGGGAAGCAGGGAAGGATGGAAAGCAAATACAAGGTGGTATGTCCCCCAAATAGCCAGAGCTTCACACAAAAATGTGGCTGCTTCTTGCAGACAGGTCATATGGAACCACCTATAGAGGCTGTAGGACAGTTCATCAAGGAGAAACAGGAAGTGGAAGTGTATCTGTCATTTCCTTCTCATCTCCATATTACATTCCAAGAGGCATTGATCTCATCCCAAAACTGCATTTTTAATCTTTGTCACCTGGTACCATTGGCCACCAACTGCAGAAGCCATTTTTTATACCCCATCTTGGGCTTGTTCATCATAACCCAGAAGTAGTGAAATAGCCACTAGCATCTCTAAGTCCGGTGTGGTCAGACTTCCTGCAGATGCCAGCCAGTGGAGTGTGGCTTAGAACCAGCAGTGATGGAAGGAATGCAATAGAGGCAGTAACCAGCAGGTCTCCAAGAAGCTGCCCAGGTCTGGATGGGGGGGCGGGGGGAGAGAGGAGGCAGATGTATTGAGCAAATCTGGAATGTCTCAACTTGGGTCAGATATATGAAATTAAACAGAAATTAATTTAAATAATTACAGATGTAGCACTTTAACAAGCATTTTGCTCACTGGCTATGTGTCACATATGATGTAGGATTGTAGTAAAATAAAAAATAAATAAAACCAAGCCTTGGCCTCAAAAGGTTCAGTCTTTTGAAAATGATAGGCATCAAAACAAGTTAGAACCAAGCAATGCCAGGAACCAATAACAAAAATATCATTTTGGTTATAGTGGTGTTAAAAAAGTAGAATATCTAGTTCAGTGATGGCGAACCTATGACACGTGTGTCAGCACTGACACATGTAGCCATTTCTGATGACACACGGCCGCTGAGGTGGCCGCATGCTGAGGATGAAACATTTGCGAAATAATGTTTTTTCTTCAAAGTGACACACTACCCGTGTTATGCTCAGTTTTTTGGCGAAGTTTGACACACCAAGCTAAAAAAGTTGCCCATCACTGATCTAGTTGTTTAAAAGGAGAAGATGCGTAATATAACTCAAAAGGATGTTCATATATTTTCCAAGTTGAAACGCATGATAAGTATGACAAAGTAGTCCAGGTCAACCTGAGTTCTAGTCCCAATTTTGTTATTTTTTTTTTTAGGGCCTCAGGGAAATATTTATTCTTTTATGGATTTTTGGCTTTTTAAAAATAAAATAGAAGAATTTAGATTAGAGTAAATATAAAGTCATTCTAGCCCCAAATTTTATTTTTTAAAATATATTTTAATAGAGGCCCGGTGCACGAAATTTGTGCACTGGGGGGGGGGGGGGTGCTGTCCCTCAGCCTGGCCTGCACCCTCTCCAATCTGGGACCCTTTGAGGGATGTCCGACTGCCCGTTTAGACCCATTCCTGGGCAGTCGGACATCCCTCTCATAATCGAGGATTGCTGGCTCCCAACTGCTCACCTGCCTGCCTTCCTGATTGCCCCTAACTGCTCTGCCTGCCAGCCTGATCACCCCCTAACCACTCCCCTGCCAGCCTGATTGATGTCTAACTGCTCCCCTGCCAAACTGTTTGCCCCCAACTTCCCTCCTCTGCCAGCCTGGTCACCCCTAACTGCCCTCCCCTTCAGGCTTGATCACCCCCAACTGCCCTCCCTTACAGGCCTGGTCCCTCCCAACTGCCCTCCCCTGCAGGCTTGATCACCCACAACTGCCCTCCCTTATAGGCCTGGTCCCTCCCAACTGCTCTCCCCTGCTGGCCATCTTGTGGTGGCCATCTTGTGTCCACATGGGGGCAGCCATCTTGTGTGTTGGAGTGATGGTCAATTTGCATATTACTCTTTTATTAGATAGGATAGAGGCCTGGTGCATGGGTGGGGGCTGGCTGGTTTGCCCTGAAGGGTGTCCCAGATCAGGGTGGGGGTTCCCTTGGGGCATGGGGATGCCTGGGCGAGGGGCCTGTGGCAGTTTGCAGGCCAGCCATGCCCCCCAGTGACCCAAGCGGAGGCCCTGATATCTGGGATTTATTTATCTTCTATAATTGAAACTTTGTAGCCTTAAGCAGAGGTCAAAGCAGGCCAGGGCTGCAGAAGCTTGGCTTCCTCCATTGCCAGGGGCAACCCTAGCCTTCTGCTCTCCCAGCTTCGTGGCTGCAGCCATTTTTGTTGGGATTTATGTATCTGCTATAATTGAAACTTTGTAGACTTAAGTGGAGGCCTGGGCCAGCCAGGGTGTGTGGAAAGCTTGGCTTCCTCCATCGCCAGGGAAACCCAAGCCTCCCTCCTGCTCCCTCTGTGGCTGCAGCCATCTTGGTTGGGTTTATTTGCATATTCACTCCTGATTGGCTGGGTGGGCGTGGCTTGTGGGTGTAGCAGAGTGGTGGTTAGTTTGCATATTACTCTTTTATTGGATAGGATTGATTTTTTACAGAGAGGAAGGGAGAGGGATAGAGAGAAACATTGATGAGAGAGAAACATCGATCAGCTTCCTCCTGCACACCCCCCACTGGGGATGTGCCTGCAACCAAGGTACATGCCCTTGACCTGAATCGAACCTGGGACCCTTGAGTCCGCAGGCTGATGCTCTATCCATTGAGCCAAACCAGTTAGGGCTACCCCAAATTTTAAATTTTTTTATGTTTTAGGAATATTTTTATGTACAATCTTGAGTTGTATCTACTGCCACCAAACTACACATTTATATTTTCCCACTTACTTTATCATTGAAAATATGTTAACTTTTAAAAAGAACATGTTTTTTCCTCCTTTGTTCTTTTTTTAAAATTGTGCAACACATCACTTTTTACCATAACCATTCCTTGACATGAGTGTTTAATACTAAATCAGCTTTTCTGCTTTGGAGCAGGGGATTTAGCATTTGCTTACCTGGTCTTTGATCAATGACTGGATGAACTCGTAATACTCCTTAAATAAACTGTGCTTTCCTTTATTGCCTTGTTCGGTCCTCTTATAAATGATCTTTTACTCTTTTATTTTCTTTATCTTTCAAATTCTATTTTCAGATATAGTACACTACTTCAGGAAAGAGGATTTATTTTCCCTTTGAGAAGTTGCTGCCCTGGTGATGATTTAGTTGTACATTAGATTAGTGGTTGTAACAAATGATGTTAAGATAAGGCAGTATCTATATAAGGTGAGATCATTTGAAGGGGTTTACTGACAATTCAATTTTTTTTTATTGTCTCTCACAGTTGAAAGACCTGGTTTCAAAATAAAGTTATATATGACACCAATGATGAGAAGCCAGCACAAAATTGCCACATACGATATTTAGCTATAAGGATTTTGTAATTAGCAAGACTGGCATATATGCTGCCACAGCATCAAACAATATTGAGCATCTGTGATCTATAAATGAATTGCTTCTGCTCAAAAGGTTGCCCTAGGAATGAACTGTCTGACATGTAATGTACGGGATCATTTTTAGCTCATATTTGGTGAATTATGCTATAAAACTCAGTGATTGGTTGAACCTCTTTTGGCAGGAGAAAAATGAATAATTATTTACAAAGTTCAGGTTACCTGAGCTTCTTCTCCCAGAAGCTCTTTGCTTTGATATGGCATTTAAGTATGAAAATTAGGAGTAGTCTTAGGTTATTTACATGAAAATTCCTGGTGCTATTTCCTTCAATGTATCCAAACCAAGAACAATGGAATTATATACCTCATCACATTAGATATCTAGTTTCTGGAATTAGATATTGCCAGGTACAGCCTAGCATATAGTAGGTTTTAATATATATTGATAAAATTTTGGCATAATAATTATGAAAAATAGTATAAAATTCCTCAAAATTTAAAAATAGAACTATTCTATGATTCAGCAATCTCACTTTTGGGAATATATGGGTTTGAGCAAAAGTAGTTTTACAGTTGTGAGTACGCAAAACACAGAGTCTAGACTTATATTATTATTTATTCATTTATTATTATATTATTTATTATTATTAACCTAGTTTTGCTCACCTCTGAGTCGAAAGGAAATTAAACCAGTATTTCAAAGAGATATATGCACTCCCCTGTTTATTTCAGCATTATTCAAAATAGCCAAATATGGAAACACTTTCAGTGGATAAATGGATAAAGAAAATATTCTATAGACAATAGAATATTATTCAGCCATTAAAGAAGGAAATTCTGCAATATGCAACAGCATGGGTAAAACTTGACAGCATTATGCTAGACAAAATAAGCCAGTCATAATAAGACAAATATTGCATTATTCCACTTTCAAGAGGTATCTAAAAAAGTCAAAATTCATGACTTGAGTGGATCTATGTGTTGCACAATCTCCAATTACCTTGGAGATGCTCGGCCTTTCAGGTGTCTTTCAGATCCTCTTAATCACCACATACAGGGGTTTCCTCACTAGCACCTGAACCCGGCAAGAAGCATGAGGAAATTCTCAGAAAAGCGGATGGATTACCTAGCATCCACTACCGCTCTTCCTGCAAACCCACTCCCCTAACTATTTTGCAGTTCACAACATCTCCCAAACCCATGAAAAACAAAAACCAATACAACATTTAAGGACTTCAATTTTTTTTATTATTCTATTTCACCCTTCCTCCATGAGATCAACATATTGCAAGGGCATTGCTGCTGGCATCCTTAAATGCACACTGTGCAAAATCTTACAGCTCGGGTGGGACCCGCTCAAGTGTATAAATGTGTTCCTGATAAGCTGGTGTCTTCTCTTTCCTTACTCCCCATCCTCCCTTTGGTTTGTCCCAGCAGATATCATCACATCAGGGCTCTTTCCCAGGTATAAAACAGATGCCAGCATTCCCAATTTGGAAAGGAAGAAATAAAACTGTCCTTTTTTTCATAGATAAAATGATCATCTATGTAGAAAACCTGAAAACATCAACAAAAATATTCTTGAAACTAACAAGCAATATAGCAAGGTTGCAAGATACCAGGGTAATATCCAAAAATAAATCAATTTCCTATATTCCAGCAATGAGAAAGTGGAATTTGAAATTAAAAATACAATTCCACTTACACTGGCATCCCCAAAATAGAAAAACATAGGTATCAATCTAACAAAATCTGTCAAGATCTATATGAGAAAACCAACAAAAATCTGATGAACAAGATCAAAGAATTAAATAAATGGAAATATAATCCATGTTCATGGTTTGAAAAACTCAAAATTATCAAGATGACAATCTGATGTTGCAAAAATTATTCTAAAGTTTATGTGGAAAGGCAAAAGATTCAGAATAGCCAACCCAGAGAGAGGAGGAAAGATGGCAGAATAGATGGACGTGTCCTGAGCCTTGTCCCAGAGCGGGTGGAAGGAGCAGCTGAAGCGAGTGGAATTCAGCCTGAATTTGGCGAGGAGACACAGCTGGTGAGAGAGTTTGCACCCGGGAAGGGCAGAAGACCCTGAAAAAAGTAAAACAAGGATCTGGGCTGGAGAATCTGCTGAGCCTCTGTGGCCAGAGGGGCAGGGGGAGTCTACAGGGTGCCGGACTGCATCCCTGAGGACAGGAAAAGCGTCAGTCTGGAAAAAAAAAAGGGGGAGAAAGGGGGGCCACAGGACTGTGGGAGGTAGGGGATTTTGGACCTTGGAGTCTGGATTTTGGATCTGAGCTGAGGCAGCTCTGAAAGGCTAGCCAGATCGCGCAGTGCTGGCAAGAGGGGAGCTCACAGAGATGCAGTCCCTCCTCACGCTGGGGCCTGTGCCTTCTCCCACTGAACCTGGTTCGTGGGACCTTTCAGATACAGACACTTACCTGAGGCTGAGGTGCGGGGGAAGGTGTAGGCTTGTGGAGTCTGGGGAGAGTAGGTTAGCGATCCAGGGGAGGTGATGGCGGGTCTAGTGCTGAGTCACCTAGACCCCGGTCACCATTTTCTCCTGAGAGATAGTCCCTCCCTCCAGTCTCCAGGCAACCAATATAGCCACACCCAGACCACACCTTGAATAATACAAGGAATCTGAATCCCCCCTGAGGACATAGGCCGGGCCTAAAGAGTTATCTTTAACCCCAGAAACCAGAAACTGACAAACAGAACAGTACAGACAAATGGAACCATAAGTCAGCCAAAGGAAGACACCCCACTTTTTTTCACTTTTACTTTATTATCCCCTTTTTCTTTCTTTTTTCTTCTTTTTCTTTTTCTTCCTTTCTTTCTTCTTTTCTTTTTTGTTTTCCTGTTTTGGTTTGTTGTTGTTTATTTTATTTCCATTCACATTATTTTTCATCAATATTTTTATTTGCTATTTTTAATTTTTTATACCATTTTTGAAATCATTTTTTTATTTTTTATTTTTTTAGTAAATTTATTATTTTTTCTTCTCATTTGCTTTCATCTCATCCACTTATTCCCTTTCTACTTCCTCAATACTAAATTGAGGTCCTCCCCATATTCATCCAATTCTTAATCTTATTTTCACTATACAAGCTCAGCCTCTACAGATTCTGCCCCAATCCTCTTATTCCTTTGTCTTTTATCCCATATCTTTTTCACTCTCCTCCATAGCATTTGGGCTTTCTTTTCTCTGCCTATCTCTCGTTTCTCAGGTGGTCACTTATATTGGGGTTTTTGGTGCCGTGAGTACGTTTGTGCTTAGTTCCCTTGATGTTGTGTCTTGTTGAGGTGAATTTTATCCAGTCAGGCCAAGGGGCTTGAGAGCGAGCCACATAACCAGACACCTGGAGAGGAAACTCCATCCACGAAAGGGTCAACAAAACCCCAGAACTAACTACAGAAGCAGGAAGAATGCAGCAGTGAGGGAAAGAGCATGAGTGAGTGAGGGAGTAAAAGAGGAGCGTGCGGTCAGGTGGGGTATCTGTGTGTAAGTGAGTGAGTGAGGCACAGTTAGATCCCACAGGACCTTCAGGGGCAGGATAATCAGGCTCGCCTAACTAGGCAGCTTCTGCTACCATTGCAAACAGTACCGGAAGGCCAGCTTGTCCTAAAGGGCCTAGCCTTTTTGAAGGGGAGAGCTGCTGTAACTGGGTTCCCAACCTCAACTCCAACCAGAGTGCCCTCAGATAACACCTGGGACTCTACAGCCACCCCTGCCAGGGAACGCTACCTAGGCTGTGATCCCATGGACAAGGAGGCTCCAGCTGCCCAGGGCGCAGGCTCCTGTGAGTTCAGAAGCAGGTTCCCCTTTGACTGGCCCAACGCTTTAGCTCAGGGCACTGCAACCACGTGAACAGCAGACACGTGAGCAGCCTGCTCCTGTCCAAGGAGCAGCAGCTGTGGGAGCAGCCAGTTCCGCAGCAACCTCATAATCAGCCCACCCCCATCCAAGGAACAGCAGCTATACAAGCAGCCTCCCCCAACAGCCAGAGGAGGTACCACTGCTGTGAACAGCACCCACCAGAGGAACCGCTGCCAACTGAGAAGCAGCTGCTACCGTAACCGCCCAAGGAGCAACTGCAGCCAGAGAAGCTACTGCCACCCAAGGAGTAGCCCCTGCACAGCTTGACATCTAGATCAGTGGGTGAGACCAAAAATGGGTAAACAAAGATACCCCAAAGGAAAAAAAAAAGGAGGAAACAGCAGAAAAGCAGCTAAGTGAAACAGAGGCATGCAATATGTCAGAAAAAGAATTCAGAATAAGGATCATAGAGTTCATAAATCAGATGGAAGAAAAAATTAACACCTTATGCAAGAGTCAAGAAGAAATGGATGAAAAAATCAACAAATTATGTAAGAATCAAGAAGAAATGAAGCATGATATAGCTGCAATAAAAAACACCATGGAAAGTTTCAACACTAGACTAGGAGAAGCGGAGGACCGAATTAGTGAACTAGAAGACAGGGAAGCAAAACACAGCCAAACTGAATTGCAATTGGAGAAAAAAAATTAAAAGACAGGAGGAGAGCCTAAGGGAGCTATGGTACAACATGAAACGAAGCAACATACGAATAATAGGGGTGCCAGAACAACAGGAAGAAGAACAAGGGTTAGAAGAACTATTAGAAGAAATAATGTCAGAAAACTTCCCTGATGTGGCAAAGAAAAAAGTCACAGAAGCTCGGAGAGTCCCAAACAGGATGAACCCAAAAAGACCCACACCAAGACACATCATAATTACAATGGCAAATATTCAGGACAAAGAGAGAATCTTATAGGCTGCAAGAGAGATACAGAAAGTTACATACAAGGGAGCTCCCATTAAATTATCAAATGATTTCTCAACAGAAACACATCAGGCCAGACAAGAATGGAAGGAAATCTACAAAGTGATGCAAACCAAGGGACTGAATTCAAGAATACTCTATCCAGCAAGGTTATCATTCAAAATTGAAGGGAAAATAAGGAGCTTCACAGACAAAAAAATGCTAAGAAACTTTATCACTACCAAGCCAGCAATGCAAGAAATGCTAAATGGACTGGTGTAAAAAGAAGAGAGAAAAAGGTAAGAAGGAACACAGTCTCAAAAAATAAAAATGGCTACAAACAAGTATCTTTCAATAATAACTTTAAATGTAAATGGACTAAATGCTCCAATCAAAAGACATCGAGTGGCTGATTGGATAAAAAAAAACATGACCCATATATTTGCATCTACAAAGAGACCCACCTCAGAAAAAAAGACTCATACAGATTGAAAGTGAAGAGATGGAAAAACATCTTTCAGGCAAATGGAAATGAAAAAAAAGCTGGGGTAACAGTACTTATTTCTGACAAAATAGACCTCAAAGTAAAGGCCATAACAAAGGTAAGGAAGGCCACTTCATAATAATAAAGGGATCGATACAACAAGAGGATATAACCCTCATAAACATATATGCACCCAATGCAGGAGCACCCAAATACATAAAAAAAACTCCTGGAAGATATTAAGGGAGAGATCGACAACAATACAATCATAGTAGGAGTCTTTAATACACCACTGACATCACTGGATAAATCATCTAGACAAAAAATCAGCAAAGAAATAGCAATTCTAAATGACTCATTAGATCAGCTGGACCTAATTGACATCTTCAGAGCATTTCACCCCAAAGCCACGGAATATACATTCTTCTCAAGTGCACATGGGACATTTTCAAAAATAGACCACATATTGGGTCACAAACAAAGTCTCCCCAAATTAAAAAAGATTTAAATCATATCAAACATTTTCTCAGATCACAATGGCATAATATTAGAAATAAACTACAATAAAAACATTCCAAAAAGTTCAAACACTTGGAAGCTGAATAGCATGCTATTAAATAATGATTGGGTTACCAATGAAATCAAAGAAGAAATTAAAAACATCCTGGAGACTAACGGCAATAAAAATACAACAATGCAAATACTATGGGACACAATGAAAGCAGTCCTGGGAGGAAAATTTATAGCTCTACAGGCCTACCTCAAAAAACAAGAAAAAATGGTAATAAATCATCTAACTCAACAACACAAAGAATTAGAAAGAGAACAACAAGAAAAGCCCACAGTGAGCAGAAGGAAGGAAATAATAAAGATCAGAGCAGAAATGAATGACATAAAGACCAAAAAAAAAAAAAAAAAAAAATACAAAAGATCAATAAAACCAAAAGCTGGTTCTTTGAAAGAATAAATGAGATTGATGAACCTCTAGAGAGAGGACCCAAATAAACAAAATCAGAAATGAAAGAGGAGAAATAACAGACCCCACCGAAATACAAAAGATTATTTTAAAAATACTATGAACAACTCTATTCTAACAAACTAGACAACCTGGAGGAAATGGACACATTACTAGAAAAATACAACCTTCCAAAACTTACTCAGGAAGATACTAAAAATATCAATAGGCTGATAACTATGGAAAAAATTGAAGCAGTCATCAAAAAGCTTCCAGCAAACAAAAGCCCGGGGCCAGATGGCTTCACAGGGGAGTTTTAGCAAACATTCAAGGAAGAACTAAAACCTATCCTCCTCAGACTATTCCAGAAAATTCAAGAGGAAGGAACACTTCCAAGATCCTTCTATGATGCCAGCATCACCCTAATACCAAAACCAGATAAAGATAACACAATGAAGGAGAATTACAGGCCAATATCCCTCATGAACATAAATGCCAAAATCCTCAACAAAATTCTAGCAAATCGGATCCAGCAGTACATCAGAAAGATCATACACCATGACGAGGTAGGATTTATCCCGGGGATGCAAGGATGGTACAATATTCACAAATCAATAAACATGATACAACACATAAACAAATTGAGAGATAAAAATCACATAGTCATATCAACTAATGCAGAAAAAGCATTTGACAAAATCCAACACCCTTTCTTTCTTTCTTTCTTTCTTCTTTCTTTCTTTCTTTAATTAAATAAACCTTTATTGTTCAGATTATTATAATTGTTTCTCCCTTCCCCCCCCCCATATCTCCCTTCTACCCGGTTCCCACCCTCCCTTCTGCCCTTACCTCCCCCCCACTGTCCTTATCCATAGGTGTATGATTTTTGTCCAGTCTCTTCCCGTACCCCCCCCCCCACAGACACCCCTTTTCTCCTGAGAATTATCTATCCACTCCAATTCTATGCCCCTGATTCTATTATGTTCACCAGTTTATTCTGTTCCTCAGATTTTTAATTCACTTGACTTTTAGATTCACTTGTTTATAGATATGTATTTGTTGTTCATAATTTTTATCTTTACCTTTTTCTTCTTTTTCCTCTTTTTAAAGATACCTTTCAGCATTTCATATACTTGTTTGGTGGTGATGAACTCCTTTAGCTTTTTTTTATCTGTGAAGCTCTTTATCTGCCCTTCAATTCTGAATGATAACTTTGCTGGGTAGAGTAGTCTTGGTTGTAGGTTCTTGCTATTCATCACTTTGAATATTTCTTGCCACTCCCGTCTGGCCTGCATAGTTTCTGTTGAGAAATCAACTGATAATCGTATGGGTGCTCCCTTGTAGGTAACTAACTGTTTTTCTCTTGCTGCTTGTAAGATTCTCTCTTTGTTTTTTGCCCTTGGCATTTTAATTATGATGTGTCTTGGTGTGGTCCTCTTTGGATTCCTCTTGTTTGGGGTTCTGTGTGCTTCCTGAACTTGTAAGTCTATTTCTTTCACCAGGTGGGGGAAGTTTTCGGTCATTATTTTTTCAAATAGGTTTTCAACGTCTTGCTCCCTCTCTTCTTCTGGCACCCCCATAATTCTGATGTTGGTACGCTTGAAGTTGTTCCAGAGGCTTCTTACACTATCTTCAACTTTCTGAATTCTCTTCTCTTCTTCCTTCTCTGGAGGAGTGCCTCTGACTTGATTCTTGCATTCCTCCAGTCTGCTGTTGGGTCCCTGTATATTTTTTATTTCAGTCAGTGTATGTTTAATTTCTAGCTGGTCCTTTTTCATATCCTCGAGGGTCTCATTAAATTTATCGGCCTTTTCCATGAAATTCTTGAAAAACCTTATAACCGTGGTTTTGAACTCTATGTCCATTCATTTGTTCTCTTCCATTTCTTTCGTTTGTGATCTGTTATCTTGCCTCCTCATTTTCGCTGCTTCCCTGAGTTGGTAGGGTAGCTTTGTGTACTAGGTGTCCTATTGGTTCAACAGGTCAGCCTCCCAGTTGCCTGAGGTGGACACCCTTGTTGCTCCCTTTTGTGGACTGTGTGTACAGCTTTGTTGTAGTTAAGTCTTGATTGTTGTTGGTGTCACTGGGAGGAATTGACCTTCAGGCCAATTGGCTGTGAGGACCCGCTGTGTCTATAACGGAAAAGTTGCTGTGCTGGAGACACGTTTATGGGGCAGGACTTGTTCCAGTAGGGCTTTGGTGCTTACTGAGTCTGCCTCTTGAATATGTCCCTTATGAGAGTGGTTGAAATCTGGTGTCATCTCACACCGACCACTAGATGCACTAGTGTCTGGATCTCCAATGGGGTGCAGTTCAGCTACTGTCTGAGGCCACCCAGCAGGCGCTACAGCAAGAAATACAGTTTTCTCCTCTTTGCTTGGGGTTTGGTAGTTTTGGAGCAGCCTGACTGGAGTTGCAGTTTATTTGGTTAAGCTTCCACAGAACAGATCATTTATATGCAAAAGCCGCTGTATGGAGCCTGGGCGGGTTTGTAGAATGTGCAGGGCAGGGTCTCAGGGCAGGCAGGGTCTCAGGGCGTCACTAGGCTAGGGCGTGGCAAACAGCGATGGCGGCCATCAGCCGTCTCTGCCTTTCCACGTTTCCAATTCCCCATGTCCAACACTCCAGCACAGTAAACAATGATTTCTGGGCGCACCTCTGTAAAAAAGTCACTCTCACTTTCTGACCCGATGGCCGAGAGTCAAGCTTCTCCCCATAGGCATCTGGATCCCTATGTGTCCCCAGAAACTGGATTTCAGAGTGACCGGGAGCTTATCTCCCTTCAGGTTGAAAAAAAGCCCCGAGCCCAGTCGCGCACCACCAGCCCCATTCGCCCGCCTCCGTACCTCAGCTTTTCAGCGATTGTGCTCCTTTATTTTTCCTTCTTAGTTGTAAATCTACCACTCAGTCAGCTTTCCCATGGTTCTGGGTGGTAGACGTTTTGTCTTTAAGTTGTATTTTTGAAATTGTTGTGCAAGGCAGCAGTTTAGTTGTTTACCTTTGCCGCCATCTTGGTTCCTCCCTCTAACACCCTTTCTTGATAAAAACTCTCAGCAAGGTAGGAATAGAAGGATCATACCTCAACAGAATAAAAGCCATATATGACAAACCCACAGCCAATATCATACTCAATGGGCAAAAACTAAAACCATTTCCCCTAAGAACATGAACAAGACAGGGATGCCCACTCTCACTACTCCGGTTCAACATAATGCTGGAAATACTAGCAATTGCAATCAGACAAGAAGAAGAAATAAAAGGCATCCAAATTGGAAAAGAAGAAGTAAAACTGTCTTTATTTGCAGATGACATGATACTGTACATAGAAAACCCTAAAGACTCCATCAAAAAATTATTAGACTTAATAAATAAATTCGGTAGACTAGCAGGATACAAAATTAATGCCAAGAAATCTATGGCATTTCTATACACCAATAATGAACTTACAGAAAGAGAGACTATAAAAGCAATCCCATTTACCATCACACCAAAAAAATTAAGATACCTAGGAATAAACTTAACTAAGGAGGTAAAAGACCTATATGTGGAAAACTACACAACACTGAAAAAAGAGATAGAGGAAGACATAAACAGATGGAAGAGCATACCGTGTTCATGGATTGGTAGAATCAACATCATCAAAATGTCCATACTACCCAAAGCAATCTATAAATTCAATGCACTTCCCATTAAAATACCAACTGCATATTTCATAGACATAGAACGAACTTTCCAAAAATTCATCTGGAATAAAAAAAGACCCCCGAATAGCTACAGTAATCCTGAGAAAGAAGAACAAAATAGGTGGGATCTCAATACCATATTTCAAGCTATATTACAAAGCCACTGTTCTCAAAACTGCCTGGTATTGGCACAAGAACAAACATATAGATCAATGGAATAGAATAGAGAACCCAGAAATCAATCCAAATCGCTATGCTCAATTAATATTTGACAAATGAGGCATGAACATACAATGGAGTCAAGACAGCCTCTTCAATAAATGGTGTTGGGAACATTGGATAGATACATGCAAAAAAATTAAACTAGACCACCAACTTACACCATACACAAAAATAAACTCAATAAGATGGGAAACCATAAAAATACTTGAGGAATCTATAGGCAGAAAAATCTCTCTAACATATGCCAAAAGAACTTCTTCACTAATACTGCTCCTAGGGCAATGGAAGCTAAAGAGAAAATAAACAAATCAACTACATCAAAATAAAAAGCTTTTGTTCAGCAAAGGAAACTATCAATAAAACAACAAGAAAGCCCACTACATGGGAGAACATATTTGCCAATGATATCAACAATAAGGATTTAATCTCCAACTTTTACAGGGACCTCATGCAGCTTAACAAAAAGAAGATAAACAACCCAATGAAAAAAGTGGGCAACTGATCTAAATAGACACTTTTCGAAAGAAGACAGAAGGAAGGCCAAGAGACATATGAAAACATGCTCAAAGTCACTAATCATCAGAGAGATGCAAATCAAAATGGCAATGCAGTACCATCTCACACCTGTCAGAATGACTATTATTAACAAGTCAACAAATGATAAGTGCTGGCGAGGATGTGGAGAAAAAGAAACCCTCTTGCACTGCTGGTGGGAATGAAGTCTGGTGCAATCACTGTGGAGAACAGTATGGAGTTTCCTTAAAAAACTAAAAATGGAACTACCATTTGACCCAGTGATCCCACTTCTAGGAATATATCCCAACAAACTAGAAACATCAATCAGAAAGGATATATGCACTCCTATGTACATAGCAGCACAATTTACCATAGCTAAGGTTTGGAAACAGCCTAAGTGACCATCAGCAGATGAGTGGAATAAAACTGTGGTACATCTACACAATGGAATACTACGCTGCGGTAAAAAAAGAAGGAGCTCATACCATTTGCAACAACATGGATGGAGATGGAGAGCATTATGCTAAGTGAAATAAGCCAGGCAGAGAAAGATAAATATCACAAGATCTCACTCATTTGTGAAATATAGTGAACAACATAAACTGATAGAAAAAAAAAAAATAGATCCAGAGACAGAGAAACATCAATCAGAATGTCAAACCTCAGGGAAGAAATTGTGAGGTAACCAGAAACCCAAGAATGCCTGAGAACACCTTTCTAACCAAGTTAACAATCATCAGATGTAAGGTAATATTACCTGGGGAAAATGGGGAAATATTTTAGACTTCTGATCCCTGACTAATGTAGTCACCAATAATACCAACCACCTTGATTATCCAGGAGGACCATGGGTGGGGCAAGAAAGTATAAATACACAGGGGTCTCCACCCAGCTTCACTTTTATATGACACAAAATCAAAACACTGACCCTTTGTGTGTAAAATTAAAGAGAGGTTTCTGGTTTGTGTGGACACCAAAGAAAGGGTGTCACTACTATCACTACTTGCCCCTGAGAGAGGTGCAGAAAATGTAACTAAGACCTTGTCTACACAAAAAGAAATGGACAGCCAGTTTGAAAGGGAATTGCCATGGCCTAGAGAAAAGAATATCCTTACATGATATTATTCTACAAAGTCATTAAAAATTTTCTCAGATTTGGATTACCCCCATTACTTATAATAGTACCTTGCACCCTTGGGGATCAATAAAAAAAATCATCTTTTTGGTGCTTAGAGACAAAGGTAACACATCTCTTGATATTTTAGAATTACAACAGCATAATATACAATTATCCCAAGCAAACTTACAAACTAATTCTTTGAATGTCTGGCAGCAATTTAAAAAGGACATGTAAGGATTTAACCCCTTCCATTGTGTAGAGGGCCTCCGGGGAGGGCACCTGAGAATTCTATATTGGTCCCTCTTGCCCTTTTGGCCAAGAGGGACCCACTTCTCACAATCCAATTGTTCACAGCTGTTGTCTGAGCTTTCTGTTCATGTCGAGGTTGAAGTCTCGTGATGACTGGTACCATGGATCTGTCTCTTGCCCAGTGGGGTGAACTGGGCCCTCCCTGGAGAAGAAACCCGGGTTCCTCAAGATATGTGATCAGTGCTAGGGCCCCGCCAGCAGGCGAGGGGATCCCAAGTCAGGTGCTGGGCATGGAGGCCACGGGGGCATAGGCTACCAAGGAGATAAAACTGAACCTCACATCACCCTGCTTGGCCCCGGAGGATGGCTGGTTAGTCAATGACGGGTAAGATTCCTCAGGGAAGGAACAAGCTAAGACAGGCATAGTCACAGAGGGGTCATCAGGAGAAAACTTGGGGGTCAACAGAGGTGGGGCACAGACCCTCACCCCTCCAACTTTGCAGGGGCCTGAACCCTCACCCCTTCTGAAGGAAGTCTCCTGCACACATGGCTGCTTAACTTCCCATGCCCAGCTCAAATCAGGACCCGGGTAACAGACAGACTTGGCCGACAGCAGCTGCCCTTTCACTGCAACAAGAATTGTTTGAGTTATCTTGTACCCATGGTGTGGGGAAATGGGATTTTGATATCTAAATCCAGCCTACCACCAGGAATGCTTAGGGCCTACTCAAGAAGGCAAATAATCCTTTCCACTAATATTTACAGGGTAAAACAAGATTGTTGTTAGAGTAATAAATTTGACAGTAAAATAATAGTCAAGTTTTCAGACTAATTTAAATTGGCTAATTGAAATAAGCGAATATTCTAGAAAAATTAATTGTACTGGACAAAAAGCAGTTCCTAAAGTGTTCACTACAATTTTTATTGGTAGTTCATCTCATGATAAAATTGCGTAACATGTAGTGAACCTAAAGCAGTCATATTATAGTGCAAAAAATTAAAATTTAAAAGCTATCAAGACTACATTATAAAATTTTCAAAACCCTACTAATATTTAAATATAAAAAGGAGGGATAGTAGAAGAATATCATGTAAGGAAAAATATCCTGTAAGTAAATTACATCTAGAAAATTTATACTTTAGAAAATTAATTGTAAGGCTAAAAGCAAGACACCCATGAAAAACACACATGGTGTCAAAACAAGCCAGAGGAAAATCATTTGGGCAAAAAATGAAAAAGGATCCCAAGTCAAATTTATAGAAAATATTCCTTTATTAACTTTTGGTCGAGAATATGTTTGTATATTTTCAGAAAACAACTCCGAGACCATGTGGATTTCAGCAACAGAGAGGAATCGACAGGATTACTCCAGCCATGAAGACAGAAGAGAAGCATTCCAGAGATGGAAGACGCTGACGTCGCCTTGCCATACCAGCAGTCAGCAGCTGTGCATCACTGCAGGTTGCCCAGGACCAAACCAGAGAGGGTCGGACCTGCATTACCACCATTTGTCCACCATCCAGAACTGAAATGTCATTTCTGACATGTACCCATATTTTCCGGCATATAAGACAACTGGGCATATAAGATTTTCCTGGGTAAAAAAGTCGTCGTATACACCGGAAAATACGGTATATCACATGGAGACTATAGATTATATTGTGCTGGGCAAAATAAATTAGATATACCATATTTTCTGGCATATAAGACGACTTTTTAACCCAAGAAAATCTTATATGCCCAGTCGTCTTATACACCGGAATATACAGTACACATAAGGAACTGTTTGACATTGAAATTGGGTCTCAAAAGAACTGTTGGCCCAGAAAGAAACTCACTACAGACTGATTTGCCTGTCAGCATAACCATTATTGCTTGTCTCATTTTCTATTCTTATAAGTATATTTCTAATAGCACATGATCTCACTCATCTAGGGGAAATAATGAACAACATAGACTGATGAATAAGAACAGACCCAGAAACAAGGAGGCATGGATCAGACTGTCGGGCCTCAGAGGGAGGGTAGAGGAGTGTGGGCATAAAGGGGAGAGATCAACCAAAGAACTTGTGTGCATGCATATGAGCCTAACCAGTGGTTAAGGACAACAGGGGGGTGGGGGCATGCGTGGGGAGGGGTGTGGGGTGAGAATGGGGGGGGATGAGGACAAATATGTGATACCTTAATCAATAAAGAAATTTAAACAGAATAGCCAACCCAGTATTAAAGCAGAACTCAGTTGGAGGACTGACAGCACTTGACTTCAAGACTTATTATAGAACTACAATATTCAAGACAGTGTGATGTTGACATAAGGATAAACAAATAGATTAAGTAAACAAAATAGGGAGCCTAGAAATAGATCCACATATCTGTAGTCAAGTGATCTTTGCAATGGGGCAAAGGTAATCTTTTTAATAACTGATACTGAACAGCTGGACAACTACATGTAAAAAATTAATCTAGACAGAGACCTTACACCCTTCACAAAAATTAACTTTAAAATGAATTATATACCTAAATATAAAACACAAAACTATAAAACTCCAAGAAGATAACACAAGAGGCAATTTAAATAGCCTTAGTATAGCAATAACTTTTTAGATACAACACAAAAGGTATAATCCATAAAGCAATAATTGATCAGCTCATTAAAATAGAAAACTGCTCTGCATTAGACAATATCAGGAAAATGAGAAGACAAGCTACAGACTGGGAGAAAATATGTGCAAAAGACACATTTAATAAAGAATTGTTATTGTGAAAATATTTTTTTAAAAACTCTTAAAACTCAACAATAAGAATAGAAACAATATGAATAAATAATAAGCCAAAGACCTTGACAGATACCTCCCTAAAGAAGATATGTAGCCGAAACAGGTTTGGCTCAGTGGATAGAGCGTCAGCCTGTGGACTCAAGGGTCCCAGGTTCGATTCTGGTCAAGGGCATGTACCTTGGTTGCAGGCACATCCCCAGTAGGGGTGTGCAAGAGGCAGCTGATTGATGTTTCTCTCTCATCGATGTTTCTGACTCTCTATCCCTCTCTCTTCCTCTCTGTAAAAAAAAATCAATAAAATATATTTAAAAAAAGAAGATATGTAGATGACAAATAGGCATGTAAAAAGCTGTTCCACATCACATGTCAGTAGGGAGATGCAAATTAAAACAATTGAGATACAACTACAAACCTACCAGAATGACCAAAATCTGGAACACTGACAACAACATATTCTGGTGGAGATGTAGAACAAGAACTCTTATTTGTTGTGGGTGGGAATGCAAAACGATATAGTTATTTTGGAAGATGATTTGGCAGTTTTTAACAAAACTAAGCATAACTTTACTATACAATCCAGTAATCATACTCTGGTATTTACCCAAATAAGTTGAAAATTTATGTCCACAAAAAATAACCTGCATACAGAGGTTTTTAGAAGCTTTATTTATAATTATCAAAACTGGAAGCAATCAAGATGTCCTTCAGTAGGTGAAAGGGTAAGTAAACAGTGGTACATCTATAAAATATAATATTAAACAGTGCTCAGAAGAAATGAGCTGTCAAGCACTGAAAAGGCATGGAGGAGCCTTGCATGCATATTACTAAATGGAAGAAGCCAGCCTGAAAAATCTACATAACTTACAATAGGAAAAGGCAAAACTATGGAGACAGTAAAAAATATCTGTTCTTACCAGGAACTGGGAGTGCGAGGGATGAGGAAGTAGATAACAGAGATATTTAGGGCAGTGAAAATCTTCTGTATGACATTATAATGAAGATGTATTGTTCAGGCTCACAGAATGTACAACACCAAGCATGAACCAAGTGAACTATGGATTTGGGTGTCTATAGTGCAGGTTCATCAGCTGTAATAAATGGACCACTTTGTTTGGGGATATTGCCGAAGGCTATACATGTGTTAGAGAAGTGGGTATAAGGGAAATCATAGTACTTTGTATTTTTCTCTCAATATTCTGTGCACCTAAAACTACTCTAAAATTTAAAGTCTTAATATATATATGTATATATATATGTGTGTGTATATATATATATACATATATATATATACATATATATTAAGACTTTAAATATATACATATATATGTATATATATACCAATGAATCAATACCACTATCATAATACATAATGTGCAAAAAAAAAAAAAAAATACCCACAAAAACAACAGCAACAAAAAGTAACACATTTAGCTTCTTCCAAATCTTCCTATTGGAAATAACACTGAAATGAACGTAGGGCTGTGTATATTCTTCCAAATTAAAGTTTCAATTTTTTTTGGATATATTCCCAAAAGTGGAGTTGCTGAGTCATAAGAAAGTTTCTTTTTCTTTTTTTTTAACTTTTTAAAATTTCTTTATTGATTAAGTTATTATATAAGTGTATTCATCCCCCCATTAGACCCCCTAGCCCCCCACTCATGCCTTCATGTTGTATGTGTCCATTGGTTAGGCCTATATGCATGCATACAAGTCCTTTGGTTGATCTCTTCCCATTACCCCCACCCTTCCCTACCTTCCCTTTGAGGTTTGACAGTCTGATGGATATTTCTATGTCTCTGGATCTGTTTTTATCATCAGTTTGTGTTGTTCATTATATTCCATAAATGAGTGAGATCACGTGATATTTATCTTTCTCTGACTGGCTTATTTCACTTAGCATAATGCTTTCCATCTCCATCCATGTTGTTGCAAATGGTAAGAACTCCTTCTTTTTACCGCAGCGTAGTATTCCATTGTGTAGATGTACCACAGTTTTTTAATCCACTCATCTACTGATGGGCACTTAGGCTGTTTCCAAATCTTAGCTATAGTGAATTGTGCTGCTATGAACATAGGGGTGCATATATTCTTTCCAATTGGTGTTTCTAGTTTCTTGGGATATATTCCTAGAAGTGGGATCACTGGGTCAAATGGGAGTTCCATAATTAAGGAGGTAAAAGACTTATACGTGGAGAACTACAGGACACTGAAAAAAGCGATAGAGGAAGACATAAACAGATGGAAGAACATACCGTGTTCATGCATTGGTAGAATCAACATCATCAAAATGTCCATACTACCCAAAGCAATCTACAGATTCAATGCACTCCCCATTAAAATACCAAAAGCATATTTCACAGGCATAGAACGAACTTTCCAAAAATTCATCTGGAATAAAAAAAGACCCCGAATAGCTGTAGCAATCGTGAGAAAGAACAAAGTAGGTGGGATCTCAATAGCAGATATCAAGCTGCATTACAAAGCCACTGTTCTCAAAACAGCCTGGTACTGGCATAAGAACAGACATATAGATCAATGGAATAGAATAGAGAACCCAGAAATTGGCCCAAGCCACTATGTTCAATTAATATTTGACAAAGGAGGCATGAACATACAATGGAGTCAAGACAGCCTCTTCAATAAATGGTGTTGGGAAAATTGGACAGATACATGCAAAAAAATGAAACTAGACCACCAACTTACACCATACACAAAAATAAACTCAAAATGGATCAAGGACTTAAACATATGATGGGAAACCATAAAAATACTAGAGGAATCCACAGGCAGCAAAATCTCAGACATATGCTGAAGCAATTTATTCACTGATACTGCTCCTAGGGCAATGGAAACTAAAGAGAAAATAAACAAATAGGACTACATCAAAATTAAAAGCTTTTGCACAGCAAAAGAAACCATCAACAAAACAACAAGAAAGCCCACTGCATGGGAGAACATATTTGCCAATGTTATCAACAATAAGGGTTTAATCTCCAACATTTACAGGGAACTCATACAACTTAACAAAAGGAAGATAAACAATCCAATCAAAAAATGGGCAACGGACCTAAATAGATATTTTTTGAAAGAAGACAGAAGGAAGGCCAAGAGACATATGAAAACATGCTTAAAGTCACTAATCATCCGAGATATGCAAATCAAATCGACAGTGCGGTACCATCTCACACCTGTCAGAATGGCTATCATCAACAAATCAACAAAAACAAGTGCTGGCGAGGATTCGGAGAAAAGGGAACCCTTCTGCACTGGTGGTGGAAATGAAGACTGGTGCAGCCACTGTGGAGAACAGTATGGAGTTTCCTCAAAAAACTAAAAAGGGAAGTTTCTTTTAAAAAAAATATTTTAATTGATTTTTTTAGAAAGAGAGAAAGGGAGAGAGAGAAACTGATGTGAGAGCAAAACATCAATTGGCTGCTCCTTTATGCCCTCTACCAGGATTAATCCTGAAACCCAAGCATGTGCCCTGACCCAGAATCGATCCACAACTTTTCGCTGCATAGGACAAAGCCCAACCATTGAGCCACAGCAGCCAGGGCAGGCACTTTCATTTTTAATTTTTTGAGGTAACACCATATTGCTTTCACAGTCACTGCACCAATCTGCATTCCCACCAACAGTGCACAAGGGTTCCATCTTCTCCACATCTTTTATTTTTAAAATATATTTTTATTGATTTCAGAGAGGAAGGGAGAGGGAGAGAGAGAGAAACATCAATGATGAGAGATAATCATTGATCAGCTGCCTCCTGCATGTCTCCCACTGGGAATCGAGCCCGCAACCCAGGCATGTGCCCCGCCTGAGAATTGAACTGTAACCCCCTGTTTCATAGGTTGACACTCAACCACAGAGCACGTTAGCTGGGCCCATGTGTCATTTTTTATATGTTAAAAACAATTTACCATGCAGTTTAGTCAGTAGTTGTTCTTCATTTGAGCTATATGTTAACTTTGATCCCCAGTCTTGAACACAAGTTCCTTGACAGCAGGAGCCAAAGGATAGAGAGGGTAAGAGAGACTAACTCTTACCCTTTTGTATTATTATTATTATTATTTAAAATAAATTTTTATTGATTTCAGAGAAGAAGGGAGAGGGGGAGAGAGATAGAAACATCAATGATGAGAGAGAATCATCAATCGTCTGCCTTCTACGTGCCCCCTACTGGGTATTGAGATGGCAACCCAGGTATGTGCCCTGACCAGGAATCAAAATGTGACCTCTTGGTTTATAGGTTGACAATCAACGACTGAACAATATCAGCTGGGCTTATCCACATCTTTGACAACACTTGTTGTTTGTTGATTTATTGATGATGGCCATTCTGACAGATGTGAAGTGATATCTCATTTTGATTTTAATTAGCATTTATTTGATACTTAGGGATGATGAGCATCCTTTCATATGTCTATTGGCCATCCATCTGTCTTCTTTAGAGAAGTCTCTATTCCAGGCCTTAGCCCATTTCTTAATTGGATTATTTGTTTTTTCTGTGTTGAGTTTTATAAGTTTCTTATTAACTTTGGATATGAAACCCTTATCAGATGTATCAGCTAACATGTTCTCTTATTCAGTGGGTTGTCTTTTCATTTTGTTGATGATTTCCTTTGTTGTGAAAAACTTTTTTACTTTGGTGTAGTCCCATTTTTTTTCTTTTGTTTCCCTGGCTGAAGAAGATATATCAGAAAAAAATATTGCTAAGAGAAATGTCCAAGATTTTACTGCCAATATTTTCTTCTAGGATTTTTATAATTTTGAGTCTAACATTTAAGTCTTTAATCCATTTTGAGTTTATTATGTATGGTGTAAAAGGTGGTTTAGTTTCATTCTTTTGCATGTATTTGTATAATTTCCCAACACATTTATTGAGTAGACTATCTTTGCCCCATTGTATGAATTTGCCTCATTTGTCAAATATTTATTAATTATAAAGGCATGGGTTTATTTCTGGGTTCTCCATTCTGTTTCATATATATATATATATATATATATATATATATATATATATATATATATATATATACACTAGAGGCCCAGTGCATGATTGAATCATGCACGTGTAGGGTCCCCTACATGCTTTTCGCTTTCGATCACGGGGGAGCTGGGTGCCTGTCTGATGGTGCACCAGGCCTTTCGGAAGCCTCCAGCGCGGTGGAGGCTTCCGAAAGGCCTGGTGCCAGAGCAGACAGGCACCCAGCTCCCCGGCTTTTGATGGTCCGTGGCCGGACGTGAGCTCGCTGCCCCAGAGGCCCCTTCTGTTCCGCAGCACAGCCATGGCTCAGGCGCTGAGCCCAATCGGCTACCCCGGCCACCCCAAGTCCCGCCCCCTGTGCCTCCCACTGGCCCAATCGTGGGTGTAGTGGAGTGATGGTAATTTACATATTACCATTTTATTAGGTAGGATATACACACACTAGAAGCCCGGTGCATGAATTCATGCACAAGTAAGTTCCCTCGGCCTGGCCTGTGGGATCAGGCTGAAACTGGCTCTCCAACATCCCTCGAGGGGTCCCGGATTGCGAGAGGGTGTAGACCAGGCTAAGGGACCCCACCAGTGAACGATCGGGGCCAGGGAGGGACACAGGTGACTATCTAGTCAGGGAGGGACTGTGGAAGGGTTCCAGGGCATGTCTGGCCCATCTCACTCAGTCCCAGCAGCAAGCTAACCTACCAGTCAGAGCGTCTGCCCCTTGGTGGTCAGTGCATGTCATAGTGAGTGGTTGAGCATCCTTAGCATATCATTAGCATATTGCACTATTTGATTGGTTGAACAGACAACCGGTTGACCAGACACTTAGCATATTAGGCTTTTATTATAGAGGACATCTATAATAATAAAAGCGCAATATGCTAATTAGATTGGACATCCTTCCGGACGACCTTCCGTATGAAGCCAGGGCTGCAAGGGAAGCCTGGGTCCCAGGTGCCAGAGGGAAGCTAGTGCCAGCAGCTGGGGGCAGGAAGGCCTACTCTTGCATGAATTTCATGCATTGGGCCTCTATGTTTTTATGCCAGTATCATACTGTTTTGTTTTGATTACTATTATCTTGTAGTATAGTCTGATACCAGGTAGCATGATTCCTCCAACTATGTTCTTCTTTCTCAAATTGCTTTGGCTATTGGGGGTCTTTTGTAACTCCATATACATTTTTGAAATATATTTCTCATGAATATATAGACATGAAAATTCTAAACAAGATATTTGGAAATTGAATGCAGAGATACTATTATATAAAAAAAGAAAATTAGCACATCATGATCAAGTGAGGTTTATATCAGTAATGCATTTTATTTAACACTAGAGGCCTGATGCATGAAATTCATGCACGGGAGAGTGTGTCCCTCAGACCAGCCTGCACCCTCTCCAATCTGGGATCCCTTGAGGGATGACCGACTGCCCATTTAGGCATGATCCCAGTAGGATCGGGCCTAAACAGGCAGTCGGACATCCCTCTCACAATCCAGGATTGCTGGCTCCCAACCACTCACCTGCCTGCCTTCCTGATTGCCCCTAACCGCTTTTGCCTGCCAGCCTGATCACCCCCTAACCACTCCCCTGCCAGCCTGATTGATGCCTAACTGCTCTCCTGCCAGCCTGTTTGCCCCTAACTACCCTCCCCTGCAGGCCCAGTGGCCCCCAACTTCCCTCCCTTGCATGCCTGGTCCCTCTCAATTGCCCTCCCCTGCTGGCCTGATCACCCACAACTGCCCTTCCTTGCAGGCCTGGTCCCTCCCAACTGCCCTCCCCTGCTGGCCATCTTGTGTCCACATGGGGCAGCCATCTTGTGTGTTGGAGTGATGGTCAATTTGCATATTACTCTTTTATTAGATAGGATTAGATATTAAGTATTATATTTAACACATTCACAGGTTAATAGAACAAATAAATATAAACAGCTCAATAGATGAAAAAAAAATTTAATACAAGTCAACATCCATTCAAAACTTTCAGCAAACTAAAAATAGATGGAAAATTCTATAATCTGTTATGATACTGTATCTGTCAAGATTTAATGAGGGAAACAGAAACAGTAAGAGATATATATTTAGAGATTTATTGCAATAAATTGGTTTATGTGATGGTAGGCTCTGTCTAGGCAAGTGTGAAATTCATGAGCAGGTTATCAGAAAGGACAATTTAGATTTAAAGGGCATGAGCTGAAGATGCAGTCCACAAAAAAAAAAAAAAAAAAAAAACACACACAAAAAAAAAACAAACTTGTCTATAATGTATAAATAACTCCTTCAAGTAATTGAGAAAAAGTAATAAAAATTATATAGACACTTCACAAAAGGAGATAAAGCCAATAAACATAACATGCTCATTTCAAATCATCATCTTGGAAATGAAAACTAAAACTGCAATATAATATACAACCACTAACATATCTAAAATGTAAAGAAAAGAAAAGAAAAGTACCCAGGGTTAGGGCGGATGTGGGACAAGCAGTTTTCTCTTACTCTGCTAGGTATGAGCATTTTGGAAAACTGTCAATATTTACTACAGGTGATCTTACTCAGACTCCCAATAACTCCCTGTGACTGCAGGATTCCGCTCCTAGATGTACATGTGGCAAAATATGTACCTATGAATATAAAAAACAAGTAAAGAATGTTCAGCCATTCCTGGCTGCTATGTGTGGCTCAGTGATTGAATGTTGACCCATGATCCAAGAGGGTGCTGGTTTGATTCCTGGTCAATGCACATGCTGGGTTGCAAGCTCAATCCGCAGTAGGGGGCATGCTGTTTCTCTCTCATTGATGTTTCTCTTTCTAAAAATCAACAAAAACATATTTTAAAAAAATGTTCATTTTTTTCTTTATTGATTAAGGTATTATTGTTGTGTCCTTATCCCCCCAATGCCCTCCCACCCCCCTCTACTCCTGCCCTCACACCCTTAGTGTCTGTGTCAATTAGTTATGCTTATATGCATGCATACAAGTCCTTTGGTTGATCTCTCCCCCTTCCCCCAACCCTCCCTTGCCTTCCCTCTGAGGTTAGATGGTCTAATCAGTGATTCTCTGTCTCCGGATCTGTTTTTGTTCATCAGTTTGTTGTTCATTATATTCCACAAATGAGTGAGATCATGTGATATTTATCTTTCTCCAACTGACTTACTTTGCTTAGCGTAATGCTCTCCAGATCCATCCATGCTATTGCAAGTGGTGAGAGTTCCTTCCTTTTTACCGCAACATAGTATTCCATTGTGTAGATGTACCACAGTTTTTTAATCCACTCATCTGCTGATGGGCACTTAGGCTGTTTCCAAATCTTAGCTATTGTAAATTGTGCTGCTATGAACATAGGGGTGCATATATCCTTTCTGGTTGGTGTTTCTGGTTTCTTGGGATATATTCCTAGAAGTGGAGTTATTGGATCAAATGGGAGTTCCATTTTCCACTTTTTGAGGAAACGCCATACTGTCTTCCACAGTGGCTGCACCAGTCTGCATTCCCACCAGCAGTGAAGGAGGGTTCCTTTTTCTCCACATCCTGGCCAACACTTGTCATTTGTTGATTTGTTGATGATAGCTATTCTGACAGGTGTGACATGGTACCTCATTGTTGTTTTGATTTGCATCTCTCAGATGATTAGTGACTTTGAGCATATTTTCATATGTCTCGTGGCCTTCTGTATGTCCTCTTTTGAAAATTGTCTTTTTAGGTCCTTTGACCATTTTTTTTTATTGTATTGTTTATCTTCCTTTTGTTGAGTTGTATGAGTTCCCTGTAAATGTTGGAGACTAAACCCTTATTTGTGATAACATTGGCAAATATGTTCTCCCGTGCAGTGGGCTTTCTTGTTTTGTTGATGGTTTCTTTTGCTGTGCAGAAGCTTTTTATTTTGATGTAGTCTCATTTGTTTATTTTCTCTTTAGTTTTCCATTGCCCTAGGAGCTATATCGGTAAAGATATTGCTTTGGCATATGTCTGAGATTTTGCTGCCTGTGGATTCCTCTAAGATTTTTATGGTTTCCCAGCTTACGTTTAAGTCCTTGATCCATTTTGAGTTTATTTTTGTGTGTGGTGTAAGTTGGTGGTCTAGTTTCTTTCTTTCTTTCTTTCTTTCTTTCTTTCTTTTTTTTTTTTTGCATGTATCTGTCCAATTTTCCCAACACCATTTATTGAAGAGACTGTCTTGACTCCATTGTATGTTCATGCCTCCTTTGTCAAATATTAATTGAGCATAGTGGTTTGGGTCGATTTCTGAGTTCTCTATTCTATTCCATTGGTCTATATGTCTTTTCTTGTGCCAATACCAGGCAGTTTTGAGAACAGTTCAGAGAACACTTTGTAATAAACATACATTGTAACAACAATGTTTATCAACCAGAGAATGGACACAATATTCATAGTATAATCATTCAATAAACTATTCCACTATAATAAGGGCTAAAGAACTTTTGTTATACACAAGTAAATTAATTTCACAATGTTAAATAAAAGAAAAAAATTACACTTGGTATGATTACATTTATATAAAGTGCCCCAAACTGGTAAAACTAATCTATTAATTATATTTGAGGAGAGGTAGATATAACTGGGGATGAGTATAGTCAGGATTTCTCAAGTACAAATAATATTAATTCTTATTTAGGTACTGGATACACAACATGTTTAGTTGTGTTTTAAATCTGTTTTACAAAATCATTGAGCTGTGAATTTTTCTCTGTGTATTGTTCTTCAAGTATTACTTTAAAAATTACAATGCTTGCATGGTAGTTTAGAAACCAAGTTCTATGACTGAAACAACTCCTCACCTTGCAAGTAGTGTGATCTTGGGCAAATCATTTTTTTTCTATTTTACTCTCCTTATATTAAAAATGGAAATAATAGTACCACCTACTATGTATACTAGTGCATGAAAATACTAAGAACCAGGAATTACACAAATACATTTAAATATTGTTTTTATAAATATACTGACTGTGCAATATGCATATGTTCATAATTTTAATGAAATATATATAAGTAGATATTTCTTTTTTTTGCTTATCTTAATAAGTTACAATTTTATCTCCTAGTACCTTATTTCTCTTTTGCAGTTATGTGCATAAAAACTGGCACTAAAATGTAGTTTATGAGAGTGCTATGAGGAAAAGACATTGCAATAGCACGCTTTATTTCCTTTTTCAGGCATAAACTAGATTCTGTATAACAGCCTAAAGGATAATGTTATGTCATTTTTAATTTATGTAACTGGAGAATTAAGCTATATCATCATTGTAAAATCCATCTTCACTACTTGAAAACAATTGACTGGCTTGTTACCCTAAGGCAAAACCAAATACTCTTAACATATTATGTATTATTTATGACTACTGTGGATATTGGGTCATTGACATTAAATTAGAAGAAAATAAAAAACAGTGTCAAGCCTCAGAACAACAAATTGATCCTGGGAGTTAAGGAGCATGACAGAGTGAAAACAGGAAAGTGTGATGATGCATTTTTTTCCAGAATCTTAGAGACTACATCATGGTCAGGAATTCAATTTGATATAGGATGACCACATAATGTTTTTTACTAAACCAGGATATTCTTGAGGATAAAGTGAAATGTTATTAATTTTTTTCTGGGACATCAGGAGTAAGTTAGGATCCCTCTAGGCTAACTATAGGTAGGGTCATCTTAGTTACAAGGTTTCCTTTGAAGAGAAATTTAACCACTAAGTGGTGTGTGTGGTGGGACAGGGTGAGTTGCGGAGTGGATTACTGGCTGTGGTAGGCAAAACTAAATGGAGCTAAAATCTGGAGGGGCCCCAGATAAAGCAACACAGATGTTACCTACAGTTGCTCACTCTCTCAATTCATACACAGCCCAGCTGCAAGGGCCATCTCACTGGATGTAGCATTTTAACCAGTCCATGAATTGTGTTGCTTTTAAAAAGATAAAATGGAAACATGGAGCAACAGGTGCCAACACTGGTGGTTAAGTAAATATCACTATGACATAGAAAACATTAAAGTTAGAAGGTCTGATATTGACACACACTGCCCCTACCAATTACCTGCATTTATGACTGTAACTCCCAAAGCACCCACTCCTCTCCAAAGGCCTCAGCTCCAGGCCCCATGGGGACACCCCTCTCTCTCCTCAGCACACGTCTCTCACAACACTTTTCACAAGATCTGCCAATTGTTCATTTCCTCATGTGTCTCTTTGATTTTTCTTTCAAGGCTTTGACAGTACAGACCATGTCACATTTTCCTCTGCATCCAAACACACCACTGGCCAGCTACCCAATGGCTGGTGCATGTTGAAGCTTCACTAAAACATGACTAACATTTGGAATAAAGCTTTACCATTTACAAAGCACTTCCATGCCTATTTATTCCATATAAGAATTTCTCAAGTAGAGTAGATGTTTGGTAAACATGTTTGAGTTGACTTTCTTTGGTTATCTATTTAGAATAATGCAAAAGCTCTACTAAGTGTATATTAAAGGGAAATTTAAAAAATTGGTTTGTTTATTGGCTATAATTCTATTTTCATGAAATAGTTAGAGGAACAAGTCATTCAGGATTACACATGTCAGGATTACATGTGGCCATCTCAGCAACAATGATTAATAGATTTGTTCAGCATATTCAGGAATGTTGCAATACAATAGTGAAAGAACACCCAAATTTAGTATACTCTATTGTTGATCCTAATGTTTCATGCATGATTGCTCAGCTCATTCCAACACATCGGAGTTCATTGCTGACCACTGATAAACACATTTACCCTTGTCAGATAACTTTACAACAGCTTCTTTAATTTTATTGTCTTATTTAGTGTACTTTAACCAACAACATCCCTGTGGGAACTACTATCCTAAATGATTCCATTTTTTGTTTTTGTTTTGGAATATTAGTTTCTCATTTGAAGGTTTCAAAATTTTAGATTTCAAAATTTTAGATTCTCCCTATACATATTGTTCCCATTAACTATGTAAGTGGATGAACAGACAAACATATTTTAACTTACTTACCCTAGGACATCCTCATTTAGATCCAAAATTCCATTTTCTACTTAACTTAATAGCTTATTTTCATATTGTGTAGGAAAAATTGGAAAGCTTATAATAATCAAGTATATGTATTTTATTCTGCTTAAATTATGACTAAAAGTAGTTGCCAGGTCAGAAACATTAAGTTCTATAATTTGTATGTCAATATAAGAAAATATAGTCAAAAGTGGTTCCTAAAAATCAAACTTGAAAATTAAAACAGTGTCATTTACTTATGGCTTTAGTAAATATTGAAGACTATGTTTAAAAATTTATTAATTAACATTTGCAATAAAACTATGAAAAAGTGTAGAATTAATGCATTACGTAGTATTGTTTTTACCTCAACACTGTTTGCACTCTTCCTTTAACTGCCATAATTTTGTAACAATATACAACACCATTCCACTTTTCCATTTTGTTCTTTCATTAAGAAACTTCTATTCTGTAGTTGGTCATATATCATTATCTGGAACACTTTTTTTTTTATTGACTCCTATTTAAGCCAGAATTTCAATCAATTCAGGGAAACTGAGAATGTTAAAAGATCCAAAGAAATCAATGAGTGTATCTAAGCTATATGTTAGCATCCCTTTCTATACTCAAAGCTAATGGTTTCTGAATGTGGCAGACATAATCATTAAGCAATCTAGTTTTGTGCTTCCTATTTGGGCTCCAGTATTGTCGGTTTCTGACTGAGACTGGGCCTCCTTTGACTCTCCTTCCATTGACTGGACCATAATCTGAATCTGAACATGGTAAAAAATACAGCAGCTGGATAAAACAGAAAGTGTTTCCTTGCAGACCAGCTTTGAGTTTAACTATGTGTCTAGATTATCAATACCTTTTAGTAGAAAATAGTAATAAAATATGCATATTCATTCAATATATATAACATATTCAATTTACATAATATATAATATGTTTAAATTATTTATATGGTTAATATTACATATAAAATATACCTTGTTATTTTGTTTTTAAACCAGACACTTACTAAACACAGTTAAACATATGGATTTTTCCTCTTCATGCCAATGAAAACTTAGCAAGATATTTAAAGAAACAAAGCTGTTTAGCACACACTGACAGAAAATAGACATGACTAGCCTGGCTGGTGTAGCTCAGTGGTTTAACTTTGACCTATGAACCTGAAGGTCATGGTTCGATTCCTGGTCAGGGCATGAATATTCCCGGGTTGAGGGTTTGATCCCTGGTGTGGGGCATGCAGGAGGCAGCCAATCAATGATTCTCTCTCATCATTGATGTTTCTATCTCTCTCCCCCTCTCCTTTCCTCTCTGAAAACAATAAAAATATATTTTTTTAAAAAGAAAGAAAATAGACACTACTAATCAGCCAGCTAGCTGTACTAGACATTTTTAAAGCTCACTGAGTTAATCAGTTTTATTTTACCATAAGTTTCAAAGACACACTGGTTCATTGAACTTACCCTAACTGAAATGATGCCCAGAGAACACTTTAACAAGAATCAGCAAGAAAATCAACCTTCATTACTGAGCTGCTGAATTTGCAATCTAAGGGCTTAAAGGCAAGGTTTGCTTTTAGAGAATTAAGATTTTAAAAAAATAAGCATGCGGAACTGTGTGAAAAGAATTAGCTAGATTCATATGATTCTGGTTGATAGCCTTAGGTCCTAATAGAGTTATTCCAGTTTTAATTTCAAATCTGAAAGGTAATAATGGTAATAATTTTCCTAGCATTTCAAGGTATTATTCACTCAACTTTCTATTTCAGGGTCACCCAAGTCTGCTGATCTTAGTAATATTTTCTTTTTTTAATCCTCACTGAGGATATTTTTCCATTGATTCTTAGAGAGATTGGGAGAGAGGGAAAGACAGAGATAAATATCAATGTGAGAGAAACATCGATTGGTTGCCTCCTCCACTAGCACTGACCAGGGCCCAGGCTAGGGAGGAGCCTGCAACCAAGGTACATGCCCTTGACTGAAATCGAACCCAGGACCCTTTGGTCCGCAGGTGGACACTCTATCCACTGAGCCAAACCGGCAAGGCCAGTAATATTTTCTTACTTTTCAGTTTTGAGAATGATACATTTTGTTTTTATTTTTGTTCATGATTAATAAACATTTTTCAGTGATAGATTATTTTAGATAAGCCTTTGTTAAGCATTTTTACTTTACTATTAAACATTTTTATATAAAAATTTGTAGAAGAAAATCTTAAAAATATACTGTTCTATCTTATGAAGGGATCTACTTAGGTTGATTGTTTATTGATAAAATTGTAGAGATAAACAAGAGCAAGGCTAACAATCTATGTCTTCTACAAGATAGTTAGGCGGATATATATGTAGGTAAATAGGTAGAGAGAGGTAAGTATTCTACCAGCTATAGTTTCAGTTTCTGTAGCGGAATTTTGATATCATTTAAAGACATGTACTTAAACTGTGCATTCATTCCAAGACTGCTCAACATTTACTGGTTGAGAATAATAGAATACATACAATATGAAAGAATCAAAAGGGACGCCTTCAAAAATTTTTCAAAATGTTTAATATTGAATGTCTCAATGATATAATGATGGCTCACTCTTCAGTGGAGTTTAGAGTCCCAGTCTGTATGGTGCATAGGATATGTTTAACTGAATGTTTAAATAAGCATTTAGGCAAACTGTCCTCTATAATTCTCAAGATGTATTGAGTTTATGCTACTTCCAAGCATTTTTTGTTCCTCTGAACACTATAGTATACTAATCCAAGGTAGATATAAGTTGATACTGAAAAATCAAATAGCATATAAATAGCATATAATAAATTTTTATATTTATAATAATCCAGTAATATTGCAGCTTTTCCTCCATATTGCTTAATATTTATCACTATGGTGACAAAGTCACAAGCTGCTTGATAAAAGATGATAAATAATTTACTATTTATCATATTTTAAAATATTAAAGTGCTTAATATTTTTGAAATTCTATATATTATATTATTACAATTATTATCACTATGAAGGGTTTGTATTTATATGAACACCTCCAGTACTTAAATCTATTTCTTATCATTCTCCAAAATACTGTTTGCCTCTTAGTTTGATTACTAGAGCCTGGTGCACAAATCTATGCAACAGTGGGATCCCTTGGCTGGCCTGCAGGATTGGGCCCAAACTGGCTCTCCAACATCCCCTGAGAAGTCCCAGATTGCAAGAGGGTGCAGGCTAGGCCAAGGGACCCCACTGGTGCATGATCTGGGCTGGGGAGGGACGCGGTAGGTTGGCCAGCCAGGGAGGGCTCCAGGGCTTGTCCAGCCCATCTATCTCAGTCCCGATTGGCCGGACCCCAGCAGCAAGCTAACCTACCAATCAGAGTGTCTGCCCCCTGGTGGTCAGTGCATGTCATAGCGAGTAGTTGAGCGGCCTTAGCATATCATTAGCATATTATGCTTTGATTGGTTGAACAGCCAACCAGACGACTGGACACTTAGCATATTAGGCTTTTATTATATAGGATATTTTCTTCTAAACCAGATTCTTCCTTAGAAGTTAGTTGAACTTCTGAGAAGTTGAAAAAAGAGTGAAAGAAGTTTTCTTATCGAAGCATCCAATAAATCCATAGACACATTCTAATATGCAAATACCAAAGCAAAGCTGAGGAGGCCAAAAGAATATGGAGGAGGCACATCCACCTCTTAAAAGCCTTGGCCTTGAGTGTACAGGTGCCTTTAAGTCGTATTCAACTAGTAAGAGTGTTACATGGCCACATACAATTGCAAGGGAGGCTGGGAAACAGGTACTATTGGCTCCTCTGACCACCAGAAGAGCTTACAACCTTCCTTTCACAGAAGAGCACTTATCCTCCTCTTCAAGATAGACAATCCAAAATCAAACTCCAGGATCTCACATTGATGCAGTCTGATCTACTAAGTTCACAAGTGGCTCCTCATGTTCTAGTGACTAAAAGCCAAGTTATCTTCTGCCTTTAAACACATATCCATATACACCATGCCTTGAACTGTATATAGGATGTATAATTTTTCTTACATTCCATCAAAGGCTATCAAATACTCATTTGACATGAAAAATGCAGGGAGTTGTTTAGTTGTTTGCATTGCATAAAACTCAGGTGTTACAAAGTACTTATTTTTGCTATTATCTGACAAAAGATCAAAATAATTTTGTTAATGAATTTCCTGTAATTTTAGACTTTTATAATTTTACTAGAGGCCCAATGCACAAAATTTGTGCAAGAATAGGCCTTCCTTCCCCTGGCTGCCGGGACCGTCTTCCCTCTGGCCACTAATAGGCACCTGGGACCTGGGCTTCCCTGGCAGCCCCCGCTTCATCCAGAAGGACATCTGGAAGGACAACCGGAAGGATGTCCAGTCAAATTAGCATATTATGCTTTTATTATCTTACCTAATAATAAACAAACATGTAAATTGACCGTACCTTCGCTACACCCATAGCCAATCAGAGTGATTATGCAAATTAACCAAAAAAAGATGGTGGTTAATTTGCATACATAGGTGCCCTGTGCCTGTGTCCCAGGAACATCCTGGCACCCAGGTCACTGTGAGGTAAGGCCTGGGCAGGAGCGGACCCTTGCGATCAATCTCAGGGAGCTGGGGGTCTGCTTTTGGCCTGGGCAGGAGCGGACCCCCTGCGATCGATCAGCCTTGGGCAGGAGCGGAACCTGGGATCAATCGCAGGGAGCTGGATCGCAGGGAGCTGGGGGGTCTGCTCCTGCCCAAGAGGCTTTCAGCCTGGGCAGGCCTGGGCAGGGGCAGAGCCAGGTGATCAGAGGGAGCTGGAGGGCCCCTGCCCAGGCCTAAAGCTTTGGCCAGAGGCTTTAGACCTGGGCAGGGCCCAGCCCATGATTGGTGTGAATTATAGAGGAAACACCTTTTCTGACTGCTCATTGGCTAAGCTTCCTGTATGCCACTGGTAATATTCTTAGTAACTTGGGTAATAAGAATCCAAAAAGGTGATCTAGGGTTTTTCCACCACACTTCTGGAGAAAAAAACGAAGGTCCACTGCTGGAGGGCTAAGAAATGTCATATCCTGCCCTAGCCGGTTTGACTCAGTGGATAGAGCCTTGGCCTGCAGACAGCAGGGTCTGGGTTTGATTCTGATCAAAGGCATGTATCTAGGTTGCAGGCTCCTCCCAGGCCGGGGCCCAGATCATGCAGGAGGCAACCAATTAAAGTGTTCCTCTCACTTTGATGTTTCTCTCTGTCTTTCCCTTTCTCTTCCACATTCTCTAAAAGTCAATGGAAACATATCCTCAGGTGAGGATAAAAAAATAAAGAAAGAAATGCATATCCTATGAAAGACACATCTTGGAAATGCCTAAAGAAAGTTGTCATTTTTTCTTGGTGAAGGGCCTGGAGTCTGTGTTGATGAAAACACCTTGGTGGCTGTGGTGACTGGCAGTAGCTGCAGCAGCGGGGTGATGGGGCTGGTGCCTTCCCCTGATCAGCCCGGTTGCCTCCCACAAAGGGAGGCCAGACTGCAGCTTAGGCTCCCTCCCCATGGGGAGTAGGCCTACTCCGACAGTAGGACATCACCTGAGGGTTCCCAGTATGTGAGAGGGGGCAGGTTGAGCTGAGGGACTCCCCACCCCCAGTGCATGAATTTCATGCAGCGGGCCCCTAGTAATTTTATAATTAATAACATATACCCATTGCTTTTTGCAATGGCCTCAAACACCGCAATTTACACATAGGTACACTCACATGCATCTTTTTGAAAATAATTATTTCACTGTATTTAATTGGATTAAATAAAATAATCATTTTCTGTGTCTATGCTCAGTAGCTAAAAGCTGTTATAGTTTTAAAATGCTAAAAGCAAGGGTGGAGCACTTAAATTAGTAAGGCTGTGTGTTCACTAGAGGTCAATAGAAGTGGCAAAAGGTTGATTATGTGGTGTATACATTTTTTGATAGTCCTCAGTGTCTTTTACTTTATCTTAATGTTGTTTTTTGTTTGTTTTTGTTAATCCTCACCTGAGGATATTTTTTCATTGATTTTTAGAGACAGTGGAAGGGAGGATAGAGACAAAGAGAAAGAAACATCCATGTGAGAGAGACACATTGATTGGTTGCCTCCTACAGGAGCCCAGACCAGACCAGAGCCTGGATCGAGACTTCAACTGAGAAACATGCGCTTTGATCAGAAAAGAACCTGGGACCCTTCAGTCCGTAGGCCGATGTTCTATTTACTGAGCCAAACTGGACATAACCACTTTATAATTATATTTTCCATAATTATGTTTTACATAACCACTTTATAATTATGGAAAACATAATTATAAAGTGGTTAAAATAACAAAATAATTATTATAATCTAATTTTTATATCTCATCAAATTTCCCTATAATATTTTTTTGTATTTTTTCCTCTTAGGAGGAAACTGTTACTTTTACAAAGAATATAAAATAACTATTACAATAACCTCACACATCTTATAATAGAAATAAATTTAAGAAGGATTACTACTTTAATAGATCCTTCTGTTCACAAAGTATTTATTTCAACTCCAAAGAAAGGAAAAATAGTTTCTTTTAAAAGAGGCTCTGCACATCTTTTCTATCCCCCACCTTTCAAGAACCCCAGAAAAAGGAAAAGTATTACGGTGCATTTCCTATCCAGACTAAGCATTGCTGAAATTCTGACTGAGACCCCCCCATTCTATCACAGTGTAATAGGAAAGTGGGTCCTACCTCCCAACACAATGTCAAAACCTACGTCTGCTAAGACCTTTGCACATCATTTACGTAGAGTCAAATTTTCTAATAAAATTGAGTCTTTGGTGCTCAATTATTGTTATCACTAAAATGAACCTGAATTAAAGACCCCGAATAGCTGCAGCAATCTTGAGAAAGAAGAACAATGTTGGAGGGATCACACAATACTAGATATCAAGCTATACTACAAAGCCACTGTTCTCAAAACTGCCTGGTACTGGCACAAGAACAGACATAAAGACCAATGGAACAGAACAGAGAACCAAGAAATCGACACAAGCCAGTATGCTCAATTAATATTTGACAAAGGAGGCAAGAGCATACAATGGAGTCAAGACAGTCTCCTCAATAAATGGTGCTGGGGAAATTTGACAGATACATGCAAAAAAATGAAACTAGACCACCAACTTACACCATACACAAAAATAAACTCAAAATGGATAAAGGACTTAAATGTAAGATGGGAACCATAAAAGTCTTAGAAGAAGCCATAGGCAGCAAAATAGCAGACATTTGTTGTACCAATATTTTTACCGATACAGCTCCTAGGCAATGAAAACTAAAGAGAAAATAAACAAATGGGACTATATCAAAATAAAAAGCTTCTGCACAGCAAAAGAAACCATCAACAAAACAACAAGAAAGCCTACTGCATGGGAGAACATATTTGCAAATATTATCTCCTGTAAGGGCTTAATCTCCAACATTTACAGGGAACTCATACAACTTAACAAAAGGAAGATAAACAATCCAATCAAAAAAAGGGCAAAGGACCTAAATAGGCACTTTTCAAAAGAGGACATTCAGAAAGCCAAGAGACATATGAAAACATGCTCAAAGTCACTAATCATCTGAGAGATGCAAATCAAAACAACAATGCGGTACCATCTCACATCTGACAGAATGGCTATCATCAACAAATCAACAAACGACAAGTGCTGGAGAGGATGCAGAGAAAAAAGAACCCTCCTTCACTGATGGTGGGAATGCAGACTGGTGTAGTCACTATGGAAAACAGTATGGCATTTCCTCAAAAAATTAAAAATTGAACTGCCATTTGACCCAGTAATACCACTTCTAGGAATATATCCCAAGAAAACAGAAATACCAACCAGAAAGGATATATGCACCCTTATGTTCAAGTAGCACAATTTACAATAGCTAAGATTTGAAAACAGCCTAAATGTCCATCAGCAGATGAATGGATTAGAAATTGTGGTACATCACAATGGAATACTATGCTGCTGTAAAAAAGAAGGAATTCTTACCATTTGCAACAGCATGATTGGAACTGGAGAGCATTATGCTAAGTGAAATAAAGCCAGTCATTGACAGATAAATAGCTCATGATCTCACTCATTTATGGAATATAAAGAACATTATAAACTGTTGAACAAAAATAGATAGAGGCAAAGAAACATTGAACAGACTGTCAAACTACAGGGGGAAGGTAGGGGAGGTTTGAGGGGGTAAGGGATCAACCAAAGGACTTGTATGCATGCATATAAGTACAACCAATAGACTCAAGACATTGGGGGAGAGGGGATTGAGGGCAAGTTCCGGGGGTTAGGGGTGGCTGGGAGGAGATCAATGGGGAAAAAAATGGAGACATATGTACTATTTGTAATACCTTAAACAATAAATTTAAAAAATAAAAATAAATAAAGTGAACCTGAAACAAACAAAACCTAAAAATTCATCATGTATTTTCCCCTGCCATTAAACACCTCCTCCACCCATATTTTGGGGTAGTTCTTTCCATGTTCAATCATTGTATTAAATTCAGCTCCATTGGATAAAGAAGATATATATAGATATAGATAGAAGTAATAGAACATAATTTAATCATGAGAAAGAATTAAAGCCTGCTGTTTATGATAACTTGAATGAATCTTGAGGGCATTATACTAATTGAAATAAGTAAGACAGAGAAAGACATACTGTATGACCTAACTCACATGTGGAATCTAAAAAAGTCATCTCAGAGAAATAGAAGTAGAGTGTGGTGGTTACCAGGAGTTGAGGGGTCAGAGAAATGGGGAGATATTGGGCAAATGGTATAAACTTCCAGTTAGTTATCAGATTAACAAATTTGGGGATCTAATATGCAGCATGGTGTATAGCTAATGACACTGTATTATAGTAGTACTAGTGCCCCGGTACACAAAATTTGTGCATGGAGAGGGGGGGTGTCCCTCAACCCAGCCTGCACCTTCTCCAATCTGGGACCCCTCGGGGATGTCTGACACTCTATCCCTGTGTGACTGGGCCTAAACCGGCAGTTGGATGTAGAGATTGGTCCTAAACCGGCAGTTGGACATCCCTCTCACAATCTGGGACCGCTAGTTTCTAACTGCTCACCTGCCTGCCTGCCTGATCACCCCTAACCACTCTGCCTGCTGGCTGGCTTGCCCCCAACTGCTCCCCTTTGCTGGCCTGATGGCCCCTAACTGCCCTCCTCTCCTGGCCTGATTGCCCCTAACCGCCTCTGCCTCGGTCCCGCCATCATGGCTTTGTCCAGAAAGATGTCCGGAAGGTCTTCTGGAAGGTCTCCCGGTCTAATTAGCATATTACCCTTTTATTAGTATAGATACTTGGAGGTTGCTAATAGATTAAATGTTCTCACAGCAAAAGGAATTTGATAATTATGTGACAGGTTAAGTGTGGTAGTTGATTCTATAGTGGTAATTAAATCAATACATTATGTACCTGAAACATATATATTATGTGTCAATTATATCTCAGTAAAGCTGGAAAAATCATCAACTCAGCTCCATTAGCCTCACCCTTTCTCTCTTTCTCCCCCATATCTTTACATTATTGCACTGATGATCCTTGTTAAGACTACCTCAAAAAACTGCTGTTACCTTTCAAAGAAATTCTTTCAAATTGGTATTAAAAAACCATGATGATATATTTAATCTGTTATATTAGATTAAATGCTTCAGGAATTTAACTGGGGACAATAAAATATTAATTTTCTTACTCTTACTCTAATGTCAGTGATTATTGAACACCTTTTCCATAATTCTACTGTATTTTATTGCCTTATAAATAAAATTCAATTTGTGCCATCCTTAGCATACAATATCTAATCAAAATCAGATTTATGGCATTTAAATATTATAGATATGCCACAGTTTAAATAATCTTCAGGAGTAAACAAGACATTGAGACATCTGCTTGCAAAGGGAATGAGTAATTTATTTAAATGGTTATAGCACATTTGGACTGGACACAGATTAATTCAACCTATGAAGCAATAATTTATATTAGTTAGGAAGACCTTAGCTCTAGTGACATTTTGGGCAGGAAAATTCTTTATTGGGGGGAGGCTGTCCTGTGTGTGTAAAATATTTAGCATCCTTGACATCTACCCACTAGATGCCAGTAGTACTCACTTTGCCCCCTCCACGTGTGACAACCAAAATGTCTCCAGATGACATGAAATATCCCCTTGGGGGTTGGGGATAGGGGCAAAACTGCCCCCATCTGAGAAACACTGGGGAAGCACTAACTGCTATTAGAGATTTCCAAACACTTAAACGACGCTCTTTTCTCTCCTGATACTCCTGAGCAGGAAAGCAGATGTGTGAATCATCTCTCCTTCACACAGCTTTTCAGGGACCCAGGCTGAAGGCGTCTTCGACATCTTCAATAAGAGCTTTCAATCTAGTCTGCATTTTCTACTTAAGGCAGTGAAAAGAGGTAGAAGAGCATCAAAGGGGCACTTCAATGTCTTAAAAGCTTCATCTAAACCTTTGGAAAAATATTGAAGCAAATAAAGCTAAAGTGACAATGTATAAGTTGTCTATTTTTATTAGAAACCTTATTCCTCAGTTGGGTAACAACTAACTTACATAATTATATTAGCATTCAAGCCATGAGTCTCCACTTGTAAGTATTTGATAAACACCTTGCCAAAATCCAGATGTGCAATGTCCACACTATCTCCCAAATACTAACAAAGAAAAGACCAATTAATGTGATGTGACTAATTTCAGAGTGGTTTTCTATTCGCATTAGTCCTGTGTGTCCATAATTATCTTCATGCATCAGATTTAACCTTTTAAAAGTTCATGCTTCTTCTCTGATTATTTTCAGAACTTCATCTAAATTTATTCATGGTAATGATCTTATTATGTTACTTTATTTTTATTATTTCATTATTACCCATTTTCTCTTGTTTTTTCAAAGAGTTTGTGTATTTTTTGTCACAATGTAATGATTTTTTTTACTAAAAATAATGTTATGAGGTAAGGCACTTTCTTTTTAATTCTTTTATTATCCCTAGATTAAATCCTCCCAAATCCTGAGTATATGTATCAGGAGTGACAAAAGTTGGTTTATAGTTGTGACTATGCAAAATACAGTTTACTCTTATTTTATTAATTATTAAATAGAAATTCATGCACTGGGGGCGGGGGTGTCCCTCAGCCCAGCCTGCACCCTCTCCAATCTTGGACCCCTCGGGGGATGTCTGACTGTGGGATTGGGCCTAAACAGGCAGTCAGACATCCCTCTCACAATCCAGGACTGCTGGCTCCCAATCGCTCACCTGCCTGCCTGCCTTCCTGATTTCCCCTAACCACTTCTGCCTACCATCCTGATCACCCCTAACCACTCCCCTGCCAGCCTGATTGATGCCTAACTGCTCCCCTGCTGGCCCGATTGCCCCTAACTGCCCTCCCCTGCAGGCCTGGTCACCCCTAACTGCCCTCCCCTGCAGGCCTGGGTCCCCCCCCAACTGCCTTTCCCTGCAGGCCCAGTCGCCCCCAACTTCCTTCCTCTGTAGGCCTGGTCCCCCCCCAACTGCCCTCCCCTGCAGGCTTGATCACCCCCAACTGCCCTCCCTTGCATGCGTGGTCCCTCCCAACTGCCCTCCCTTGCTGGCCTGATCGCCCACAACTGCCCTCCCTTGTAGGCCTGCTGCTGGCCATCTTGTGGTGGCCATGTTGTGTCCACATGGGGGCAGGATCTTTGACCACATAGGGGCAGCCAAATTGTGTGTTGGAGTGATGGTCAATCTGTATATTACTCTTTTATTAGATAGGATAGAGGCCTGGTGCACAGGTGGGGGCCGGATGGTTTGCCCTGAAGGGTGTCCCAGATCAGGTTGGGGGTTGCCTTGGGGCATGGGGTGGCCTGGGCAAGGCGCCTGTGGTGGTTTGCAGGCTGGCCACACCCCCCGGCATCCCAGGTGGAGGCCCTGGTATCTGGGATTTATTTATCTTCTATAATTGAAACTTTTTAGCCTTAAGCGGAAGCCAAGGCAGGCCAGGGCTGGGGAAAGCTTGGCTTCCTCCATCACCGGGGGCAACTCAAGCCTCCTGTTCTCTCCAGCTCTGTGGCTGCTGCCATTTTTGTTGGGATTTATTTATCTTCTATAATTGAAACTTTGTAGCCTTGAGTAGAGGCCTGGGCCCACCAGGGTGTGTGGAAAGCTTGGCTTCCTCCATTGCTGGGGAAAGCCAAGCCTCCTGCTCGCTCTGTGGCCGCAGCCATCTTGGTTGGGTTAATTTCCATACCCTCTCCTGATTGGCTGGTGGGCGTGGCTTGTGGGTGTGGCAGAGTGGTGGTTAATTTGCATATTACTCTTTTATTAGATAGGATTATTGTATTATTTTCCATACAAGCAACTGTAACCTACTTTTTCCCATCCCTATATATGCAGTATATCTCATATTTCTCCTTTAACTTTGAGCTGGTTTTAACCCTCAGTTACTTTTAAAATAATTGATTTCTTATATCATTACTTTGCATCATTAATGTCTCTCATGAATACTTTGAAAGAATTATTTAGCTCTTTGGCAATTTTAATGCCTTTGACTTTATAAGTTACCCTTGTCATTCCTCAGTAGGCCCATTTCTTTTCTTGTAAAGAGAGTTATAATATTCTGTTCAGATAATGACCTTAAGTTTTAACTTTTAATATAAAAGAAGTTAATTTTTAGAATAGAATTAATTTAATGATCACTAAGCCTCAAGAATTTATGAAGAAGTTTTCCTTGTTTTTATTTAATGGTCTGATTATTGAGAATATGTTTGGAGATATCTTTAATGAATATTTAAATTGATTTTTAATTGTTAATTTATTGAGTAAAATAAAATTTAAATATTATTGTCCTTCCTCTAAAGTTCATAAATCTAAAATAATTATAGAATAAATGATTGATCATGCTTTGACTCTTTAAAAAATATAGACTTATCTGAAAGAGAAAAATTTGTTATGAATTCTGATAATTTCTTAGTTACAATATCCTGTCTTTAACATGTGAGTAATGATTATGATAAATAACTAATTTATTTTATAGACTTAATAAAATTTCATTGGTAGTATAGTAATTAATTACATAATATAGTTAGAGAATTTTCAGAATTAAAAGTACATTGAAAATTAAAGATTTAATTCTTTATAGTCAAGGAAGCCACAGAGAGTTTTTGAGTTATAATAAGGTCATAATTCTATGGAAAATGAGTCCAAATATTTAACATCTGTCCTATGGAATAGTCATTATTAAATTAAAGTTCTAAGATATCGTACTGTTGAGACATGAATTTGGATTTAATTGCTTTGAGCCTAACATGTTGAATCAAGTCGTTCGGACAGTGAATATGCCTGGTTGACTCCAGTTTTTGCATTTCAATTTGGTTATGATACTGTCAGTTGAATATATAATATTTTAGTAACATGGGAGAAGAAACCACCAGTATTCATTTCCTAGGGTTTCTGTAACAAATGATCAAAAATCTATGGCTTAAAAAAAACAGAAATGTATTCTCTCACAATTCAGGAGGCTGGGAATTTGAAATTAAGGGCTTGGGTGGGGCCCACTTCCTAAGCAGGCTCCAGGCAGGGATCCTTGCTTGCATCATCCCAGCTTCTGGTGATTGCTAACAACCCTTGGCATTCCTTGGCTTGTAATTACTCCACTCCACTCTGCCTCTCAGGTCCATCTTTCTGTACTGTGTGAATGAGTCTTCACATACCTTCTTAAAAGGACATGTGTCACTGGATTTGGAGCCCACTCCAATCCTCTGTGACCTCATTTTAACTTGACTATATCTGCAAAGGCCCTGTTTCCAAATAAGATCACCTTCACAGGTTCTAGGGGTTAGGATGCCAATATATCATCACTAAACTTTGTTCCTGTGCAAATTAACCAACTAAGTAATTCAACTACTGTGATGTGGTCTAAAAAGGGGTAATGCTTAGCTATAAAATAAAGGTTTTGAATAATGTAAATGTGCAATGTCAATCCATCTTTCACACACACCTGTAATATCCCCTTCCTGGTTATGGGCCTTAAGTTATTCTGCAACCAGAGTTTGGGTACAGTTTTATAGATTTGGTATGTGACTGCAAATGTCCATTTATATTTACCTGTATTATAAAACTTCCTTTTCTAAGATAATCTCAAATTAACCAGACCAATGTGAAGTTGTCTTATGCTGGCTGTCATCTCTTTAAAACTTTTTTAAAAAATATATTTTATTGATTTTTTACAGAGAGGAAGAGAGAGGGATAGAGAGTTAGAAACATCGATGAGAGAGAAACATCAATCAGTTGCCTCTTGCTCACCCCCTACTGGGGATGTGCCAGCAACCAAGGTACATGCCCTTGACCGGAATCGAACCTAGGACCCTTGAGTCCACAGGCCGACGCTCTATCCACTGAGCCAAACCAGTTTGGCTCTTTAAAACTCTTGTTATTCTAAAAATCACTTTTACATTTTGTGAATGACAAATGATTGCAGTTATTGCACATTATTGATATGCATAAGCACTGTCATATTTATCATAGGATTCCTTTTCTCATAATGTTTGTTGCAAAATTTGTGAGTGCTCATGGAAGGCATGCCCTCACTGAGGCTAATTGTATAACATTGAGATGTAAGTAGTCAAACTCCTGTCACGTGGAAAATATTCTTCCATGGAATGAAAGTGAGAAAAGTAGAAATTTAATAACAAGCATTTTATTTTTGAGAGAAAGGTCAATGAACTAAAATAACTCACAGTGACTAAGGAAGGAGATTAAATATAGATGTCAGCCAAATTGTTTAAAAACTTAATGTATAATTTCTAATAATGTGTAAAGATTAAACTATATTCAGGTTTTTCTATTCTCATATGTTAAATAAAATTATTATTTTAGAGATGTGGATATCTCCAAAAGATAATGTAAATAGTAATTCTCTTACTTACTAATTTTAATTAAACATTTTCAAACAACATGTACTCTTAAATGAAAACTTTTATTAATTATATTTATATTATAGTCTTAAAAATCAGGTTGGAATGAATATTTTTGTTTTTTTGTGTTTCTTTATATTTTGACCAGAATTTTACATTTTATTACTATAAGCATCTGGATAAAATAAACATGTTTAGTATCTATCATCTTTCTAAAGCTTTTGCAGAATCTACCACAATATCTGATATATGCTAGGAGCACAAAAAATATCCATTTCATGTTTTTATTAAAAAACAAAATATAGATTTTCTAGTTGTGATTTATGACTAAAACTTTACAAAGAAAATTGATGACATTTTTAAAAAATCTTATAATAATATGTTGGAGTATGTGTTTTTCTTTATCCCCCCTATTGAATCTAAAGAAGTGGCTATGCTTAACAGAACAACATATTTTGCAAATAGAGTGTTATCCCAAATAGAGTGCTATCAGTTTATCAGAACATTCTGTATATAACCTTTATAACCTCTAGACTAGTATTACTCAAACCATGTTCCTCAGAATATCTCCATTGAAATCATTTGGGGTACTAATTAAAATGCAGATTACATCCCAGCCCTCTATAATCAGGATCTAGGAGAAATGTCCAAAACTTTGCAATTTTATTAAACTCCACTGATGTGTTTTATGTACTCTTTTTTAAAAAAGAAAATACCTCTTCTAATATGTTGTGTACATGTGTAGGAAGACTCTGTCAAATTTCTAAATCATTGTGTTTTTTTCGAAGTGAGGATAATGGAGGAAGTCAGAACTAATATATCTGGGTTGGAAGGCTCTAACCCAATTAGAGACTAGTTCTTTGAAGGTAGGCAAACAGTTCAATGCATGATTGTTTAATTATATACTGCTCTACAGGCACAGTAAGTTCAGGTGTAATTCTCTATAATGCCTATAATTTTCTATGGGGAAGCCTACTTTAAAGACAGACATGGTAGTGGCAGCTTCAATGGAACATGGTAAAATTCTGAGTCAGCCAAACTTAGATATCAAGGAATGGAAGGTTAATCTATTTATTACAGGAATCATATAGTGGTTAGGGAATGTGGGGAGCAGGGTCTTACTAGGGGTTTGACACACCGTGTACAAAAACCAGGGCAGAAGACCTATGGTTCAGTCATGCGGAGGTCCAGGACTCAGACAGCACTTCTCTGTCATTAGAAACAAGGCATGGAATGCTGAGGTCCACAAACCTAATAGAGCTCCCGATTTTGTCATAATTGACTCAGAGATCTTGTCAAGTATGGTATTTGTTTATGTTCATTATAGATCTCACTCCACATCTTAAGAGAGAGAGAGAGAGAGAGAGAGAGAGAGAGAGAGAGAGAGAAGGGCTGGCGCCATTTCTTGAAATATCTGAGGCACTATTCTCTGTAGCAAGCCTCCACTGTGGAACCTGATCTCTTCCTCGGAAATAGTAACTGAGATATTGAGCCCACCTACATGCTGAATTCCTGTTGTCCCTACACATAGGTCTATGGTAAGGTGACCAGACGTCCCGCTTTTGGCGGGACAGTACCGATTTTTAACAATTTGTCCCGCGTCCCGCGGCCTTTTAAAAAAGTCCCGATTTTTGGAAAGAATGCACGACAAGCTAGGGAACGGCGGGAGAATGGGAAGGGAATATACGGTTTTCGGCGGCCACGTGGCTATTTAGCCAGGATATGAGTTTTATATTATTATTGTTAATTTTATAATGTTAAACTTTAATAATAACAAATAATTGTTGAGAACTGATTATCGAGAACTGCTTATCAAAGTTCGCATTGTTGATCAGTTGTTAGAATTCGACCACCATTGTTTGGACTTAATGAACAATGGCATTTTTTGGGATTGGCAACGATGAAAACATTTTGTAACTGTCTCTCAGACGATACACATCATACTGCGTGCTAGTAAGCTAGTTAAACAAGTGATGTCATTACAAATCAGCTATTCAGATAATTTAGATAAGTAATTTATTTATTTATTTATTTCATAAATGCATAAACTTTCTTGAATTTAGCAGACAGTACTCGTATTATTTATATTTTATAGTGGCGGCAAAAAGTCTAGTGCTGGCCTTGAAAGTGACACTTATGACTTACGTTACGGCAAATTCAGAGGAAAAATAATACAAATTAGTATTGTTATTATTTAGAAAGAAATATAGGATTAAAGTTAAAATAATTTTGAAAATATACTTACTTTATAACAATCAAATTAATTTAATTTATAAACTAACAATAAAATATGTTCATATAATTATGTACCTACTTACTGTGTTTTTAAGCAGTATGCATATAATAATTTATAATAAAATTTTAAATTATTTTTTTTAGATTTTTAACATAATGAGTAAGAAAAGAAGATGCAAATTCAAAGATGATCTAAGAAGTGAATTTCCTTTTATTAAAAAAACAAACAAAAGTGATTGCAATATAGACCAAATTTTTAATAAAGAACGCAACCCCCCCCCCCCCCGTCAATGGTGTCCAGCTTTACCAATGTTAAAATCTTGTCACCTTAGTTTATGGGCAAACGTTTTTTGTTTTGTGTTTGGATTTTCCTGGTTTCACAAGTTTTTCATACATCTTCATTATAACATTTTTCAAACCAGGGCTTTAAACCCAAAGTAGGAGACTTTTGTGCCAGTGATATAAAAATTGAGTAGAACGAGGCTGCCAGGTGTATTTGATCATTTGGATCTTATCCTATCTAATAATAGACAAATGTGCAAATTGACCATACCTCCAACACACCCACAAGCCATGCCCACCATCCAATCAGAGCGAGTATTCAAATTAACCCAAACCAAGATGGCTACGGCCACAGAGAGCAAGGTTTCCTAGGTAACAGAGGAAGCCAAGCTTTCCGCCTGCCCTTGCCAGGCCTAAGCCTCCACTCAAGCTACAAAGTTTCAATTATAGAAGGTAAACAAATTCAAGCAAATGGCAGCAGAATGGAGCTTGAGAGAGCAGGCCAGGGTTGCCGCCGGCAACAGGGGAAGCAAAGCTTTCTGCACACCCTGGCCGGGCCCAACTGCTTAAGGCAACAAAGTTTCAATTATAACCCCAACACAAATGGCTGCCGGCCTCGGAGGGAGCCCCAGGCTTGGCTCTGCTCCAGGCTACAAAGTTTCAATTGTAGAAGGAAAATAAATTCCAGATACCAGGGCCTCTGCTTGGGTTGCCAGGGGGTGTGTCCAGCCTGCAAACCGCCACAGGTCCCTCGCTCAGGCTGCCCCACACCCCAAGGGAACCCCCACCTGATCTGGGATGCCCTTCAGGGCAAACCAGCTGGCCCCCACCCCTGTACCAGGCCTCTATCCTATCTAATAAAAGAGTAATATGCAGATTGATCATCACTGCAACACACAATATAGCTGCCCCCATGTGGTCAAATATCCTGCCCCCATGTGGACACAATATGGCCACCACAGATGGCCAGCAGGAGAGGGCAGTTGGGAGGCACCTGGCCTGCAAGGGAGGGCAGTTGAGAAGGACCAGGCCTGCAAGGGAGGGCAGTTGAGAGGGACCAGGCCTGCAAGGGAGGGCAGTTGAGAGGGACCAGGCCTGCAAGGGAGGGCAGTTGGAGGTGATCAACCCTGCAGGAGAGGGCAGTTAGGAGTGACCAGGCCGGCAGAGGAGGGAAGTTGGGGGCAAACAGGCTGGCAGTGGAGTGGTTAGGGGGTGATCAGGCTGAAGCGGTTAGGGGCAATCAGGAAGGCAGGCAGGCGAGCAGTTGAGAGCCAGCAATCCTGGATTGTGAGAGGGATGTCCGACTGCCCATTTAGGCCCGATCCCAGTTGACATCCCTCGAGGGGTCCCAGATTGGAAAAGGTACAGGCTGGGCTGAGGGACAACCCCCCTCCGTGCACGAATTTCGTGCACCGGGCCTCTAGTTTGGGTATAAATACCAAGAGATGGGAGATTTAGGGCAAAAGATCTGCACATCAAATACCTTGTTTATTCCCTGATTCTACATTATCTATGTTACCTCAGAGAACTCACTTAAACTTTTATTTTTTTCACCTGAATTTCCTTATCTAAACAGGAATAAGTTACCTTACAGAGTTATGGTGAGGGTCAAATAGCAAGTGCTTTGTGAATGATAAAGTACTGGAGAAATGTTGGGACTGTTTTCAGCCTGTGACAGTGGAGTGCAGAAGCATACACCTCTCCCAGGAGCTATGTCACGTCCAAGAGCTGAATTAATCAGGCAGAAATATCTGGTGGAAAACTGTGCATCTTGGACTAGAGTGTACAACTAGATAGAGATCTGGGAAACATGTTCAAGAAAGTAGATTGCACTTGGCAATATGATAACAAAGTAAATACTATTTTGAATTCTAATTTTGAATTAGTGTTAATATTATGCAAGTATAAAACATGCATCCAATTGTATACAACTTTAAAAATATTTGTTTATTTTTTTGAAAAGCATCACATAGAGAAAAGATTATTTTTAATATGGAATCAAAGATAATGTCACTGGTCTATATTTAATCTGGCATACTAATCTGCTTAAAACACACACACAGAGGTTCAAAATATGGACATTTTAATTCATAAGACAGTAAAGTCCCCATAGTTTGTATTTGCATTTGAGGTGAGAGTCCTGATTATCTCTGAACTGGGAGGCGGCAGAGCATTTTAGCACATGCACCTGGGGAAAGAAAAGACAAAAGGAAATAGAGCCTCAGGTGAGGGTGACTGGGCCTTGTGGCTTCTCCCCCAAGCAGGACAGTGATTGAATAATGAATAAACAAATTCTTGTCTACTTGACTAAGGTCCAAAGAGGTTGTCCTCACTCAAGTGGGCAGGAATTCATTCATTTATTTACTCACTCAATTTGCCTATAAGTATAGATGTTAGATGATGAAGATAAAAGTAAATCAAGTAAAGTTCCTATCTTCAACTTGTTTAAATTCTACTAGAATATGTTTTTAAATTAGTATTATTTATTTGTTACTAAAAGCTGAAATTTGTTGAACCTTTACAAGGCTAAAGACTTTACATGAATCCTTTAAAACCTCTAGGCTAAAAATAAATAAATGAATAAATAAATAAATAAATAAATAAATAAATAAATAATACATCTCCACCTTAATTACCGTAATGTGTGAAGTTTCCAGGAGCTGTGAAAGGCAGGAACTAAAAATTAATATTTAATTTTTTAATGAGGAAATCATTATTTTGAATCATAATATTATGAGTTGAAGTAGAAAAAAAACTGGAAACATCTGACAGAATTGGAAATGTTTAGAGCTCCTCATTTCAAAGATAGGAAAATAGAATCTGAGAGTTAGTAAATAAGAACTTCATGTTCATTTCTAGAATTCAGGCATAGATTTGGTGATTTTGCCTTAAAACTGGTTTCTGTTATCTTGTGATTATTTTCATAGGTGTCCAGAGTGATCTTAAACAAACAAATAAACAAACAAAAAACCTCAAAGTTCTTTTGTTTAAAATTCTTAAGTAGATCACTATGGCTCTTAAAAGAATAGTCAAAATCCCTAATCCATATAGTCAATATGGATCAGGGATTTTAAATCCCTGATCCATATTGCCTGCAAGGCCTGGACCTCTCTCTAATCACAGGCTTCCTCATGTCAGCCACATTAGCTGCTTCTTATTCTTCCAGAACTGTCATCCTGCCCCTGTCCTGAGGACCTCTGTACATACTGTTCCCTCTGCCTGGATATCCCCCTCTAAGCATCATTTCCTCTGAGACACCCCCCTGCCCCAGGACCCTTTAGACTTGGTGAACTACTTTAGCAATAGGTCACATAGCTTTTAGAATTTTTCTTTTATAATTGTATATTTATTGGGGGGGGATATAAATTCTTTACATGTAAATTCCAAACTGAGAGACCAGTAAATTCCACAGTGAGAAAATTCCATACTGAGGGGCCACACTGAGGGAAGAAAGGAAGATCACTTATAAAGTGCTTCTCACAACTGTCTGTCCTGAAAATTAAAGAGAAACTCATTTATTCACTGGCTCCATTCTCACTGGTCTAGAGTAGCCTATGGTATTTGTCTGTTTTCTGGTGTACAAATAAAGAAATACTGAGTAACTCCCCATGAGGTCTCATTCCCTGGGGAGGCAAGTTGGGGATGGGAAGTGGAGGTCCGGGCTGGTGATCCAAGGCGAGGCACTGTTCACACATGTTCGAGGCTGTACCACAGCAATAGTAGGAATAGGAGACAGGAGGCTCAGAAGTGGGGCACGGGAGTGACATCCTCCCAGAGCACTCAAGCAGGATCTATAGCCATTTTCCTCACTGTTATATACAGGACTTGCCAACTTGTTTCATGCCTGGCATATAGAAAGTACCAAAAATATCCTACATAATAAAAAGGTAATATGTAAATTACCATCACTCCGCTACGCCCATGATTGGGCCAGCGGGAGGCGCAGGGGGAGGGACTCGGGGTGGCCGGGGTGGCTGATTGGGCCGGCGGGACGCTGAGCTCGCGTCACCAGCGGCTGCGTGAGCTCAGCGTCTGCGCCATGGCTGTGCTGCGGCACAGAAGGGGCCTCTGGGGCAGCGAGCCCACGTCCTGCTGCGGACCATCAAAAGCGGGGAGTGAAAGCGGGGGAACTGTCTGTCCACTCAGCCACCAGGCCTTTCGAAAGCTTCTGGCGCCAACACCAGCGGACACCCTGCCATCAAAAGTGGGGAGCAGGCTGCTAGCAGTGTCCGCGGAGCGTGCTAGGCTTTGCAGGGCAGTGGATATGGCCTGGATGGCAGGTTAGGCCTAGGGGACCCTACACGTGCATGATTTAATCATGCACTGGGCCTCTAGTTTTTTAATAAATGGATTAGTATACTGTAGGAATTCCTTCCTTTTATGGAGTTTGCCAATCATATGATTTGTGAGAATACAAAATTTAAGCCTATATAGTGAAATTATAAAATTACTTCAGAGCATTTTTTTAAGGTACTGTGTATAATTGCTGTCTTGATTGGTTAGGAATTTAGTGAACCTTCCATATGGGCTATTAAAATGCATTTAGTGATTATTTTCTGTTTAATAAGATGGGAGTTCCATCTGGGTAGAGGTTTTGTGGTGTCAAAGTTTTCTCTGGATCAGAAACAAAAATGCAATGTTACCACTTTGGTTCATAAATATTAGGAATAAAGTATTCTAATAGGCTTCTGCATCAGGCAAGTGACCCCACACCTTACCAAGGTGTTTGAGGGAAGTTGAAATAGGTAATAAAAATGAAATAAAATGAAAACCATGCACAGATATCAGGGCATAGGACACATTTAAATCAGAGATTAAAAGAACTAGTTAATGTGAAAGAGGTGGGGAGAAAGACAAATGGAGCAGCCATACAGGACTTCTCTCTAAATTTCCAAATGTTGACATGGTGCCTTTATGCTCCTGTGATTCAGTTCTATGCTCAAAAGTTACCTCACCAGAGAGAAGTTTTTGGTGCTGTTTTGTTGTTTTTAATTAGCTAGCCCTTCCTTGACTTCTTCAAATCCTAAAACCTATTCTGCTATATATTGCTTCCTGATGCTTATCCTCAACAAAAACACTATATATTCGATTGCTAATTTAATAGTATTAATTACTACATACTAAGTTATAAATTTATTATCACCAACTCTGAGTTGCATTTAAAAAAGTTGTTTGCTCTCTTTGTTTTTTAACTTCAATGTCTGGAATAGTTACTGGCATAAAACATTTGCTCAATAAATATGTAGCAAATGACTGATCGATCAAAGGAATGTACACATCAGTCTAGAGCTGGAGCTGGAAAACTACAGCCTGACTTCTGTTCCTATAAATAAAGTTTTATGGAAATGCAGTCATGCCCCTTCATTTACATATTGTTTATCGCCACTCTGTTAAAACAGTTTAGCCATTTGGCCCATAGAGCTGAAAATATTTATTAAATGACCCTTTACAGGAAAAGTGGGCTAATTCCTGTTTTAGAGCCCTAACACCCCAAAAGGAGGATTCATAAGTCTAATTCTTACTTCCTAAAAATTGTTTTATAGGTGTAGACTGTTAACTGCTTTTACTTTTCAATGCACACACACACACACAGGCATGCATACAGGGGTGGGCAAAAGTTGGCTTACAGTTGTGAGTACACAAAACAGTTTATTCTTACATTATTATTTATTGTACTAGAGGCCCAGCACATGAATTCGTGCATGGGTAGGGTCCAGACAGCTGCCCCAATTGGGACTTATCGGGCGGACCTGCTGGGTGGAGGGGGCACAGAAGGTTGGGTGATGAACTCCTGATCAGGGTGATGAACTCCTTTAGCTTTTTCTTGTCTGTGAAGCTCTTTATCTGGCCTTTAATTCTAAATGAGCTTTGCTGGGTAGAGAAGGGTGTGGCAAGAAATATTCAAAGTGACAAAGAGCAAGGACCTGCAGCCAGGGTGACCTTCCTTTTGAAAGGACTAGGCTGCTCTGGGGGCAAGGGTTTGGTTTCCATGAAACCTGGGTCACTCTTTGCATTGGGTGAGTAGAATCGCTAAGGCCTATTTGAGAATCACCAAGGCTGGAATCGTGATCTCAGAACAGTTAAGAGCACATTCGTGAAGGGATGTTATGGGTTCTTCCTCATCAAAAAGCTTGAGAGTGTCTGTGCTATACCAACAGGGTTGCTTTAACACTGCAGCCTCCATCTGCAAGCCCACCCGCCTCTGGGAACTGGCAGGAGGTTGAAAGTGGCCACGTAGATGAGGCCGGAGCCAGGAGACCTGGTGTGTGGAGATGGGCTCTGACATCACCACCATGAGGAGAATTTGATGGCATAGACAGCGGCTTCAGAGCTTGTTGCTATTTTGTTTTATTTTTAACTCCTTTTCCCTTTAAACCTCTCCAGGTTGTGTGTGTTTGAGAGAGGAGCATCCTTTGCAGCCTCCTCAGCAGAGAGTATGCCTTCCATCTGGGTTCACACGCAGCCAGACAGAGTCCTGTTTCTCCATGTGGGTGGTAGGCACGGGTTTCCTGAATCAGGCTTCCTTTGGCATTGTGGTGGTGGCGGGGAGACAGCATGAAGGTGCAAACACAACCCGTGTGAACACAACCCATGTGGACTCCTCGCTGAGCGCCTTCTGTATACCTTTTATATACCTGGTGGGCGTCTCCCCTCAGAAGGGGTGCCGACAGCTCAGTCGCGTGCTCCCTGGGTCTGAGACCAGCAGATGGGGGTCCCGATCTGGGGCCGTGGGAGTTGGGAGGGGGGCAATTGGGCCAGAACAGGTTGGTTGGCTGCTGCAGTGTGCATCATAGCCACCAGTCGTTCTGGTCATTCCGGTCGTTCCGCTGTAACAGTCACTGGGCTTTTATATATATAGACTAGTGGCCCGGTACACGAAATTTGTGCACATTAAAAGGGAATTAATTAGAGGAAATATTTTAATATTGCTATTTGCCCTTTCTCTATAATAGAAATATCAGAGATGAAATAAAATTAGTAAAATGTATATGAAAATCTCCCTCCTGTCAGAGTCTGGGGCACACCGGGGGACCCAGAGTCAAGTCCCTGCCCACCCTTGTGCACCTCGAAATCGCTCGAGACCCAGACCCAGCCAGCCCCACCCCCATTGGGTGAGATCCAGACCTGGCCAGCCCTACCTCAGTCAAGCCCTGTTGGGCGGGGAGCACAGCCTCAGGTCCCCCATCAAGCCCCGCCGGGTAGGGGGCGCAGCCTCAGGGCCCCTGTCAAGCCCCGCCAGGTGGGGGACGCAGCCTCAGGTCCCCTGGCCCAGTGCCATGGCAGGGGGCATGGCTTCAGGTCCCCTGGCCTGGCACCAGTGTGGAGGGTGAAGCCTGATTTCCCCCAGCCTGGTGCTGGGGCAGGGGGAACAGCCTGAGGTCGCCGAGCCTGGGCCAGGGCGGGAGCATGCTTTGAGGTCCCCTGTCAAGCCCCACCAGGCGGGGGGTGCGGCCTGAGGTTCCCGGCCCAGCACCAGGGTGGGGAGTGCACCTTGAGGTCCCCTGTCAAGCCCCTCCAGGTGGGGGGCGCCGCCTCAGGTCCTCTGGCCTGGCGCTGGGGCAGGGGGCACGGCATCAGGTTCCCTGGCCCGGTGCCGGTGTAGGGGGCACAGCCTGAGGTCCCCTGGCCCAGCGCCGGGGTGGGGGGTGCAGCCTGAGGTCCCCCATCAAGACCCACTAGGCGGGGGGCATGGCCTGAGGTCCCCCAGCCTGGCACCAGGGCATGGGGCGCAGCCTCAGGTCCCCTGCCCCAGCCCAGTGCCACGCAGTCTCAGGTCCCTTCTGATTGCTCGTTAAGGCCCATTACAGGAACTTGGCCTCCACTGTGGGTGCAGCCATCTTGTGTTACAGAAACCCTGCCTCCACTCTCGGCGCTGCCATCTTTGTTGTGGTGTGATGGTCAATTTGCATATTCCCTCTTTATTAGATTAGATTATTTACCATAGGAAAAACTATAAACCTATTTTAGCCCATTCCTTTATATATGTTTATTATCTTGACATTTTTCTGTGACATAATGCCACATGAATCACATCAAAACATGCTTTTTCTGATATAAATTAATATTTTTTATGCCTACAACTCTTCTTAAAGGTGGCTCCTTCAAGAAGAGCAGACAGAAAATCATATATATATTCCTAGAAATACTTCTCTGAATTAAGATACAGAGATACTGGATTCTAGTCAAATCACTGGCATTAACTAGATGTGTGACCATACATTACATAACCACGTAGAAAGACATTTTTTACATGAAAAATGATTTGACTAAATCTCAAGTAGTTGCTGGCTCTAAAATTCTGATAGCAGTGATTATCTGGATAAGCATCTAAAATACAAATTTTAAGGAGAAAAGACAAGCCAGTTCAAAGTATAACCCTTTTTATTTTTCAAGGCATTTGCCTTCAGAAAGTTGCAAAACTGAGGAGGTAAAGGCACATAATGGCTTACTATTCTTTCCATATCAAGCTTATGGAAAAGATATGACAAAAAAGCCAGATTGGAATGGGATTATTGTTATCTGAACTGGACTGATAGGGCCTATTATTTTATTAATGATGTATACTTTATTTTTTTTTTTAGAGTTTTAACATTGTGTAAATTAAGATTGAATAACTCAGATTTTGGAATTGTACTTTGGAATATTGCAATCAATTTTTATTGAGCTATGAGGGTCACATTATCTCATTTTGAGAGTGTGTTAAGGAGGTTTAGGTTTCATGTTTTTCTAAAAGAAATGGACATTTCCATTTTCAGTTATTCTGAAGCAGGAAATGAGATAGTACTTAGACTGAGTGAAGAAGGAAATTCATCTTCTTTTTGAGTGAAGAGAAGAAACATGGAAATTATTGTTAATCAAAATGATTTACCACTGTTATGTGAAGGCTCACTAGCAGCAAGGCTAGCAAGCTAAGGACAGTTTGAAGTAGCAGTCACTCTTTTAAAATTACCATTTATTTCTTTTATTATACATACACTTTCCCCAAGTTGCCCTCCAGTTCTCATTAACTGTCATAAAGTTACATAACTTGTTTTTATCAGAAGATTCTGGTTATCCTCCCAGGTGCTGAACACTTTCCTCAAGACAAGAAAGAATCAATCACATTCTCCTGTGGAAGAAAACTCTGCCTAATAGACTCACTATCGTGCAAAGGTTGTTACTCTTTTTCATTGTACTACCAGAGGCAGTAGAGTATAAGCAATGAAGGAAGACCCCCACCTGGGTCATATCCTGGCTTCATCATTTCTGTAACTATGGCCAAATTTGTTATCATTGCTTCAGTTCTTTCATTTATAAAATCCTAATATATAAAAAGCCAGGGCCCGTAATGACCAAAACAACCAGATGGATGACCAAACAGCAGTTAGGGAGCTGAGGAAGTAGGACAAACTGTCACCAGGAGGGGACCCTGCCTGGATCGGGGGCATGGCCGGTCTTCAAACCACTGGTGGCCCCTAGCCCAGGCCGGCCAGTGCCCCAGAGGGGACCCCCGCCACAATCGGGGGGTGGCTTGCCTTCAAACCACTGGTGGCCCTTAGCCCTGGGAGGCCTCCTAGCCGAGGATGCCTGAGTCTGTTCTGAACCTAGGGTCACACTCTTCCCGCAAGCAACTCGGAAGCCACCAGTGTCTAACTGCCAGTCTCCGGGATGTGGGAGTGTGTCCACTGTCCACCAAAAAGTAGGACCATTGAACCGTTCACAGTCTTAATGCAGGCACGAGTCCGTGGCTGATGGGGTGGAGGCCAGACCAAAACAAAACAGCAGAAACACCCTGCCCACCTGGGCGGGTGCAGCTGCAGTCCACGTGGCCTGGGCAGTGTAGAAAGCGCTACCTTCTCCCAGGTCCTGTGCTGGCACCGCAGCCTCGCTCACCCTCAAGCCCCCCTGAGTCCTGACAGCAAAGTGTGTAGGGCATCCTGCAGGAGTTGTGCCGTTCTGGATGCTTTTGCCCAAAGACACCCTTTGGGATGAATTCAGAGCCACATCTCACTTCCCATGAGACTGGAAGAACCAGGTAAAAGGAATTCGACAAAAACTTTCCACATCTCTGTTTATTCTTTTGAATCCATAAAACAACCTTAAAAAAAGCATTCAGGCCACCTAAGAGAGAATGCACTTTCTGGCCAGAGCACGCAGGATTCTTTTGCCCAACAGGTTAAAGGAAGCAGAGAGTTGGTACAGTGGGAATGGCCCTGGTGCCCTATGAGGAGACCACGGGAATGGGGTTGCAGAAATTCCACAAGTCTCTTGCCACCTTCTCCTTTGCAAACCACACCATCCAGATCCACCAGGACTGGAGGCAACTGGGAGTCGCAGCCATGGTTTGGGACGTGGTAAGCAAATCCTGGGGGGCCTCTGAAAACATCTGCAATTGATTACAAGACTGTTCTTTATTTAAAAAGAAATAAAAGAACAGCTTTGTTGAGATATAATTCATATACTGTACATGTCACCTAAAGTGTACAATGAACTGTTTTTTTAAAGTAAATTCAGAGTGGTATAACCATCACCATGCTCAATTTTTAAATATTTTCACCATCCCATCCCCTCCAAAAAAACCTTCTACCCACTAGAATCACTTTCCTGATCACCTTCCCCCAATAGATTGCATTTTAAGGGTGGGTAAAGGAAAGTTGAGGGAAGTTAAAATACTGCACAAAGGATATTGTAAAATGACAAAGCCCAAAGTGAAGATCATGTGTTTTCTTTTTTTTTTTTTTATTGATTTCAGAGAGAAAGGGGAGAGAGAGAGAGAGAGAGAGAGAGAGAGAGAGAGAGAGAGAGAGAGAGAGAGAGAGAAACATCGATGATAAGAATCAATGATCAGCTGCCTCCTGCAGGCCCCCTACTGGGGATTGAGCCTGCAACCCAGGCATGTGCCCCTGACCCGAATCAAACCTGGGACCCTTCAGTCCACAGGCCAATGCTCTCTCCATTAACCCAAACCAGCCAGGGCCATGTGTTTTCTTTAAGTTCTGCATGGTTGTAATGGTCCCCAAATCTATACTAATAAAAGGGTAATATGCTAATTAGAGTGGATGTCTTCCTGACATCCTTCCAGACAAAGCCACAGCAGCTGCGAGGGCTGAGGCTCAGGCAGCCATGGGCAGCTGGGAAGGGCTGAGGCTCAGCCTGGCAGTAGCAGCAGCAGCGGGGTAATGGGGGCAGTGCCTTCCCCTGATCTGCCAGGTCACCTCCCTCAGAGGGAAGCCAGACTAGGGGCCAAAACAGAGGCGGATAAGGGCGATCAGGCCAGCAGGGGGGCAAGGTAGGGGCAATCAGGCAGGCAGGCAGAGGGGTTTGGGGTGATCAGGCAGGCAAAGGGGTTAAGGGAGATCAGGCAGGCAGGCAGGTGAGCAGTTAGGAGCCAGCAGTCCCACAGGGATCGAGCCTAAACCAGCAGTCGGATATCCCCCAAGGGGTCCCAGATTGGAGAGGGTGCAGGCAGGGCTGAGGAACACCCCCTCCATGCATGAATTTCATGCACCGGGCCTCTAGTTTTAATAATAATTATACCTACTTCATAAGGTTGTTAAGGATAAGACATCATTTATAGAAATTCTATAACCTACTTGCTAGATTAAGTACTGAATAAATATAATGTAGGCATACTAAAGTACATATTTTTCTAATTATGGCATTTTGAATGGCTAAAATCATTGTGAGTCAGAGCCACAATACTCAATGACTATGAAGAAAAGACTATAGGCAAGTCAGAGGTAAGAGAGAGCTTCAAAGCTACAGAATACAGAGGACCAACAATTTAAATCTGGCAAGAGGGAACTAGGAAAATGACCTTAAATATCACAACTTGGGGAAAATTAGAAGTCTCCACTCTGGAAGGCTAAAGGAAGGCTACCATATATTTTAGTGATAATAGATGTGTTTGAGTCCAAATAGAGAGGTGAAAGGAGTGTTTAAGGAGAAGATTGAAAATACAATAGAGTTTGAAAAATTGGTGTTTCAAAAGGATTAAGGTGGCAGTGTTTAAAATTTGACATTACAGCCTAAAGAATGGTATTCTATTTCTAGTTTTGTCGATTTCTAAATGTAAGACCTTAGGTAAGTTAGTTCACTTCTCTGGGTCACAATGTTCTCATCTATAAAATGGGAATAATACAATAATACATGTAATAAGTTTGCTGGGAAAAGCAAATGAAATTGCTTATATTGAATTAGTCCACATTAAATAATAACTACCATAATAATAATTAAAATGTTGATAACTTTTATTAAAAATACAATTTTTTTGATATCACATCTAAATTTTATTTTAGTCATTCTAAATAAATACTATTACTTATTTAATATTCTTTCCAAATTGTTCAGCCTAAATTTAACCATAGGAAATAATCAGGCAATTCTAGATTAAGAGATATTTTATTCTAAAAACTAGAATATTAAAATAAAATGAAGGGGCATTATTATTTATATCAAAGACACTCTACATTCAAATGCAATGTATTATCTTCTATTACATCCTAGATTAAAAATATATAAAGAACTTTTGGAGCAATTTGAAACATTTGAAAATAGACTATTAGGTGATACAATTATATCAATGTTAATACAACTTGGTTGTGTGCAAGTTGATATAAGAGGAGCCATTTTGAAAATGAACTTGGAGCTGCCACTCCAGAGGAACTGCCTTTGAACTGTGAACTGGGCAGGCATTTGAACTGGGCTAGAACTATAACAGTAAGTGTTCTGACCACAAGGGCTAATGATTATTGGCTATCTGAAAGTGGAATCAGTAATGAATCATGGATAGTCAAAGAGTAACAACTTTACAGCACCAATATAAATTCTTCTCATGAAAATATTCCTTTCCCTTTCTCAAAAAAGCCCTTTGCTTTGCCCTCTAATCAGGGCACTATTTGGGTTTCTGCCTGAAACTGTGGTCACTGAAATGCAATTATTTAATCCCTCTCATTTGGGCTTTTAAATTTAGGTTAACATGTGTGATGATGGTATTATGTTTATATAGGAGAATGTCCTTGTTCTTAATTGATTCATGCTGTAATATTTAGGAATGAATAATAATGATGGTTACATTATACTTTAAAGTGGTTCAGAAATATATTTTTTCTATATATGTAGAATATAGAGAATATGTAGCTATCTAAACTCTACTCATACATATATGCATGCTATGCTAAGAAATAATATAATGTTGCAAAAGTTAATAGGCTAATTTTATATACTATTTTTAAAATTTTTCCTATAGATTACAATAATTCTGTATAAAAAATTGATGTGGGAGAAGGGAAACAATATGATCTCTATGATTTAAAAGATGGAACTAGCTATAATCCTATATAATAAAGAGGTAATATGCAAACTGACCCTCACGGCCTCACAAGATGGCTGCCTCCATGTCATCACAAGATGGTCACCCCAAGATGGCTGCCCCCACATTGTCACAAGATGGCCTGCAGGGAAGGGCAGTTGGGGGTGATTGGGCTGGCAGGGGAGGGCAGTTAGGAGTCAATCAGGCCAGCAGGAGAGTGGTTAGGGGCAATCAGGCAGGCAGGGAGGCAAGTGGTTAGGAGCCAGCAGTCCTGGATTGTGAGATCCCTATGGGGTCACGCTTAAACCGGCAGTTGAACATCCCCCAAGGGGTCCCAGATTGGAGAGGGTACAGGCTGGGCTGAGGGACACCCCCCCAGTGCATGAATTTTGTGTGTCGGGCCTCTAGTGTTACAATAAAATTTTAGGAGGCAAAGACTAAAAGAGGGAGGCTAATTAGATAACTATATTAATAATTCTAATGAGATGAGCAAGGGGCCTGGACCAGAAAGTAGAAGTTAGGGTTGTGAGAAGTTGCAGATTCTGGGTTTACATGGAAGATAAACTTTAGGTAAGGTGACCACACATCCCGCTTTTGGCAGGACAGTCCCAATTTTTAACAATTTGTCCTGCGTCCCACGGCGTTTTAAAAAAGTCCCGATTTTTGGAAAGAATGCACGACAAGCTAGGGAACGGCGGGAGAACGGGAAGGTAATATACGGTTTTCGGCGGCCATGTGGCTATTTAGCCAGGATATGAGTTTTATATTATTTTTGTTAATTTTATAATGTTAAACTTTAATAATAACAAATAATTGTTGAGAACTGATTATCGAGAACTGCTTATCAAAGTTCGCATTGTTGATCAGCTGTTAGAATGCGACCACCATTGTTTGGACTTAATGAACAATGGCATTTTTTGGGTTTGGCAACGACGAAAACATTTTGTAACTGTCTCTCAGACGATACACATCGTACTGCGTGCTAGTAAGCTAGTTAAACAAGTGATGTCATTACAAATCAGCTATTCAGATAATTTAGGTAAGTAATTTATTTATTTATTTAATAAATACATAAATTTTCTTGAATTTAGCAGACAGTATTATTTATATTTTATAGTGGCGGCAAAAAGTCTAGCGCTGGCCTTGAAAGTGACACTTACGACTTACGTTATGGCAAATTCATGACCTTTTAAACAACGACAGCAATCTACTAAAAAAAATTCACTCAAATGAGAAATATGCCAAAGAGTAAAATAATACTATACATAATTTTTTATTTATTATATTTGTAAATTGTACTTATGTTGAAATTTAAAAATATATATTACAAACTATTTTTGCGTTCTATGAAAATTTTGTTGCTCCATATAGACAAATTTTTAATCAAGAAGCCCACCCTCCACCCCCCCCACCCCCACCCCCTCCCGGTCAATGGTGTCCCGCTTTACCAATGTTAAAATCTGGTCACCTTAACTTTAGGGAAAAATTAAACTAAAAACAAAATTTTCCCCCAATCCAGAAATTCTCTCCACAAAGGTAGTAGAGAAAAGACACAGTTTTATTATTAAGAAAACATTAAATTAGAATGTGGTGCACATCCTAAGTAATCTGCTAAGAGATTGCAGACAAAAAGAAAACTCACTCATTTATATAGGAAGGCCAATAAAACCCATACTCACCGTTTTCAAGACAAACAATAACAGTCCTCAAGCAAGAGGACTTGACCACACTATTTGCCATATCTGGCTCATTCTAGATTTACCCAGTAACTGAGGCAACCATTGGTGTTAACTAAGCAGCTGTATCCTAAGGGAAACAAGATACTTATGACTTTATGTCAGGAATCAGTTTTGTCTACGGCCATACCACCCTGAACGCGCCCGATCTCGTCTGATCTCGGAAGCTAAGCAGGGTCGGGCCTGGTTAGTACTTGGATGGGAGGAATCAGTTTTGCAACTTGAAGCAAATTGTAACCGCATAGAAACTCCATTTCTTTAATATGATCTTTTCTCTCTTTTTTCTCTTTTGATTCAGACTGGCCTCTTCCAGCATCCTGACTCACCCACCTTCTTCTACCTTGCATATCCACTCCCTTAATCATTAAGCCTTCAGGAAAATGAGGGTCTGACCAGCTTCAAATAATCTTAGGAACAAAGCCTCAAGTCTGATGACCCCAGTAGAGACCACAACCTTGACCACCCTCACTTCCTTAGTCACCATAATAAATGATTTCCCCCTGTATAATCCATCCCTGGAAGCCATCAGGGAGCCAGGTCTTTGAGCATTAAGCCACCTGTGTGGGGGCCACTTCCTAAAAGTAAACCCTTACTCTCTTTGCTGCAAGCTCCTGTCCCTGTCTGATTGGGCTTTGATGTGTGCAGGCCAATGGACCTCCTTAGTCCTGTAACTGTCACTGAAGTCAGTCAGGCTCCTGCGCTCCCACAGGAATGTTTACATTACAAAGAGATGGTTCCTGAGTCCTTAAGAAAGGTATTCCTGGGTCATAAAAATAAAAATAGAGCTAAATAATTTTCAATGTATATATACATTTTCTGGAAAGTACTTAAAATTACAGCTTTTCTAAAGTAAAGATCTAAGAAAAGGGTGGGAAGCTCCTCCCTTATTTTCAATAGGAAGAGTGAGTCCTCTTCTTTTTAGTTTTCATAGGTGTTTATAACAGCTACAGGCTTTGCTAATAGATAAGATATATGAAGTGAGAGAATGGAGGCAGTAAAATTTTATGACTGAGCATCTGAAAGAAAAGATTTAATTACATGGAGAAAACTTGAGGAGGAACAAGGCAGAGGAGGCAATATCAAGAATTGAGGTTTTGGTGTTTTATGTAGGAGATGGGTTTTGTACTTTCTAGTTCTTATGCTAATCAGTCAGATAGCCATACAAGTCTGAAATTCAGAGGAGAAGTCTGGTTTGGAGCTATACTTTCTGGAGTCTTCACTGTATAGCCAGTATTTATGAAACCAGACAACAAATGGTTCGGGCTGCCTGTCACTACTTGAGCCACTTAAGCACAGACAGGGTTGAATCTTATATAAGCGTTTTATTTTCCAATATTGCCATCAACAGGGGAGAGCACCAGGTCATCCACCAAAATCTTCTCTAAATCAGCTGCTTATACTGGGTAGAAGACAAAGATTAAAATGGTGAAAGATTACAGGCAATGCGGGCATCTCCAGGACTCCATTGTTTTGGCAACAAAGTTGCTAATCATTCTATGATGATAGGCAGTTCTCCAATAAGAGATTGGACCTCATTTCAAGACTAACTCCCAGGTCTGGGGCCAGGTCAGAATGTGCTTTCTTTAATCATAACAAAACAATCAACATTTAACAGAGCATGATTAGTATTTCTTATAACTATAGCTAGTCCCCACTGTTCTAGTTCTCCCTCCCACCTCTAACATTTATAGTCATAGGACTAAAGCCAACCAACCACTTTCTCTATATTCATTAAAGATTCAAAGAGAAGAGATTCAAAGTCTAAGCCCTGAAGTATAACAAAGAAAATGATTGGGGAGATAAGGAGGAATCAGTAAGGGGGTTGTGAAGAAGTAGTTCATGAAATAAAACAAAAACACATAAAAGTGTCTGTTCTGTATAGGAAATGAAGAAAATATTTTAGGGAGTAGATCGATTATCTGTGTCAAAGGCTGATGAGGTCAAGTCAGACAAAGACTTGGAAATAACCTTTGGATTTATCAATATGGAAGATATTGGTGACATCCAAAACAACAAATTTTGTGGAGTCCTGAGAATGGAAGCCTAACTGGTGTAAGCTGAAGAGAGGAGACACAAACATTCAAGACAGTGAAATAGGAACACAGATGTGGAATTGTAGTTAAATGGAAAATATATACTTTGTAAGATGAAATAAAGTACAAGATATGTGGATGCTGATGAAAATGATCCAGTGAAGAGGAGATGCAACATACTTGAAAGAAAGGAATTGCTGAACAATGTCCTTGGCTAGTGAGAGGGCACAGTGGAGGACTTGGTCTTACATAAAGACAACACTAATTCATCCACGGTAAAGAAGAAAAGGGTACAGAGGTTTATGTAGGAGCAAAACTTTTTATTTTTCTCTTCTGGGTTCATTGGCTAACCTACTAATTAAATCAACAAAAGACAGGTTAACAGATGAAAAACAAATTTAATTTTTTACATACAGAAGCCCCAGAGATATGAGACTCAAGGTCAAGTCCAACAATTGAGGCTTATAAGCCATCCTTTTCTAAGAAATTAGATAGGGGTCTGTGGTTTCAAAAGTGTGGGGGTGACACTGTTGTAATTAGCTAGTTATTAATAACTAGAGGCTCGATGCATGAAATTTTCCCCTGGCGGGAGGGAGTGGCGGGCGTCCCTCAGCCCAGCCTGCATCCCCTTGGGGGATGTCCAACTCCCAGTTTAGGCCTGATCCTGCCTAAACCGGCAGTTGAACATCCCTCACGCAATCCGGGACTGCTGGCTCCTAACTGCTGGCCTGCCTACCTACCTGATCACCCCTAACCACTCGCCTGCCTGCCTAATTGCCCTTAACCACGCTGCCTGCCTGCCTGATCACCCCTAACTGCCTCTGCCTCTGCCCTGGCCACCACGGCTTTGTCCAGAAGGATGTCCGGAATGACATCTGGAAGGTTGTTTGGCTGTCAGGTCTAATTAGCATATTACACTTTTATTATTATAGATAGGAAAGAAGCAGAGGGGGAAGCCAGACATTATAGACATGTTATTTGGGCAGCTTCACCAGGAAGCTACAACTTTACATTCCCCAGGGAACCATCTGCCCATTTACTGCAAAACACTTGTGGGAAGGGTCAAAAAAAGGGGAGATAGGTGCATGCACAGTGAAGTTGGGGTGATTAAGGAAAGCACTTGCCTGTCAGTCAAGCCTGGGACACCATGGATTGGCCAAAATGGGTGGAGCCAATCCAAGACCGTGAAAGTTTGGGACTATATAATCCCCTGAACAAAGACTTTGATCTCTTGTGGCTCTTGGCTCTCTTGCATTTGCCCGTATGGCCTGTGGCCATGTGGACCCGACACACAATGAACTGATGGACTGCAGCTAGCCTGATGCTGCCTTGGACTATGTGGGCATGGAAAGGAAGCTCTGGACACTGACTCTGATTCTAGTCTTGCTGAAGCCCCAGCTACACTTCCTCCTGGGGGATGGTGGGGATGGTGAAGGGAAGTAAGACCTTGGAAACTCATGGATTTCTTTCCATGCAAATAAAAATCACTCATTCTCCTGTATTAGTCTCAGAAATTCTTTTTCTTGAAAATCCAGAAGAAGCCCATTCCCATCAGCAACAGATGGGAATGAGGAGCTCTCCCCTAGATTAATAGGGTGAGGGTAATTCACAGGAGGATAGGAAAAGCTGATGTTTGATAATTAGACATTTATCCTGCCATTCAGATAGGTCTTTCAGATAAAAAGCTATCACTGTAATATCTCTCTTTCTAGTACAGGCTTCTATCTAAATTCTGGTAGATAGTTAAGGGAGAGGTAAAAGTCTTTTCTGAGTCTGCTGGGTCTTGATTGCCGTCAGCTCACAATAATCCACATGCTAGAGTGGCACATTTGGGGATGGCATATTCTTTCTCCTTCACTGGTGATTTGGTAGCCATGATGGTGGGAGTTTAGAATACTCTCTGTTGATTATGCTTATTCTCAGAATAGTTTGAGGATTATCAGAATGGGGTGGGGAGGTGTGAATAGTTTAAAAACAGAACAGAAAGTTGATAGTTGTTTGCCCTTGAATTAAAGTGAAAACAATCAGCATGGCTGTGTGTGTGTGTGTGTGTGTGTGTGTGTGTGTGTGTGTGTGTGTGTTTTCAGCTTAGGGATTGTAGGTACAAACCATAGATTATGTTTTGCCAAGTGATTGTGGCAAAGTGAGAGCAAGACAAGGGAATCAAGATGTGTGAGGGATATATTATAGTAATTGACCATGGAATTTAAATTGGCCTAGGAGGGAAGTGAAAAAGTGATAAAATCAATGAGTTGTAGTTATTGATGACTGTGCCATCAGAGGGTGAAAAATTTAATATAGCTAGAGACACTTGAGATCACTTCAGTAAAGAACTCTGCAGGATAAACCGCATAACTAGTCCATGCAGCAGGCACATTGAGCTCTGTAGAGAATCAAGAAATTTTCAGGATTGGAACAGCATACAGTTCAATTTTTCTAAATTAAAAAAAAACCCCACAAAATATAAATCATATATATTACAGTTTAAAAGATTATCCTTCAATGTTTATAATTGAATAATGCATTCTGTGTCCATTAACAGTTTAATATAATGGAGAAACTTGTGCCTGTCAATTAAGACTTAGCCATAACTATATTTTATTATTTTAAAAATATATGTACGTAACTAATTCAGAAAGCTTTTCATGATAATCTGATTTATATTTGTCTATCTTATTTTCTGAATCAATAGGAACAAAGTCCTTTAAACCTTATGACCAAAATTGCATTCATGAATTTTAAAATCCATCTATAGGGAGGACTATTTGCCAAATTTGCTATAGGTGTGTCTAACAATGAAATAGAAGCCTATTAGAAGATTCATGCTATTTAGAATGAATGTTTGGGTTTGCAGATGTGAAGTGAAAGAGATGACTCAAAACAGTGGAGATAAGCTGGTTTAAAATTCTTCACAAATTATGCCATATTTCTACAATCAGGCAAAACATATCTTAGGGAGGTGTTGGTATTCTTGCTTAAATATATGATAAGCCTATGAACTAAAGATTACATGGGTTTTGACTTTGATTGAATATTAACCTTCTTTTTCAGAAGATAGATAGAACTAATACCTAAATATGTCACTGTCTTCTATGGGCTAGGATTAATATACAGACCTGCAGAAATGTAGTGAAACCATATTAAGAAACTAATCTAAAGTCTATAATTTTAAAAATAATGACAACAACACTTGAAATATGGTGTCAGACTGCTGAGTGACGTCAGAGGGAGATAAGGAACTGGGTGCTGGCCAGATAGAGAGCCAAGGAAAGATTCGGAAAGCCAGGTTGGAAGATGACCCTCAAAACCATGAAGGAGACTACAGATGAACCTATTGGGGCTTTGCTCTCCGGAACAGATTTTATTGAGTATAAAGCAGGAAGCCGTCATAATTGTGATGTTATTACCTCACTGTGTCTTTCAAACATAGATAAAATGTAAGATTAAAGTTCTCCAGTGCCTGTTTATTTTATTGTAATAAAATAAAATATACATGAGTATTCAGATAAATGTCAGAAAATAATTAATAGGGAGTTATTTTTGTTAATTCTGTGATGGTAGAGTAATATATTTTTGAAGTGTCATAAGTAGGCTTACAAATGCCTTCTCGCTCTCTCCCTCTCTCTTCCTCTCTCTAACATCAATAAAAAATATTTTTTAAAATGTTGCCCTAGCCAGTTTGGCTCAGTGGATAGAGCATTGGCCTGTGGACTGAAGGGTCCCAGGTTCAATTCTGGTCAAGGACAACTACCTTGGTGACAGGCTTCTCCCTGGCCCTAGCTCTAGTCAGGGTCTATGCAGGAGGCAACCAATTGATGTGTGTCTCTCTGTCTTTCCCTCTCTCTTCCACTCTCTCTGAAAATCAATGGAAAATATCCTCGGGTAAGGATTAAAAATAAAGTCTTCTCTTCAAAATTAATTCCTTTTCTCAGGGCAATATATGTAGTAAGTCAATGCACTAGAGCCCAACAATAAAATTCTCAAATTTGGCACCATAACTTCATCAAAAATACAGAATTGTATATATATATCAGTTAAGGAGCCTTTCTTAACCATAGGAGGAAATAAGGAATGTGCTACACACTAGCATAGTGATTATAGGAACAGGTGTCTATTCATGACTTTAGATTGTGATGTTTCCCAAATTTAAATCCACAAGCCAGACATTGCCACTGAAATTGAGACAATTTACTTGACATTTCACTTGACTATCTAATTGGGATCACAAACTCAATGTTTCCAAAATAAACTGTGATTTCATCCAGCAGACATGCCATTCTTCCTCGCCTTTGTATTTCAGCAGTTGGTCCTGAGTGCTTGTTTCCTCTCTGTCCTCACTTTCCATAACCGACAATTAACCATGACTTCCTCTCACAATTACCATTCATCCAAGTGTTTCCTCCTTACTGCTTCTATGCGTTCAAAAACATCTCTTCTTAGACTATTGCATAATTGTCTTAACTGGTCTCTTATTTTCTACCCCTCAACATTTCAAATGTCTTAGAGGAGCCAATTTTTCTGACTTGACCATTTTTTTCTATATATTTTTTTCTATCTTACAATCTTTTCTCTATCGCACTGTTTTTTAGCTATAATACCATAATTTCTTACACAGCTTTTGTTCAAACAAAAATGCTCCCAGAGTTTATTTTTCATTATAGCCTATTCTGGATTATTTAATTTAACAAAATCTTGAAACACACAGAATGCTTCTCAACCTCTCCCTGCTCCTGAGGGGCAATTGGGGCAGCAGCCTTTGCTCACACCTGCTGACAGTGCCGGCCCCACGTGCACCCGCTGCTGGCAGCAGCCCCAATTGCTCTGCACTGTCAGTGGGTGCAAGCAGGGCCGGTGCTGTCAGTGAGTGGGAGAGGCAGTGGCTAGAGTGGGGCTTCCAGAAGGCAGGGGCCTGGGGGCTCTGGCGGGAGGATGGACCGAGACCCGCCCCTGTGCCCACTGCAGCCTCTTGGCCCACAGTTCCTTTCAAGGTGCACAAATTCATGCACTGGGCCTCTAGTCTATATAATAAAAGCCTAAGTGACCATTATAGCAGAATGACCAGAATGACCGGTCGCTATGATGTGCACTGACCACCAGAGGGCAGATGCTCAACACAGGAGCATCCCCCTGTTGGTCAGGGTGCTCCCACAGGGGGAGCACCACTCAGCCAGAAGCCAGGCTCACGGCTGGCGAGCACAGCGGCAGTGATGGGAGCCTCTCCCACCTCCACAGCAGTGCTAAGGAGCAGTGAGCCAAGCAGTAAGGAGCAGCAAGCAGGCGGACAGTAAGAAGCGAGGGATCCCAGATTGCGAGAGGGCACAGGCTGGGCTGAAGGATCCCCACACACACACACCAGTGCAAGAATTTTGTGCACCAGGCCTCTAGTACGAATATATTTGTATATACTTTTTACATTTGAAAAACTGGAAACTCTGTTATATTTATAACATATTTTCTTGTTTTCCTTTAATATTTGTTTTCATTATATTTTACTAGTGGCCTGGTGCATGAAATTCATGCACATTAAAAGGGAATTAGAGGAAATATTTTAATATTGCTATTTGCCCTTTCTCTATAATAGAAGTGTCAGAGATGAAAGAAAATTAGTAAAGTGTATATGAAAATCTTCCTCCTGTCAGAGTCTGGGGTGCACCATGGGACCCAGAGTCAAGTCCCTGCCCACCCACATGTGCCTCAAAATTGTGCGAGACCCAGACCTGGCCTCCCCCGCATTGGGCTAGATCCAGACCCAGCCAGTCCCACCCTTGTCAAGCCCTGCCAGGCAGGGGCAGGGTGCAGCCTCAGGTCCCCTGGCCTGGTGCCAGGGTGTGGGGAGCAGCCTGAAGTCCCCCGTCAAGCCCCGCCAGGCAGGGGGGCACAGCCTCAGATCCCCCAGCCTGGTGCCGGGAGGGGGCCGCAGCCTCAGGTCCCCCATCAAGTACCACTGGGCAGGGGGTGCAACCTGAGGTCCCCTGTCAAGCCCCGCCAGGTGGAGGGCACAGCCTCAGGTCCCCCATCAAGCCCTGCCGGGTGGGGGTTGCAGCCTCAGGTCCCCTGGCCCAGTGCCTGGGCAGGAGACATGGCCTGAGGTTCCCCCGTCAAGCCCTTCTTGGTGGGGGGTGAGGCCTCAGGTCCCCTGGCCCAGTGCCAGGGTGGGGGGGGGGTGCGGCCTGAGGTCCCCTATCAAGCCCTTCCTGATGGGAGCGCGGCCTGAGGTCCCCTGTTAAGCCCCACGGGGGGGAGGTGCAGCCTCCGGTCCCTGCTGATTGCTCGTTAAAGCTCATTACAGGAACTCAGCCTCTGCTGTGGGCGCAGCCATCTTTGTGGCAGATGATGGTCAATTTGCATATTTCCTCTTTATTATATAGGATTGTATGTTTTATTAGAATATCATAATGTATAACCATCCATCTGATTCATTTAAAATATTATGTATTTTCATTCAGCTGCTATAAAATGCATTTTGATCAATTGTTTTTAACATATAAATTATATTAAAATAATGGGCCTAGATAGTGTGGCTCAGTAGTTCAGTGTCAACCTATGAACCAGGAGGTCACAGTTTGAATTCTGGTCAGGACACATGCCTGGGTTGTGGGCTTGATCCCCAGTGGGGGATGTGCAGGAGACAGCCAATCAATGATTCTCTCTCATCATTTATGTTTCTATCTCTCTCCCTCTCTTCCTCTCTGAAATCAATAAAAATATTTTTTATGACACATGGTATAAGAACTATTTTACACTGCTTTTATTTTTATGTTTAATTATACTAATGTTGTCTTAATAAAATTCTCTTTCTCATCATAGATTTACTTTTAGTTCTTCATGTAATGTTAGTATCAAAGTTTGAATTAATTATTGGAAACATTAGTTTTTGGAAAATATAGATTATCATATTTTCTATTTAAATATTGTACCACACATGTAAGATAAGTCAAATTTATGATACACTCCAAACTTTTGAAGGGCAAGTTTACCATCAACACCTTAAAAAAATTTTTTTTGGTCACTTTATCAGAGTTTACTTTTCTTGAAAGTTTTATGAAATACTTAACAGGGATATTAACTAAAACAGACTTGTATTCACCTAGGAATGAATGGATAAAGATGATGTGAGAAATACATATATGAATATTATTCAGCCACAAGAAAGAAGCAAATCCTGCTATTTGAAACAATGTGAGTCGAACTAGAGGGCATATGGTAAGTGAAATAAATAAGATAGAGAAAGATAAATATTGTATGATGTTACTTATATGTGGAATGTAAGAAACAGAGAGTAGAATGGTGGTACCAGGGGCTGGAGTCAGGGGAGGGGGAATTGGGAAGATGCTAAGTCATAAACATACAAACAGAAAAAAAAATAAGTTGTAGCGATTTAATGCACAGCATAATGATTATAAGAACTAATGCTGTGTTATATACTTTGAAATTGCTAAGAGACTAGATCTTAAATGTTATCACCACACAATCCTATCTAATAAAGAGGTAATATGCAAACTGACCATCACTCCAACACACAAGATGGCCGCCCCCATGTGGACACAGGATGGCTGCCTCAAGATGGCCAGCAGGGGAGGGCAGTTTTGGGTGATCAGACCAGCAGAGGAGGGCAGTTAAGGGTGACTGGGCCTGCAGGGGAGGGCAGTTGGGGGTGACTGGGCCTGCAGGGGAGGGCAGTTGAGGGCAACCAGGCCAGCAGGGGAGGGCAGTTAAGGGCAATTGGGCCAGCAGGAGAGAAGTTAGGCATCAATAAGGCTGGCAGGGAAGTGGTTAGGGGGTGATCGGGCTGGCAGGCAGAAGCGGTTAGGGGCAATCAGGCAGGCAGGCACACGAGCGGTTGGGAGCCAGTTGTCCTGGATTGTGAGAGGGATGTCGGACTGCCCGTTTAGGCCTGATACCACCAGGATCGGGCCTAAACGGGCATTCGGACATCCCTCGAGGGGTCCCAGATTGGAGAGTGTGCAGCTGGGCTGAGGGACACCCACCCACTCCATGCACGAATTTCATGCACCTGGCCTCTAGTGATATAATAATTATGTTACATGATAGAGATATTAGTTAAAGCTATAGTGATAATCATATTGCGATATAGTATAAATGCTGGAGGCAAATTCCAGCAGGTCATAATTATGCAAGAAGTTCAGCAGAAGGCTGATGGACCTTGGGGCTTCAGCAGGGCTGAAAATCTGCATATTATTACCTGCTGCTGGACAGCTGTAGGCATTTCCCCTAACCTGATAATCTTTTCGTGTTTATCAAACCTTACCTTTGATATGTATAGCTGCTTTCCTAAAGGGCCAATGTGTTTTCCTGTAAATAAAAAGCCATGGGTCTGGAGATTTGGGGAGCTTTGTCACTAGAACTAAGTTTCCATCTGGCTCCCTGAAAATGCCTTTCAAATTTATATTTCTAGTCTAGTTTCTATTCATTTATGTTGCAGCCCCTTCTCCAGATTCCTGAACCCTAGCTGCGGAAAGACTGCAGCATATAAATGTATCAAATCAACATGTTGTACACCTTAACCAGGGTTGGGAACTGTCCAGCCCGCAGGCTGTATAAGGCCCAAGAAATCATTTGGTCTGGCCCTCCCAAGACATTAAGGGTGAGTTAACTAAATGTTTGACCAAATATATATAGCAGGCTAATTTTTAAGTTAATAATTTTGTGTGGCCCATGAATGATGTTATAAATATCCAAATGGCCCTTGGCAGAAAAAAGGTTCCTCAGCCCTGCAACTTATACAGTGTAGCATGTAAATTAAAACAAACAAACAAAAACCAAAAGACATGTTCTAAATTATTATTTCAATATTTTCTCCCAGTGATACTATTGCACCTATTTTGAACTACAGTCAAATTTAACCAATTGCTGATCTTTTCTCTTCCAGGGAATTTGAACAAAAATAGTCTTTAAAGTTACAGAACTGTTGATACTTTTTCCACCAGCATATCGATAATCCTCAAATATCTTTGTTGTCAGCTTGCAGACTATTCTGTAGTAGGTGATCAATGAATGTCAAAGACATTTTGAAAGGCTAATAAACTATTCCTTCCTTTTACATTACTTTTAAAAGTAGCCCCACCATCCCTAGATTTTACCCATATGAGAACAATGTCATAGAAAGATATAATGTATGTACTACACAATAGCAATGGAAATATTTCTTCTCTGAACAGGAGACAGGCAATTTTACAGTAAATAAATCCCAACCTATGGCAGCATTTCATTAGATTCACATCTATAGAAGAGCCTTGATTCTCTTTAAAAATACAAATTTATTATAAAGGAGTATCCTAAACAGAAAATAGCAAGGATTATGACATCTGTGCTATACTTGGAATGAGTCTTTTCTTCAGTCTGTAATCCCTCCAAGAATGGTAGACTCTGAGCTGAGACACAGATTCTTTTACTCGGGTGCATTTTAATATTTCAAGAAATAGAGAAGGAGAAATTTAAATCACTCATCTGAAATTCCCAGGCCTGGGAGGTGATAAGCCTATAGCAAAGGTGTGAGCCACTTCTTTCAAACCCTATACTTATGTCATGTGTCGGCTGTGGTATAGGAGCCAGAAAACAGGTCACTGAATATGTCTCCTTGTTTTCTCTCTCTGTTCTAGGCTTTAAACAGTGACAAGTGAGGTAGGTCATGGACCCACTTCATTTCTCATCAGAAAAGTTAGTTACAAGCGAGGTAAGTTGGAACCAGAGTGAATAGTCTCAGTGAACAATGTGGGACCCTGGTACAGGGATTTCAATACATCAGAAAAACATACAGATAGAGGGATTTAAAACCAGCAAACAACTACTGAAGTAAGAGTAAAATGAACTCATTTTAGACATACCAACTCTCAACAAGATTGACCACATACATGGTTTCTGAATATGTTACTAGAAAATATGTAGCATAATAAGGGAGTAAATCAAGAGAGAAAGAACATAGAATTTAAGAAATAGTGAATCTTGCCAAAAGTCTTGTGAATAAATGACCAGAGCCCAGTGTGTTATAGAATAATTAAAATGTTCTTGATTACCATTATCATTAGTCACCACTATTAAAACATAATAGCAAACTTATTGTCCACTTACTATATTCAAGGCAATATTTTCTATATGTTAACTCATTAAATACACACACATTCCCATAAGGTAAATACTATTGAGGATAAGGAGCTTGCCCTAAGTGAGGGAGTCAGGCTACCAATCCAGGCAGCCTGATGCCAGAACCCACACTCTGTTGTTGTTGCTGCATTCATAGTTTTATTTCTTACTAGTACTTATTATAAGAAAGGATGAAAATGGAAAACCACAGTATGGTATCCTACCTAATAATAGAGTAATATGCAAACCAACTGTACCTCCACAACAAAAATGGCGACCCCCATAGCCACAAGATGGCGGCGCCCAGTCACCTCAGCCCCGCTGCTGGAGTGTCTAGCCTGTCCGACCAACAAACAGAGGCTGGAGAGCAGGACATGCCGGCTTCCTCCGCACAGGAACAGGGAAGCCACAGGCCCTGCAGACAGACCCTGGAGAGCAGGGCATGGCGGCTTTCTCAGCGCGGCAGCAGGGAAACCCCAGGCCCCGCTGACAGAGGCCAGAGAGCAGGGCATGGCGGCTTCCTTAGAGCAGAGGCAGCAGGAACACCCCCAGGCCCAGCAGACAGAGTTCAGACAGCAGGGCTTGGGGGCTTCCTTAGCAAGGTGGCGGTGGGAACACCCCCAGACCCCACAGACAGAGCCCGGACATCAGGGCATAGGGGCTTCCTTAGTGTGTCCCTGTCGGAGAAGCCGCCAGGCCTGACAGACAGAGCACACTGCAGGGCATTGGGGCTTCCTTTCATGGCGCATGGCAGCAGCAGGCAGAGAGCGGACAGCACGGCATGGGGCTTCATCTCCATGGCTGCAGGGAAACCTCCAGGCCCTGCAGAGAGCAGAGAACCATGGGGAGTGGGCCTAAGCCATCAGTAGGACATCCCCTGAGAGCTCCTGGATTGTAGAGGGTGCAGGTTGGGCTGAGGGACCCCTGTGCACTAATTTTTTGCACCAGGCCTCTAGTAACTAAATAAAAATTATATCATATGCATCTCTTTTTGTGAATTTGGACCTTTATACAATTTGTAATATAGCGTTCTACAAAAATATTAGTAAAGATCATGTCATGCAGTGGGTGTATCCATCATGGGTAAATCAAATATCTGATCAAAGGATATTTTAATTGATGAAGAAAATCCTCTACTTAAAAGTTGACAATATGATGAGTCTTCTTTTGCTTTGTTTTATACAACTTTTTAAATAATTAAGTACAACATTTAAGAAAATTTTAAAAATATTAAAATAAATTATTACATACTAGAGGCCCAGTGCACGAAATTCATGCATAGGGGGGTCCCCTCAGCCAAGCCTGAACTCTCTCTAATCCAGGACCCCTCAGGGGATGTCTGACTGCCGGTTTTAGGCCCGATCCTGGGGATTGGGCCTAAACCGGCAGTCAGACATCCTTCTCACAATTCAGGACTGCTAACTCATAACTGCTCACCTGCCTGCCTGCCTGATCACCCCTAACTGCCCCCCCCCCCGGCCAGCCTGACCACCCCTAACTGCCTCTGCCTGCTGCTTAATCACCCCTAACTGCCCCTCCTGCCTGCCTGGTCACCCCTAACTGCCCCCCCTGTTGGCCTGGTCACCCCCAACTGCCCCCCTGCCAGCCTGGTCACCCCCAACTGTCCCCCTGTTGGCCTGGTCGCCCCATGCAGCCTGCTGGTCAGTCGTTTGGTCGTCCCTCACTAACACCCCTGCAGGCCTTGTCGCCCCACACAGCCTGCTGTTTGGTCATCCATCCAGTTATTTCTGTCGTGATGGCCCCTGACTTTTTATATCTTAGGATAAAGAACATAATAGAAAGGTCTTTGATATTTTCAATTTCACATTTCTACAAACTAAGGGTCATTTAAATTTTTTAACAAAAATGTAAATAATTGGGAATTTTAATTATCCTTTGTGTTCACCCATACATACAGATAGGACAAAAGTAGGTTTATAGCTGTGAGTATGCAAAATGCAGTGCCAAACCTACACTCTTATCTGCTATGTTCCAGAGCCCCTACATCAGTATCATCCAATAGGAGGCACATTTTTTAAATAATCAAGAGTCACCTGGAGTAAAGAAGTACCCCCCAATAAAAGAATATTAAACAAAATTAATTTATCTGAATCTAGGATTAAAACTGTCTTATAACTCTGGTTTGGCTAACTATAAAAAAGGCATTACATTGAAATAATTTGCTTATTCAACCACTCAAATAAGTTATCCATGGGAAAAAAATATTTTTCTCATTGCAGGATCAAGTTTCCTATTCTATGCTTGTTTGCTAGTACTTGAAGCTTCAACATTATGCAGGTCTACATTATGAGTTGTTGTTTTTTTATCATCCAACCACTAAATAAATATTGTGTGCATTGAAGAAGAGACCTACCTTATGATCTACATGATGATTAATTTATATAATATTTATAATAAAGTATCATATTTATAATAAGACATGTGAGTTTTACTTGTGGTGCTTTATCTTATTTTAAAAAAAAACATTTTTATTGATTTTTAGAGAAAGAGGAAGGGAGAGGGAGATGGAAAAAGAAACATCAATGTGAGACCAGAACATAGATCTGCTGCCTCCTCCACATCCCCTATCAGGGATGGATCCTGCATCCTGGTTTTGTGCCGGAGTAGGAAACCAACCAGCAACCTTTTGTGCATGTGGTACTTTCTCTTAATTTAAAGTTATTATCATAAAGAAAACAGTTGAGCCCTGGCTGGCTTGGCTCAGTGGATAGAGCATGGGCTGCAGACTGAGGGGTCCCGGGTTTGGTTCTGGTCAAGGGCACATGCCTGGGTTGCGGGCTCAGTCCCCAGTGGGGGGCGTGCAGGGGGAAGCCAATCAATGATTCTCTCTCATCATTGATGTTTCTATCTCTCCTTTTCACTTCCTCTCTGAAATCAATAAAGAAATATATTAAAAAAAGAAAACAGTTGATTCTATATAATTTACTCATCACATAATTTATTTGGCAAGTAAATTAAAGTGGTTTATGCAAATCATTGAAATACAGCATTAATACTAATTAAGAATAAGTAACTAACAAAATTAGACTAAAGATAAAAATGACAGTACAAAAATGTAAATGAATGGATTACATTAGTCTTTATAAAAGGGCGGACACTCTTAATTGTTTTTATTTATTTATTTTAGAGAGAAAGGAAGGAAGAGATTGATTTGTTGTTCCACTTATTTATGCATTCACTGTTTGATTCTATTTTTGTGAAGGTTTTGAATGTACTTTATTTCTCCAATCATGCCATATTTTAATGGGTACATAGTGCCTTCACTTGGCATCAATTATGAGTTGGTTTTGAAGCAATCCATTATTACACCAGCCTGGATGATTCCTTTGGGGTGACTCTGCCAATAGCCGACAGGTTCCATTGTGTTCCAATATGGGTTGCTGTATATGTCCATGTACCAATACAGGAAGTGGCTCACTAGCTAATACAGCATCACCATACACGTCATGGAAATCAGGTGTCCATTTCTGGGGGATCTGCCTTGCCATTATTTGCTGAATGCTTCGAACTGGGAGACAACTTAGCACATTTTTGACCATTGGAAACATCATGAAGCTGAAGACAGAACTGCAGCAGCTGCAGCGGCTGGCTGCTGGAACTTTGTGTCAAGTGCCCTTTTGAAGAACCTCATTGTTTGATTCTTTTATGTTCCCTGACCGGGTACCGAACCAGCAACCTTGGTATATCTGGAAGATGCTCTAACCAACTGAGCTACCTGGCCAGGGCCTAGAATTTTCTTAATTGTTAAACACAGAAACAGAGCTTTATCTGTTAACCATAAATGATGATGATTATAAGAATTCCAGAGTAGGTCAGAGACTAAAGGAAACAGGCATTGTGAAGCATCAGGATAAGGGCAGCTCTGAAACCCTCAGCTAATAGATCATCGGATAGGTACACTTTAAGGACTTGACACTCATATTTGCTTCTTTTCTTATTGATATTTTCCCCCTGCAATAGTATTCTTCATACATTAGGGGAATAGCTTTAGGTGGCCAAGGGTTTACATCCTCATAAATCCACAACCAGAAAGTAAAGAACGTTTTCTTACAAGCTAAATTACAACAAAATGAGAGAAAATCTCTGGCTCAACTTGGATCATGTATCTAATCATAAATCTATCACTGTGGCTGAGGGGGTAAATATTTATGTTGGTTACTTTGAATCAGATATTTTGACTATTTTTGCTGCATGTCCTATCGCCATGTCCGATTCTCGTGGCCACTTCTGACTTCATCTGCAGTAGTGGTAGGCAGTGCTGTGCAAGGTTAGACTTATTCTGGAACTATCCCCCTTTGAGGAAAAATTTAGATTTTTTTTCTGCTTTTGTTGTTGTTCAGGACCTTCCATGAAGCCATAGGACCCCATATACAGGTACAGCCTGGAAAGTGGCAGGAGATGGGGGAGAGTGGTGGCAATGTCCAGGGAGCAATCCTCCATTAATGGAGAATGAGAGCTGAAGAGAAGCCCCCGTTCCCCACAGTGATAACCAGATTAATAATGCTCTTTGGGTTGATCTTTCCCTGGATCATTCTTGCCACTCCCTCATTCTGGCTCCCTGATCACCTCCCAAGTAAACTGCTCCTTCCTAATGCTTTTCTCAGGCTCTGCTTTCAAGGGAATTCAAACTGAGGTGCCCATAACTTGATCAATTATTTTATCCAAGAAATTAATTTTCTCTTGAAGCTTCTCCAGAAAAGTACTGCTTATTCCCTTTTATTCACCAACTGTAAACTTTGATGTGGTTTTTCATGTCTTCTCTATCTACACTGTCTGGATGATTTCATTAGTCTCTTGTCTTTAAAAAGCATGTGTACTCTAGTGATTACAAATTTACACCTTTAGCTGAGACCTCTTCCTTGTATTTCAGAATTTTTACCCTAATGCGTCTTTGAAATTACTTGGCAGTCTAGCAGGCATCTCAAATTTAGCTTGTCTAAACACAGACTCTCAATACCCTTCCCAAACTTGCTCTTTCCACAGTCTTCCCATCTCAATACATGGCAACTCCATTATTCCAGTTCAGGTTCCAGGTTGGTGTAATCTTTGAGACAACTTTCTTTCTTGAGACATCTTTCTTTCTTTCATATGCTACCTTTAATCAATCAACCAGGTTTCAAAATATACCTGAGATTCAGCTATGTCTTAGTACCTTTATTTCTAGCAACCTGGAATATTGCAGTAGTATCCTAACTTGGTCCCATTATTCACCATTCACTGGTAAAATCTATTTTCTAAATAGCACTGAGAATGATCCTTAGAAACATGAATCAAATGTAACACTCTACTGTTCAATATCATTTCAGTGATATTACTATATCACTCTGAGGAAAGACCAAATTCTTCATAATGGCCTATACATACATATGTAATCTGATTATTTTTCTTCTATTACTGTCACCTACTTTACTTCATTCTGGCCACACTAACCTCTGTGCTTTTCTTGAATAAACCAAGCACATTCCTCCAAATATATCAAAGCTTCACTTTTTATATGTCTCCACTGAAGTTACATTATCAGAGAAGCCTTTCTTAAGTACCATGTGTTATAACCGCTCACACTCCAAGATCTATGAGGGGAAGGGATATTCTGTTTTGTTTACTTCCCTAGCTGCAAGACCCACAAGAGGGCTTGGCATGGAAGAGGCTCCCAGCTTGTACTATTTGTTGAATGAATGAAGGAGAGGGATGACAGTTCCAGTTCAGTCAACATCATTGAATTAATAAGCTACTAGGGAGGAGAGGAGATTCTTCTAAATGGAATCTGGAACATGAGTGATTTGGGTAATCAACAGAAAACAGTATGCACAGAGCAGGGCCCTTCCTCCCACTGGGGAATACCACAGCCCTTTACTCTTTCCAGAACAGAGTTAGAAATGTGACTATGTTTTGCATGGACACACATACATATACACACTACACTGTGTCGATGATGTAAAATAAATGAGAGCCTTATGAAAAGCGCAATTAATTTTGGCTTTAAATGAAGAAATGTTTTACTCTGTGACCAAATAGAGAGGATATTCTATAGTCTAGTAAAGAATAGCTTGTGAATCTAATTATAAGAAACACAGCAGTATGTTTTTATGATTGTGTTTACAGCAAGAATGCAATGTTCTCACCTGATTTCAATTTTGAAAGTTTTTGGTGAATTTTCAAAATAAATGTATTCCTTATAATTCATAGAAATTAAAAAATTGATCATTGGCAGAAAGATATTAAAGAGAAAACCCAGTGACAATTAAATGAACTGAAGAAAAAATTTATAACTTTCAAAAATTGTAATTTAAAAATAAATCTTTTTTTATTATATCTCTACATTCCCTAAGTCAAATGCTGCAATCAACCCATTGGATCATTATGAAAACTGGATTAAAACCCATCCATCTTTTTTATTACAATTCAGCAATATTTCTCAAGTCAAGCAAAATTTAATAATTCATTGCAGGACTTAATAAAAGAATAGAAGATTTATATATCTGATAAGAATTCATTCAGTTCCAGTTGTTTTATTGAATTTGTTTCCATATGTCTTATCACCTATTAGATATCATTGTTTCTCAAAATACAAAGAATAGAAATTGCTTCTAAAGTAATTTTATAGAAAAATTTATTGATGTCTCAAGCATTCCATATGTCTGTCCTTTTAAAATGTGGTGGACTCAAAGATACCTTGAAAACAGAAAGCACCAGGGGAAGGACTTCTTGGCTGCTGAACTTCAGATCAATTTGTGATTTTAATGGTCTTTTCTGCATAACTCACACAGCGTTGTCTCTAAAGAGTTTCAGAGAATGAAGAAAGAGTTAAAGGTAAGCATTTCAAATGTACTTGAAATGCATTTCTGTAGTTAAACTATAGAATTCAAGCCTTAGCTTATTTTCATTTTTAGTAGCAAAGAGGCTACTTTACTGATGAATATTTTGAGTATTTTTTGTAGCTCATCAATTAAGAATTAAGACCAATTAAAAATAGTCTGTAAGGTTAACCCATTTGCTGGCAATTGGATGTGCCTACTCTGATTATAGGAATCTGAGGATTTGAATAAAGGGAATAGCCTTGTTTTATAAAGATCATATTAGATGACAGTGGTAATATGAATTTCTCCCAACAAGGTATGCTCTTCCTTTGAAGACAAAAATAGAGGTTTTAGAAGTAATATAGGGCACAAAATAAATTAGAAGTCAGCACTGGCCTAGGCTTTCTTAAGAAACATGGGTACGTACTCCAGCACTTAAGAGCTTTGCGCAATAACTACCCGAGCAATGAACGTTTGTAATTCACAAATAAAACAATTGGGTTATTCATACTTTATAAAGTATTGAGTATTTTATTCTATATGTTAATACTACATTATATATAATAAAATCCTAATAGGCAAATCGACCGAACAGTGGAATGAACGGCAGAACGAACTGAGGAATGACAGGTCGCTATGACGTGCACTGACCACCAGGGGGCAGATGCTCAACACAGGAGCTTCCCCTGGTCAGGGGCAGCTCCTGCATTGAGCATCTGCTTCCCCCCACCCCCCCACCGAGAGGGAGGCGACAGGTGGCAGTGATCTGGGGGGTGGGGCCGGCCAGTGGGCAGCACCAGGATGCCAGTCAAGGTGGGTGCCAGTGGGGGCCCCTCAATCACCCTGCCCACTGGTCACCCTGCAGATGGCCCTGATCATCAGCCAGGCCTAGGGACCCTACCCTATATATTGGGAACAGTCTCCTACATTTAAAAATTAAAACCTGGCAAGGCTACTCTAACACTGAAAAAACAGGATGATGCAGTGATGACATGCATGGACTCTGGCTTGCACATTTTGTAGTCAGCCCTGATTCTGACACTCATAACTGCATATAAATATTTGCAATGAACTTCAATTTGACCCAGTTTTTCTACCCATAAGATGGGGAAAATGGTTTTATTGCCTCAGAAGGATCATGTTATGTACTTTGTTTTATAATCAGGGCAAAAAAATGTAGTTGTTCATACAACAGCAAGATGCCTTTCACCTGTATGAAAAGTATGGTCACTGGTGCATATAGCATCCCGGATTGCGAGAGGGATGTCCAAATACCAGTTTAGGCCCAAGATCCCCTGAGGGCTCCTGGACTGTGAGAGGGCACAGGCCAGGCTGAGGGATCGCCCCCAGAATGCACAAATTTCAGGGAATGGGACATAATAATACCAGAGGTCCAGTGCACGAAATTCATGCACTCAGGGAGGTGTCCCTCAGCCCGGCCTGTGCCCTCTCACAGTCCAGGAACCCTCAGGGGATGTCCAACTGATAACATAGGCCTGGGGAGTGAGCCTATGCCACCAGTTGAACATCCTTGGCGCTGCCGCAGAGGCGGGAGAGGCTCCCGCCACCACTGCTGCGCTCGCCAGCCCTGAGCCTGGCTTCTGACTGAGCAGCACTCCCCGTGTGGGAGCCCACTGACCACTAGGGGGCAGCTCCTGCATTGAGCGTCTTTCCCCTGGTGGTCAGTGCGCATCATAGCGACCAGTCATTCCACCATTTGATCTATTTGCATATTAGCCTTTTATTATATAGGATCAAGATGACAAGAGAAAAATCTAAGCAAATCTAAATACCAAGATTGCAAAAGAAAATTTAAAATAGTCAGACCACAAAATACTTTATTTCCTGATAACTGAGTTTCCTTTGAGTTTAATGTATCTTATTTGATTTAGACATATTTTTGCTTCAGCAAACCATTTTGGTGCTTCATTTTTCAATCTTGTAAAATACCAAGAACTTTCACCAAAAAGCTTTGTTTCCATTTGATATTGTCATTTGTTTAAAAATTATAATTCACATGTTTTCCTACCAGTAATTAATTTCTAAATATCATATTAAATGTACAGTATTGTTAATATGAATGTTTTTTTACATGTTATTAGCTCAAATTATTATAGGACAGTTGGTGCTTGTCAACATAAATATTTGCAATGAACTTCAATTTGACCCAGTGATCCCACTTCTAGGAATATATCCTATCATCAACAAATCAACAAATGACAAATGTTGGCGAGGAAGTGGAGAAAATGGAACCCTAGTACACTGCTGGTGGGAGTGTAGACTGGTGCAACCTCTGTGGAAAACAGTATGGAGTTTCCTCAAAAAAATTAAAAATGGAACTACCATTTGACCCAGTTATCCCACTTCTAGAAATATATCCTAAGAATTCAGAAACACCAATCTCTCCTCAGAAACACCAACCTCTCCTTCTCCCTCCTCTCTCTGAAATAAACAAAGCATATTTTTTTTAAAAAGTTAAATATTCCACCATAGTTACCCTGTTTCTTGAAATAATATCATATGTTATATATGGCTCGCAGATTACTAACTGAAATGAACCAAAAATGAACAGTTGCTTAACAAACCTGGGATCTCAGGTACTCTTGGAGCATATATTTCTAGACTCTGCTCTCCCATAACTATAAATAAATAAAACCACTAGGAGAAACATATTCCTTATGCTCAGTACTATAACTTCTATGCTTAAGTATTGATCCAAATGTCCTTATATAGAATGTCACTTTAATTGACCTAAATCAATGATGTTATTAAAAGGCTCATCTGACAAATTAATATCACTAGCAGCATGCATATTTATTTTTGACAAATATACTGTATCATCTGTCTTGTTATCTGTATAGATACAGACTTACAGGTTATCTGAAAAACCAAGTAGTAATTTTTTTTTTATTGTTTAAAGTGTTACAAATAGTAGAACATATGTCTCCTTTTCCCCTATTGACCTCCCCCTGGCCTCTTCTCCGCCCCCTCCCCCTGCACATGCCCTCACCCCTCTATAGTCTGTGTCCATTGGTTATGTTTATATGCATGCATCCAAGTCATATGGTTGATCTCTTACCCCCCACCCCCAACCTTCCCCTGCCTTCCCAAAGTTTTTTATGAAGCAAATTTTTGGATGCCATGGCTGAATTTAGGGCTTTGATCAATTTTTCAGGAGAGTCGAGAAACCAAGAAGGCGGCATAAGTAAACACCTGAACTTGCTGCCTCGCACAACCACTTCAAAACTACAACTAAAAGACAAAACGGACATCATCCAGAACCACAGGAAGGCTGGCTAAGTGGAAATTCTACAACTAGAAGGGAAGAAAAAAGCGCACTGAGACTCAGAGGAGGTGCGGAAGTAAAGTGCAGAGGTATGGAGGTGCATGCACAAAAAGGGCTGGCAACTGAGTACGCGGCTGTCTTTTTCAATCCGGAGGGAGACACAAGCTCCCGACTGCTCTGAACTCCAGTTCCAGGCGAGACTCTGGAAACCCAGACTCATACGGGGAGAAACTGGACTGTCTGGCTTCAGGCAGAACTCGTGGGCAGCTTTCTCTCAGAGGTGCTTGCAGCGATTACCACGGGACACTGAGACCCAGGGGCCTCTTAGGGCAGGGCTGACGGGAAGCCATTGCTGTTTGCTCCGCCCTGAGACTCCACCCCATCCCAGCTGTGGGCAGAGGCTTCTGCATATGAATGGCCTGGTCCTTTGAAATCTAAATACTACAGCTGAGTCAGAGAGACCCAGAACATCCAAAAGAAGGCCCACAGCAGCTTGCATTGCTTCACAGCTGGGCCTCATCTGGGCACCTCCAAAACCCAAACAAAGAAGAGGAACCTGCAGATCTTTCCATAGCTCCTGCTGGGTGGCCTCAGGCAGAGGCTAAATTTGCACCTTCTTGGAGATCCAAGAGCCAGTGTACCCAGGGGTCAGAGTAGGACCATCCAGATTACAACTCCTCAGATCCATAAGGGACACACTCAGGGGGCAGACTCAGTGAGCACCAAAGCCCCACTGAAGCAAGTCTTGCCTCATAAGGGTGTCTCCAACACAGAAGTTCTCCCATCATAGACACAGCTGATCCTCACAACCAATTGGCCTGGAGGTCAATTCCTCCCAGTGATACCAACAACAATCAAGGCTTAACTACAACAAGACTGTGCACACAGCCCAGAAAGGGGTGCACCAAGAGTGTCTACCTCAGGTAACTGGGGAGGCTGAGCCACTGGGCTCTATAGGACACCTAGCACACAAAGCCACTCTATCAACTCAGGGAAGCAACCAAAATGTGGAGACAAAGAAACAGGTCACAAATGAAAGAAATGGAGGAAAGCAAACAACTGGATATAGAGTTCAAAACCACAGTTATAAGGTTTTTCAAGAATTTTCTAGAAAAGGCCAATAAATTTAGTGAGACCCTCGAGGATATGAAAAAGGACCAACTAGAAATTAAGCATACACTGACTGAAATAAAGAATAATATACAGAGATCCAACAGCAGACAAGAGGATCCCAAGAATCAAGTCAAAGATTTGAAATACATAGAAGCAAAAAACACCCAACCAGAAAAGCAAAAAGAAAAAAGGATCCAAAAATATGAAGATAGTGTAAGGAGCCTCTGGTACAACTTCAAGCGTACCAACATCCAAATTATTGGGGTGCCAGAGAAGAGAGAGAACAAGATACTGAAAACCTATTTGAAGAAATAATGACAGAAAACTTCCCCCACCTGGTGAAAGAAATAGATTTACAAGTCCAGGAAGCACAGAGAACCCCAAACAAAAAGAATCCAAAGAGGACACACCAAGACACATCATAATTAAAATGCCAAGAGCATAGGACAAAGAGAGAATCTTAAAAGCAGCAAGAGAAAAACAGTTAGTTACCTACAAGGGAGCACCCATATGATTGTCAGCTGATTTCTCAACAGAAACTATGCAGGCCACAAGGGAGTGGCAGGAAATATTCAAAGTGATGAATAGCAAGAACCTGCAACCAAGATTACTCTACCCAGCAAAGCTATCATTCAAAATTGAAGGTCAGATAAAGAGTTTCACAGATAAGAAAAAGCTAAAGGAGTTCATCACTGCCAAACCAGTATTATATGAAATGCTGAAGGGTATTCTTTAAGAAGAGGAAAAAGAAGAAAAAGGTAAAGATAAAAATTATGAACAACAAATACATATCTATCAACAAGTGAATCTAAAAATCAAGTGAATAAAAAATCTGATGAACAGGATAATCTGGTGAATTTAATAGAATCAGGGGCATAGAAAGGGAGCAGACTGACAATCCTCAGGGGGAAAGGGTGTGGGGTATCCGGGAAGAGACTGGACAAAAATCATACACCTATGGATGAGGACAGTTGGGGGGGAGGGTAAGGCCATGGGGTGGGGTGGGAACCGGGTGGAGGGGAGCTATGGGGGGAAAAAAGAGGAACAACTGTAATAATCTGAACAATAAAGATTTTTTTAAAAATTTTTTTTCACTGAATAAAAAGTTCATCTATTAAAACAAAACCAAATTCCATATAAATCAATTTATCATCTTACAATATTATCATAATGGTTGGCTTTCAAAGAACAAAGTAAATTTCATCTGGAAATTTATAACTTCCCTACTTATTTTGTTTAATTTCCAATTATAAGGAAGGAAGAAAATTCTTAAGATTTTATTATCACCCAGTTTGAAAATACTGCACTAGGTACTACCTCATGGTAGTAGGCTCAGAATTACATACTCACTCATCATATCCACTGCAACATTTATGTTGGATTGCATTTGCATGTTTGATAATATGATAACTATTACACATCTGTCATGGTTTGTAGTTCCCTGGAGTGATTGATATGTGATGGTACTAAGAGATTTAATGGCTCTTCAAAGAATCATAATTTATATTTGCACATAAATTCAAAACTAGAGACAAGGAAAACAAAGTTTAAGAAAGATAAACAGTAAGCAGTAAGCTAAAGAAAATAAACTTTATGGGATAATGTATATGCATGTACATGTGTGTATGTGTTTAAATATGAGAAATACTTGACCTTTTCATATGTCAAAGACAAGTTATGGTAGAGAGTTAGAAGACACAGAGAGGAAGAGTGGAAAAGAAATTAGACCCAAATATGACTTCCACACTTATTTAACTTCTAATTTTCCTAAGCTTTAGTTTCCTTGTCTTTAAAGTGGAAATAGAAATTTTACCTTTCACTTATTATTCTTTTGAATATTAATTGAGATACTGCATATAAACTGCTTAGCATAGTATGCACTCAAAAACTATTTCATGCATTTCTTTAGTAGTATAGAGGTTAAGAACATAGACTCTGGATTCATACTGCCTGGATCAAATTCCTGGTCCTCCATTGACTAAATTTATGACCTTTGGGCAAATTGTTTAAACTTTCTATCCCTTAATTCCCTCATCTATGAAGAAACTACATCTCTGAAGATTAAGTGAATTAATACAGTAAATTTCTTAAAGAGTTTGTTAATGTAAAGTGACGTAATAAGATGTTGTCTTCTCTGTCTTCTTCCTCTCATACTACCACTACTGCTGCTCCCAACATCCTCATCACTTTGTGGAAAGAATAGTTGTGCTTGCCATCTCTTTCTCATCAACTCAACCCACTACTGTCTGGCTTTAGCACCCTCCCTTCCCATATGTCACTGTTCAGAGTTGTTAGGATTCTTTTTCATCCCCTTTTTGTAAAACACAATGACCTCTTTAACAGTTTTTATTTTAATTAAATTATGTGACATCACTCCTTAATTATCCCATTCCCAGTTTTCTTTATATATCTGATTGTTCTTTCTACATTATAAGAAATTTAGTCTGCACTCACTTTCTCTCCAATATACAATATTAGTATTAATCAAAGATTCTGTTATTAGCCTCTGCTTTTTCCCCATTCTGAACATTATGACTGGGCAATCTCATCTATGCCTGGGGCTTCAATACCTAATATACAAATGGACACTACTAGTCTATAGCTCCCTTTTTCTGGTCCTGCCACAAACAATAGAACCTCAGAATATTTACCAGATGAAGCAAGCCTCACAATTCTCAGAAATTTTATAATTTATAATTACTTTTTAAAATTGATGTACTTTTATCAAATTATATGTTCACTGTCCTGTCTTTACCACGTAGCCTGTAAACTATAGAGGGTTGTAGTCTATTCAATTCACCAGTGTAGCACAGTCCCCTTCAGCATACCAGGCATGTTTCTGACATTCAGTTATGTTTGTTAATTGATTGTAGAACTGAATCTTGAGTTCTAAAATTGAAAATCTAAAAACACTTGCAAATATTAGTCTGAGTGCCCCAAAGTCCTTAAAAAAATCATAAATCTAGAAAGCAAATAGTATATATGTGTATTGTAATCTCTCATGTACCCATGGACTCATAGCAGTTATTTGGGTACAATATATTTCCTTTGCAACTTCTCCATGAAATTCTCTTGAAGGTACAGCTTAAATAATAATAGCAAATAATTATTTTAAAGTATACCTAATTTTACATTGAGCTATTGAATGAATGATTGCCATTGCTGAATTTTACTTAACATATAGCTCTGTGCTTGAAATATTTTTCCTTTGCTGTGCTGTGAACAATCCCTTTGTAAAAGTTAATGTATTATTCATAGATGGCAGGGATAGTATATATTTAGTGTATTTTTTAATGTGTACCAAGGAACTCTACTAAATAAAGTTTATTTATTTTTGACAAACATATAATAAAAATGAAACTTCTGTCCGGAGCAGAATTGTGAGTTCTGAAACTATACTACAAGGTCATTGTAATCAAAACAGCCTGAAACTGGCATAAAAACAGGCATATAGATCAATGGAACAGATTAGAGAGCCCAGAAATCAATCCACACCTTTATGGTCAATTAATATTTGACAAAGGAGGCATGAGCATACAATGGAGTAAAGACAGCCTCTTCAATAAATGCTGTTGAAAAAATTGGACAGACACATGCCAAAAAAATGAAACTAGACCACCAACTTACACCATACACAAGAATAAACTCAAAATGGATAAAAGACTTACATGTAAGTCACAAAACCATAAGAATCCTAGAAGAAAACATAGGCAGTAAAATATCAGACATCTCTCAAAGCAACGTTTTTGCCAATATGTCTCTGAGGGCAAGGGACACTCAGGAAAATATAAACAAATGAGACAGCATCAAGCTAAAAAGCTTCTGCACATCCAAAGAAACCATCAACACAATGAAAAGAGAACCCATTGTATGGGAGAACATATTTGCCAATAATACATTCGATAAAGGACTAAGTTCCAAAATACATAAAGAATATATACAACTCAACATCAGGAAGATAAACAATTCAATTAAAAAATGGGCTGAAGAACTGAATAGACACTTCTCCAAAGAGGATATACAGATGGCCAATAGACATATGAAAAAATGCTCAAAGTCACTATTCATCAGAGAGATAAAAATAAAAACTACAATGAAGTATCACCTCATACCTGTAAGAATGGCTACTATCAATAAACCACCAAACAATAAGCGCTGACGAAGATGTGGAGAAAAGAGAACCCTAGTACACTGCTGGTGGGAATGCAGACCTGTGCAGCCACTGTGGAAGACAGTATGGAGTTCCCTCAAAAAATTAAAAATGGAACTACTGTGTGACCCAGTGATCCCACTTCTGGGAATATATCCTAAGAATCCTGAAATGCCAATCAGAAAGAATATATGCATCCCCTGTGTTCAAAGCAGCATTATTTACAATAGCCAAGATCTGGAAATAGCCCAAGTGCCCCTCAATAGATGAGTGGATAAAAAAGCTGTGGTACATTTACACAATGAAATACTATGTGGCTGTAAAAACGAAGGAACTCTTACCCTTTGTGACATCATGGGGGGACCTGCAGAATATTATGCAAATGAAATAAGCCAGTCAAAGAAAGACAAATACCATGTGATCTCACTAACATGTGAATCTAATGAACAAAATAAACTGATGAACAAAATGGAACCAGAAGTATGGATAAATAGAACAAACTGGCAGGAGCCAGAGGGAGGGAGATGGGGTAACTGGATAAAGAAATTGAAGTGATTAGCAAAAGAACATTTTATAGCTATTTCATGGACACAGACAATAGTTTGGTGAAGGCTAAAAGAGGGGGAGGCCAGGCTAGGTGGAAGTGGGCAAGGGGGGTAATGGAAGAAGTCTGCAACAGTGTCAACATAAAAAATTTATTTATTTATTTATTTACTTATTCAATTTAAATTCTTTATTGTTCAATGTATTACATAAGTCCCCTTTTTCCCCCATTGACCTTTCCTGGCAGCCCCCAACCCCTAGCACTTGCCCTCACCCCCCTCCCACGCCCCCCATCTGTGTCCATTGGTTATGCTCATATGCATGTATACAAGTCCTTTGGTTGATCTCTTACTCCCTCACCCCCGCCTTCCCTCATAGGTTGCAAACAACAACAAAAAACCACCTCACTGGCTCCTGAGGTCAATCTATTAAAGTCATGGCTCATTCCCTGGTAGTCTGTTTGAAAGGTAAGGTTTAACCCCGTCTTCTATCAACAGAACTGGAACTGCAACTTCTGAAACCTTAGCTGTGCACTGAATTGGTCCCTGCCTTTCTTTACAGCCTTAAAATATGCCCCATGTAGAGCTGAAGAAAAGAGATTTCACTGATTCACTAGAAATATCTCCATGCTGTGTCTGCCCTTTGATGTAGAATTTGCTTCATCGTGACTCTCGAATTTTACATAGTCTAACTGTGTATAGTTTAAAGACATATCTATTTCTAAGAGCTCATTTGGCTTTTCCAGAGAGAATGTTTATTTTTATTATCATCATTGCATCTTTGTCAAAAGTTAAAGGAGGGAATATTTGAATGGTTCCCTGCTACACATTCAAAAACATGTAAAGCATATACTTCCCCTGACATCTATGAGTAATGTGCTATTTTTAATAGAGGAATTATTCCTAATACAGCAAGGGCATAGAATTTCAATTCTCCAAGCTACATATGAGGCAACTATCAGCAATATCAATCATTCATTCAATACCTCAGTGGGAAATTAGATTCATTCAAAAAATCTATTATTTATATTGTAATTACAAGAAATTTCCTTGCACCCAAATAATTGAACAGGCAAACATCAAAATGAGGGAAAAGTGTTCAATCACAATGACAGTTACTTTTAGGAACATAAAACCAAAGAAGCATATAATAAATAAAATCTTTTTATTTAGGATAAGTTTTCTCAGTCACAAACCCCAATACCACATTCTCAACAAAGTGCTATGAATGTAGAAATCAGACTGTCAACTTTATAGTAAGAGATAGCTTTGCATTCTCCCCATGGTTTCACAATTAGTCATGGCTATTTTTATTTTAAAAATACATATATTGACTTGAATAACCATATTTTGTTTATTTGTCCATGGTGCTTTGTGTATCTGGTATTTGTCGTTGTATCCCTTTACCTTTAGACTAAAATGCATTTTGATTTAGGTTAAAATTTTTTCAGGTTAATCCATTCTACATATTCTTTCAAATTTTGGAATTAAAGTTTTCATATTTATATTTATTGCTTTTAAATTTGCTCATTAAAAACCCAGAGCTGTGTTTCTTCACTCAGCTTGGTCTCTCTCAGAGCTCTCCTTCCTGCCAAGATCAGCATGTTTTTTTGTGTGTGTGTGTTTTTTAATGCTATTAGATTGCAAAGCTAAGGCATTTGGGATTACTGGGAAATAAAAATAGGCTTGAATTTGTTCATATTCACCTGCTGTTCTCAAGATGAAAACACACAGGAAAGCAATTCAGAACTGCATAAGACTTTTTTTTAATTTAAGGAAATTATTATATTTAATGAATGTATATCAGCCCAATTTTGCAGAGAGAACCACTTAGCTTTAGACAATCTTGTCCTGGTAGGAACTTAAAACCTTTTAAAAAATTGTTTTACTCACAAATCATATATAAGCTTAATTTAAGAATAAAGCAACAATATGATAATATTTAATTTCATTTTTCTCTGTCCTACAACTTTACAGAATTTTTGATGGATGGTGGCTAGGGACTATACTCATTTCCAGTTCCATGAAACACATACCCCTCCCCTCAGAGTAATATGTAGCATGATTAGGAGAACAAATGTACTTACCACCAGCCACCAACAATACTTAGTCACCTTTTATTAGAATTATTCTCATTTATAGTTGGATTTTATTTTTGAGTGGCCTTGGAAGTCCATGTAAAACATGAACCTTCTATACAGCAAATTCTGGGCTCAAATCTGGGTTCTTCTTCTTAGGAGCTGGGTGGCACCAGGCAAGAGACTCTGCTGAGATTCAATGTCTTCATCTGTCAGGGATCTCACTGAACTACTAGCAGATGAAGATCAGATGAGGCAGCTGAGTTGAGGAGAATCTGGCAGAGAGTAGATGCATAGTAGATGTTCCTTCTCTTCTTTTTCTCACCGATGTTTGAATATGTATTAAACAAATATTCTTTTGAGAGAAGTTCCATTGTCTCCACTATTTGTATCTTAACAGTAATTCTTTTTTCAAACCTGGAAAATTTAGCAGAAAGTTTGGTCTGGAGGGCAGCTATTGAGGTATGGAGCAGTGGCATTAGAGCGATTATAACAGAGACCTCGTCAACTTGGCATTTCCCTCTACGATTGTTTGTATGATGCTCCTTCTAAAACCCCTCTTTAACACACCATCTCCATGGCTCCTTCTAGGTTGCCACTCTTTCCAAGACCAGCTCTGCCTGATGAGTGAAGTGGAAAATAGGAAATACATAATGACCTTTTCGTTGTCTAAAAGTTTTATGCCTCATATTTACAAATATGTCTTAAATTACTAGTTCCCATTCATGGGACCAAATATTTCTTTGACTTTATCTTTCCCCATTACCCTGCCACATGTCTGCAGAAGTGCTCAAAAACAAAATAAAACAGGCAACTGAAAAACTGTATTTTTTTTAAAGACTGTGGCCTTAAACTCTGCCTAGTTCCCCTTTCTGTCTTTGTCCTCCCCTCTCCTCTTCCCTTGCACAAGTTTCTGTGTCTCTGTATATGTGTGTCTGTCTGACTCCCTATAACATCTATAATTGACAAAGAGGAGCAGGATGCTAGAGTGTTCATGGAATAAAAACTGATAAGATTCTGTTGCTTGTTTTGAGCAAGGAAACATTATCTAGTGCCTTAAGTTTATTTTTGTAACTCTGAATATCATTTTCTACTTTCAGGGGTAAAAAGCTCTGGAAGTGAATAACAACTTTTTTCCTCTTTTGTACAAAGCTGTAAACATTTCAAAAGTAAAATATAATACAAGAATATCAAAAAATGATTTTCCCCTGAGTCTCCTTAATTTGTTTCTCAAAAAATTCACAACCCCAGTTATGTAAAATGTAAACAGGCTAGAAAATATTACATCTTTACATTTTAATATTTTGATTAGGTTTCCCAATATTATGCTGTCTAAACCAGTGCTCTCAAGAAAAATAACACAACAAAAACCAAAACTAGCCTCCAAAATCTTTCTTCAAACAAAATCTTTAGAAATGTCAAATACATAGAAGACATTAACTTGAGTTTCTTTGATTGAAGGAGGAAAGTGAGTGGTAGAATTTCATCTCCCCTACCCCTGTGCCCACACTACCTGTCATATAATTTCATAATTTGAAGGGAGTCCCAAAACATCTGTGATTTTCTTAGTAAACTTCTACTAAAGTTGAAAATATATCCATCTCCTCAAGAAAAAAAGAAATTCTTGTACTTATTTTCTTGCATAAAGTCCGTGTAAACTATATACAAATTATATTAAAATACTATGCAGGGTATTCCAATACATTGTTATTGGAAACCACACAGCTATATGTATATACTTGTAAGTAAAATATTAAACTGAAGCAATCAATGTCAAAGAGTGAGAACTACATCTTTCAGCCATTCAGGCTTGGATACATTGAGTTACTTTTTATTTATCTTATTCCCTGTAATATATTCAATTCTCAATCAATTCTGCATTCTTTAAAAGTTAGTTCTTTCCATTTTTAAGTAATATTGTTCTTATTATCTCTTTCTGAAACCATCATATCAACTTATTGTTAATCTTCTTCCACAAAGAATTTGTCACCCCTCTAAAGGTAACAATTTCTTAAGGCATAACTGTGATCACAGTATTACTCTGAGTCAAAAAGTTTTCCTAGTATTTTTATGGCCAACAGAATAAAATATGTAACAGATAATAATCTAATTCCAATCACCTCCTCTTATTATGTCTGCATAACTGCAATAAACTCTTCACTAACATTTACATACATAGCACTGGACTTCACCTCTTAGGTCCTGACCTGTTATATCTTGACCATATACCTTTAACTTGGAAATACTCTTTCTTTTATCCCCAACACCAAAATGCAACTCATTCTTTACAATCCAACTCACATTCAGCTTCATGCTTTAAGCTTTTCCTCTTTATTTCAACAAAAACAAAGCTGTTTTCTACACTGTACTTGAAATAGAGAACTTGTCGAATTATGTCATGTGTTCACTATCTGCATATATGTCTTATCTCCCCCACAGTAAGCTATAAACTGCTCAAGCATAGAAACCATGTTTCATTTATCTTTTCTGTCCTTGTCCGGTACAGTTCTTAATAGGTAGTCATGGAATGCTTGTTGAGTTGAATTATTTAATGACATGGAAAGTCCAAACTACCACAGCACCTATAATAGTTTCTTCTCACCCATGTCAACTCTACTGAATTAAAGGTGACTTAGCTCTCTCACCATACTTTAGAGAATCTTTCTTGGTTCTACATGCTATTTTCCCCCTGAACTTACTCACTGAAATCGGCTTCACATCTTTTACTTCAGCTATGCCCCACCACTTCATAATTTCTTTGAACTTGTTTCTTTGTATTTGCCTTTTGTTTCCAAAATTGCCACAGGAGCTTCATTCTTCATTCAAAAAGCTCTCTGTGGTTCATCTTTGCTATTCTTTCTTTCTCATCTCTACACACACACACACACACACACACACACACACACATGCACACGTGCATGCACACACACACAACACACACACGCACACGTGCATGCGCGCGCGCACACACACACACACAAAGATGAGAGAGAGAGAAAGGGAGAGAGAGAGAGAAAAGAGAGAGGGCTACAGGACTTATGGGAATTGGAAGTTAAAGCTAGTCCATTTTATTACCTTTGTTATTGTGGTACTGCAAAGCAAACACTCTCAGGTTTTCCTTCCTCTGTAGGGAAAAACTCAGTTCTTTCCTAGTGTGTATTTCTTTATCTTGTGTATCATCTTTACCTTCACAGAAAACACTTCACTGCTGTCACTTCCGGTCACCAACTGTCGTAGTTCCCCCGACCCCAACCAATAAGCAATTCTCAAACAGCTGTGTGTCCTACAATTTAATATCATTCTGATATTTTACCTGGAGATAATGTCAGGTCCCTCAGGTTAAGGCTTCAGTCCCATACACTAATATTGACTGCCCATTCACACACACACACACACACACACACATACACACACACACACACACTTCAGATACCAGTTCCAAGCCCAGGTTATCACTTGTGCTTTGGAAAATCAGAGGTTCCCACAGCTCCTTCCTCAGGTATGATTAATTTATTAAGACTCAATGTCTCAGGAAAATAATTACTTATTTACCAGTTTATTAAATGACTAGAGGCCTGATGCACAAAATTCGTGTAAGAGTAGGCCTTCCATGTACTACTATATGTAATACTTTAAACAATTAAAAAAAAAAAAAAAAAGAGTAGGCCTTCCTTCCCTCTGGCACCCGGGACCCAGGCTGGCTTCCATCCAGCCCCAGCTTCATCGAGAAAGACGTCCAGAAGATGTCCGGTCTAATTAGCATATTACCCTTTTATTATTATAGATATGATAAGGATCCAGGTGAACAACCGGATAAAGAAATGCATAGGGCAAGGTCTGGGAGTGACCTTCTTTTCTGAGTTTAGGACCTTCTTTTCTCATGAAGTTAGGGTGCATCACCCTTCCAGCAACCCAGTACTGTTGGTATTTTATGGAGGCTTTCTCATGTAGGCATGATCAATTATTAACTCCATTTCTAACCATTCTCCCCTCTCTGAATGATGGGTGAGGAAGGGCTGAAAATTCCAAGTTTCTAATCATGAATTGGTCTTTTTGGGGACCAGTCCCCATTGAGGAGCCACCCAGGAGATCATTTGGAGTCACCTAATTAGAACTAAAGATCTTCTGAGTGCTCCTATCATTTAGGAATTTTGAGGTTTAGGAACAATGTGTGAGGGACTGGGTCAAAGACCAAATATTAGAACAAGAGATGCTTCTAGTATTCTTATCTCTTAGGGAGTGATAAGAGTTTTAGAAACTCTATGCCAGGAACTGGAGCAGAGACCAATATATATTATTTTCTATTATCTCATAGGCACTGACTAACCTATTTTCCTGGCTGGGTATTTTAAATGTAAAATGTAGTTTTCTCAATGGCTAGCAATAAGGTTTAGGAAAAAGATGTAATGATTTTGAATTATATTTAGAAGTAAAGCAAGACATAAAATAACTTCCAAGAAAAACATATAAGTTTAAGTAAGAGAGTAGTCAAAAGAAATATTGTTTCTTTTTAAAAATACGTTTTTATCAATTTTAAAGAAAGAAGAAGGGAGAGGGATAGAGAGGTACAAACATTGATTGGCTTCCTCCTGCATGCCCCCTACTGGGGATAGAGCCCAAAATACGGGCATGTGCCCTGACCGGAAATCAAACCAGTGACCTCTTGGTTCATTGGTTGATACTCAACCACTGAGCCACACCAGCTGGGCATTGTTTCATTTTCTAACAACATGCATTACTCATTTTTTCCAATTTTCCCATGTTCGAATTCTTATATATCTTGCCTCTGTGATCTTTAATGTATCCTTGCTTGATTAAAAATATACTTTACTTTCTTTCTTTTTACAATGTAAATATTTCTCCCAAAAGGCATACCTAGTTTGAAAGGTGTAGGAGATGTCAGCTCTGCCTAACCTGATAATTTGCATTCTTCATATTCTGGTTCATTACTAGAAAAAAGAAAAAGAAATAGAGGAAGTTGTAGGGAAGTTATAAATCAAGTGTGCAACAAAGAAATCAGCTAATTTAAGAGAAAATCCCCAAGATTATGTACAAAGTGAATTTCTGAACATTAGATAAAATAATCTTCTGAAGTAATTGTGATAATCTCCAAGCCAAAGAGAAATAATATTTTGCATTACATGTCATTTTCATTATTTTTACCTCTATTTCTAGAGTTGACCAGATTATTAGATGAATGTTTTTACAAACATGGAAGAAGAAATGGCCATGTGTCTCCACTGAGCTATATAAATGTCCAGAAGGCATGTTCAATAGTAACTATGTCTTGATTAAATATTTATGTGCTACATATAAGTATTAGGATGTGCACTAAAGAGGCATAAAAACTGCAGAATAAATTCAGGGTAGTAATTTGTGGAGTCTGATGTAGGCAGGTAAAAGGAAAGACAGAGAAACCAAAAGATATAACTAGTGGAAGATGAGTAAAAAGGTCAAGGGGTTGAAACAAATCTTAAATGACTAAGAAACATTCAGATAAGAAAAGAAATAGAGGGAGAAGGAAGGAGGAAAGGATGGAGGGAGGGTAAGAGAAGGAGGGGAGGAGGGGAGAGAGAGAGAGAGAGAGAGATCAGTGCTTAATTAGGATAAATTTGAAGCCATGTCCAAATCAGAGGGTAAGAAAAATAGAATGGAGTGAAAAATCAAAGAGAAGACTAAAGCAAAGCCAGGAAGCCTTAAATCAAAGCAAAAGTTTATTTTATAGAGTAAATGTGAAGGCTACGAAAAGAGGATCAAAGAACAAAGGTAGAATGGAAAAACAATATTCACTAAAAGATGAAAAAAATATGACAAAATATTTCCACTTTTAGTAAGATGTTGGGGAAATATGGATTAGCTGTGTAGCTCATCAAATTAAGTGGGGAATATAATTTCTGTTAATCACTTTTTGACATTCAGTAAAATCTGAGAAGGCAATGTTAAAAGCAACAGTTGAGATTTAGAACATTGAAAAAATAGAAAGAAAATATGTATAACTTCTGGTTAGCTTTTAATACATAGTAACAAGAGCAATAAAATGAAAACAATTCCATTAAGTAAGAGAAAGAAAAAAGTATCATGGAAGAACATGAAGTTGCTCAAACTTTGAAACTGAAAACTAAGACTAGAAATAAATGTTTGGAAAATTTTTATTTTCAGGAAGTGCTTTGCACAGATATATCTATTATGAGATTTTTTTTTTTAAATATATTTTATTGATTTTTTTACAGAGAGGAAGAGTGAGGGATAGAGAGTTAGAAACATCGATGAGAGAGAAACATCGATCAGCTGCCTCTTGCACACCCCCCACTGGGGATGTGCCCGCAACCAAGGTACATGCCCTTGACCGGAATCGAACCTGGGACCCTTGAGTCCGCAGGCCGACGCTCTATCCACTGAGCCAAACCGGTTTCGGCTATTATGAGATTTTTAATAAATAGCACCACAGAGAGGCAAGACAAAAACAATAATACCTGGAGAATATTAGACTTAGTATTCTAAAGAGAAGAATAAAGGACTAAACAAACAGCTGAAAGAATTAGATAAAAAAGAATGTGACAGGACACAAACGCAGTGTGTACTGTTTGTGCAGCCCAAAGACTCAGTATGTATAAGGCATGCATTATTTGTTAACAGCTGATTTACATTGTTCCATCTCAATAACTCCATGAGTGGCAGCAATCTGAAAATACCATTGCTCCGGGATATTTTAATAAGGCACAGGAGTGTAAAAACACTGGGGTTTGCAATTATATCTGATTTGTCCCAGACACTTAGACTTGAGCATAGGGTGGATGGCATAGCAAACATAACGGAAAGAAAAACAAGAGGATGTGGCAAAGAAAATCATAATTAGGCACATATAGGCTTAGCAAGCAAGAAAGAAGATAATCGGCAATTTTGTATCCTAGCCACTAAGTAATGGCTAAAATCTTCCATTGAAATTCTGCCCTCACCACTTTCTTTATTGCAAGCAAAGCCATTCATCAGTTCTTTCATGCTGGTTCAATTAAATCCTATAGTGCTCCAAGGCAATGTCGCATCAGCTCCGGTGAAGAATTTCAGTTCTGTGAACAGGCCTGTAAATATGCTAGTGTGGATAAATTGGCCATCCGGGTGACAGAGAGTAGCAAACAAAAATGTCTGATTACAGCTAGTTTGAGTGTACTAGAAAGCTGCTGAGCCGTTACTGTGAGCAAGAACAATGTTTTGTTCTCCTCTGCTTGTCTAGCAGTTTCTTTCTTTCCATATTAGCTATCTCCAGGCAAATACTCTCTCTGATTAATATTTCTCTCTTGGTTACTTTCACAATAACCCTGACATACATTTTTTTAGAACTAAAATTTAACTTACCCCTCATACCCATTTTTTACTGTATACCATTTTCGTCATACTTTGTCCTTCTAGCCCATCCAGTTTTCAGGGTTGAAGGAATATAAACAACAAACAAATTTATTTGGTATTTTTGGGTTTTGTTTAAAAATGTATTTATTGTTTGATAGTATTACAGATGCTCCCTATACCCCCTCCTTTGCCCCCTCCACCCAGCCCCACCCCACCCCAGGCCTTCCCCACAGTATTGTCTGTGCCCCTGGGCTATGCCTATATGCATATACATTCTTTAGTTAATCTCTTCCTGTGCTCTCCACCCTCCTCCCCTCTGAGATCTGCTAACCTTCAAATTAACTACAAAATGAAAGACTCGTACCTATCTTCATTTTTTACTTTTTCTGCTTTTATTCCCTTGTCCTATATAATAAAAGCCTAATATGCAAATTGTTCCTTCAACCTGGAGTTCAACCAGGAGTTTGACCAGGCTCAGGGCCAGTGGCCAACCACTTGGCACCCCTCTTCCCAGCCAGCCCCGCCCCAGCCAGCAGCAGTGGCAGGCAGCCAGGGGAATGGAGGCCCCGGCCAGCAGCCAGCAGCTGCTAGGGACCCTACCTGTGCATGAATTTCATACACTGGGCCTCTAGTTTTTATAAAATACTTAAACAACCAAACTTACACTATACAGGGAAAAGCATTATTTAAAGTTTTTAGCTAAAATATATTACAGGAAGTCACACTGATCTTCTGAGCAAACATCTTCTTAAAAATAGTAATAATATTTTAGAGAAAAAAGTTTTATTCTATTCTATCAAAAGCTCTCTCCTCTAATACGCTAGTGATTTCAAAAAGGTATATCCCTGGCTAGTGTGGCTCAGTTGGTTGGTGAAGGCCTGGGGCAGGGCAGGAACCGGGTGAAGGGGAGCAACGGGGGGAAAAAGGGGACATCTGTAATACTCTCAACAATATTAAAAAAAAGAATAATAATAAAATTAATTAAAAATTAATCTTATTAATTTTTTATCAGAATCTTCTATGAGCACTCCAAAATGTATATATTTTATATATAAACACTAGTAAACACTCACATAATTCTTAGAACTAACTGACCAAGTTACCTTATAATTCTGTCACACACTATAGTGTGATGGTGAAGTGATTGGGCTTAGATTTTGCAGATTAGAAGTAAAATCACAGCTCAGCCATTATTAGCTATAAAGATGGTAACTTAAAAATTGTTAAAAAGGTCATTTAACAAGAAACAGTGTTCTTTCTAAACTTTGGTTATTCACTAATCCCTTGACACTCAGATACTTCATTTGTAAAATTAGGGATAATAGTTGTCCCAATTATGCCCCAATTAATTAATTATCTGTCTAGACTTAGTGGAACAAACGCAGGTGACCAGGAGTCAGCAATAACGGCCTATCCCCTGGTACTTCAATGTCTAGACAGCTGAGCAGAACCAGAACACATGACACACAAGACAGAATTAGTATGCAATCACACAGGGTTTATTTACCTATTCCTAGTGGGTCCTAGGCTCCAGCAAAGGCCACCTGGTGATGCACACTGAAGGACAGATGATGAAAACAGAGACAGGCAGGCGGCCGCAGTTGGTTCAGGCTCACACAGCAGAGCAATCAGGGGCTTGTCTCTCAGAGCGACATGGAGTCCTCCTCTTATCGGGCAGGAGACCTCAACTGAAGATGGTCTCGGGGTTATATAGACCGCGGTAAACAACTTGTGTCCTTATCAGTGTGGGCCAGACGGTGCGCCTTATGCTGGGAGCAGGGCGTTTACACTTTAAGGGCTCAGAGCTTTTACATCAAGATATTGGGGTGTTCATTAATTTTGGAAGTTACAGAGTATTGGGGTTTCCACACAGCAAACATTTCACACAATAATTATTTCATACATTAGAGGGGTTACATTATTATAACAACAGTAATAAGTAACTCACTGGGTTTTGAGAAGCATAAGTAACATAGTGTAGCCAGGGAAATCAGTGGGTCCAATTTCTCTGACATTAGTGGGGGTGGAGTGGCTCTTGCAGTATCTTTAGAAAATGAATTTTCTAAGACTTGCATGGGAGAGTAAGTGGCTTTTATTGGCATGGAACTATATTCCTCTGGCTGCAAAGCCCCCTGCACCTTAACCCAGTCCTGAAACAGGTGCAGCTGGGGGTCCAGTAGAGCCAAAAGCAGGGCCAGTGTCCAAAGTGTCTGTTCCATGATGGGGCTGGGGCTGATGGAGCATCAAGCCGGATTTAGTCCATCAGTCCATTGTGTAAGTTAACATGGCCATGAGCCACTTGGGCGAAGGCAGGGGAGTGTGTCCCCTGTAACGGGAGTCAGGCACAAGCAGCAAGAGGAAGAGGGCCTCCTTTGTTCAGGAGCTTAAATATCAAATCTTTCCCTGCTTGCAATGGCCACTCCTATTCTGGCCGCTGACTTGTTCCCAGGTGTGACTGACAGGTAAGCATCTTCCAGAGTCACACATACCTTACAGGCATGCGTCTATTGTCTAGTCACCTTCCATCAGTCATCTGCAGGGAACAGACTTGGAGAATGTTAACTGCAGCTTTCTTGCAAAGCTGTATAATGGCATGCCTGTATTGTCTAGTCTTCCCTTTACTCCTTTCCTGTTAAATAATAAGCATATTATTATAACTATCAATAGTGAGTGAAAAAAAAATCTTACTACAGTAATTGTGTTAAAAAAACACACACACTACTGGTACTACTAACAATAATAATAAATCACATCTATACTTCCTTATTTTACCTTGCAATGTCGTTCATAGTGAATGATTTTTTTCTCATTTAGTGATGTTAGTGCCATCTCTTAAAACAATATACATGTTTTAAGAAAATGAAAAATTCCAAATAAATGATCTGATAGTCAACATCAGAGGTTCAGAAACTATAGACCATAGGCCAAACCTGGTTTGCAGTCTGATTTTTTAAATCAAGTTTTATTCTGACAAAGCTATGCCCATGGTTTTTCCCACTACCTATGTCTGCTCTCCCAATGTAGCAATAGTGCCCAGTAGTTGCAACAAGTGTCTGTTGACTTCCGATCTTACTCTCCCAGCCGCCAGTTAATCCCTCTGGATGCATCATATCCAACCTCCAAAGGATCGAATGGGCAGGTTCAACCTTCGTTCCATAGGTGAGGAAACTGGCCAATAAACACACGTGTCTCATGCCTCAGTGTCAACTCCCGTGGAAATCTCCAGGTCATAACTCAGATTGTATATCTAAGGGTATATTTTCTTCTGTTTTTGTGTTTAATTCAACCCCAGGAATCAAATAATACAATAAAGAATAAAATGAGTTCAGAGGGCTCAGCATTGTATTCCCAGGGCCCTTGGTCTCACACAAACCGCAGAGCTCAGTTATCCTGAGATGAAAGAAAAGGAAAGAGAAATGTGAAAGGTTTCCCAGCTCAGTCACAGAGACATCTCATAGCCACATACTAAGGACACAGCATTAACTTAGGGGTGGAAAGGACACAAAAGGAATAGAAGATGGAGCCATTTCCGTTCAGATTCAAACCAAGTTAACGAGGCAGAAGAAACACTGGACACCATGGAAGAATAAGATGAAATGGTCCGGTAGGGAGTGTCACAGACCTCGCAGGGACAGCACCTGGGGCTCCGGACATGACAGGAGGAGAGGGGGGGCAGGGTGAGAGGAAGTGAGCAGAAAGGCCTGGGAGTAGGAACAAGAGGGTGATATGCAGAAGGTGGGCCCCACCGGGTGATGACAGGGGGCAAGCCTGCGGGAGGTGGCCAAGTGCCCCACCTCTGCTGAGGGTGCATGCGTCTGTCCTGGGAGCTGCGGCTGATGGAGAGGGAGGCTATGGCTCTATGTGGATGAGTTGCCGATGAGAGCTTCCCTGCAGCCACAGTACTCGGTGTTCTCAACACAGCGGGAGCACAGGATCATGTACACAACATCACTAAATAAAAGCATCCTATTCCCAACTTATTCACAGACTTCTATTTCTGGTGTCTATATTCCCAATGTGTCCACAAGCACATTTGGAAAAAGAAAAAGATTTGTATGTGATATGATATGACTGCATCTTTAGAAAACCCAAGTGATCACAAGCAGAGCACTTTTAACACCTAATGAGCCCAATACACTGATGAACAAAAATAGACCCAGAGACACAGACGCAAGAACAGACTGTGGAACCTCAGAGGGAAGGTGGGGGAGAGTAGGTGGGTGGGAAGAGATCAACCAATGGCCTTGTGTGCATATATGCATCACCCCTGGACACAGACAATGTGGTGGTGAGGGCCTGGGGGCGGGTAGTAGGCTGGAAAAGGTTAATGCGGGGAAGGGGGACCTATGTAAACCATTCAACAATAAAGATTTAATAAAAAGTGTAAAAAAATAAGATTAAATTTAAAAGTAAAAGAAAAGAAAAGCCAAGAATAACTGCCCTGGCTGGGTGGCTCCATTGGTTGGAGCTTCGTCCTGTACATTGAAAGGTTGCGGGTTTGAACCCAGGTCGGGGTGTGTGTGGGAGGCCACTGAGCAAGTGGTGCCTGGAGAAGGGAGGCTCCTCGGAGCTAAACACAGTCCAGGCCTCGCCCATGATCCCAGGCCCATCCTCTGCTGAGTGAGACCAGACCTCCCAGCTTCCTGTCGAGTCCCTGGTCTCTGAGTCATAAGGCCCCTTCCCCATGTTCCCCAGAGTGCACTGCTCAGTAACCATCTATACCAGTGGTCGGCAAACTGCGGCTTGTGAGCCACATGCAGCTCTTTGGCCCCTTGAGTGTGGCTCTTCCACAAAATACCACGTGCGGGCACGCAGGTACAGTGCAATTGAAACTTCGTGGCCCATGCACAGAAGTCGGTTTTCGGCTCTCAAAAGAAATTTCAATCGTTATACTGTTGATATTTGGCTCGGTTGACTAATGAGTTTGCCGACCACTGATTGATACTAATAAAAGGGTAATATGCTAATTAGACTGGATATTCCTCCGGTCAAAGCCATGGTGGCGGGGGCCAAGGCAGAGATGGTTAGAGGGATCAGGCTGGCAGGGGAGAGCAGTTAGGGGCGACTAGGCAGTTAGGCAGAGCAGTTAGGGGCAATCAGGCAGGCAGGCAGGTGAACTGTTAGGAGCCAGCGGTCCCAGATTGTGAGAGGGATGTCCAACTGCCGGTTTAGGCCTGATCCCACTTGGGCCTAAACCGGCAGTTGGACATCCTAAACCGGCAGTCAGACATCCCCCGAGGAGTCCAGGATTGGAGAGGATGCAGGCGAGGCGTAGGGACCCTCCCTACCCCCTGTGCATGAATTTTGTGCACGGGGCCTTTAGTGTTACTATAATAGGCTAGTACGCATTTAATGACTAAAACTTATTATCTTATAATTGTGTGTGTGTGTTTTTCAGGCTTAATTCACTTTACTTTTCTTGTATAAAATTATGGGGTGGCCACAGCTGGAGCCTGGGTCCTCTGCACAGAAACTCTGGTGTGGGTCTTTACAAGAGAGCCAGTGAATTCCTGATAGGAAAACTTGTTGAGCAAGGTCTCATTCCAGAGATCTGGGGTGAGATAGCTGTAGGTCTTAGAGATGGCATCAAAGGTGGCCTTGGCAAAATTGCCCAGGGTGGCAGTGCAGCCCCTGGCCGAGGCACGGCCATCATCAACAACTTCTTTGACACAGGGGCCGAGATACTGCTAGTGCCCCCAGGGGCAGGGGTGAGGCACACCAGTACAGAGCCACAGCGGCAGCCACCTTGCAAGGAACGTGTGAGGCTTGCTGAGCTTGTTCCCCCGGAGCTTGGCCAGGATAATGGCTCCACGGGTGGCAGTGGCTACTTCCTTTGAGCACTTACTAGGTGTATCGGTTAATAATGCAGGTTTTGTAATCAAAGAAAACACGATAATTTCAAGAGAAACATCGAAAGTGCTTTATTCAAAGTAATGTCCATCACTAGCTACACATTTCCCTCATCTTTCGGGTAATTTGTGGATACCATCCCAATAGAACATTTCTTGTTTTGAGGCAAACCATTCAGAGACACAATTTTCCACTTCTTCGTATGTTTTGAAGTGCTGCTCAGTAAGTGCGTGTGCCATCGATCGGAACAAGTGGTAATCTGAAGGAGTAAGGTCTGGTGAATACGGCGGGTGGGTTAATATTTCCCAGGCAAGATCTTTTCACGTGTCTTTAACTGGTTTTGAAGTGTGTGATGGTGCGTCATCATGAAGCTAAATTACTTTGCCATGTCTTCTGGAACATTCTGGTCATTTCACAATCAAAGTATGGTTCAAATTGATTATTTGTTGTTGGTATTGATCAGTATTAATGGTTTTACCTGGTTTTAGGAGCTCATAATACACTAGACTTTCCTGATCCCATAAACACAGAGCATTGTCTTCTTTCCGAAGCGATTTGGCCTTGCAGTCAATGTTGATGGTTGACCTGGATCAGCCCATGATTTTGTGCATTTGGGATTCTCAAAATAAATCCACTTTTCATCGCCAGTCACAATTTGATTCCAAAAAAGACTTTCTTTTATGCCATTGAAGCAACATTTTACTGATGACTTTTCGGTTTTCCATTTGTCTTTCGTTCAGTTTATGTGGCACCCATTTTCCTTCCTTTAAAATCTTTCCTATTGCTTGTAAATGATGAGAAATTGTTTACTGAGCAACGTTTAATCTTTCTGCAAGTTGTTTTTGAGTTTGATACACATCTTCATCCAATAATGCTTGTAATTGTTGGTCTTCAAACTTTTTCTGTTGACCTGGACGTTCTTTGTCTTTCACATCGAAATCATCACTTTTAAAGCATTTAAATCAGCGTTCACAAGTATCTTGAGATGGAGCATGTTCACCATAAGCTTCCCGAAGTATTCAGCAGCACTTTCCTTCAAAATAAAGTAATGAATGAAAACTTCCTGCAAATGCTCATTTTTTGGCACGAAATTCAACATTTTCAAGTGTAAAAATATCTATGATGTTAACACCTTCAGAAAATTTGACATACGAAGTTTTGAAGCTTGTTGTCAATACAACAAAATAGCATACATATCAAATCACATATATATATCAACATATGTGTAACTCCATCTATTGAAAAAAATCCACATTATTAACCGGTACATCTAGTAACACCCAGACCAACATGTCCATTGTAGTTCCCAGTGATGAGAAATGCCTTGAACCGGGTCCTCTGGCCAGCTTTTGCACGGACATAATCTTCAAAACCTCATCCTTGAGGGATGCCCCCAAGAAAAAGTCAATGATTTCAGATTCCTTGATGGGCAAGGAGAATAGAGAGATCTCCTCTAGGGACTTGATCTTCATGTCCTTGATCTAGCAGCCCAGCTTGGTGACAAGGATCCAGTCCTTATCCTCAGCCCCTGCCACCACCCTGGACACAACCTTGGCCCTGGATGCCACTGTCAAATCCTCCACTGAAGCCACAGCGGCCTCCAATTCCGGGGCCCTCCTGCAGCAGCACCTGCTTCAGAACCATTTGGTGTTTGCTCGGAAAAGAAGCTACCTTATCATTGGTAAGGGCAACAATCCAAACGGGCTTTCACAGGCTAACATCAAGCTTTGGGCAGCTGGGTTCCCTTCTGGAAGCTCTAGGAGATAATGCATCTTCTTGACCTTTGCAGATTCTATAGGCCCCCATATTTCTTCAAAGCCAGCAACAGCCAGTGGAATCTTTCTCATGGGAGACCCATCTCTCTGGTCCTACCTCCCTCTTCCTCATTTATGGACAATGTAAGGATCTTGGATAATCCAGGATCAACTCCTAGTCTTAAATTCAAATATTAGTAATCTTATTCTATCTGCAACCTTATTATATCATCCTTTTCCCATTTAACAAAAAACATGTGTTATAGTATATATTTAAAAACCTTGCTAAGAGGGTAGATCTTATATTAATTGTTCTTATCATAAAAATAATAAATAAAAGAGTGGAGGAAAATTTTTGGAAGTGATGGATATTTTATGACATAGATTGTGATGATAGTTTCATGGGTGTATACTTATCTCTGAATCCATCAAGTCAAATATATTAGTTATGTATGTCAAAACTTTTAATAAAATAAAAAAGAGTTAAGATATGATCCACCTATTTTATTCTTAGGTATATACCCAAGAGAAATAAAAATGTGTGTTCACTCAATCACTTGTACACAACAATTCATTGCATCATTAAACATAACAGCCATAAATCAAAACAACTCAAATGTTCAACTAATAAATGATTAAACAAAATGTGGTATATACTTACATAGAATAATACTCAATAATAAAAAATAAATGACATCCTGATATATACTACAGTATCCATGAACCTAGAGAACATTATGCTAAGTAAAAGAAACCAGACACAAAAGGCCACATATTGTATGATTTCTTTTATATGGAACATCCAAAATAGACACATCTATGTGTATACAGAGAGAAAGTAGATTAGTGGCTGTCCAGGGCTTGGGGATGGGAGTGATTATTGATGAGTATGAACTGTCATTTTGGAGTGAGAGATGAAATGTAGACTTGATTGTGATAATGGTGGAATAACTCTGGGTATATTAAAACCACTGAATTGTACTTTGAAGTGAATTGTAGGGTATGTGAACTATATCTCAAGTTGCTCTTTAAAAATACAAAATTACAAATAAAATGTTTTTCTTATGAGAGGAAAATTTAGAGACATAAAAATAAATATTAATATGTTGAGTTGTATACAGTGAATTATCACCAAATATCATCTATTATTATATTATTATTCTATTTTCCAGTAATATGAGTTCTTTAATTTTGTATTCAAATATATAGAATGGTTCAAGAGCAAGGATAAGGAGAAAACAGTGAATTATGATATAATAATAGCTAAAATTTAGTATTGATTATTGTATGACCACTGTATGAAGCACTTTGCAGAGATTATCCCATTTTAGCTCTGTCACCAATTCTACATAAAAAGCAACTAACACTTCAGGAACCTATGCAGCTATGAAGTAGCAGAGATGGGAAACAAATCTATGCTCTTGATCCCGGCATTATTCTCTACCCATGAAAAGTCATCAGCTCTGTACATATGAGCTCAATTGCCATGTAGAAAAAAAAAAAGAGTTTTGAATTATCAAACATAAGCAAAAACAGTTAAATTATGAGGAAATGAATTCAGGCAGAGGGACACACTACTCAACCCTTTTCTGAACCCTGCCATAAATTTGAAGAAGTGGCCTATACTTGATTAACCAAAAGCCTATCCATGGAATTAAACTAAAATGCCTTCCTATAAAAAAAAAAATGGGGGGGGGGGCTTTCAAATAATGATAAGCAAAAGCAGTCTTGAAACAGAAGGCCTGCAATGCAGCAGGGGGCTGTGCTACCATTGGAAACACAATAACATCTCAGTATGCTCAGACGTACAAACACACATAGCACTCAGACAATAATTGATCTCATGTCTGTTCTTGAAGCACACCATTTGTCAAGCAAAGGGGGGCTCTGGAAACTTCTTTGGCTCTGAGTTACTGAAGCACTGCAAAGTCTCCACTGTGTGAAGAAACTTCACGTCTGAATAGATCTACGAGAAAGGAAAATGCAGCGAGGTTGGACATGCCGCCCAGTGAATGGAACAAAAACTGTAATAGAAAAAGACTAATATGAGTGTTCCAGTGATTTGAAAGGAGACATAATAACAAAAAGGAAAAATTAACATTGCAATGTTTATCACACATAGCCATCTATTGTGCTAAATGTGACAATATTGATCACCCAAGTGAATGTGACTGAAAGACTGATGTCACTATAGAGAGAAAGTTACTGTTTCAATGAAACCTGTGCATTGTCTACAACACAACATTCAGCTGTACGAGATTTGCTTCTATAGTGAAAGGGCTAGCTAGCTAGCTTAATTGGAAGGTTTAGGGAATAAAGAGGGTCCATGGGAGAGGAATACATAGATAGGGACTTGAAGATGCCAGAGTGCTTGTCTTACTTGGACAAAGGATAGAGAAATGCCTTAGGAGAGAGGGGTTCAGGCAGATGGAAACATTTCTGGCCTGAGCAATTAAAACAGCCATAAACCAAGGACAGGGGTGTCTCTGCCCTGAGCAATTAAAGTGACCATAAGTTAGATCAAAAGTAGCCCTGACCTGGGCAGCTGGGAGAGCTATAAGATAAGACATCCCCAGGCCAGCACAAGTGGGAGAAAGCCATAAGATAAATCAAAAGTGGCTCCAACCTAAACAGATAAGATGGCCAAATGAGGAAAAGTGCAGACGTGGGGTCCTGGGAGCTGATTCCAGGGCTAAGGTCCCACGGTAAAGAAGGAGGGTCTCCAGCCTATCTAATGCCTCTAGACAAAGAAAGCAGCGGTCACCCTTCCTAGGGGCCCCTCTGTCCATCCAGGAGGGACAGAGTCTTAGGATTAGGAATTTATAGGACATTTTTCTTAGGTGGGCCCTCTGCCCCTCTGCGCCAAGAGGGACAGAGTTTTAGGCTTAGAGTTTAGAATTAAGGCTTTAGAGGTAGTATTTGCTTGCAATATAGTTTTTATACTTTTCACCTACCACTTTTTGTCCTTGGCTTCATTCTTTGAATCTATCTGAACAAGGACCTGGGAAAGAAATCAACCTGTCAATAAAATAACAGGAGCTATTTTACAAATCTATAATTTGTAGAAAAAGGCAGAAAATATTTTCCTCAGGGATACAACTCTGGCCTTGTCAGGTAGCGGTTCAATTGACTTCCCGCTCCATTATAGTGAAAGGGCTAGCTAGCTAGCTTAATTGGAAGGTTTTGCCAACATTTATACATTCATTTTAGTATTCCTAATCTATAAAGATGTCTGTTCTTTAGATTCTATTTATAAAATTTTCCTCATTAAGAATTAAATAATATAGCTAACATGCATTCATACGTATATCTGTATGGGAATCATAATTTTAACTTTTTTGAAAATAATCTTTTAACATTGATATCACAATTAAACATACAAAGCCATCTCTGGTATATCTAAATCTACTGTATTTCTTGCTGAAAAAAATTCCTCTACCTTCTCATTCTTTAAGCTGTGTGTGTGTGTTGTGGAAGGCAACATGCATTAAGGAGATGATTTGATCCAGGCTAGTGCAATAGGGAGAGCATTCTATTTTTATTGATTTCAGAGCGGAAGAGAGAGGGAAAGAGAGATAGAAACATCATTGATGTTTGATAGGTTGCCTCCTGCATGCCCCACACTGGGGATCAAGCAAGCAACCCAGGCACATGCCCCAACTGGGAAATGAACTATGAGCTCCTGGTTCATAGGTTGATGCCCAACCACTGAGCCATGCAGGCCAGGCAGGGAGCCCATTCTTTAATGAGAAACTGGCGGAGGGGGGGAAAGGAAAGGAACCTGGGGTTTTATAGAGGCCAGTAAACAATGGAATACTTGAGATTTTTGTTTACATAAAGTAAGAGTAGGCAAGACTATATAGGATAATGATTACAGATACAAACATGGATAAAATATTTTGCAAAAACAATGGAATCATTCTTATAAAAATCAGGTCCCTTTATAGAGCAGGGAGAACATGTGGTCTGTAAATGATAAACAGGCTATTTCTAACATTGGCAGTGTTTATTTCTTAATCTGGGTGATGTTTTCAGTTTGTCATTAGTCTTTAATTCTATATAAGTTTTTATAACCTTCTATGTATAAGTTAACCTCATTTTTAAACTATTGTTATCATAACTTGTTCTAGCACCATGTTTGGAATCATTAATTCAATGATCTGTAATGCCACTTTGTAATATATCAAGTATTAATATAAGTGAAAGTAGATGCTAAATTAAACTTGTGAACTTGATAGTAGATTACTATCTGGTGTACATGAAGAACTACCCCACATCAATAGACATATGGCAATTCTATAGGAAAATGATAAAAGGCAGAAACAGTAATTTCACAGAAGAAGAAAAATAAATGCCCCACATAATTAAGGTAATTGAAGTCTGATAAAATCCAACATAGAGTCATTTAAAAAAAGACTATTTTTTAAAGCAGTTTTAAGCTCACATCAATATTGAACAAAAAGCACAGAGATTTTCCATATACCTCCTGCCCCCACCATTATCTATATCTCCCACCAGAGACGTGTATTTGCTACAATTGATGAACCCACACTGACACACCACAATAATCCCAAGTCCATAGTTTGCCCTGTGGTTCACTATTGGTATTGTATGTTCTGTGGATTTGGGCAAATGTATAATAGCATATCCATTTTAATAATCCCATACAGAGTATTTTTACTACCCTAAAAATCCTGTGCTTCATCTATTCTTCCTTCCCACATCCTCCACCCCAATGCCAGGCAAATAATAATATTTTTACTGTCTCCATAGTTTTACCTTTTTCATAATGTCATATAGCATGCAATATGTAGAATTTTAATTTTGGCTTCTTTTACTTAATAATATGCATTAAAGTTTACTCCATATGTTTTCATGGTTTGATAGCCAATTTCCTTTCAGCACTGAATAAAATTCCAGTTTATTTATCTATCCACCTACTTAAGAATATCTTGGTTGCTTCCAAGTTTTGGAAATCCTATCTAATAAAGAGGGAATATGCTAATTAACCCTCACGCTGTCACAAAGATGGTGGCACCCACAACCAATAAGGAGGGAATATGCTAATTGATACCATGCCCTCTAAGATGGCAGCACCCACAGCCAATAAGGAGGGAATATGCTAATTGATACCATGCCCTCTAAGATGGCAGCACCCACAGCCAATAAGGAGGGAATATGCTAATTGACTGTCACGCCCTCAAAGATGGCAGTGCCCACAGTCACAAGATGGCGGCTCCCAGTCCCCTCAGCCCCGCCAGGGCGGCAGGCGCACAGCAAGGCTGGGCCCACCCCCAGGTGGGCCCGGCCACTCCACGCCTGCCTCCAGAGTCCTCGAGGCCCCTCAGCCCCCCAGCTGCCCAGGGTTCAGGTAACCAGGGATGGCTGAGGCTTGCGCAGCCAACAGTGATAGCAGCAGAGGTGTGATGGGGGCGTCACCTTCCCCTGATCGCCGGGTTGCCTCTTGCCCCTGAAGGCTCCTGGACTGTGAGAGGGGGCAGGCTGGGCTGAGGGATCCCCCACTCCAGTGCATAAATTTTCATGCATCGGGCCTCTAGTTATCAATAAAGCTGCTGTATCTACATGCGGATTTTTGTGTAGACATAAGTTTTTAATTCCTTTGAGTAAACACCAAGGAGCATGATTGCTGGATCTTATGATAAGAGTATGTTTAGTTTTGTAAAAAACCACTATCTTCTAAAGTAGCTGTACCATTTTGTGTTCCTACCAGCAATAAATGAGAATTCCTGTTTCTCTATATCCTTTCCAGCATTCAGTGCCAATGTTCTGGATTTTGGCCATTCTAAAGAGGTGTGCAGTGGTTTCTTGTTTGAATTTGCACATCCTTGATGACATATAATATGGAGTATCTTTTTGTATGCTTATTTGATATCTTCTGTAACATTCATTCTTGAGTTAAAAAGAGAAGAAAACTCTACCTTGGAATAGAAAGAAACTTGCTTAATTCAAGATAATATATCTATTGAATCATATAGCAAATACAGAGTTGAAGGTAAATATGAAAATCAGCCCATAAAATCAAGAACTAAGATGCTTGCTCTATTGGGTTATAAGCCTTGTGGGGCTGCTCAGATTTCCTTGACTCTCTTCTTCCCTCTTGGTTATAGCACCTCGCCATTTTCCGACTTAGACAAAATACCACACAGCATTAGACATGGGGTCTGGCTTCCAGAGTAATCACCAGATAACATCAATCAGTCATTAAGGGACCTTAGCCAATGAAAAATGAGGGATAGAAGAGGGCTAGATAAATTCTCTCTCTTCTGGTAAAGGTTCTGATATGCTGTTTCTTCTTCTCTGGAACAGCCCACATGTCAAGTTAACACACCTAATGAGCAATCATCTCTTTGTGGCTCATTGTCACATATTATGTTCTGTATTCTTCTGCTTTGCATCTTGCCTTCATTTCCTTTTATTTGCCACTTTTAATACTATAGACTTTCACCTCAAAAAAGGAGCACCAAGTTCTATTTTCTGAAGCACCTGAGCTAAAGTATCTCTTCTCCAACATCTAGTTAACATCATATTGCAGGCCCTAGTGCACACACTAAGAATAGAAAATATATAAAAATTGGATTGTTTAAAAAGCTATCATAATTTGCAGTTGATATGACTGCCTATGTGCAAAATAAGAAATACAAAAGAACCAAAAGATAAATCATTAGAATAAACAGAAGAATTTAGTAATATTACCTGTTGCAACATAAATATATAAAACTCAGTTATATTTCTCCATTCCAGTAATAAAAGATTAAAAAGTGTGAATTAAAATATATAGTTTATGATACCAATATAATTGTTTTCTTAGAAGAAGTCTGATAAATTTTATTAATATAAAATTATAAAATTGTATGAGAGATTAATCATATTACCAATGTCATCCCAATAAGTTAATAAAATTGTGTGAATGACTTTAATAAAATCTAAAGAACTGAAAAGGTATAGCATATTATGAAAAAAGATATTTAACATCATACACATCTGTCCATATTGGTCTATAGATGCAACACAATTCCAATCAAATTGCCATCCCTGTTCTCTTCAAAATTGACTAGCTGATTCTCAATTTAATATGAAAATGGAAGGGTCTTGAAGAAATATAAGAATGTGAAGGAAAACTCCTATAATACCAATATTTATTATAAAGTCATAATAAGAATGTTAGTCTGATGGGCTAGAAGAAAGAACCCAGCATTAGGTCCATACATTTATGGAAAATGATGGACTATTCAGTAAACCATAAGGACAATTGGTGATTCATAATTTAAAAAATTAAAATTAAATTCTTCTCATTTCACATACAAAAGTTAATTCCAAGATGAATACTTTAAAAATAAAGGCAAACTTGCAGAAACATTAAAAGAAAAGTAGTGAATATGTTTACAACCAAGGAACAGAAAAATAATTCTTAAAGAAAACATAAGAACTAAAAATAATAGAGAAAATACTGGTAAATTCAAACCCACTAAACTTTATTTTAGTTCAACTAAAATACCATTAAGAGATTGAAAAGATAAACCACAGATAAATAGGAGATAAAGGAAGCACATAACATAAAGGCCTTGTATTCAAAAAAAGTCTAAATCTGAAGGCAAATTACAAATAGCCTTGTAGAACACTGGCAAAAGAAATAATATGCTTTTCACAGAAGAATGAATGACCAATAAGCATTTGAAGAGATGTAAAAGCTCCTCAGAAAAATGCAAATTGAACTTACAATTAGATATCGTTTCAAAATTATAAAATTGTTTTGTCTGAAAGTTTAAAAAGTCAACAAGTGATGGTGAATATTTGGAAATGGGAACTCTCAGACATTGCTAATAGGAGTATACAATGAGATATTTTTGCAAAAGGATTTAACATTATCTGGTAAAGTTGAACCAGTCTATTCCCTACAATCCTATTCTTAGATATTTTCCTTAGAGAGATTCTCACGTTGTGTTCCAGAAAACCTGTGCAACGTGTGATATCCTCTAAAGCACCTGGACTAAGGCAAGGGCATGTTTTTACCCAAATTTAAAGACAGGAATACATTCCATGATAATGAACCTCATTTTGATCATTTATACCAATTCTGAGTAGTTCATTAATCTCTATATTGATAAAAAGCTATACTTTTTCCAGACCAGTGGGTCTTTTCTGAAGTATTTCTTGATAATACTGCTATCAGGAGCTGAAATCCTGTGGCTAAATTCTCAGGACTTATGTCCTAATATTTGTTGACATCTTTCTTATACTGAGAATACTAAAAATCATTAGTCTTGGAATTTCCATAGCTTTTGTCCATCAGACTATAAATATACCTAAAGCTTTCTTGAAATGATATCACTGCTTACCAAGTGTTACTTGTCTCCATATTTTATGGTGTTTACTTTTTATACCGAATTGGAACCCCATTCCAGTGATTACATTTACAGATTTCATTCTGTCTCAGTCTGCTGCATTCCACTATGGGCATTCAAAATGTGCAGGTTTACCTAATAAATGGAGCATATTTGATCTATCAACACATTGTTTTAAGACGAAATACTATTTACCATCCACATAGCAACTTCATATTTGCATGAACAATGCATTCAATTTCGGTTAGTAATAATGAGTCTAATTACATTATTCAAACTACATTTTGCTATAACACTCCTCAGAGGCATAATTGTAATCAGTTAGGAGTAAGCTTAACCAGGTCTTCTATAAAACAATTCTAATTCCTTCTTATTAGTATAGTAATTCTTGTTCTCTTTGCAAAGTTCAAAACATAATGTTTGAGTTGTTATTTTTTTAAGACAATGGTTCATATGCAAAAGAGTTTATTTCAGAAGTGATTTTTTCTTTCTCTTTTAGTTGATTGGCATGTGATTAGATTGGATGTAATATAAAACTATTGATTTATTAGACTACTGAATTACTGACAATCTCAAATATGTGTGTGTGTGTGTGTACTTGAGAGAGTCAGTAAATCAGAGAGAGAGAAGATGTTTACAAATCAGATTCTAGCATGAAAACTTATGCAATTATGTGTGAACTGGTTCCTTTGGTGGGATTAAGTCCAAAGTGAAAAGCAATGCCTAGGCTAGTATTCTTTATGATCTTATTATTGGAGTCTATTTTTTTATATCTTTATACAGTCCATTCTTATATTTTAATATACTTCTTAAAATGATGGTGAATAAAAATGCTTGTTATAACTTAGTCATAACTTTTCATGGTCCATTAATTCTAGAATAATACATACCAATATGCCTGTGTAACTTATAAGTAGGAAATAGTAAATTATTTTGGTATCTTTTATATTGCAATAAAATAATTACTTTTTAGTATTTCTTTTCTAATACATACAAATAAGTACATTAATATAATTTCTGTGAAGTAACTACTAAATTTCTGTGAGGTAACTACTAAAACTTGTGAAATTTGCCTATATTTTAACTTTTTACAACATGTCAATATATTATTTAAAGCATTTACACATTTTCACATGTGAATGCAAATGTTTCATAACTGTTGGGTTTACAAAGGAATAATAGGTACAATGTATACTTTAGGCATTTATTTTAAAAATAGCATCGATATTTTGAAATTCTGCAATTAAAAGTGGGTAAGATATAGATTTCACTTTATAGCCAGAGTAATTATATTAAAAAGCATAACTAATACACAGTGAACTCTTTTCAAGTTCTAATCACTTAATAATAAATTATGAAAAGCAGCATTTATTCAGAGTGCACTATGTCACAGAAACTCTGCTAAGTGCATGTTCTCATAATTGTCATAATAATCTTAATTTTAAAATTGGAATTGTTTTGAAGTTTAGAAAATGAATCCTCTGAAAGTTTCAATACATTTTTCAAGGTTACAGGGAAAGCAGAAGGCAGAACCAGGATCCAAACAAAAGTCTATATGTTCCAAAGCATTTGCTTTTTCAATAGCTACAACAAACTAAATTTTAATTATCATTCCTATATCAGCTAGAGTTTGTTCAAGGAAGCAGAAATACTAAGAGTAATATGGAATAATAAGTGTATTGCAGGAATTACATTTTGCAGATTAATTGGAAATAGCTGGGAAAGAAGTTCTAAAGGGGATAATGGGTGATCAGATAAAAGTTAATAAAGACACAAACCAGGGACCAGGAAGAAGTCTAGTGAATGCTGTTGCCTCTCTCCTTGTGGTGGGTATGAAGTCATTATGAGTCAGGAAGACAGACAATTGAGAAAAAAAATTAAATGCTGTGAAGTAACTACTAAATTTCTGTGAAGTAACTACTAAAGTATGTTAAAACTTGATAATGAAGTACGAATAAACTTGATCCCACAAATGGAACCCATGAGGACAAACTGAACCCCATGAGGACAATCTGAAATCCAGGTCTGTCAGTGCTTTAAACTCTCCCTGTGAGACCAAACAGAAACCTGTGCCCATCAGCACAGCTGCATGTATTCCCGGCCTGGGTCTCAGAGAAAATAAAGGTGAGATCCAGCAGGGGTTGAGGAGCTCATGTTGGGTTGCTGCCATTCTTCAATGAGGTGTGTCAGCAAGTCAATTACATTCATGAAATGCAGTGATACCTGTACTCTGCACCCACTTTGTGAGTATAATAGTTGTTCCATTTCTGTCTTCCAAATCTCATGCAAACTTCCTCTGTGATCTAGCACCCTATGAAGGAGAGAATTCTGGGAAACATTTTCAGCTTATGTAAGATAAGTAGGCAATGCAATTAGAAAGACTATAATATTTATGATGTCTATATACATTAATATGATTCTAGGTAAAGTTACCATGTTTTTTCTTTTAATTTATTGTTGACAGTATTACAGATGTCCCCCATTACCTGCTCCTTTGCCCCCCTCCACCCAGCCCCTGCCTTCCCCATACTATTGTCGGTGTCCATGGGCTATGCATATACATATATGTCCTTTAGTTAATCTCTACCTGTCCCCTCCACCCCCTCCCTTCTGAGATCTGTTGTTCTATTCCATGAATCCACGTCTCTGGACCTATTTTGTTCACCAGTTTATTTTGCTCATTAGATTCCACATATAAGTGAGATCATGTGATATTTGTCTTTCTCTAACTGGCTTATTTACTTTAGCATAATAATATTCAGGTCCATGCTGTCCCAATGAGTAAGAGCTCCTTCTTTAAAAGGTGCCTACACCAGATTTAAAAAATATCATGACTTCCACTTAGTAAGTAAGAGTATGGAGTTTAAGTGACCCTCCACTAAAATATAACTAGATTCTGTTTATATTTATTACCTTCAATTACATTTCTGGGTTCACTGGAAATTAAATAAATCTCCAAGGATCTAAAAACAGAAGCAAAGAACAGCAGGTTGAAATTGAAGCAGAGAGTTGTGAACATTTGGCACATACAAAGCGGTGTATTTCCCAGAGACACACATCAATACATAATCCTTACAGAACTGAACTGTACAGCAAAGTCAGAAAGCTCGGCTTGGGAATTCCACATTCTTAACCCCTCATGACAAGAGAAATTGGTTCCAGGATGGTAGCATCCCAGGGACCAGGCCAAATCCACTATAAATCCTGCCTGATGGAAAAATACCTAACAGGCATTGGTGTACCAGAGAATAATTTCAGCAAAATATAATCTAACAGTAAAAAGACTTTTGAAAAGAAAAAAAATAAAGAAAAGGAAAGCCACTATGAAATAGGAATAAAAGAAAATATAACAAATAAATAAATTCAGATGTAATATATAAAAAGCATAAAGTATATGGAGAAAATATGGAATAAAGAAAAACAGCAATAATAAATGTCTATTTTTAAGATAAAATAAGCATAGCTTCTGAAAATGAAAAATACAATTGACAAGTTAAAGTCCCCTTGAATGGGCTAAACAAAAGGCTAAAGTCAGGTAAAGAAACAATAATACACAGGAAAATACACATGCAGAAATATACAAATGCCCTGCAAGAAGACAAAGAGATGGAGACATGAAAAAATGTTAAGAGGTATGGGGGATACAATGAAATCTAACATATTTACTCTGAGTTCCAGAAAAAGAGAATAGTGGTATTAGAAGAACATTAATATCTGCAGCAATAATAAATGAGAATTTTCCAGGGCTGATAAAAGAGTGGAGTCTCTAGAATCATAGCTATAGAAAGAAGAGGTTATAGCAACAAATGGAAAGTAAAACAAACAAACAAATGATCAAGAGAGCCCTGGAACTGTGAGAACAGAGCACCTGGGGCCAAAGACATCTGTAACTATTTAGGCTTGAAAACTCCAAGCGGCTGTGAGCTGGTGGTGGGAGGAGAGGCCCAGAGTTGGGCAGAAGGATGCTTGCTGCCTCCTGTTTGATGATTCTTTCATGCACACTGCATGAAGGTTTAGAAAAAGGCATTACACTATCTAGAGTCTTATTTTCCTTTTTCACTCAACATTCTGAGACTTACCTGTTTTTGACTATGGCTCTAGTTCGTTAATTTTTCACATTTTATAGTGTCTCCCATTATGAATATACTCCAATAGAAACAGTTACCATGGTATTTCCCACTTTATAAATAAAAATTAGTTTTGTTTTTTCTTAATTTCTTGCTATTATAAACAATGGTATAAAGCTTCTTGCATATGTCTTATCATTCAGATGGTTGGATATTAAAGATTCTTGCATATGTCTTGTCATTCAGATGGTTGGATATTTCTAGGGTAGGTCTCTAAAAGTGGTACAACTGGATTTAAGGACAAAAGCCTCTTCAAATTTATTATATAACTAGAGGCCTGGTGCACGAATTTGTGCATGGGTGGGATTCCTCATCCTGGCCAGTGATCAGGGCCAATCAGGTCTGCGGGAGGTTGGCCAGGAATGAGGGGCTGTGGGAGGTTGGCCAGCCAGGGGGAGGGGCTGCAGGAAGTTGGCCAGCCACCCTAATCAGGGCCATGAGGCCAGCTGGCCGGGGGAAGGGACCACAGGAGGTTGGCTGGCCATGGGAGGTTGGCTGTGGGAGCACACTGACCACCAGGGAGCAGCTCTTGCGTTGAGCTTCGGCCCCCTGGTGGTCAGTGCATGTCATAGCGACCAGTCGACCGGTCGTTCGGTCATTCAGTCATTTGGTCTCTTAGACTTTTATATATAGAGATTTTAAACTGTTTTCTGAAGTTTGAGGGTTTGTAGACCTCAAATTCACTAATTTAGTGACTGAGTACTCATGATATTTGCCACAAAATGTCCTTAGGTATAGTTAAGAATCAAATTTTTAAAACCTCAACTTTGATTTTAGATAAAGTAGGTTTGAAACTTATAGACTGTCATATTTTTATAACTTTCAATTATTTTATAATATCTTGAGAAATGTGAAAATGGCACTTTTATCAATAATCCAGTGTTGTCTCAAAAAATGGCTTGCAATTGTAGAGTATAAATTGAAGCAGTCCATTGTGTTTATAAATCAAATCTCCATCAACTAGACAGAAGATAATAATATTGAGACATTTTTATGGGTAATTTTGGATATACGTATATATATGTGTGTGTGTATATAACATATATACACACATATATATGAATATACATAATATTTGACTAGAGCCACGTGAACATGGGTCTCAGTGATGGGAATTTAGAGTATGCTCATATCTAAGGTGCTCATATGAGGTAGAGAAGTAGAGCAACCACAGTTTAATGATAAAGATGTTTTTTGGAGGCAGTATAGAAGTCTCTTTATGTTGGAAGAGGTTTTACTTTAGTCTGATGAAATTTCAATGTCTCAGTAATTCAGGCCTTTACTGGTACCATTTGTGGAATTTTTCATCAAAATGCTTATGTAACTGGTTTGACAGGAGAAACATTGAAGTGAACATGAAATTTTTATTTTCCAGGAAAAGTTACCAGCTGTGCTCCATTGAAGTTCCTGCTTGTTCAGTAGCACCCATAACTTTCAATTATTAAAATTGTCACCGAACCTATTCAAACCTTCTGTCTGTTTCACTAGTATAGCCTAAACTAGTAGTTCCAGCTTCTTAGAGCAGGAAGAGGAAATTGTCTGTTCTTATTTCCCCTTTCCCTCCCTCCTCCTTCGGTATGTTGACAACAGAATGTCAACATAGACAACATTCTCTGCATTAAATGACTTCTATCCACAGGAGACAGGTTCCCTTTCAGTAGTTGCTGCTTTATTGATTGTGCTGCCTCCAGGTTCTCCATGTATCTGGTGTCTGAATGCTGACTCTTATGCAATCTTTTTGTAGTTTCCTTAGAGGGCACCAGAGTTCCTCTCTTTATTTAATATCTTTGAGAGAAATCTAAGGTATGGCTCTTTCTTTCCCTGCCTTCACCTACTGCCACAGAGGAACCCCTTCCCACCCACCCTCCCCCCCCGCCCCCTGCACACACACACACACACACACACACACACACACACACACACACACAGCCTTTTGCTGCTATTGTTGCCTCCCAGTAAGCAATGCTGTTGGGAAAGGGGGCATAGAATCAACAATGTTGCTTAAACTTAAAGCACCAAATGACCCACACTTCGGGAAATTTATCTTTTCCTTGCTATGCCAGGGACTGGGAATGAGTGTCATCCCCTGACACTCTCTCAGTCCTGCCATCACTTTCCAGTCCCCACCACTTGCATAGGATTTTTTTGTTGTTGTTGTTTTTGTCCAATGACTCATAACATTTAAGCAAAAGAAAATCACCATTTCTTAACATTCCAACTCAATGTCCCTCACTACCCATCCAGACAGCAGAAGGAATCTTGCTCTCTTAAGAACTCTGCATTTGCCCAAAGGATGCTATCCTTCTCCAAAACCTCTTATCTTTCTCTCTATCAGTGACTAGTCAACTTGAAACAGGTAGTTTCATGAATAGGACCCTTGAAGAGTTTAATAACATAATTCTCAAAATACAATAGATTCTGCTACAGTATGGTCCTACTCTTTAAATACATGAGTGGTCAGATTATTATGATCTCTGAACACATAATAATCTGGCCACTCAGTGTACTTCTCTTGAGTACCTCATTTATTTGATATCAAAGATACTATAAATCGTGCACCTGATCAGTTCTTCCCTTTGCACTGGCTGATAGAAAGCTCAGGGCAAATAGGTGGTTGATCTCCAGCAAAAGTCTAGAATACTTTTGGTACCCATTTGAGATACAAATACACTGAGTGGCCAGATTATTGTGCGTTCAGAGGTCATAATAATCTGGCCACTCAGTGTATTTGATGTACAAAAATATCTCTCAGTAGCCTAATTAGATTTCATAATTAAATATGCAGAACCAATTGTTAGGTAATTACCCTATATAATAAATAGGTAATATGCAAATTGACCATCACTCCAACACACAAGATGGCTGCCCTCATGTGGTCAAAGATGGCTGCCCCCATGTGGACACAAGATGGCCACCACAAGATGGCCAGCAGGGGAGGGCAGTTGGGAGGGACCAGGCCTGCAAGGGAGGGCAGTTAGGGGTGACCAGGCCTTCAGGGGAGGGCAGTTAGGGGTGACCAGGCTGCCAAGGGAGGGAAATTAGGAGTGACCAGGTCAGCAGGGGAGGGCAATTGGGGCAATCAGGCTGGCAGGGGAGTGGTTAGGGGGCAATCAGGCTGGCAGGCAGAAGCAGTTAGGGGCAATCAGGCAGGCAGGCGAGCGGTTGGGAGCCAGCAGTCCTGGATTGTGAGAGGGATGTCCGACTACCCGTTTAGGCCCAATCCCCTAAACGGGCAGTCGGACATCCCTCGAGGGGACCCAGATTGGGGAGGGTGCAGGCTGGGCTGAGGGACACACCTCCCCATGCATGAATTTCGTGCACCAGGCCTCTAGTTTAATACATAATAAAGAGTTGTTAAGATTCTGTGTAGACAAACATAAAATTGTTATTTTTAGAAGTTATATTTAAAATTCATCATTTTGATAGTCACAGTACTTTTAGATATAGTTGAAATGCTCACCAATAAAAGATAACTAAATGTTTTTACCACCATGTGGAAGATTATTTTTTATATAGATTGTTTTTGGGTTAAAATGACTAGAATTAGATTATTTTTTTTAACATGGCATTAATAGGGCTTCTGTGTCAATAAACTTAAGTAAAATAGGTTCAAAGAACCTCTTTCCCAGTAACTAGTGAAATCAATGGTATAGAAAATAAATATAGCCAAAAGCATAAAAAAAGAGTCATATCATATGCATGTCATAAATTTAGGAGAGACAGCATAATTCTCATGTGAGATGCCAGAGCCATTTTGTGTGCCTTTTTTTTTTTAACTAAAGATTTCTGGCTAAACAGTTTTAGGAAATTTCATACTTTGAGGGGTGAAGATATAGTAGATTACATAATGATCATTTATGAAATGTACCTCTTCAAAACTCTCTAAACTCTTAAAAGTAAGCATTCCTGAAGGAAGATGAGACTTTAATATGTTTCACTAATGCCCTAATAGAGAGAGAAAAATACTGAGCATAGTAAGTAGTTACACAGGGATCCATTGACGAGTGGGGAGCTCCAAACTACTAAAGTTCCTCAGGAACTGGCTTCCCATATTCCAGAGTTCTGCACTGAACAGTGGCAGGGCAAGGATAAGAAACACATCACAGCCTGCAGAGTAGACTGCACTGACTGAGAGGAATGGGCCTTGGCGCAGGAATCATAATCCGGCATTCATCAAAGGCTGTAATTAACCCTGCAAGTTCTCTCCTTACCCTGTCTTCTCATCCTGAGACTCTGGAAAAGTTGATAGATGGCAATGTCCAGAGAGAAGACTAAATGAATAACAACAACAAACTTTGTGCAGGTGACTAGAGCAATTCACCTACAATCTTTCAGATTAAATAAAAGGTCTGGGTAAAACAGTTTATATCACACATAAGCAGTATGAGAATAATGGCATGACAGCCACACAATAATTCTATTGAAAAAAATGATAAAAAGGAAGGAAAGGAAGAAATAAATGTTGAATGAAAAGGTGGGTAAGGTAGATAAAAAATTCAGTTTGGGGAGGAACAAAGGAAATCATAAGTGAGTTCATATGTAGGGGTTAATTGGTAAAGCACAATTACAGTTTTCAAAAGAAGCTCCAATAATAGTTGAGAAAATAGGATAATATGAAAGGTGAAATTACAAAATTAAAAGAAAACACCCTCAAATCAGAATATTGAATCCAATTAAATCTAGAATTTATGATATACAACTGGAGAAAATTATGGTTAACAAAACAGAATTTTAAGGTCATAAAATCATGAAAAACAATACTACTAGCTCAGTGAAATGGATGCAAATGTAACAACAATAACATCAATATAAACTGTTACAAGTTAACATTAACTTTGTGTAGTTAATATGTACATGGCACAATCATATTCTTTTTATCAATGAATTATCTAATTTATTCCTAATTATAATTAGGGATTATAATTATAGTGTCTTAACCCCATTATGTAGTTGAGAAAATTAAGGAATGGGAATACTAATTTTCCCAAGTAAGTGGAAAAACTTACATTCAAATACAGTCATCCTGATGCCAGAGCTTCTCTTATTTTCCAATGTTAAGCATAACAATCTCACTTTGAGTTATTATTGGTGTATGTCTACTTTTGACTTTACTCATTTTTTAATATTTAAAAAAAGAGTATTTTAATGAAAACAATAAAGTCATTTCCCTATTAAAACAAAAAAACAAAAACCTATGTCATTAATACAAAGGTAGGAGATGATGAGATAAATGATCTCTCAACTCAATCCTTAAGTCAACAGTGACATTCCAAGGATCAGAAAATTCTTTGAATTATGTCAGGGTAGGCAATATAAACCTGCTAAAGTGGAAAAAAAATGCCTGCCAGTGTAAGTGATAGCCAATTCGTGTCAAATCTAGAATATATTTCTATAAAAATTAAGGATTTCAAAATAAATATGCTTAGTATAATTCCATGTTTTGAGGGGGTGGCTTATACTGTATAATGACTAGAGGCCTGATGCACAAAATTCATGCATGGGTAGGGTCCCTAGGCCTAGCTGGCGATCTGGGCCAATCTGTGGGGCAACTGGCAGGGCGATCAGGGGGCCCTCGCTGACACCCGCCTTGGCCGGCCTGGGGCCTGCGGGCTGGGGCAGCTCCTGCATTGAGCATCTGCGGCCTGGTGGTCAGTGTGCGTCATAGTGACCAGTTGTTCCACCAGTTGTTCTGCTGTTTGGTTGATTTGCATGTTAGGCTTTTATTATATAGGATCATTTGTAGAAAGAGCTTTGCAAATCTAAATAATACAGTGCATGGTCCAATTATAGTTGTCATCATCTTCTGATTTGGTATTTTTCATAAAACCTGGAGATGACATCAATTAAATCAAAGTTTTATGCAGCAATATTTGCTTGAGTTAACTGTACTTGTACTTTTTATTTTAAACTAGTGGCCCGGTGCACGAAATTCGTGCATGGGGGGAGGGGTTGCCTCAGCCCAGCCTGCACCCTCTCCAATCGGAGAACCCTTGGGGGATGTCCAACTGCTGGTTGGCATTGGGCCTAAACTGGGAGACGTATATCCCTCTCACAATCTGGGACCGCTGGCTCCTAACAGCTCACCCACCCGCCTGCCTGATCGCCCCTAATTGCCTCTGCCTGCCTGCCTGCCTGATTGCCCCTAACCTCTCTGTTGCCTGCCTATTTGCCCCTGCCTGCCTGATCACCCCTGCCAGCCTGATCTCGCCTAACTGCTCTCCCCTGCCAACCTGATCACCCCTAAATGCCTCTGCCTGCCTGATTGCCAGGGTCCGGTGTGCAGGTGAATGGAATTCCTGGCTGGAAGGCCACTGACAGCAAGCTATCCAATGGCCGATTCTGCGAGGAATGGGGCTCCCTCCTCCCTCCTGTCAGGTTCCAGTTTGAAGGCCGGCCACACCCCAGATCGAGCGAGACCCAGACCCAGAGTTCCACCATGCTCCGGCCAGCTGGGGCCCACAGTCCCCTCTTGCCGCAGCACTGTGGAATCCCGGGGCCCACAGCCCCCTCCCGCTGTGGCGCTGCGGCATCCCAGGGCCCACAGCCCCCTTGGCAGTCAGTGCTGGGTCACCACGGCGCCCATGGGAGCTGGGGGGGAGGGACCGAGAGGTCAGCAGTTCAGCCCACTCGCCAGTCCCCGCCCACCCGAGCCTGCTGCACGCACAGCTTGGCGTTCGGTCATGCATTTGGTCATTTTGGATGTTACAGACCCTTGCTCTTTATACACTGAGTGGCCAGATTATTATGATCTCTGAACACATAATAATCTGGCCACTCAGTGTACTTCTCTTGAGTACCTCATTTATTTGTTATCAAAGATACTATAAATCGTGCACCTGATCAGTTTTCCCCTTTGCACTGGCTGATAGAAAGCTCAGGGCAAACAGGTGGTTGATCTCCAGCAAAAGTCTAGAATACTTTTGGTACCCATTTGAGATACAAATACTGAGTGGCCAGATTATTGTGCGTTCAGAGATCATAATAATCTGGCCACTCAGTGTATATATGTATAGATGAGCAGATAGTTCTGTTTCCTTGCAGTAATATGCAAATATCTGAACACATAATATTTTCAAATTAGATTGACTTTGAATAGAAATTTAAAAATGAAGAGCTCTGCAAAAGTAATTATCTTTCAGCTCGTCTTATCAAGTTTTTAATAACTAGAATGACCAGAAAATATGAAAATGCCAAAAACACAAAATCATGACTTGAAAGACATGCTAATAGGATTTTTGTTAAGACAGACCAGTAGGTGAAAGGATCCTTGTATCAACATTAAGGGACTAAAATTTATATAAATAGTTTGTAATAGAAAACTGTAGGGAAAAGTTCAAATAATAAACCTTAATGAAAACTATGTTTTTTTTAATGTAATAATTTTTAATCTTTCCTTTCCTTTTCATCCACATATGTGTAGGTATGCAATCATAGCTACCAGTCTCTTAGGGCAAGGAAGTTCATGGCCTTATCCTTAGCTGCCTCCCTGTATTTAGTGAGTACAGAGTTCCAAGTTTGAAAGTCAAGATGTTTGAGAAGTTTGAGACCAAAGAGATGAATATGAAAATGAAAAATATGTTCAAAACTGCATCATAGTTTTATTAACATATAACTAAGGAATTGTTTTTTTTTAATGTTTTTTGCATTTTAACTTTCTTGAGGTTGGGTTTCTGGGGTTTTTCGAAAGACAGTGTGGTGAAAGCAAACAGGACTGGACAGGAGTCAGAAGATTTGGCTCAGGTCAACCCTCATTTACCGATTGCATAGAACTTAAATTTCTTGTTAAACGTCAGGAGTTTTAAAGAATCGGGTAAAGCACATCAAGAAAAGTGTGGCTCTTCTTGCTGAAGAGCCCTTCCTATATATTCATACTAGAGGCTGGTGCACGAAATTCGTGCACGGGGGGTGGGGGGGGGTGTGTGTCTCAGCCCGACCTGCATCCTCTCCAATCTGGGACCCCTTGGGGGATGTCTGACTGCCTGTTTAGGCCCGATCCATGGGACATCCCTCTCACAATCCAGGACAGCTGGCTCCTAACCACTTGCCTGTCTGCCTGCCTGATTGCCCCTAACCTCTTCTGCCTACCAGCCTGATTGCCCCCTAACTGCTCCCCTGTCGGCCTGATTGACGCCTAACTGCTTCCCTGCCAGCCTGATCGCCCCCAACTGCCCTCCCCTGCTGGCCTGATTGCCCCCAACTTCCCTCCCCTGCAGGCCTGGTCACCCCTATCTGCCCTCCCCTGCTGGACTGGTTGCCCCTAATTGCCCTCCCTTGAAGGCCTGGTCACACCCAACTGCCCTCCCCTGCAGGCCTGGTCCCTCCCAACTGCCCTCCCCTGCCGGCCCAATGGCCCCCAACTGCCCTCCTCTGCTGGCCTGTTCGCCTCCAACTGCCCTCCCTTGACGGGCATCTTGTGGCGATGTCACATGTGGGTGTCACGCATGTGACACCACCTATGCTTTTTTTTTTTTAAATATATTTTATTAATTTTTTACAGAGAGGAAGGGAGAGGGATAGAGTTAGAAACATCGATGATAGAGAAACATCGATCAGCTGCCTCTTGCACACCCCCTACTGGGGATGTGCCCGCAACCAAGTACATGCCCTTGACCGGAATCGAACCTGGGACCTTTCAGTCCGCAGGCGGACGCTCTATCCACTGAGCCAAACCGGTTTCAGCAATGCTTTTATTATATAGCATTATTTAGGGTTTATTGCATTTTTCATTTTATGTGTATGTAAAATATTATAGCTTAAAACAGAACCTTTACTTAAAAATACACAAGTAGAAACTATCTTATAGCAAGAGCCTGATTTAAATATCAAGTGAGATAGAAAATTTTAGGATTGACAGTCATTTTTTTAAGTAAATGGAAACAATTTTAAAAGTATGTTTCTATACTGTTTAGTACTCCTTTCTTTGCTTTCATATACTGATTCTGAAAATAAGTGGTTAGTTTAAGAAAACTGAAGGCATTGTTTGCAGAATTGAGATTTGAAAGACTAGCCTAACTGAAATTTTTAAATGTAGTAAAGACCCAGAATTATATCTTATTTTTAAATATTTAACCAAAACACACACACACACACACACACAAAAAAAAACTGTGTGATCAGTGTAACTAATGTAGGGCAAACACCGACAAACTGCAAACTCTCTCTGCAATCTTTTTAGAGCATTTATAGCTGCTTTGGTGTTATTGTCTCCATTCTATTGGTTCTATGGGGACTCGTGTTCAAGCAATCTGAATTCTGTTGTCAACCTATAATGTTTTTGTGATGAAAAAAAGATTGGACTGTGGTGTCCAGTGTGTGAGACAATGTAAGGCTTGTCTGGGGAAACTTTTTTCAGTGATACCCAATTGTCCCAAGGCCGATAATTGAAGGTGAAAGGTAATTCAAAAAAAATGTGTAGAAATTACAAGGAAAACATAAGCAACAAGTTTGAGAATAGACTTTTTAAGTTTCAAAGACATTGTAGTTGAAATATCTCTAAAGCCTATCCTTATTTTCATCCCTACTGTTTGTTTCCTATAAACAATAAGGATTTTTTTCTCTGTATATCTTGAATTTTCTCTAGCTATGTTTTATTCAAGGTCATAATAGTAGCCCAATTATGACTTCACTACCAACAAAACTTTTTAAATATTTCCCCGGACTCTCCCAAGTTAACCCTGTTTGGATTAGAACTGTCATAGCTTTCTCTATAAATCACATGCAAATTGTTTCATTCTCACTTAAAAGGAAAATATCATTTGCCATTAAAACTTTCTGGTATTAATATAAAAATTATTTTTCTAGTAATCTGAACTCTAAAACTTGGATAAATTTTTAAAAGATATTAAGAAGACGGTGTTTTTTTTCCCCAGTAAATTTTATTGATAAGCTGATGTCGGACAGACCAGCATGGCCAGAGGAGGGAGTGCCGTCCAAGTCCTCACGAGTGCAGAGCTCGCCACTTGTCGAGAGGGCCTCGACTGGGGACGTATTTGACTCCACAGCCGTCAGGGATGAGGCGCTTCCTGGCCACTTTGTCTTCAAACTCATCGGCGTTAAACTTGGTAAAGCCCCACTTCTTGGAGATGTGGATCTTCTGGCGGCCCGGGAACTTGAACTTGGCCCTGCGCAGGGCTTCGATCACGTGCTCCTTGTTCTGCAGCTTGGTGCGGATGGACATGATGACTTGGCCGATGTGCACGCGGGCCACCGTGCCCTGCGGCTTTCCGAAGGCGCCGCGCATGCCCGTCTGCAGCCGGTCGGCGCCAGCACAGGACAGCATCTTGTTGATGCGGATGACGTGGAAGGGGTGCAGCCGCACTCGGATGTGGAACCCGTCTTTCCCACAGCTTTTCACCATGTACTTGTTGGCGCAGATGCGCGCGGCCTCCAGGGCTTCGGAGGAGAGCTGCTCGTACTCGTCGGACACCATGTGGCCACAGAGCGGGAACTCGTCCACCTTCGCCTTCTTCCGCCCCAGGTCAAAGATGCGGATCTTGGCATCGGGGACGCCGCGGCAGAAGCGAGACTTCGGATACGGCTTGTTCTTACAGTACCGGTAGCAGCGAGCGGGTCGGCGGCCCATGGCGGCTCCGGAACCGTTGCCGCCCAAAGAGGCCCCACCCCACGCATGCGCCGTAGGCGGATGCCCATCTACCCCAGCGACCACAGAGTTCCTGGAGGACCGACCACAGAGTTCCTGGAGGACCGACCACAGAGTTCCTGGAGGACCGACCATAGAGTTCCTGGAGGACCGGGAAATCGCTTTGGAGCATGTCCCGCCCCCGCTGCAGCCGCCCTCCTAAGGCTGTGGCCGCAGCGGGAGCTGCCGGGAGGGGAGGGCCTGGGCCCGCCAAAGCGCTGAGGCCCGTCTTCCTTGCTGTGCATTCTGGGCTGTAGAACATTTGCCCTGGGCTTTGTCTTAGTATGAAAGACGTATTTTCCTGGAGATTAAATAAGAAAGGTCTCTCCAGCTAGTCAATATATTTTCTATCAAAATAATATATTTTCCTTGCCAAGACCGGTTTGGCTCAGTGGATAGAGCGTTGGCCTGCGGACTGAAAGGTCCCAGGTTCGATTCCGGTCAAGGGCATGTGCCTTGGTTGCGGGCACATCCCCAGAAGGGGGTGTGCAGGAGGCGGCTGATTGATGTTTCTCTCGCATCAATGTTTCTAACTCTCTATCCCTCTCCCTTCATTTCTGTAAAAAATCAATAAAATATATTAAAAAAAACAAAATAATATATTTTCCAGAGCTCGTGCCTCCCGTCAGCAGCTGTGTATCGATTGCTGTGTCTCAAACACTGTGGTCACCTTCCCTGGGGAGGGTGGCTTCCAGGCCTGAGCTCTCTGGTGAGGCTCGGGAAGAGCTGAGCGAGAGTGGGGCAGGGACAGGGACAAGATGTATTTTGTACGAATTGCTCGATGATTGCTTTAGAAACCTGAAACTTTGGTTTTATGTATTTGGCCATATGGGATGATTTTATTGTAAAAAATGGCATCTACAAAATTGAAATACCAACCACATTTTTTAACTTAAGGCTATTTACATTTTTATGCTTTATTAATCTTCTATCTTACTGAGAATGAGTTTAATAGTTTTTTCCCTCTGATACTAGATTTTGTAAAAAATATTATGATAAGGATCAGAGTGTGGGGAAGGAGGAAAATAAAAGATAAAAAGAATTTACAAATGATCTATAATCCCTACTTGGATTTTTCGGGCTTTTTTGATTTCTTCATGCTGTTTCAGACATCTATGACATCATGGAACAAAATCCTTCCAATGTGAGTACATTCTTCCAATGCTTTCCTTTAACAGGGAAACAAATAAGTTGTCTTCCTTTGAGTATCTTCCTTTGACTTCATAGACCCCTCTCCCTCGGAATTATAATAGATTCTGAGTGGGATTTTACAGAATAATCATATTAAAGTAAAAATATTAAAACTCCCAGTGTAGAGGACTTTCCCACCTTTCAAAGAAGTTGCTTACTTCTCCATCCTTCATTTCTGCCTTCCTGTTTTCCTCAAATAGTTTCTATTCACTATGTAATCTTGAGTATGAAGATAACACAGCATATAATTTTGTGTTGTTTTCACTACTGAGCTTACAAGTCTAGAGTGGGATTTAGATGCTACTCCAATAATATCTCATCATATTACAAAATACAAAATGTGCCCAAGAGGAAAAGCAGAGTGAGCCCTGAGAGCCTGGGGTAAGGTCCTGATTTAGACTGAGGAATGAACAGAGAAAACTTTATTAGGAAAGAGATGTTTACATTGTGAAAGTGGTGCATGGGGCCTGGCATATGCAAAGACCCTGAAGCAGGCAAGAACATGGACCATTGAAGGAACTGGAAGGCCAGTGTGACTATGGGTGAAGGGGTGAGTGGCATAATGTGAGTCCACATTGTATAAGAGAAGGTGGCTTGCATATCCCATAGGGCCCATTTACCAAGTTAGGCATCCTAATCTTTATTCAATCACTGAAGAGCTTTACACAGGTTTTAGCCTCTCATAATGTATAATTGGGTCAATAAATTAGAAAGGGTAAAAAAATGGATGCAAAATGAATGCTTTGCAGCACTAAAGAAAAGAAGTGAGGAAAATGTGAACATGCTTTTAATGTATTTTAATGTATTAACACGTTTGTATCTTTTTATACTACTACATGCCTAGAATCTATTATAGTTCCGAGGGAGATGGGTCTATGAGGTCAAAGGAAGATACTCAGCCAGAGTTCATGTGCCGTCATGCACTCACCCTCACCTGTCTAGGCCATGCTTTCAAAAAGCCTAGAATTCTCTGACCAGCAGATGTGTCTCTGATTGCATAATCCTCTTTCCTTAATCCAAAGGGTGACTAATTATGGTTTGCCCGGGGATGTACCCATTTTGAACCTGGAAGTCCTGCATCCTCCCAAACCACACAGTCACAGGCAAAATGGGAAGGATGATCACCCTACCACACTTGTACGTGGGGACCCTCATAGTTGCAGGTTAGAGTCAGAGGGTGGGAAGAGAAAGGGAGAACCAGACTGGGATTCTTCATTTATACTCCCTTCCTTAGCTGTAAAATTATTAGAAAGGAGTCTGTGGAAAATGTATAAGCCACACCATTATATTTAAAATTAAAAAAAAAAAGCATTCCCCTCAATCATTTCCAAAATGTTGAGTGTTCCTCTATATTCCAACTCCTGCCACCTACAGTGTGCATCATACTAAGCAAACCTTGCAAAAACTATAAAACTCATCTGCTTTGAAGTAGCCTGAAATATTGTCAAGAAGATGATACATAGGAAATAACTTTTATTTTTCTTATTTACTAAATTTATTACTTTGATAAATGCAATAAAAGTGTATCAAAGGGAGACACTGGTGTTCTATAAAATAGAGATGATTTAAAGAATGAGGAGTACATATATAAGTGAAGATAAGGAATAAGGTAAGAAAGGAGCATAACAGCTACATAAAATTTAAGATCTGTGAGAACAAGGACTGTATTTGGGTCACTGTTTTGTCTTCTGTTTTTGGTGAATTGTGTGCACCATAGCACAATAAGTATTTGAATGAGTACTCAGCATCACTGTTGGACATTTTTAACAACCTGCTCTTGGGGAGCAGGGTTGGGGAGCTCTGATATGTAGTGTTTGCTGACTTTTGTGGTGTAAATATCCCATCATCAATTTCAACCACAATTGAGCCAGTGTTAGCTGGTTCCAGCATGCTGTGCTTACCAAAGACAAATAGAAAAAAACAAACATGGCCAAAGTTACTAACACATAACTTGAAATAATAAATTTGGGGATGGGTAGGGAGAGATCATTTTCTAGGAGCCCTTAAAAACCAGACAGATAAACATGCTTAGACCTGAAATTTCAGCTTGGAATGTGAAGAAGTCTTTCCTCCTCCATGGTTACTCTCTTCTAGTCCACAACCCCTGTGTAAAAGGTCTGCACTGTTCTGCACTTATTGATTAGTTATGCATCTAGGCAGCTTTTAAGTACTTGGAATTAGCACTGGGCAATGTTAGAAATGCAATCAAATTCTCAGCATCCTCTACCTTCATGCGAAGACTGAAAAAGAACAGTTCTGTGTATCAGATCAATGCAGCACTGCCTTTCCTTTGATATCACATTTCAGCCATTTCACAAAGAATTAAACCTGAATTTGTTCCAAAAAAAAAAAAAATGCTCTGGAGTCTAATATATTGACTGATGTGCACCCTGCATTTTCTCTCCTGCTGCTGGAACTGTCTGCATTGTTGATCACCGAGTCATTATGCAGCCTTCCATCACTGGTTGTCTGACAGTATTCAGAGATCATGTTCCCGCTTGGCTCTCAATGACGTGTGATGCCTCTACTGATGATGAACAGTCATTTTCATTAGTGTCTCTTAGTAACTTCACACTGGGAGCTGTAAACTCAATATTTTTGAAAGCCCGGATGAGCAACTTGACTATATTTTCCTAAAGTTGAGTAGTGAATGTAAAAGTCATGGTTATGGTTGGCCTTTTCTTCAGCCAATGGTATCTACTGTCATGACTGATGGGTGGTCATGATGCTGTTGCTCACTCATCTTATTCACAATGGTCCACTTATCTACTTGACAGATGAACATTTTCCAAACAGAAGTAGTGTCAGATGATTTTGTTTAGTTCCAGGAACCTAATTAATTTTTAACTGATATTTTATACATTTTGATTATTCTTTCTTTGGGAATTTTTTTGATATAAGGCACACTATTTACCTTTGTGCTTTGATAACATAGGATAAATTACCCCAAAATGAGTGGCTTTTTTACATTGTTCCAGAAAATTGGAAAAATAGTACTGTATAATATGCTCATTAGAATTTGATTTTAGTTTGTAAATTTTTATTTTACCTGTTTATATTTTGTACTTGTTTTATATGGTAGTGTGTAGTTTCATTAATATTTAAGTAATACTATAACAAATATGTAATTTATACAACCCTAATATATAAAAACCCAGGGTCCTTAAGGACTGAAGGCTCCACCCACTGGAAGTCAGTCCTGCAGTCAGTGCTGGGTTGCCATGGTGACCCAGCACTGACTGCCGCTGCTGCGGACATGACGACCCAGCACTGACTGCCGAGGGGGCTGTGGATCAGGCCGGGAGAGAGGCCCGAAGAGAGAGGGTCTGATCCGCAGCCTCCATGGCAGTTATTGATCAACTGTTGCCTCTCTCTTTCTCTCCGGGCTTCGCCAGCAGCCATGCCACTGTTTCTCTCCGGGCCTCTGCCGGGACTGCTGATCAGCCCCGCCTCTCTGATCAGGCTCAGAGATAGGCCTGGAGACACCGACTGGCATAGAAACTGACCAATCAGAACCAAATCTGGGTGAAGTGCAAGGAGCCAATGGCTGCCTAGGAGGCAGAGCTTTTGATTCTGACTGGCATAGAAACTGACCAATCAGAACCTAATCTGGGTGAACTGAGAAGGCAGAACCTAAGGTGGGGGCTGAGGAGGGGTTTTAAGGGCAACAGCTATTTGGTGTAAGGTGTAAGAAAGTGGTTCAATTTTTTAATGAGCGGTTTGACAGTATAGTGCATATGGCTGGCTATCAGTCCAGATATAGGGATTATGTGTTTTTGTCTGCCAAGAGTATCTCCTCCTGCTGAAAAAGGCTCCCCCCCCCCCCCCCCGATTTAAGCAATCCTATCCTATATAATCTATCTACAGTAATAAAAGGGTAATATGATAATTAGACCAGGTCAACTGGCCATCTTCTGGACATCCGACTTCCTTCTGGACAAAGCCATGGTGGTGGGGGCCAAGGCAGAAGCCGTTAGAGGCGATCAGGCCGGCATGGGAGGGCAGTTGGGGGTGAGATCAGGCCAGCAGGGGAGGGCAGTTGGGGGTGAGATCAGGCTGGCAGGGGAGACCAGTTGGGGGCTAGATCAGGCCGGCAGGGGAGAGCAGTTAGGGGTGATCAGGCAGGCAGGCAGGCAGAGGCAGGGGCGATCAGGCAGGCAGGCAGAGAGTTTAGGGGCGATAAGGCAGGCAGAGGGGTTAGGTGCAATCAGGCAGGCAGAGACAGTTAGGGGCGATCAGGCAGGCAGGCAGGTGAGCGGTTAGTAGCCAGCGGTGCCATATTGCAAGAGGGATGTCCCCGATTGGAGAAGGTGCAGGCTGGGCTGAGGGAACCCCCCCCCCCCCTTGCACAAATTTTGTTCACTGGGGGGCCATGTAAATAATAAACATGCTATAGAAAAGCATAATAAGAAAAAGCTATATTAAAGATGACTTGAATCAACACAAAGAATATACATATGTATGTAGAAGACTTCTCTCTTAAAAGGAATTAGTCCAATTGAAAAATTCAAGAAACATTGATCTGGGGTTAAGGTGTGTGCATGAAGCTTGTCCTCCCTCCCACATATTGAATGCATGCACTTGCTGTTCTTTACATACAAGTTCCTGCCTATGTATTTAAAAGGCAAAATGATGGAATTAATATCCTTTTTCTCCTACTGTCCAAGTTGCTTACCAAATAGGAAGTTTGTGTGATTTACTAGGGTTATTGCCACGCATGAAAAATATTTAAATACTGAGATTTTTTAATCATTTATGTCATGACATCCAATTGTATTTCAGGTTAAATGAATCTTGTATGTTTAATGGATGACCTCTTTATCCACTAAACAATTTTTTAAAAATAAAGTGAACAGTCAACATTAGTGATTAGATGTAAGGGTACTTAAATTATGAAAAAATTATCCCAATTGACAAAGCACTGACTTCGGAAGGTTTTCTGTTTTACTATATACAAAATGTATCCATTTTCTTATTCCAGTTAATGTTTTCATAACTTTATGAGGACTGGCCTATAATTATATCCATTTTACAGATGGAGAAAGGAAAGTTGAGAACATCCTATTACAGCTAATTGATGTGCAACATTATATTAGTTTCAGGCATATATGTAACTGACAAAATGATCACCCCAGTAAATCTAATACCCATCTGACACTATACTTAATTATTATAATATTATTGAGTATATTTCCTAAGCTGTACTTTATATCCCCATGCCTATTCCTTAACAACCAATCTGTACTTCTTAATCCCTTCACCTTTCCACTCATTTTCTCCAACCCCGACTCCCCTCTGGTAACTGTCAAAATGTTCACTGTATCTATGACTTTGGAAGGTTTTTTATTTTTTAATGCTCACCAAGGATATGTTTTTATTGATTTTGAGAGAGAAAGAGAGAGAAAGAGAGAGAGAAACATCATTGTGAGAAAGAAACCCATGGTTTGGTTGCCTCCCTTAAGTGCCCCAACCAGGGATTGAACCCACAAACTAGGTCCTGTTTGGGAATCAAATCCACAACCTTTTGTTGTATGGGACAACACTCCAACCGAGTCACCCAGCCAGGGCTGGAAGGTTTTTTTTTAAAGTTTTGCCTCACCTGTCAAACATTTTAATCCCTTTGCATTTTGTTTTTTTCTATGGCAGCAAATACTAAAAACAGGACTATATCAGAGGCTGCATTTCATTCTGTTTGAAACACCTGGTAAATCACTACATTATTGATCTGCTAAATCTATGTGTAAAGAATTTAGCATTGCTCAAAGCTTCTGGGAGTAATCTCTATTGTCTTTTCTATGCCTTGGGACTTTGGTCATACTGGATAGTCTAACAATGGGACTTAAGGTAAGGGATGACCATTCCAGAAAACCTAACAATGTGGTGTAGGTTTTGGGGTCAGTGGTATCATTTGACCGGGAGACTCACATTAACAATGTGCATAATCAGCTAATCAATCATGGCTACATAATAAAGTCCCAATAAAAACTTAGAGCACTGGTGCTTGGGCAAGTTTACTTGGTTGGCAAGACTCCATATATATTGTCAGAAATTGATGGAAGAGTAATGCAACCTGACTCAATGGGGAGAGTCCGTGGTAACTCCATATTTGGTACTTCTGGACTCTACCTATGCACTTCCTCCCTTCGCTGATTTTAATCCTTCTCCTTCCCTGTAATAAACTATAACTATGACCATAATTGCCGTCAGTAAATTCCGTGAGTCCTTATAGTGAATTATCAAACCTGAAGGTAGTTTTGGGGATCCCCCAAATCTGCAACTGGTGTCAGAAATGAGGCCAATCTTGGGGACTGTAATTTCTAACTTTGTAGTTGGCTCAAATTCTCTGTAATTTCCATCTGTCATCCCCACAAACCTAATCAATCATGTATAAATGGTGGGGCACTCAAAGAGGAGAGTATAAATCTAGTTTATAGTGCCTAGAAGAGTTAAAACATATGCTAACAACAACAAAGACTGTCCTAAAAAGTCATTTTTTTTTCTGCTTAAAAGTATAATGCCTATTTGTTGAAGAATTAGCAAATATGTATGACAGAAATATAAAGATATAAGCTTTTAAGATTTGAGTGTGTTTTCTTGCAGTAATATTGTATGTGACATTTTATAAGCTTATTTATTTCAGTAAACCTTTTCTGTAAGAATATATGTTCTTCATATCGTTTTAGTAATAGAAAAATGGGACTTATCATATGCTAAGTTATAGATCCATATATGGACAGATTTACTTCCTACTTGTCTTGTTCTATTTATATATTCAAGAGCTAGTGTGCTGTAGAGCTATAGCAAAAGCAGCTTCAACTTATTTATCGATTTAACTTGAGGTCAACATCCAGGAGCTAATTGGTCATACATAAAGGCTTGCTACTTCTGACAAAGTAATATTTTAGAGTGAAGTTTCTCTTCAGTCACTTAAGCCACAAAATGTATGTTAGCTACAAATAGTGCCAGTGACCAGCTTAAAAAATTATGATATAGGCCACAACATGAATGAAAATGAGCAAAATAAACCCTTGACATGCCATTTTTGGTGAAAAGTTTGATTTCAAAGAAGTAAAATTCTTAATTTTCTACTGGACAGCAAGAGATTTGTAAAATTCTGACTAAATCTGAAAGACAACATTTTTCTTATTTCCCCTTCAGATTGCACAAAATATTATTTTTAAATGGTTCTAAAGAATTTAAAAGCATTTGGGAGCAGAGCATATACTAAAGCTTTACTTATCTCACCATCTTACTTGAAAGCCACCTTATCTTTTGAGGAATTAGGTAGATTAACCATTTTTGCATGCATTTTAATAAAAATATATTGTCTTAAATTTATTTGAATATGTCATTTTAATATAATTGTATTATCAAGTTTTTTTCTGGAAATTTAGTAAGTTTTGAGGATCATTGTATTGAAGTTCACCATAATGTCATAACATATTTCATGTATGTAAAATAAGAGTATGCCTGAGCTCAAGGATAACATGTATCTCTTTATAAGAACATTTTCTCATACATTACTTAACTCAATTGCCTAAAATAATTTTCTTGGAAGGCATATAAAAACAAGTTAATCTGGTTTCCAAAATGAAGAAGTAATATGCAGAAAATCAAGTGACTCACCCAAAAATAGAATTTGGTAAGTGGTAGACCTTAAAGCTTGGCTCATTTGTGAAGACTTTTTCTAAAAATTTTTCTCCTTCAAAATTTACCATTAGGAATCAGACTCACTTAGCACCTGAAAGTTAAGCTGGCTCTGAGATGGATTATGAATCAGTTGTGAGGCTCATCCAGGGTCTGCGGGGACTGAAACCAATACTCTTCTGAGGGTCCTCTTCAAAAAAAAAAAAAAGAACAACAATTATGAATACAAAATTAGAGATAAAGCAAATATTTTTAGAATAAGAAAATAAATACAAATTATAAATAGGTATTAAATAAAATGTACAGCTCATTTTTAAAAATAATAACTTTTATTAATTGCCTGATTATCTTTAAAATCTTTCTTTTATTTTCTGGCTACATGTTCCTTGATCTCTTCTTCATTTGGCCATTATTTGCTAATACTTTTATGAAGAATATAAATTCAATTCAATCTTTCCTCCAGTAAAATTTATATTGATAACATATAAGTTTCTTTCAGCCTCACAACTGAATATCACGCATGTCTTATACATCTTTAGGATTGTTGTCAAAGTGAGAAAAACCTTCTCAATTTCCTTCGACTACTTTTATAATACCAGTTTGCAGTTGATATCCTCCTTGTAATATAGTGAAGGGAGGGCTGGAAACCACTGGTTATAGAATTCTTTCTATTGATGTCATTTATCTTTAGTGCCTTTCTTTATAATTCATCAGTTTTTACCAATTTTCTGTTATTTAATAAATTTGAAAGTAATGCCAAATTAAGAGTCTATATTTTTGACTTGTTCCAAGTGAAATTTCCCAAAATGTTCTTCCAAGTTGCCATGAAAATGATATAGTTCAGTTTTCAGTCATTTAAATAAACGCCTCTTTGACCACATATCTTTGTATCGCAATGCTGGGTGAGTTGGCACAGGGAGTAGTTCAAATATTCTTAGAAGCAATTTTCACACCAGAACAACTATCAGTAACTTATCCATACATTGACCTGACTGCAAACCACATAAACATACTCTACTAAGCCCATACTAAATGCATTCTTTAATAACTTCTTTCAGCCAGATCCACAAATTGCCAAGGCCACTCTAAGGCTGTGTGACCTCAGGGAAAGAGTGAATGAAGGAAAGTAGGAATGCAAAAGGGGCTGCACATTTTATAAAAAGCATGTGTGAACTCAGTGCTGGAGCCCATCATAGGGCCTTCGAAGGAGCCTGTGTAACTGCAGGTATCTGAATCTGAAGCATCATTTATTTCATTAGAAGTTATTTCAAGGTACCATCTCACACCTGTCAGAATGGCTATTACCAACAAATCAACAAACAACAAGTGCTGGCGAGGATGCAGAGAAAAAGGAACCCTGGTGCACTGCTGGTGGGAATGCAGACTGGTGCAGCCACTGTGGAGAACAGTATGGAGTTTCCTCAAAAAATTAAAAATGGAACTTCCATTTGACCCAGTGAATCCCACTTCTAGGAATATATGCCAAGAAATCAGAAACACCAATCAGAAAGGATATATGCACCCCTATGTTCATAGCAGCCCAATTCACCATAGCTAAGATTTGGAAACAGCCCAAATGCCCATCAGCAGATGAATGGATTAGAAAACTATGGTACATCTACACAATGGAATACTACGCTGCTGTAAAAAGAAGGAGTTCTTACCATTTGCAACAGCATGGATGGAACTGGAGAGCATTATGCTAAGTGAAATAAGCCAGTCAGTGAAAGAAAAATACCACATGATCTCACTCATTTAAGGATAATAAATAACATAAACTGATGAACAAAAATAGATACAGAGGCAGAGAAGCATGGAACAGACTGTCAAACTACAGCGGGAACACTGGGGAGGGTTGGGGATGGGAGGTAAGAGATCAACTGAAGGACTTGTATGCATGCATGTAAGCATAACCAATGGACACAAGACACTCGGGGGGTGGGGAGGAGGGCATGTGCATTTGGGGAGGGGGAAGGTCAATGGGGAAAAAAAGGAGACATATGTACTACTATTTGTAATACTTTAAACAATAAAAATAAAATTTTTTTAAAAAAAGAAGTTATTTCATCTCTGAGCCAGTGACACACTGCTTTCTACTTCTTAATACCCCTTTAATTTTTACTTCCCTAAATGTTTTTTCTCTCACATTTATTTTCTGCTGTGCCACGCCAGCACAGCCAAGGGTTCAGTGAGCCTGAGGGAGGGCCGGTGAAGGATGAAGAAAAGACAGACAAAGAGAATAAGCTGAGTCTAGGTGGATCTTCTGTGCCTGGCTGAGACCACAGAACAGATCCAGACTGCAAGCTGAGCCTTTATTTTATAGTCAGAGGTAAACAAGGTAATTTACAATGTTCTTGTAAGTTTCACTTGTTTTGGCAGCACTTGCTGTACCTCCCACAGCCCATTAGCTACCCAGGAAAGATCTAGGAAGTGTCACAAGATCAAGCTTAATTATGCTAAGCGGGCTGTGCCTTCTAAGCTGGGACTTGTTTTTGGCTTTGCCAACAGGTCAGTCTGAGGCTTAACCCTAGAACTGCTCCCTACATTCTGCAGTTGCAATGTCTTCGAAATCTATGAAATACTTATAACTACTATCAAATTTGTAACTCACACTAAAATATAGATTATATATTTCAACTTAAATTTTTTTCTCTCTCAAGGTTTGCAAGAGCAAAGCTTTACAATAAAAGGAGTGAATAATAATACAATTTCAAGAAACAGAGTTGGGAAGAATATTTTAGTATTTATATTATATTTTATTTTTATTGTGTTGCATTGTACCCCGAATCTCACAAAGGACGCCTCAAAAAGTCTAATTATGGAGTCATTTATTAAAGGCCGGAGGCATACGAGGGGCAAAAGCTCCAGATCTCACAGCGCCGAAAAGCTTGCCACATCTGCCTTATATGCAGAATATCGCAAAGGTATCGATTACATCTATGGGTTTGGAATGAGGAACCTGGTTTGCACAAAGCAGTTAGAGAAGCGAAATTGAGCAAGTTAGTTATCTATAGTTTTGGATCTACGGATCACTGAATCAACAGAAACACATTATCTGGGGCCACCGAGGCAATTTAGAATAATTGTGCTGTCCAGATTCTGAGACCACTGAGTCAACCGGAATGCATTATCTGTAGCTACTGAGACAATTTAGGGCAGTGATGGGCAACCTTTTGAGCTTGGTGTGTCAAACTTCGCCAAAAAACTGAGCATAACTCGGGTAGTGTGTCACTTTGAGGAAAAAACATTATTTCACAAATGTTTCATCTTCAGGAGCAGCAAATGTTTTATCCTGGGCATGCAGCCGCCTCAGCGACCGCGTGTCATCAGAAATGGCTACGTGTGTCAGTGCTGACACGCGTGTCATAGGTTCGCCATCACTGATTTAGGGTAATTGAGCTGTCCTGGTTCTCAGAAGAATGTGCTTCGATAACCAGTGAGATCACAATCAATGGGATATTCAAACCACCATCAATGGAGTATTCAATCGATTGGGATAGCACACATAAGTTCAGAAAATCAAAATAACTTTTCTATTGTTTTAGCAAGCAAATAATTACAGAAGCCAAACAGCAGGGTTAAAAATATTAAACAGCAATTTTTACCCAAGCATGGTTGCCACCATGCTTCAATTGTTGACATTATTACAGATGTTCCCCATTTCCCCTCCCTCTGGCCCTCACTGTTGTCTGTGTCCATGGGCTATGCATACATGTTCTTTGGCTATTCTCTTCACCTTCTTTCATCCGATCCCTCCACACCCACCTCCACTCTGACATCTGTCATTCTGTACCATGTATCCATTTCTCTCGTTCTATTTTGTTTGTCAGTTTATTTTGTTCATTAGATTCCACATAGAAGTGAGATCATATGGTATTTGCCTTTCTCTGTATGGCTTATTTAGCTTAACAGAATACTCTCCTGGTCCATCCATGCTGTCACAAAGGGTAAGAGTTCCTTTTTTTTAAGGCTGAACAGTATTCCATTGTGTAAATGTGTCACAGCTTTTTTATCCACTCATCTACCGATGGGTACTTGGGCTGTTTCCAGATCTTAGCTAGTATAAACAATGCTTCTATGAATATAGGGGTGCATATATTTTTTCTGATTGGTTTCAGGATTTTTAGGATATATGCCCAGAAGTGGGATTGCTAGGTCAAAAGGCAGTTCCATTTTTATATATTTACTAGAGGCCTGGTGTATGAAATTCATACACTCAGGGGGTCTCTCAGCCTGGCCTGTGCCCTCTTGTAGTCCGGGAGCCCGTGGGGGATGTCTGACTGGCGGCTTAGGGGGAGCGGGCCTAAGCCGGCAGCTGGACATCTTTAGCACTGCCGTGGAGGCAGGAGAGGCTCCCGCCACCGCTGCTGTGCTCATCAGCTGTGAGCCCCGCTTCTGGCTGAGCAGCACTCCCTCTATGGGAGTGCACTGACCACCAGGGGGCAGCTCCTGCGTTGAGCGTCTGCCCCCTGGTGGGCAGTGCGCATCATAGCAACTGGTTGTTCCAACGTTTGGTTGATTTGCATATTAGCCTTTTATTATATAGGATGTATTATTTTTCTTATTGATTTCAGAGAGGAAGAAAGAGATAGAAACATCAATGATGTGAGAGAATCATTGATCGGCTGCCTCCTGCATGCCCCTACTGGGGATTGAGCCCACAACCTGGGCATGTTCCCTTGACTAAAATCAAATCCAGAACCCTTCAGTCTGCAGGCCAACGCTCTATCCACTGAGCCAAACCACCTAGGGTAAGGCAGTTCCATTTTTAATTTTTTGAGGAAACTCCATACTGTGGATTATATTTTAATTAGTTGAAGAAATGAAACTATTCAATAAATGTTGGCTTGTCATTTTAAAAAGAAATGTGGATACTTACCAGTTGTCTTATAACAAAATAGATTCCAGAGGGATCAATGATTTAATCATTAGAATAAAATACTAGAGACAATAACATGACTTTGTTTACAATCTTGAAGTAGTAAAGATTGGAAGCAGTACACGAAAGCCTCTGCTGTAAAAAAAAACACAAAAAAAAAAAAACTTGTGACTTCATAAAAAATTAAACTTGCTGTAAAATTATAATTAATAAGTAAATGTGTGTCATATATATGTGTATATATATACATATATATATATACACACACATATATATATATGTATATAGACACACAGACAAACACATATTACTTACAGAGACAGAGAGAGATGATATGTGTTATGCAGAGATTTCATATAAAAATATTAATGAAATTCTGGTTATGTATTAATTCATCAAAAACCATCTCAAATTTAGTGCTGTTAAATGATAAAAATTGCTTATTCGCATTATTTGTCATGGTTCTGGGTGTTGACTAGTCTCAACAAGTTAGTTTTCAGTTGAGGTCTGTTCATAACATTGCAGTCAGATGATTGCTGAGACTAAGTCATTCTGAAGGTACCTCACTTCTGTGTTGGATGCTAATTATTAGGTGGGAATTTCAACTGATGCAACTGTCAGTGGTGGTCAAGGGGGTCTCTGGCCAGAGATAACCTCTGGCCAGAGACAGTACTCTGCGACCCCAGTTCTTATCTTACTTGTAGGAATAAATTCAAACCAGAGACAACAAATAACAGCAAAAGCAGGTGAGGATTTATTTGTAGGAAGGAAATACACTCAGATAGGACCAGCTGCCTGAGACCGAACTGAGTGGCCAGACGTTTGGGAGTGTAGAGGGTTTATACCCCTAGGCTGGAATGCCCCTGGGCAAGGAGCTAGTCACCCCCTCCCTCAGATCTCAAAAAGAAAAAGTGCCTGTAAGCTCCAGGGCTCCTTCACTTAGTGACATGCCACTGGTTAGACCACATCCTGGAGGCTCTGAATCTGACCTGCCACCTCCATTGTCTATTTTCAGTTTGTCATGTTTCACATCCGTTTCATCAAACCCCAGCTGCCTCTCCAGCTGTATCTTCCATCACAGGTCTGGCTGGTTACTCTAACACAGTGGGCTGCAGACTGGGAGAAGGCACATCTCCATAACACAAGGAAGCCAGGTGCAGTTACATCTCCATAAGACAAGGAGGCAGCAACAGGTATATTTCCATAAGACAAGGGAACTGGAAGTAGCCAAGAAAGATCTATATTTACAAAATAAAGAGAAGGAAGCCCTTCATCCAGAAGGAGAAGAAGAAAGTCCAAAGGGAATAGGAAAACAATAAGGAAGGAGGGGGAGAACCTCACATGTCCCACGTGAGGTTCAACCTTTGAGCCCAGGAGTTACCATAGTAACCAGTCTAAGGGAATAGTGACCAATCAGAGGGGATATGGGGCACCAGGATCTGCAGCCTTTATAAGCCATTGAGAAGAGGAACCAGTGGGACCCTTTCCCCCTTCCTACTTGGGAGTCCATTCTGGGGGACCCTTCTACCCCTCCCCACGTGAGAGTCAGTTCTGTGGGACTCTTCCCCATCCCTACATGGGAGTCTGTACTTGTTCTTCAATAAATCTCCACCTTTGCTATTCCACTTTCTGTCCTTCGATTCCGTTAGACAAAGAATCCAGGTTCCAGTCCAAAAATTCTGTATCATTTTCATGATAGAAATGGGGTCAAATTTGGTAGACATATTTAAAACCACTGTAATCTTGGACAGGGACAACAGTGTGGTGATTGCAGGGATGGCGGGGGGTGGGGAGCGGGGAGGGGACTGGAGGTGGAAGAGGGTATAGGGGGGATAAATGGTGATGGGAAAAAAAAATAAAGAAAAAAATAAAATCACTGTAATTTTTCTTCTGGCCACAAGTAATTTACATTCCTTCCACATGCAAAACACACTTGCCCCCTAAATATGCAATTTTTTCATGTTTGAGGTCCAGATTTTTGTAATCTAAATCAAATCCAAGTGTAGATGAGTTTCCTTTCTCTCAATCTGAAGAGATAAGTATCCTGTTCCTCAAACATCCATAACACAATTGTGGAGCAAGCATTAAAAAACAAACAAAAAAAAAAAAAACCACCATAAGGTATGAGAATGGGAAACCGAGGCGTCCACCGGAGTTCTGAGAACGATTCAGGCATTTGTCAGTTCCTTGATTATGGCTCACTTCTACTTCCTGGGAATAATTTTCTACAAGTCTTGGCTACACTCTCTGGGATCTTAATATCTGCATTCTGAAAATGCTTTCAGTTTCCACCCAAAGAGGCTTGTGCTTATGGCTGAGTAGTATTCTAAACCTGCTTCATGCCCATTGAAGTTAAGGAGTCCAAAGGCCTATTTTCATTTGTACCTTATACACCCCGAAAGGCTGTCTGTCAAGGGAAACACTTAAGATTCTTAGAAGCCCTAGTGTTTAGTTGTGAACATCTGCAAGCCACACCCTTAAAATCCTTAGAGGGCATTTTGTCTTACAAGAGAGTCTGAGGAACTAATTTAAGTCTTTCTGAGGTCCTAACAAAGGATTTAATACTCACACTCTCCTGGCTTTTTGTCTCCT